>NC_139553.1:7827971-8446426 GCF_965153285.1 Podarcis tiliguerta
CACAACCCACAGGCTTGGTCCAGGTACAAACAAATCATGCAAGGTACAAGCAAATTATGCAGTTCTTAAACTTATTTGTTTCCATATAAGGTTAGCCTCAAATGCATTACCCCACATACACTTTCCCTATCCTGCTTTTTCCACATGCAACATTGACCTACACCCCAGTTTCCTTGCACATATACTACCAAAGACTCAAATGTTCCAGCAGATCCTTAGGTGATTACATCAATTTTGTTGTCTGTTTAGAATAGATCACAATCATGCATGGTTCCCTCTTTCCCACTCTCCTAACTGCGTCTAACCGCAACTTCCTTGTCTGATGCAGCCATCAATTTGATGGAAGTGTGGAATATGACCAATGTCTCACTGTTGTGCAAGAGAAGGAAAAATGAATAAATTTGTGGGTAGAAATGCCTCCTTCACTTGGTAAGAGGATATCACCAGGGATGAGCTTTTTTCTGTTTGAAACTGTTTGCAAAGCCAAAAATTGCTACCGACGGAGGACAGGCAGATGTAAACAACATCCTTGTCCAACAAAAGAAATGGTCCTCTGGAGATGAGGACTATGTTTTGACCAGTTGCTTTTCACAGATTCTCTCCAAGAACTTTGATCTTCAACTATCATGTGTGTGTGTGCAGGTTACATTCTGTTTTAATAAACTGAAGCTAATAAACTACTACATTTGTACCTCTGGTTAAGAACTTAATTCATTCTGGAAGTCTGTTCTTAACCTGAAACTGTTCTTAACCTGAGGTACCACTTTAGCTAATGGGGCCTCCTGCTGCCACCGCTCTACTGCCGCATGATTTCTGTTCTCATCCTGAAGCAAAGTTATTAACCCGAGGTACTATTTCTGGGTTAGCGGAGTCTGTAACCTGAAGTGTTTGTAACCTGAAGCGTTTGTAACCCAAGGTACTACTGTAGTAATGGGATCCAAATCCATTGAACCCACTGAAGCCATTGAAGCTGAATACAATGAAAATTTAACAATTAGGATGCTTTCGAAAAGGAATTCCACAGTGCAGGCATCAACCTGGAAAAATCTGTTTCCAGTAGTGACCCCCTCACCATTGTGTTGGTGAGGAACCCTGCTATTGAAATACTTTGAAGCTTTTAAAGCAGAGATGAGGAAACATTTTTCTGTCCCAGGTTCACATTCCCTTGTAGGTAACCATCCAGGGGTCATATGACAGTGGTAGGTGGGTTCAGAAGCAAAAGTGGGCAGAATAATATGACACCTTTGTACAGTAGGGGTATATTCAGGCGTGATGATAACTGTGTTTGTTTTCCTGATTATTATGCTAGTGCTTCTATTCTGGATTTCTTTTGCACTGCATTACTTGTTGCATTATGGAACTATGGTTTGTTATTATCAAGGCTTCTGAGACTGTTTAAGTAAACGTTCACAAATGGTTATTCATATCCTGATTCCGGGAAATACACTAATATTGTGATGATAATCATGCTGCCTCTGGTTGTTGCTTGACTGGCATTGACAGTGCCTTCTCAGTTTTGGTTCCCCATATGTGGAATACCCTCCCTGATGAGGTGCATTTGATTCCCTCAATATCAACTTTCAGGAGAAATTTAAAGAAACAGGAAGATACTCTTCTTTCTCTCCAGATCCTATAAAACTTTTGCCTTTTACAGGCAGTTCATAGTTGATAGATTGCTTTTAAATTGTAGGCATTTAAAAGTTATATTTGTTTTAATTTTTTCCATCATGGGTTCCACAGAATTATTGGGATCAGGCTTGGTTTGGCAAGCTCTGACAAAGGAGGAGAAGGGGCAGTGATTGATGGCGACCTGGGTTGGAGTGGGGGGCATCTCCCCCTCCCATCCTGTTTTCAGTCATTTTGGAAGGGGGAGCAGGGATGTCAGCTCTCCCCTCTGACCTTCCTGTGAAATGCAGAGCCTCAGTGGAGCCTGGGGAGGGCTTTGATCAGCCATGAGGCAGAGGGGTGGGAAGCTAAACTGGATACGGCTTGACTGAACGAGAGCCTGAGCAGAAGGATGCACTATTGTAACCTAGAATCAGATACTACCTTTACAGAGCAGAGCAAACCTACCTGCCATGGAGGACTGCATATTTGCAATCTTACCATTCCGTAAGACAAGAGAATCTTGCGAGTGAGCATGCCCTGCCTTGTCTTTAAAGGCTGGCTGGAAGGGTGTGGGTGTGGGTGTGGGACATCTATTGGGACATCTTCATTTTCCAGTTTATAACTTCTTGCCCTGCTCTTGAACTGTGATTCCTGAGGACTATGTCAGCTGCTCAGCTTGCCTGTTTCTTACTTATAAGTAAAGCCTCTGTCTGGTTAGGCGCCAGGGCAATTTTGATGTTTGTTACCCTAGCCACTTCTGGAAGGCAGGATACAAATTATACGACTAAATAAAATTTGCAATCACCATCACTAAAAATTGTGTGAAGGCAGTCTCCTCTGACAATTTTTAAAAGGCTTGCTTCTGCCCCTAGTCAACTGATTTGAAAATTCTGCTCTAATTTCACAACCTCGATCTTGGGTATTTTGCTGAGCCAGCACTACTGTTGGACTGAGTGAAGCAGCTGCCTCAGGCAGCAGATACTTTGAGGTGGTAAGGTGACGGAGTTTTATTCTCGGCAATAAGACCTTCATAGCTGCAGGTCATGAAATGGTAGGCTATGTTGTGCCTGGTGTCTTAGTATTCATGCACCTTTGGCTCAAAAACATAGAGTGTCATGTACCAACACGAACCTCTGCAAGTGGCCCTTTTACAGATGCATTTTCCACTCCAGGATTTGGGAAGAGGATATTGTGTTGGAAAACTATCAGCCTAGGCTTTGAGGTCAGAACCTCTTTCCAGGTCACAGCCAAATCAAATAAACCCGTGAAAATAGAAGAACAGTGGACAAAAAACAGAATCCAAAAAAGACCACTGAGTAAAAGCAGATGCTATCAAAAGAAAACATTGCAGATTCTTCACTACAGACTACAACATAAATAAAATGCAATAGTGGGGGGGGGTGCAGATGGGTGCCTTCCTGGACATATTTTGGTATGGTGAAGTTGCCAAATAGCAATAATGACATAAACTTACATAGTTTTAGGTCTCATGGTTTCTAGAGGGAGGAGGTAGAATCTCAGGGTGAGGGGACAGAATCAAAAGGACACAATCTATTCTGCTTGGGTTGAGACTGACAGCATTTGCTATTTTACTGTCTCTTCAGTGTCCATAAGATTACACAGTTAATGCACTTTGCACAGGCAGCGTCTAACTGTTACCAGTAGCCACCATGATTCACTCCCTAATCTGAAATCATTAGCTCCCAAGCACCATCGCTTCCACATGAGACCTGGCAAACTCATTACATGAGTTATAGCCAATGTTAGTCCTACTCAGAGTAGACCCAATGAAATGTATGACTACTATCATGCACTGGAGCTTCAGTTGCTGTTTTAATAGGGATTGAACCTTTCATATAGCTAACCCTGCTCTGTAGAATTTCCTGCCCCTAGAGGTTTTGCAAGAATCTTCCTCCTTTTAGATGTCTTCTGAAAACAGGTCTTTGTACAGTGGTACCTCAGGTTACAGACGTTTCAGGTTACAGACGTTTCAGGTTACAGACTCCACTAACCCAGAAATAGTAGCTCGGCTTAAGAACTTTGCTTCAGGATGAGAACAGAAATCGTGTGGCAGTGGCGCGGCGGCAGCAGGAGGCCCCATTAGCTAAAGTGGTACCTCAAGTTAAGAACAGTTTCAGGTTAAGACTGGACCTCCAGAACGAATTAAGTTCTTAACCTGAGGTACCACTGTAATATGATTTGTTTTCTTTAAAACCATGGTTTCTTTCAAACCATTTTTATTGATGTTATTATATCATGTATACCACCTTGTAACACATGATGGTTATAAATATTATTTTTATAAAAAAAATAACTTGGGTCCATTAATTTCAATATATCTATTTGGAGTAGAACTTAGATACTATCTTATACGCATCATTTCATTTTATTGAATACTTTAAGATATGAACGGGCCACATTATTTGGTTTTCATCTGGATTCAGCACTTTGGAAATCAGACTGCCTCATACAGAGGTGCTTCATAAATTGTCTGAAATGACTCATGTCTATTTTCCATCACTTTTCAGAAATTAAAAAAATGACTCCCCCCCCCCTCCACTCCCTCCAGTTCTGTTAGTGGATGGAATTTCCAGGCTTTCCATCTGCCTCAGAGTGGGGTAGGTGGGCCACATTACAGGTACATATGCCTAGTGGCTTTTGCACAGTATAACATTAATATGTTTGGGGTTTTTTATTTTTTATTAATCTGAGGCAGAAATAGATGAAATTTTCAGGAAAACAAAGGGATAGAACAATGGCTATACAAACTAATTGAATATGCAGAGCTTGCCAGTATGACTTCTAAAATAAGAACCCAAGACGAAAAAGTGGCGAGGAGTGAGTGGGAGTACCTAGGGGAATATTTACAAAAATATAAATTCCAGGTAGAGGGTACTTTGTGACCAACAGTTGCTAATATGAAAGATACGTGTGAAAAATTGGGTGGAGGAATGATGTAAAAGAACTGTCATGGAACGCTGGGTGAGAAGTCAAGCAGAGCTATTGTATAAAAATGGGGGAAAGTGTAATTGTAAAACTGAAAAACTCAAAAATAAAAATCATTAAAAAGAAGAAATTTGCAAGAAAAGTTGGGGGGGGGAGTGTGTTTGCCCTTGCAAACTCGCTCCCTCCTCCAAGGATTTGCACAGGCCACAAATCCCCCTAGAACGTGTCACCTTGTCTCGTTATTAGGGATTTGTTCAAATCTCTTGCTCACCTTTGCTCATGGTTGCTTCTAATTTGACATCTGCTGAAGCAGCGATCTATTTATTTATTTATTATTCATTCACTGAAGCTCCCAGGGCAGGGTATATAAAAATTGAAACTATAACACACAATTTATTAAATAGATTAGTCAAATTCAATATAATTTGTATAAGAAATGCAAAATAAGTTCAAACAGGACCCCCCCCCCCTTGAATGCTTACAAATTGTGGCCTTTAGCATCACCTCTGAACTATAATAAATAACAGAATTTGATCATTGTAGGGTGATATAAAACTTTGACTCAACTGTGGCACGCCAGGTATTATTCCAGGTTTACAGATTGTATAATCCCTAATTGTTGGCCATACTGGTTATGGCATGAGAGCTAGTGTCTAGGGGCAGTTTGAGGGCCACAGGTACCCCATTCCCTGATGCAAGCAAAGGGAAAGAAAGGCTTCATACCCCGGAATATTTTCCTCTCTGCTATGGCATTTTGTTGTGTTTTTATTTTTGCATAGTTTAAAAGCATTCCAACAGGACAGCCAACACTTCTTTTTGCCCTTGAGAAACTGCTTTTGATTCAGGATGCCATACACTGTATGGTCTGCAAGAGCTCATTTTCTGAATAATTGAATAGGTGGAGAAAAGGCCAGTCAATGAGGCTTCCATAAGCCTAAGCAAAAGCTATGCTGGCCAATGCCTTGAACTTCTTTCCATATTAGGAACGTCAGAAGGCTAGGCAGTTACCATGCCATCACGGATTTACATGGTTGGAAAAGATAGGGGCTTTCCAATCTGAGCAAAGTATTGTTCTGAATGCCAGCTACTGGGACTCACAAATGAGCAAAGTGCCACTGTGCTCAGGTCCTGATTCTGGGCTTTCTATTGGAGTATTTGGTTGGCTACAGTGAAAACATGATTCTAGGCTAGTTGGGCCCTTTGCCCAACTCAGCTGGGCTCTTTTTGTGTTCTTATGAAAGCAAAGAGATGAGCTCAACCTAGTACAAAAGGAAGACATTCACTTTTCCTTGCAGAAGTGTTCTTAGCTGCCATTTTACGCTCTCAGTAGACACTTTCCTGAATTTTGCAATGCTTTGGTTCAAAAAACATAGCACTGCATGCAAAAACAAAAACAAAAAAACCCCATACATCAAGCTACTGTGTATCAAATACATATTTAATTGTGGAATTAAATACTATTTTAACAGTGGGTTTTTACTGTTTTGTGCAGAAACAGGATTTATGAAGGAATTCATGTGAAACTGTCACATATCAGAAGTAAACTACTCTGTCCAGTTATAGGTCTCACCTCTCAGTACCCCCCCCCCCCAATTAAATGAGTATTTTGTGTGCCCACAGCTTTTAGATTTCCAGGCCCAAACAAAAGTTGCGGAACCCTTCATAACAAATGAAAAACGCTGCCATCTATCCACTTGATTTCAGTTTGGCATTCCTCAACTCTAGCCCTGGATTCTTCCATTCTTATTGCTACCAGGACTTGTTCAATTGCTTAATTTATAGCCCCAAGAACAACAAGGATCTAGAGAAAATGTGAGTGGAGGAACATAGTGTTTTTGTGCTTAGAAGACAGCAAAGTGATACTCTGAATATACGTACTGAATAACAGGCGCTGGAGGGATGGTGTTCCCATTAAGAATAGCTGCCAGATTTTTTTTTTGAATCAGTGTCTGGTACAACCATTACCAGCAACCATCATTGCAGGAGTTTGTAGCAGGGTAGCTTTAAGTGTCCTGATGTTCAGACCCCAAGGTATGCCACTAAGGAAACTGCTGTTCCTTTCCTGCAGAGAATAATTCATTCACTTCTTCCTGCTGAAGGGGAAAAAGGAAGGGTTTTAACAACATAACACGGTATCCAGAGACCTCTCTATAATCATCCCCCACTCTTGTATTTCAGAGCATCTGGTGGCAACTGTGCACAGTCTATGGCTGGGCATATCTACCTCTTTCTCTTCTATGCCAGTTCATATACACTCATTTGTACATTCCATCCTCTTTCTGCATCTGTACATTTGAAAGAAAAATGCATGACAATTTATATTATGTTTGCATGGTTCCCCCCACATTTTAACCTATTCATTTTTTGCGTGCATATTAAAATTAAATATGCATTTTGATTGCATTTGGTATATTAAGAGGAGTGAAAGTGGCCTCCCCAAGCTCTCTCCAACCTGTTCATGAGTGGAAAATCAGGGTACGGTGAATTTTATTGAGCATCCTCTCTGTGTGCATCCATGCAACATCTTTCACTCTCCCTGCCCCCGCTGCTTTTATGTTGTTTTCTTTCCATCCACCCATATAAGTGGTATGGAATTTGTTTAAGCAATGGCCACATTTTCACTTTGGTCACCTCCAGGGGCCAATTCCGGTGTTGGGAAGGTCAGAGGCAAAAGAGAGGCAAAACTGGTCGGCTAGTTTCTGCACACACACACACACATCTTTTGAACACGCAAGAGGCATTATCAGACCTTATGGATGCATTCTAGAGTTTTTTTTAAAATGGAGGGTGTGGCAAATGACTAGTTTCTGGTGTAACCTGGGGAGAGTGGATGTGGTCTGGGGAGAATTCAGTGGTCAAATAGAGAGGACTGGGGAGGCACAATTGGTCCTGGTCTGAATTTCCCCACTCCCATTCTAAAACATGCACTTTCCACCTTGACATATCCTTTGTACACTTAAAACAACAACCCTAAGGTGCACCACAAAATTCAGAAAAGTGTGCAGCTGGGTGCCTATCCAGATATCAGACTGGGGTTGTTTGCTTAAAATACTGAGAAAATACATTTGTTCCCCCATCTGTAATCATGACCCCTACTAGTGCCTTGCTGAGTTTAAAATAGTGTCCTATTACTGTCACCACGAAGCTGAAGCTGAAGCCAAAGGCTAGCATCTGCATTGTGTTTTCTGAGAATCAAGTTTTGCTTGAGAAGCCTCATCCTGGGCACTCACACTAACAAATAGCTTTTGATTCATAAAAGGATCTCTTTCCATTGCAGATGGTTTCAAGAAAGGAGTCATTGCTAATTGATGAAGCCTGGGGAACAGGTACAAAGTAGAAGAAAACAACAATGGGTTGCCTCCATTGATCTTTGTTCTGTCGCTGGGAGGTGCATTACTGAAAACTTGATGCAGATCCCAGCTGAAAGTAAACATCAGTTCACTGAGCAGAGATGTCTTATCCAAGCAGCCTGGTTACTTTTTTTTTAAGGATGGAAAATTTTATTTTATATGCTGTGCAGCTCTTACTAGGAAGGATGGAACAAGAACATTTAATATGCTCCATGGGGGCTGTTCTGCCTTTAATTATTGTGCCAGAGGAATGGTCTCTACAACTAGAAAAAAGAGAAAACAATGAGAGTACTCATTATATTGCATTTTCACCTCCACTTTACCTAACCCTCTTAAATGTCCTCAAACATAAGAATACAACTACACTGCTATCAACAGCAATGTTTCAGAGAAAGTTAACAGGACTATTGCTAGTTATTAATGCACCATATTTTTTAAATGGGTGTGGATATTCTTGGAGAGGCATACCACCTTACTTCTTTCGCATTGCTTCACTCATGTTTCCTGCCTTTATTGACAGCCTCTTTGGCATATTCTTATTTTTAATAGAATGGAGTTCTTCTTGTGAGCTTGGTCCAGCCAATCAGGGATCACATAGCAAGTGTGATGACATCACAGTACTATGTAGCCAGCATGGGCAACATGAGGGTTTTCACAAAGCCAAAGGCTCCCCCCAAAAAAGCTCAACAACTTTGGCCAATCCAATGGGTAGATCACTGCCAGTTTTGTTTTGTTTTTATAGTGGGAGTAGATCACAGTCTCTTGGGAACTGGACATTCCTGGAACATATGATGTTTGTGGTCCCTTACAACTCTATGATTGGAAGGCTCCATATGAATCATAGAATGATTCTATGGTTTTATGATCCATAGCTTCCTTCAGCCAGATGATTGCCTCCTTCCAGTTCTTTTCCTCCTCATGGAAGAACCAACCAAAGTGGCATGTCACATGCAGTTTGGAAAACTCCACCCCCCTTAACATGGCAGTTGTTCCAGAAACTGTCAGACTCAGTTCCTACCATGCAGAAATCGGGCTCACGTTTGCCCTGTGCACAGAGCAAAATTGTCACAACAGCTGTTGCGTGCTGTGTTCTGCTGGGGAAGAGGACCTTAATCCACTGACTTCCCTTGGTCCACCCACTGGATGGGCAACTGCTGACATCTGGCAGGTTCTTCCTATGTTCTTATAAAGTAGACCAGCTGAGCAGGTTGTGCATCAAGACATTTGGATGAAGGGTCCTGTGTGAGGGACAGGACAGAGGCTCTCCCAAGGTGAGAGGCTGGGAGGGCTCACTTTGTGTGGAATAAGGGTTAGACAGGCTTCCTCAACCTTGGCCCTCCAGCTGTTTTTGGCCTACAACTCCCATGATCCCTAGCTAGCAAGACCAGTGGTCCGGGATGATGGGAATTGTAGTCTCAAAACATCTGAAGGGCCAAGGTTGAAGAAGCCTGGGTTAAGACTTAATCTTAATTGAGGCCTTTCATTTAAATGGAGAGTTACAATTTCCTTTTCTTTTTCTTCTTTATTCTCTTCCTTTACTCATCTTTTTTCCATTTCCCCCCTTTTTAGATTAGTGTGTTTTTATTGTATATGCAGAAAACGTTTGATAAAAAGATTATTTAAAAAATAAAATGGTATACTGCTGGGGGTGGGTAGGGAGGAAGACATTCACCAGCTTCCAGTTTTGGTTCCTAGTATGCACCTAGGAATGTAGAAATTGTCCCAATATAAGGCAGTTCCTTATGTTCCTCATGCTTTCCCGCTGTGAGCCAGGCAGCACTGATAAAACACATCATAGCAGGCCTTGTATCTGTGGCAAAGAAAGGCAAATGAGCCTCAAAACTGGAGTCTGACAAATGAGACATGAAACATCAAAGTCTTGCTTAGGGAATCCCTGGATAAACTCAAATGGACTTGTGGAAACTCTGCTCCTTATAGTTCCTTGGGGTTCAACAAAAACCCTGCTACATTGGCTTCTGTCTATTTTCCTTGTCACTGTCTGGACAGTGCGCTTCAGCCACATTGGTCTATTTCTTTCTTTCCTTGGCCAAATACAGCAAAAACTCTTATGAAGTGTTACTGCATAAATGTGTGCAGGGGGTGCCTCTGAGCAAAAAATATATGAGTGAACAGTTCTCACATTACGCAGCTGTTTTGTGCATGGTGGGGACAGACATGGGAACCCAGCCAGGATTCACGTCATCTTTGGCTTCGCAGATGAGAGCCTGAATTTGCAGCCAGTGAAAGAAAACATCTGGCAAAAATCTGGTCCTTCGTATAGAAAAAAAATGTGCATATGTTGTGGGCAGCTGGTGTATGCAAAGTTATTTGAGGCCATTGTCTGAAACATTTCTCTTCCAGTACAAGACCTGTTTGTGTGCGTGTTTGTCCCTGCACACACACAATTGGTGTGTTTACTTCTGACACTCTGCAATTGACCAGCAACATGCTTAATGACCCCAGAGTTACCTATGCCATGATGTGCCAGTTCAACTCCATCTTGGCCAAAGAACGCATGAACCTAGGGTCATGCAGTGCTCAGGCTGGCTGAAGGGGTGTTGATTGTGTGTTTGTGTACCACTCGCTCTTGTCATGTGCAGAACCTAGGTATCGTGAATATACCACAGTTCTATTCAGGAATAGAGTGTTAACCTTGAGCTTGTTTGGAGGTTCTAGCAGGGGAGCGCAGCTATCGTATACCCTTGACTGAAGAACAGTACACTCCTTCTATCTAGGATGGTCGTCCTCTTCCACCGAGTGTGCAGCTTTGGGAAGGACGCACATGGAGTGGTGAGAGAGGGGGACACCTGCCTAGCTAGCCAGATCAGCCAAATCAACCCTGGCGATCAATGGGGTGACAGATGTCGCAGCCAGATCGCCCTCACATTGGAAATCAGAAGAAGTACCAACATTGAAAGATTGGCAACATGATTTTTTTGAAATGATTGAATTACAAAAATGACAGCAACAATTAGAATGCAATCTAATCAAAATCTGAATCAGGAATGGAAATGTTGAATACATGACCAAAAGATGCTCCAGCAAGAATTTATTGATATGTATAGACGGATTTCACAAAGTTAAGTTAAGCTAAGCAGATATATAAGATTGAACGTTTAATTATTAAGATACAAAATTACAATCTTTATAATAAAGTTACAAAATAATAACAAGGAAGTCACACACGGGTGGAGGGAAGACACAGGGCAAGAAATAAGAAATGGATAAATGTTGGTACATAATGAAATGTGAAAATGTGAATTTACAAATATAATGTATATGTATCATTATGTAAAAAAAATCATATATGTATTGCAACATTAAAAATAAATAAATAAATAAATAAATAAATAAGTGTTAACCTTTGAAGGAAGGGAGAACTGCATCCTAATTCACTGTGGGGTGTGGATGTTGTTTAATGTGCTTTGAGATGGGAAAATATAATGAAGCATGGTTGGAAATTTTCATGATGTTGAAGAAGAGCCTACAAGGTTAATCATTAATGGGGCTGTATCATGGGACTGTATCTGTGTTTGTATGAATGTGTATGTACATGCACACAGATAGGCGGGTGCCAAACTGGGTCTTTGACCCAAGTGACAAAGGCCTTGTTTCAGCCCTGGCCTCCTAAATCAAAGGTAGGAAACCCTTAGCAATCACATTATGTCATCTTTTTTCCTCTTTTTCTGCCACACTTTTTTCTCTCATGCACCCCACCCCTTCTCTCTCTCTCTCTCTCTCTCTCTCTCTTCCAGCTCCTGCCTCCATTTCTCCATCTTTCCCACCTTTATGAAATAATTAGGCCAAGTTCTACAGTTTGCTCACCCCTGCTTTAAATGACATTTGGGTTTCCTAATGAGAAATTTGTATCCCCCCTTTTCAAAGGACATTGGGGTTGTTGCAGGAGCTCATTTGAACCTCAGAAACAGTCTCTTGTGGCTCTTGAAAGGCAGGTTCAAATGAGAATTAGACTTAGTTGAACCTCTTAATTTTTCTCATTCCTAGTTCAATCCCTGCACATAAACAAATATTCATTATTACTATTATTGTACACATTACTTGGCTGTGGAACTGGATTGCAAATTTCAGTGAAGTGAGACTTTCAAAGAATGTCTGCATTTCAATTTGTGTATTATTTTGGACAGTGCCAGTCTGATAGAGTTGGCTTTAAATGCACCCTGAATTGAATTTCTCCTCCACCCCTGCCTGAAGATCACACCCAGGTTTCCAGCTGCTAGTATGCATAGGAGATCACAGTCCAAATGGATATGCTATCAAGCGAGATAATGTCAAGTGTTGATGGTTGAGGAGGAAGCTTCAGCAGCCTGTGGACCTTTGGAAAGTGTGGATTATGTAAAATCAGCAGCAAATATGAATGGAATTAAATATCTTTTCCATCCCTAATCCCAGTCCTAGCTGGAGATGCTTGGGACTACCTGGGACTTCCTGCATGCAAAGCATGTCACTGAGCTATGATAGTGAAATGGCCTAAGAGAGCCATAGAGGAAGGACTATAGCTCAGTGACAGAGCATCTGCTTGGTCTTCCAGCTTCAGACATTCCAGGTAGGGCTGGGAGAGATTGACCCCAATGGTCTGACTTGGTATGGCAGCTTCCAATATTTGGACTGGTCCTTGGTTGTGACCCACCCTGGGTCTCAACTGTGCCCTGGTCCTGAGCCACCAGTTGGGGACCCATCCAGCAGACCACCTGTAAAAAGCTTGATCACATAGGAAGATTGATGTTGAAGTGATCAGCTATTAAACCAAGAACAGCTGCTCTCACTTTCCTTCATTGGTTTAATAAATCTTTTCCGTCTGATGCTCTCCCGTCTAATACAGAGCAGTTATTACCAGGGAAACTGATAAACACCAGACGTAACAAAGCAGCTTTTTGTTTGTTTTTTATATCTTGGCTTCAGTGCATTCAGCTTTTTAAATTCTTTCCTGCTGTGTGTGCATATATTTCAGTGTGACACTTAGTGCTATTGGACACAAGGTCTAAAAGATCAGGGTGGTGTATGTTTAATGCCTACTTGACTTTTCTTTTTTTAAAAGTGTGATGTTGAAAAGACAACGCCAAAGGGGAGACAATGATATTGTTATCCAAAATCCTGGAGCCAGCCCATAAATTGCAATCTAAAAGGACTATCACTAGAGGAGGGGGAGAAATTAGGTTCAGTTCACATCAAACTTTTCCAAATCTACTTTCTGAAATAGCATGCCAACTGAAGTGCAGCTATCCTTTCGCCGGCCAATTGGTGGGTACAAAAATGCACATACTTGGGTAAAATGTGCAGGAAAATGTATACCAAAAATGCAAGCTGTTCTTGTATTATAGAAAAGTTGCTTTGCAAAAATGGGTATATTAGAATAAATGCTAATGCATTTTCGTGACGACAAAAAAAAGGGGGGGGGGGGAGATAACCATGCCGATCGGAAAATATGTAGAACTGAAGATTGCCATTGTTTCCTGATTTTGAGATTCACAAAAGCGTGAAACATGCTGTATAAAATATCATGCTGGACTGTTAAACTTTGATCTCATCCAGAAGGGCTCCTTGTATGTTCTTGTGTTAAATGCTCCCTGAGCAGGGCCCAAATTCAGTAACCAGAACTCACCATAATGTGCAGACAGAAACCAATTTTCTTTGATGAATGAGATTCCTTTTTTCTTGTCTTCCTCATCATTTACATTCCTTTTTTGTTTTTACCTTTTTTTTTGCTTTAAACAGGTACATATAAATATAGACAACCAAAATTACAAAGGAAAATTCCTTAATAGTAATGGTTCCTTAAAGACTTGGTTGCAGCAATATTTACATGTGACATTAAAATCCGTTAAAACAATTTACAGAAGAATTGGGACCTTAGCTATCTCTTTCCCAAGTATCAGAGGCAAGGGTAAAGAGATGTTCAGCATATGACAAAAACTGGAAGCCTTAAGAAAGGAGCAGTCCATACTGCAACATTTTGTCACAGGGTTCATGTTTATAATGCCTGTAAACCTACCTGCCCAAGGTATTGGCAACCTTGCATTCATTTATTGCTTGACATACAATATTTCAGTGTTCTTTACCCTTTCTTCTTCTGCCATGGACGAGTCATTAGAAGTTACCCTAGGGCTTGTATGTATCTAAAGAGAGAGAGAAATTCTAATGGAAATTAATGTTTGGTTGGAGTCAACTGGGTGTTCCAGGTCATGAACCATTGAAATCAATTGTAGGAATCTGGGATGTCCTAATTAAACCTGATGGCTCTGAAAGTCTGAAATGGAAATGCTCTGAGTGGGGGATGGAGGAAAGGAAAGCATCTGGACAGCCTAGCAAAAGCACCATGATTATTTGCTTATACTGGCAGACTTAATGTGGGAGCCCTGCCAGGTTGCTTACATGACACAGATCGCCCTGCCTCCCATAGGGCATTTATCACACTTGATACAGACTGGTTTTTCCTCCATGTCCCTCCATTTAACAGGGGTGGGGAACTTTTTTCAGCCTTCCAAAGGCCACATGAAAGTGGTGAGGCCAGAGGCAAAGGTGGGCAGAACAACAAAGTTCAATTGCATGGTTATGCCTGCACATAGAGAGAGAAAAGGCACCGATCCCCAATTCTCCATCCAAGCAAGCAAGAGGCGTATCTGAGTTCAGACAGTAATTTCAATGGATCTGCTAAATGAAGATACAATCCTGAACTTCCTAACCCTGCCTTACAGGGACTCTTTCTTGTGTCAGCTTTCAAAGTCCCTCAAGGAGAATGAGAGGCACGCAAAGAGGAAAAGCAAAAGGAGAAAAAGAAAGAGAAGATAGACAAAATGACTTCCAGTTCTCTGTCCTGCAGCTAAATATAATGTTCACTCATTAAGATCCAATCACTCTATCTTCCGGAAAGCAATATTTGTTCAAATCTTCAAATCCTATTGCAAGTTTCCTCTTTCACACAAAAAGTCGACAAGAAGTTTCCAGTCCTGAATAAATGTTTATAATTATTTTTCTCTAATTAAACATGTTAACTTTGCCATCTCATCCAAGTACCACGCCATTCGTCCTTAGTGGGTAGGACTATCTTTTCATCTTTTTGTACTGTTTTATTGTTGTTAGCCGCCCTGAGCCCGGCTTCGGCTGGGGAGGGCGGGATATAAATAAAATTTATTATTATTATTATTATTATTATCTTTAAGCATATAACAATCTTGCTTCTGTAATAATAATATATTGGAGTAATCTTCCATAATTCCTTTCCAGTTGTTATCCATTAACGGTAAAAGACAGAGTTCTGGCTTCAACTGAATATTAACCTTTAAAATCCACCTGCTGTGGCACCCCAGAAGATCTGCACCACTCCCCTAGATCCATAACTCAGTAGAAGAGCACCTGCTCTGCATGCAGGTCCTACTTTCAATTTCTGGCCTCTTGAGGTAAGGCTGGGAATGTCCCCTCCAGAGAGTTGCTGCCAGTCACTGTTGACAATATGAGTAAGGTAAAGGGTAAAGGGGACCCCTGACCATTAGATCCAGTCGTGGCCGACTCTGGGGTTGCGGCGCTCATCTCGCTTTATTGGCCGAGAGAGCTGGCGTACAGCTTCCGGGTCATGTGGTCAGCATGACTAAGCCGCTTCTGACGAACCAGAGCAGCGCACGGAAACGCCGTTTACCTTCCCGCTAGAACGGTACCTTTTTATCTACTTGCACTTTGATGTGCTTTCAAACTGCTAGGTTGGCAGGAGCAGGGACCGAGCAACAGGAACTCTCCCCGTCATGGGGATTTGAACCGCCAACCTTCTGATCGGCAAGCCCTAGGCTCTGTGGTTTAATCTGATTAATTAATCAGATTAATCTGATCTGATTAATTATAAAGGCAGATAAGGATGTGGTTTAAACGATGCCATGCTTGTGCAATTCCACGGTATAACGCGTGTGCGCAGTCCGTACAGGATTCCACACGTACACAGTCCTTATGAAATGGTGAGCAAGTTGAAATGATGCCATGTGTCCTCCCTGCATATGTGATGCCGCCAGGCATGAGCAGTTCATACGGTTTGCCACACATGATGAGTCAAGAAGTGATGCCATGAGTCCACACTACATGCAGGAGGCTGTGTGTGCACAGTCCATACAGGATTTCACACATACACAGTCCTTACGAAATGGTGAGCGTGCGCAGTACGTACGGTATGCCACGCGTGCTGAGTCTGAAAGTCATGCCACGTGTGCACACGCCATGGACGATGTTGCTCTTGTGCAATTATACGGTATAATGCGTGTGCGCAGTCCATAAAGAATTCCGCATGTACACAGTCCTTATGAAATGGTGAGATTGCGCAGTCCGTACGTTCTGCCATGCGTGCTGAGTCCACAAGTTATGCCATGTGTGCACACTACATGGACGATGCTGCCCTTGAGCAATTCCAAGGTATAACGCATGTACGCAGTCCATACAGGATTCCCCACGTACACCGTCCGTATGAAATGGCGAACATGCGCAGGCCGTACGGTGTGCCACGTGTGCTGACTACGCAAGTGATGCCACGTATGTACACTCCATGGACAATCTCGCGCTTGTGCAATTCCACGGTATAACGCGTATGCGCAGTCCGTACAGGATTCCACATGTACAGTCCCTATGAATGGCGAGCGTGCGCAGTCCGTACGGTGTGCAACTCTTGCAACTCTCCAAAAATGATGCCGCATGTGCACACTCCATGGACGCTGTTGCGCATGTACAATTTCACGGTATAACGTGTGTGCGCAGTTGGACACTATGCCGCGCCTGCGCAGACCGTACGGTATGCCATGCGTGCTGAGTCCGAAAGTGATGGCACGTGTGCACACTCCATGGACGATGTCGCGCTTGTGCAATTCCACGGTATAACGCGTATGCGCAGTCCGTACAGGATTCCACATGTACAGTCCCTATGAATGGCGAGCGTGCGCAGTCCGTACGGTGTGCAACTCTTGCAACTCTCCAAAAATGATGCCGCATGTGCACACTCCATGGACGCTGTTGCGCATGTACAATTCCACGGTATAATGCGTGTGCGCAGTTGGACAGTATGCCGCGCAAGCGCAGTCCGTACAGTATGCTGCGTGTGCACAGTCCGCACAGGATTCTGCACGTACACAGTCTTTATGAAATGGCGAGCGTGCGCAGTCCGTACGGTATGCCAGGCTTGCTGAGTACAAAAGTGATGCCACGTGTGTACACTCCATGGGCACGGTTGTGCTGGTGCAATTCCACGGCATAACATGTGTGCACAGTTGGACAGTATGCCGCGCCTGCGCAGTCCGTATGGTATGCTGCGTGTGCACAGTATGTACTGGATTCTGCACGTACACAGTCTTTATGAAATGGCGAGCGTGCGAAGTCCGTACGGTGTGCCACTCTTGCTGAGTCCAAAAGTGATGCCACGTGTGCACACTCCATGGACACTGTTGCGCATGTACAATTCCACGGTATAAAGCATGTGCGCATTTGGACACAATGCTGCACCTGCGCAGACCGTACGGTATGCCACGCGTGCTGAGTCCGAAGGTGATGCCACGTATGCACACTCCATGGACGATGTCGCGCTTGTGCAATTCCACGGTATAACAAGTGTGCACAGTTGGACAGTATGCCGCACCTGCGCAGACCGTACGGTATGCATGCGTGCTGAGTCTGCAAGTGATGCCACGTGCGCACACTCCATGGACAATGTCGCGCTTATGCATATCCACGGTATAACAAGTGTGCGCAGTTGGACACTATGCCGCCCCCTGCACAGTCCATATTTGATGCTGCGTGTGCACAGTCCGCACAGAATACCGTACGTACAAAGTCCTTATGAAATGGTGAGCATGCGCGGACCGCACGGTATGCCACATGTGCTGAGTCTGAAAGTGATGCCACGTGTGCATACTCCATGGACGCTGTTGCACATTTACAATTCCATGGTATAACGCGTGTGCGTAGTTGGACAGTATGCTGTGCCAGCGCACTCCGTATGGTATGCTGCGTGTGCACAGTCCTAACAGGATCCTGCACGTACACAGTCCTCATGAAATGGCGAGCATGCGCAGTCCGTACGGTATGCCACGCGTGCTGAGTCCAAAAGTGATGCCACGGGTGCAAACTCCATGGACGATGTCGCGCTTGTGCAATTCCACGGTATAACGTGTATGCGCAGTCCGTACAGGATTCCACACGTACAGTCCCTATAAAATGGTGAGCGTGCGCAGTCCGTACGGTGTGCCACTCTTGCTGAGTCCAAAAGTGATGCCACGTGTGCACACTCCATGGACGCTGTTGCGCATGTACAATTTCACGGTATAACGTGTGTGCGCAGTTGGACACTATGCCGCGCCTGCGCGGATCGTACGGTATGCCACACGTGCTGAGTCCGAAGGTGATGCCACGTGTGCACACTCCACGGACAATGTCGCGCTTGTGCAATTCCACTTTATAACAAGTGTGCACAGTTGGACAGTATGCCGCGCAAGCGCAGTCCGTACGATATGCTGCGTGTGCACAGTCCGCACAGGATTCTGCACGTACACAGTCCTTATGAAACAGCGAGCGTGCGCAGTCTGTACGGTATGCCAGGCTTGCTGAGTCCAAAAGTGATATCACGTGTGTACACTCCATGTGCACTGTTGTGCTTGTGCAATTCCACGGTATAACATGTGTGCACAGTTGGACAGTATGCCGCGCCTGCGCAGTCCGTATGGTATGCTGTGTGTGCACAGTCTGTACTGGATTCCGCACGTACACAGTCCTTTTGAAATGGCGAGCGTGCGCAGTCCGTACGGTGTGCCACTCTTGCTGAGTCCAAAAGTGATGCCACGTGTGCACACTCCATGGACGCTGTTGCGCATGTACAATTCCACGGTATAAAGCATGTGCGCAGTTGGACACAATGCCGCGCCTGCGCGGACCGTACGGTATGCCACGCGTGCTGAGTCCTCAAGTGATGCCACGTGCGCACACTCCATGGACGATGTCGCGCTTGTGCATTTCCACGGTATAACAAGTGTGCGCAGTTGGACACAATGCCGCCCCTGCGCAGTACATATTTGATGCTGCGTGTGCACAGTCTACACAGAATACCGTACGTACAAAGTCCTTATGAAATGGTGAGCGTGCGCGGATCGCACGGTATGCCACATGTGCTGAGTCTGAAAGTGATGCCACGTGTGCATACTCCATGGACGCTGTTGCACATTTACAATTCCATGGTATAACGCGTGTGCACAGTTGTACAGTATGCTGTGCCAGCGCACTCCGTATGGGATGCTGCGTGTATCCTGCACGTAAACAGGATCCTGCGAGCGTGCGCAGTCCGTACGGTGTGCCACTCTTGCTGAGTCCAAAAGTGATGCCACGTGTGCACACTCCATGGACGCTGTTGCGCATGTACAATTTCACGGTATAACGTGTGTGCGCAGTTGGACACTATGCCGCGCCTGCGCAGACCGTACGGTATGCCACAGGTGCTGAGTCTGAAGGTGATGCCACGTGTGCACACTCCACGGACGATGTCGCGCTTGTGCAATTCCACTTTATAAGAAGTGTGCGCCGTTGGACAGTATGCCGCGCCTGCACAGACCGTACGGTATGCCATGCGTGCTGAGTCCGAAACTGATGCCACGTGTGCACACTCCATGGACGCTGTTCCGCTTGTGCAATTCCACGGTATAACAAGTGTGGACAGTTGGACAGTATGCCGTGCAAGAGCAGTCCGTACGGTTTGCCACACGTGCTGAGTCCGAAGGTGATGCCACATGTGCACACTCCATGGACGATGTCGCGCTTGTGCAATTCCACGGTATAACAAGTGTGCGCAGTTGGACAATATGCCGCGCCTGCGCAGACCGTACGGTATGCCACGCGTGCTGAGTCCGAAAGTGATGAAACGTGTGTACACTCCATGGACGCCGTTCCGCTTGTACAATTCCACAGTATAACGCGTGTGCGCAGTTGGACAGTATGCTGCGCAAGCGCAGTCCGTACGATGTGCTTCGTGTGCACAGTCCGCACAGGATTCTGCACGTACACAGTCCTTATGAAACGGCAAGCGTGCGCAGTCTGTACGGTATGCCAGGCTTGCTGAGTCCAAAAGTGATGCCACGTGTGCACACTCCATGGACGCTGTTGCACATGTACAATTTCACGGTATAACGGCTGTGCGCAGTTGGACAGTATGCCGCGCCTGCGCAGACCGTGCAGTATGCTACGCGTGCTGAGCCCGAAAGTGATGCCACGTGTGCATACTCCATGGACGCTGTTGCACATTTACAATTCCATGGTATAACGCGTGTGCGGAGTTGGACAGTATGCTGTGCCAGCGCAGTCCGTACGGGATGCTGCGTGTGCATAGTCCGAACAGGATTCTGCACGTACACAGTCCTTATGAAATGGTGAGAATGCGCAGTCCGTACGGTATGCCACGCGTGCTGAGTCCGAAAGTGATGCCACGTGTGCACACTCCATGGACGCTGTTGCGCATGTACAATTTCACGGTATAACGTGTGTGCGCAGTTGGACAGTATGCCGCGCCTGCGCACACCGTGCGGTATGCTACGCGTGCTGAGTCCGAAAGTGATATCACGTGTGTACACTCCATGTGCACTGTTGTGCTTGTGCAATTCCACGGTATAACATGTGTGCACAGTTGGACAGTATGCCGCGCCTGCGCAGTCCGTATGGTATGCTGTGTGTGCACAGTCTGTACTGGATTCCGCACGTACACAGTCCTTTTGAAATGGCGAGCGTGCGCAGTCCGTACGGTGTGCCACTCTTGCTGAGTCCAAAAGTGATGCCACGTGTGCACACTCCATGGACGCTGTTGCGCATGTACAATTCCACGGTATAAAGCATGTGCGCAGTTGGACACAATGCCGCGCCTGCGCGGACCGTACGGTATGCCACGCGTGCTGAGTCCTCAAGTGATGCCACGTGCGCACACTCCATGGACGATGTCGCGCTTGTGCATTTCCACGGTATAACAAGTGTGCGCAGTTGGACACAATGCCGCCCCTGCGCAGTACATATTTGATGCTGCGTGTGCACAGTCTACACAGAATACCGTACGTACAAAGTCCTTATGAAATGGTGAGCGTGCGCGGATCGCACGGTATGCCACATGTGCTGAGTCTGAAAGTGATGCCACGTGTGCATACTCCATGGACGCTGTTGCACATTTACAATTCCATGGTATAACGCGTGTGCACAGTTGTACAGTATGCTGTGCCAGCGCACTCCGTATGGGATGCTGCGTGTATCCTGCACGTAAACAGGATCCTGCGAGCGTGCGCAGTCCGTACGGTGTGCCACTCTTGCTGAGTCCAAAAGTGATGCCACGTGTGCACACTCCATGGACGCTGTTGCGCATGTACAATTCCACGGTATAACGCGTGTGCGCAGTTGGACACAATGCTGCACCTGCGCAGACCGTATGGTATGCCACGCGTGCTGAGTCCGCAAGTGATGCCACGTGTGCACACTCCATGGACGATGTCGCGCTTGTGCAATTCCACGGTATAACAAGTGTGGGCAGATGGACAGTATGCCGTGCCTGCACAGACCGTACGGTATGCCACGCGTGCTGAGTCCAAAATTAAAGCCACGTGTGCACACTCCATGGACGCTGTTGCGCAAGTGCAATTCCACTCTATAACAAGTGTGCACAGTTGGACAGTATGCCGCGCAAGAGCAGTCCGTACGGGATGCTGCATGTGCACAGTCCGCACAGGATTCTGCACGTACACAGTCCTTATGAAACGGCGAGCGTGCGCAGTCTGTACGGTATGCCAGGATTGCTGACTACAAAAGTGATGCCACATGTGTACACTCCATGGGCGCTGTTGTGCTTGTGCAATTCCACAGTATAACATGTGTGCACAGTTGGACAGTATGCCTCGCCTGCGCACACCGTACGGTATGCCACGCGTGCTGAGTCTGCAAGTGATGCCATGTGTGCACACTCCATGGACGATGTCACGCTTGTGCAATTCCACGGTATAACAAGTGTGCGCAGTTGGACAGTATGCCTCGCCTGCGCACACCGTACGGTATGCCACGCGTGCTGAGTCTGCAAGTGATGCCACGTGTGCACACTCCATGGACGATGTCACGCTTGTGCATTTCCACGGTATAACAAGTGTGCACATTAGGAAGGTATGCCACGCCTGTGCAGTCCGCATGGGATGATGCATGTGCACAGTCCGCACAGAATACCGTACGTACAAAGTCCCTAGGAAATGGTGAGCGTGCACGGACCGTACGGTATGCCACACGTGCTGAGTCCGCAAGTGATGCCACGTGTGCACATTCCATGGACGATGCCACGCTAGAGCAATTCCACGGTATAACGCTTGTGCGCAGTCTCTACAGGATTCCGCACGCACACCGTCCTTATGAAATGGCGAGCGGGCGCCGACCGTACGGTATGCCACGCTTGCTGAGTCTATAAGTGATGCCACGTGTGCACACTACATGGACACTGCCACGCTTGTACAATTTCGTGGTATAATGCGTGTGTGCAGTTGGACAGTATGCCGCGCCTGTGGAGTCCGTACGGGATGCTGCGTGTGCACAGTCCGCACAGGATTCCGCACATACACATTCCCATACACATTCCTTATGAAATGGCCAGCATGCGCAGTCCATACGGTTTTTCACTCGTGCTGAGTCCGAAAGTGATGCCCCATGTGCACACTCCAGGGACGAAGTCGCGCTTCTGCAATTACACAGTATAACGGGTGTTCACAGTCCGCACAGGATTCCGCACGTACACATTCCTTATGAAATAGCCAGCGTGCGCAATCCGTACGGTCTGCAACTGTACGCAACTGATGGCAAGTGTGCACAGTCCATGGACGATGCTGCACTTGTGCGATTCCACGGTATAGCACATGTGTGCAGTTGGACAGTATTCCGCGCCTGTGCAGTCCTTATGGGATGCTGCATGTGCACAGGCCGCACAGGATACCATATGTACAAAGTACTTTTGAAATGGTGAGCGTGCGCAGTTCGTACGGTATGCCACGCGTGCTGAGTCCGTAAGTAATGCCACGTGTGTAAACGCCATGGACGATGCTGCGCTTGAACAATTCCACGGTATAACGCATGTGCGCAGTTGGACAGTATGCCGCGCCTGCGCAGTCCGTATGGGATGCTGCGTGTGCACAGTCTACACAGAATACCGTACGTACAAAGTCCTTATGAAATGGTGAGCGTGCGCGGATCGCACGGTATGCCACATGTGCTGAGTCTGAAAGTGATGCCACGTGTGCATACTCCATGGACGCTGTTGCACATTTACAATTCCATGGTATAACGCGTGTGCACAGTTGTACAGTATGCTGTGCCAGCGCACTCCGTATGGGATGCTGCGTGTATCCTGCACGTAAACAGGATCCTGCGAGCGTGCGCAGTCCGTACGGTGTGCCACTCTTGCTGAGTCCAAAAGTGATGCCACGTGTGCACACTCCATGGACGCTGTTGCGCATGTACAATTCCACGGTATAACGCGTGTGCGCAGTTGGACACAATGCTGCACCTGCGCAGACCGTATGGTATGCCACGCGTGCTGAGTCCGCAAGTGATGCCACGTGTGCACACTCCATGGACGATGTCGCGCTTGTGCAATTCCACGGTATAACAAGTGTGGGCAGATGGACAGTATGCCGTGCCTGCACAGACCGTACGGTATGCCACGCGTGCTGAGTCCAAAATTAAAGCCACGTGTGCACACTCCATGGACGCTGTTGCGCAAGTGCAATTCCACTCTATAACAAGTGTGCACAGTTGGACAGTATGCCGCGCAAGAGCAGTCCGTACGGGATGCTGCATGTGCACAGTCCGCACAGGATTCTGCACGTACACAGTCCTTATGAAACGGCGAGCGTGCGCAGTCTGTACGGTATGCCAGGATTGCTGACTACAAAAGTGATGCCACATGTGTACACTCCATGGGCGCTGTTGTGCTTGTGCAATTCCACAGTATAACATGTGTGCACAGTTGGACAGTATGCCTCGCCTGCGCACACCGTACGGTATGCCACGCGTGCTGAGTCTGCAAGTGATGCCATGTGTGCACACTCCATGGACGATGTCACGCTTGTGCAATTCCACGGTATAACAAGTGTGCGCAGTTGGACAGTATGCCTCGCCTGCGCACACCGTACGGTATGCCACGCGTGCTGAGTCTGCAAGTGATGCCACGTGTGCACACTCCATGGACGATGTCACGCTTGTGCATTTCCACGGTATAACAAGTGTGCACATTAGGAAGGTATGCCACGCCTGTGCAGTCCGCATGGGATGATGCATGTGCACAGTCCGCACAGAATACCGTACGTACAAAGTCCCTAGGAAATGGTGAGCGTGCACGGACCGTACGGTATGCCACACGTGCTGAGTCCGCAAGTGATGCCACGTGTGCACATTCCATGGACGATGCCACGCTAGAGCAATTCCACGGTATAACGCTTGTGCGCAGTCTCTACAGGATTCCGCACGCACACCGTCCTTATGAAATGGCGAGCGGGCGCCGACCGTACGGTATGCCACGCTTGCTGAGTCTATAAGTGATGCCACGTGTGCACACTACATGGACACTGCCACGCTTGTACAATTTCGTGGTATAATGCGTGTGTGCAGTTGGACAGTATGCCGCGCCTGTGGAGTCCGTACGGGATGCTGCGTGTGCACAGTCCGCACAGGATTCCGCACATACACATTCCCATACACATTCCTTATGAAATGGCCAGCATGCGCAGTCCATACGGTTTTTCACTCGTGCTGAGTCCGAAAGTGATGCCCCATGTGCACACTCCAGGGACGAAGTCGCGCTTCTGCAATTACACAGTATAACGGGTGTTCACAGTCCGCACAGGATTCCGCACGTACACATTCCTTATGAAATAGCCAGCGTGCGCAATCCGTACGGTCTGCAACTGTACGCAACTGATGGCAAGTGTGCACAGTCCATGGACGATGCTGCACTTGTGCGATTCCACGGTATAGCACATGTGTGCAGTTGGACAGTATTCCGCGCCTGTGCAGTCCTTATGGGATGCTGCATGTGCACAGGCCGCACAGGATACCATATGTACAAAGTACTTTTGAAATGGTGAGCGTGCGCAGTTCGTACGGTATGCCACGCGTGCTGAGTCCGTAAGTAATGCCACGTGTGTAAACGCCATGGACGATGCTGCGCTTGAACAATTCCACGGTATAACGCATGTGCGCAGTTGGACAGTATGCCGCGCCTGCGCAGTCCGTATGGGATGCTGCGTGTGCACAGACCGCACAGGATACCGTACGTACAAAGTACTTTTGAAATGGTGAGCGTGCGCAGTTCGTAAGGTATGCCAAACGTGCTGAGTCCGCAAGTGATGCCACGTGTGTACACCCCATGGACGCTGTTGCGCTTGTGCAATTCCACGGTATAACGTATGTGCTCAGTCTGTACAGGATTCCGCATGCACACTGTCCTTATGAAATGGGGAGCGTGCGCAGTTCGTAAGGTATGCCAAACGTGCTGAGTCCGCAAGTGATGCCACGTGTGTACACCCCATGGACGATGTTGCTCTTGTGCAATTCCACAGTATAACGCGTGTGCGCAGTATGTACAGGATTCCGTACGTACACAGTCCTTTTGAAATGGCGAGTGTGCGCAGTCTGTACTGTGTGCCACGCGTGCTGAAAGTGATGCCATGTGTGCACACTCCATGGACGCTGTTGCGCTTGTACAATTCCACGGTATAACACGTGTGCACAGTTGGACAGTGCAAAGTCCTTTTGAAATGGTGAGCATGCACAGTTCGTACGGTATGCCACACGTGCTGTCCGCAAGTGATGCCACATGTGTACACTCCATGGACGCTGTTGCGCTTGTGCAATTCCACGGTATAACACATGTGCGCAGTCCATTCAGGATTGCGCATGCACACAGTCCTTATGAAATGGCGAGCGTGCACGGACCGTACGGTATGCCACGCATGCTGAGTCCGAAAGTGTCATGTGTGCACACTCCATGGACGATGCCGTGCTTGAGCAATTCCACGGTATAACGCGTGTGCGCAGTCTGTACAGGATTCCACACGCACACCGTCCTTATGAAATGGCAAGCAGGCGCAGTCCATACGGTATGTCACACGTGCTGAGTACACAAGTGATGCCACGTGTGTACACTCCATGGACACTGTTGCCCTTGTGCAAATCCACGGTATAGTGCGTGTGCGCAGATTGACAGTATGCAGCGTCTGCACAGTCCGTACGGGATGCTGAGTGTGCACAGTCCGCACAGGATTCCGTATGTACACAGCCCCTATGAAATGGTGAGCGTGCACAGTCCATACAGTATGCCACACGTGCTGAGTCCGCAAGTGATGACACGTGTGCACACTCCATGGATGCTGTTGCGCTTGTGCAATTCCACGGTATAACGTGTGTGTGCAGTTGAACAGTATGCCGTGCCTGCACAGTCCGCACATGATTCCGCATGTACACAGTCCTTAAGAAATGGCGAGCGTGCGCAGTCGTACGGACGTGATGTCTCATGTGCAGAATAATAGAATTATAGAGCTCAAAGGGACCGCAAGGGTTATGTGCAATCCTGTGCGGACTGTGCACATGCAGCATTCCATACGGACTGCGCAGGGGTGGCATACTGTTCAACTGTGCACACGCGGTATACCGTGAAACTGCGCAAGCGCGGCATCATTCATGGAGTGTGTGCAGTCCGTATAGGATTCCACACGTATGCAGTCCTTACGAAATGGCAAGGGTGAGCAGTCCGTACCGTATGTCACGCATGCTGAGTCCCGCAGTAATGCCACGTGTGCACACTCCATGCACGATGCAGCTCTTGCGAAGTTCCATGGTATACCGTGTGTGTGAGTTGGACGGTATGCCGTACTTGCGCAATCTGTACGGAATGCAGCGCGTGCACTGTTGCAAGGTATGCCATGTGTGTGCAGTCCGTGAGGAATGCTGTGTTTGTCCAGTCCGTACAATATTCCGCACGTACACAGTCCTTACAAAATGCTGAGTGAGAGCAGTCCGTACAGTATTCCACGCGTGCTCAGTCCAGAAGTGATGCCAAGCATGCACACTCCATACAGAATGCCATGCTTGTGCAGTTCCACGGTATACCGCATGTGTGCAGTTGGACGGTATGCCGCACATGCGCAGTCCGTACCGAATGCCGTTCGTGCACCTTTGTAAGGTATACCACCCGTGCACAGTCCGTACGGGATGCTGCGTGTTTGCAGTCTGTACAGCATTGCACATATACACAGTCCTTATGAAATAGCGAGTGTGAGGAGTCCATATCGTATGCCACGCGTGCTGAGTCCGGAAGTGATACAGAAGCGTGCACCCTCCATACGCGATGCAGCCTGTGCAGACCATCGGCTGTGGGGATTACTGCAGGGCCTGCTCCCTTCCAAGGCTTTTTCCAACTGGCTCAGGGGGCGTGGCCCAAGCCCTTATTTGGAACAAACTTTTGGGGAAGTGTGGGAAGTGTTCTGCCATTGCTTCCCTGTTCCCGGTGGTTAATGTCCTTTAAAATGTCCTCAAGCAGTCGGTGGCAATTAAAATTTTTATTTCTTTTTTCCCCTTTTTTCCTTTGTTGGGGTTGGGTGGGTGGGATGGATATTTGGTTGGGGATTAATTTTAGTATAATTGTTTTGTTCCTTTTTTGTTGTTGTTTTATTGGTTCTGTATAGTTTGTGTTTTGTTTTTAAGGGGCGGGATCAGGGCTGCCACGATGGCTGGGACAAGTTCCACGGGGGGGGGGGAGCACTGGGACATCCGATCTTGGTGATCATGGGCAGGAGGCGGAGTTACGCTAAGACCAGACCATGTCATTACCGAGAAGGCAGGTTTAGTTGTTGTTTGAAGACTATCCCTGCCTCTGGGTCTGGCCTTGACCAGATGGATACCTGGAATCAACAGGGGAAACCCACATGATCTGAAGGTGTTGCTGTGTAATGCCAGGTCAATGATGAATAAAAACACTGCCATCCACGACCTGATTGTGGATGGAGGATTTGACCTGGCATGTGTGACAGAGACCTGGTTGGAGGAAGCAGATGGGCCTGTCCTTGCCGCTGCTTGCCCACCAGGTTTCTCTTACACACAGCAACCCAGGTCATGTGGGTGGGGGGGGGGTTGCAGTGATTTTTAGGAAGTCACTAGCTTGCACCAGGCGTCCTACTGGGAAGATCCAGCTCTCTGAGTGCATGTTCTGGAAGTTGGGCAATAGGGGAAGTACAGGATTCCTTTTGGTGTACCGACCTCCCCGCTGCACCAAGGATTCCCTGTCCGAGCTGCTTCAGGTCGTGGCGGATTTTCTCCTGGAGACACCTAGTTTGGTTGTCCTAGGGGATTTTAACATCAATGCCGACACGACCTTACAAGGGGCTGCTTGGGACTTCGTGGAAAGCATGGACTCCATGGGGCTGTCCCTGAATAAGTTTGGCCCAACTCATAGTCATGGACATGCCTTAGACCTGGTGTTCACCTCTAGTGACGTGGTGATCTGACACTAAGTAAAAGTGAAACAAAAGAAGTGCCATGGTCAGATCACTTCCTGGTGCAACTGGACTTCGCCTATGCAGGGAGGTGGGACCAATTTGGATGGTCCGCCCCCGCCACTTAATGGATCCAAATGGTTTCCAGAGAGAGGTAGGGGATGCTTTATCCCATGTTGATGGCCTTTCAGCTGATTCCCTGGTGGCCCGCTGGAATGTGGAGTTAACCAGGGCTATCGACTGTCTGGCTCCGAAGCGCCCTCTCCGATTGCATGGAGCCCGAACAGCCCTGTGGTTTTCTTCGGAGCTGAGGGCGATGAAACAATCACTGAGATGGCTAGAGCGTCAGTGGCAGAAAACTAACTCCGAATCTGACCGGACACAGGTTAGAGCTCAACGTCGAGCCTACCAAGTGGCGATAGTGACAGCGAAGAAGACTTTCTTCACCACCTCTATTGCATCTGCAGAAAATAGTAGCAGGAGACTCTTTCAGGTGGTTCGCAATTTAACGGAACCACCTTTACCACCGGGGCCTTGTAAAGACCTCAAGATCTCCTGCAACGATTTTGCAAAGTTTTTTGCAGATAAAATCACTCATATTCGGAAGGAGCTAGACACCACCGTGGGAGCAGGGCCGGGGCGGGAGAGTGCTAGAGCTCTGTCTGGTCAAGTTGCATGGAATCAGTTTCAATCCGTTACCCCCGAGGATGTGGACAGGCTGCTTGGACACGTGAAATCAACCACCTGTCTCCTTGATCCTTGCCCATCCTGGCTAATAAAAGCAAGCCGGGAAGGTCTGGGCTCTGTGGGGTGGGGAATGCTTCCCTCTGTGAGGGAACATTCCCAGATCCGCTGAAAGAGGCGGTCATTAAACCGCTTCTTAAAAAACCATCTTTAGACCCAGCCAGTATGGCCAACTATCGCCCAGTCTCAAATCTTCCATTCTTGGGCAAGGTGATTGAGCGCGTGGTTGCTGAACAACTCCAGGCACGCCTGGAGGATGCGGATCATTTGGATCCCTTCCAATCGGGATTCAGGCCTCATCATGGGACTGAAACTGCCTTGGTCGCGCTGGTTGATGATCTCCGGCGAGCTGGGGACAAAGGTGAGAATTGTTTCCTAGTTCTGCTGGATCTCTCAGCGGCCTTTGATACAATCGACCATAACATCCTTCTGGACCGTCTAGAGGGGCTGGGAGCTGGGGGCACTGTTATACAGTGGTTTCGCTCCTTCCTCCTGGACCGTGTTCAGAAAGTGGGGGGGGGGATGAGTGTTCAGACCCCTGGGCTCTCACTTGTGGGGTGCCTCAGGGTTCCGTCCTCTCCCCCATGCTTTTTAACATCTATATGAAGCCGCTGGGAGAGATCATCAGGGGGTTTGGACTGGGTGTCCATCAATATGCAGATGATACCCAGCTCTACCTCTCTTTCAAATCAGAACCAGTGAAGGCGGTGAAGGTCCTGTGTGAGTGCCTGGAGGCAGTTGGAGGATGGATGGCGGCTATTGGATTGAAGTTGAATCCTGACAAGACAGAAGTACTGTTTTTGGGGGACAGGGGGCGGGCTGGTGTGGAGGACTCCCTGGTTCTGAATAGGGTAACTTTCCCCCTGAAGGACCAGGTGCGCAGCCTGGGAGTCATTTTGGACTCACAGCTGTCCATGGAGGCACAGGTCAATTCTGTATCCAGGGCTGCTGTCTACCAACTCCACCTGGTACGCAGGCTGAGACCCTACCTGCCCACAGACTGTCTCGCCAGAGTGGTGCATGCTCTAGTTATCTCCTGCTTGGACTACTGCAATGCGCTCTACGTGGGGCTACCTTTGAAGGTGACTCGGAAACTACAACTAATCGAGAATGCGGCAGCTAGACTGGTGACTGGGGGAGGCCGCCGAGACCACATAACACCGGTCTTGAAAGACCTACATTGGCTCCCAGTACGTTTCCGAGTACAATTCAAAGTGCTGGTGTTGACCTTTAAAGCCCTAAACGGCCTCGGCCCAGTATACCTGAAGGAGCCTCTCCACCCCCATCGTTCTGCCTGGACGCTGAGGTCCAGCGCCGATGGCCTCCTGGAGGTTCCCTCATTGCAAGAAGCAAAGCTACAGGGAACCAGGCAGAGGGCCTTCTCGGTAGTGGCGCCCGCCCTGTGGAACGCCCTCCCATCAGATGTCAAAGCGATAAATAACTACCTGACATTCAGAAGACATCTTAAGGCAGCCCTGTTCAGGGAAGTTTTTAATCTGTGATATTTTAGTGTATTTTTGGTTTCTATGGAAGCCGCCCAGAGTGGCTGGGGAAACCCAGCCAGATGGGTGGGGTACAAAAAAAAATATTATTATTATTATTATTATTATTATTATTATTATTATTATTATTATTATCATATGGGATGCCACGCGTGTGCTTTTGCAAAATATGCCGTGCGTGTGTAGTCCATACAGGATACCACCCGTGTGCAGTCCGTATGTGATGTCGCGTGGGCAGAATAATAGAACTATAGAGCTAAAAGGGACCGCAAGGGTCATCTAATTAAACCACCTGCAGTTCAATGCAGTAAGTGAACGCAAGCTCATCTCCCATTTCCATTTCCCATTGGAATTCTCCAACCTCCAACTTTCACTATGTTTTTTGGGTGAAGGAATCCCATAGTCTAACTATGCATTCTGTGAAGTTGTTTCTTTTTTCTTTCCTGAATTTTTCAGCATTCAGAATGGACCAAGTTCTATTATGGGGCGGGGGATGACGACGACGAAAGCTTCAGGTAAGAAAAACATTCACTTGGCGTTCTTGCAGTACACATATATCACATTAAGCCTAGGATAAGTTATATCCAGAGTTGTGGATGTGGTTTCTGTGGCTGCCATAGGTTTGCTCAGGTTTTGGAAAACGAGGCATGTTCGTGCTATTTCTCTCCTTCTGTCTCTGGGGTAGGGTGATCCAGGTGAGAGAAGTGACCTGAAGGAGTGCAAAGAAGGGTCAGTGAGTGGTGTCAGGGCTGGACAGAAAGGACTGGAGGACTACATTGGCACTTGGGTCTGAGGTCACCCACTCCCACAGGGCAACTAGGATGAATTCGCTTTGAATGTAACATGGCTTGCTGCTGCCCTGTTAGTGAAGGAACAGCCTTTCAAGGGTTACTTCAAAGGAGAACCCAAAACGGTGTTCATGTGGAATCAATTGCCTCTTTCCGCTGCCAGAATAAACAGGCTGCATGTTGGAAAAGGGGGTTGCCCAGCACTAACAGTAAATCAGTCACAGTAGTTTCCAGGGAGGAGTCAGGATGTTACTTATTCAAAGATATTTTTATATGGAACAGACTTTAATGGTTCTTTTGTAGACTGGGGCTCCGCAACCCAACCCACTTCTTCTACCATTTGACAGATTAGTGTACCTGTGTGAGACAGTGTCTTTGGCCTTTCTTGATTAGAGAAGTGAACCTAGACATGTGCTCTTGTTATGTGCATACATTATTTTAAAACTGCTTTTATCTATATTTCGAAAAATTATATGCCCCCTTTTTTTATTTTATTGGTGTATTTCTGTGTACATTTTCAATTGTTTTTTGTAAGCCATGTAGGAAAATGATGATATATAAATGTTAAATATCATTATGCTTAATATTATTAATAAAATTTCTATACTGCCATTCACCTGAGGATCATGGGGCAGTTTACGATATAAAAACACACAAATCTTTAACATAGTAACAAACAGAAACAATACCCCCACAATTAAAAAGAAAGGATTGTTTAATTACCCAAAGGCCTAGGAGAAGAGGAATGTTTCTGCCTGGTGCCTAAAGATATGTACTGAAGGTACAAGTTGAACCTCTCTCAGGAGAGCATTCCACAAAAGGGGAGCCACCACAGAAAAGGCCCATTCTTCTGTTGCTACCCTCTGGACCAGGGGTCAGCATCCTAAGGCCCATGGGCCACAAGCAGCCCATGGGGGTTGTTAAACTGGCCCATGGACCTCTGCTGCCCGCTCAGTAACCCCCACCTCCTGCTCGGTCGGCTCCCATGCGCTGTGTTAAACCAGCACGGAACAGAGCGGGGACCGCCTTCCATGACGCTGGCCGGTTTCCCATTGGCTGCAGGAAGGTCCTGCAGCCAATGGGAAGCTGCGCACGCCTCCTCAGCACCAGAAAGAGCACCGGAAATAGCATTTGTGCATGCGTGTGTGCGTGTACACACATAAAAAACACACACTCTGGCCCACCGTGGCATCTGTGGGACTGTGAACCGGCTCAAGCCACAAAAACTTTACCAACCCCTGCTCTGGACCATTCATAGCAGAGGCATCTGAAGGCCTCAGGAAGATTCATATGGAAGAAGGTCCCTGAAGTATTATGGTCTTGAGCCTTGTAAGACTTTACAGTGGTACCTCGAGTTACATACGCTTCAGGTTACATGCGCTTCAGGTTACAGACTCCGCTAACTCAGAAATAGTACCTCAGGTAAAGAACTTTGCTTCAGGATGAGAACAGAAATCGTGCTCCGGTGGCAGCAGGAGGCCCCATTAGCTAAAGTGGTGCTTCAGGTTAAGAACAGTTTCAGGTTAAGAACGGACAGCCGGAAAGAATTAAGTACTTAACCCGAGGTACCACTGTATAGGGCAAAACCAGCACTTTTAATTGGGCGCAGAAAGTGCTTGGCAGCCATTGCAGTCGGACCAGGATTGGTGCAATGTCTTGTGCCAGTCAGCCACCTACTCATTGAATCTGCAGCAGCTGAAGTTTCTCAACCATACAGTTCGACTTCCAAAACGTTCAAAAACCAAATTGCTCCTGCAGCCAATCAGAAGCCGTGGAAGCCCGGTCGGACATTTGGGTTCCAAAATAATGTTTGCAAACCAGAACAATCACTTCTGGATTTGCGGTGTCCGGGAGCCAAAACGTCCGAGTTCCTGAGCGTTCGACAACCAAGGTATGACTGTAATCAGAGGCAGCCCCACATACAACACATTACAGAAATCTGTCCTTGAAATTATCATAAGTAGGTTAGAGTACTGGACTAGGATCTAATAAAACTCACTAGGTGACCTGGGACAGCCATGGTATCTCAGCCAATCCTACCTCACAATCCTACTTGTGGAGAAAAGGTGGGATATAAATGTAACACTTCAATATCAAATGACCTCCCATGGTCACCGACAATAATAATTTAGCCAAACTTGTTCCACAGAGCAGGCAGAAAATGACTTCACCCAAAAGAGTGAAACATTTAGGAGCTGTTTGTTGTGTGAGAAATTGAACCACAAGCACCACAAAGGAAAACCCACAGGCTGTTTTGCTGCCACTTCCTGTACAAAGGTGGCCAGACCACAAGTTTTCAAACCTGGGTTTGGCAGAAAATAATGTAGCATGCAGCATTCTGGAATAATGAGATAAGCAAAGCCACCATCTATTGCGATGCCAAACCCAGAGCACCATTCTGTTCACAGAAAGGTGACAAGGGTAGCAAATAAAGGATGAAACATATAATTTTTTAATGAGGAAGAGGGACATAGCTTCAGAGGTTGCATCCTACCACAATCACATAAATGGGAGTCCTGTTGCTGCTATTGCTGTTGTTAGGGGGAGGTGAGATTAACAGATCCTGCAGTCTTTAGAACCTCTGCAGGCTTTAGCTTCAGTTGGCTATACATTAGTACTTTGTAGCCATTGGCTTGGTTACTGAGGCGTTATGGAATGTTTATAAATATTTCAACTGTTCTGAGTGCAAAGAGAATGCATATTAAATATTAGATATATATAATTTAAGCCGGTCTTCCAATCAAAAAGCCAAACACAATTCAACATGCTGTAAAGATGGCTGAGAACACAAAGCTATCTGGAACTCCCATTTTCTGTCAAAGGTCAAATTCCAGTCTCTGCAGCTACTCCCTCTTTTCTTGGGAATCCTGGCATAGCTCTGACCTGCGTGGCCTGTTGAAAACACTTGTCCTCCAAACCTGCCAAGCATCCACCTCTCACTTGACCACTCTCCCCCCCTTTTTTACTCCTCCTTGCAACGTGACTCCCACTCCCGGCCTTTTATATATATAACTAACGGCTCTGCAGGTTGGGCAGAATCCCCACACTTTGCCTCTGTGATCTAGATCGTGGAGCACTGGGTGAAGTAAACTTTCCCTTCAGAATATGGCATTTCTCTCCTGTTGATTTCATTATTAGAGGATCAATCTAGATGGTGATGGTGGTGATGTTTCCTTCATCAGCAATGTTCACTGCATGTACAGTGAAATCCTGTTCATATTTACTCAGATATAAGCCAAAATAGAATTCAAAGGGACTGACTTAGAATATAGGATTGCACCCTCCATAATCTAAATTGTCTGGGATATTAAACCCTGCAGAATAGGGGTGGGGAACAAAAGATGAGATTAGAAAACCCTTAAACCTTTTTTGGCAATTATCTGTGAAGTGTCCCTCAAAATGTTGCTCTATATAGAACCTTGACCCAATTATATTTTCTGTCAGTTGTTACTTCTGGAGAGGGTGCAATATTATGCGGACATACTTTTTTCCACCTTTGGTGGGATTGCGCTGGTGCAGAAATTCTGGACCTTAGTTCATCAATAATTACTTAAAATTACTGAGAAAACCATATTACATACCTGTATTTTTTACTTTCCTTGTTTTGTGAAACAGACATTGCATCCAACAACTTACTGTTATTTCTTTTAGTTGCTGCTCATCAAATTGTTATTCAACGGTGGAAATCTGTGGACAATTTTTCTATACAAACTTTGTTCACAAACATTTGAGCAATTGGAAAATCAGGAAAGTTAACACACAAAATACGCTTGATACAAAGAAATTTAATCATCTGTTTATCAAGAACAAGAGCTTTAACTCTGGTTATGCTCTTCTTTTGTTTCAGTTCTCTCATATGGCCTTTTTCTTGTTCCACTTTCTATCTTCCCCCTCTAAGTCTCACACTTCCTTCAACTTCCTTGTTTCTGGGTCCTGTCTTGCCAAGATCTGATGCTTTGTCCCTTAGTTTGATGCTGTGATATCTTTATCCCAGCCAAACTGACAACTTTCATATCCCTTACAGAACCTACAAACCATTCCAATCTCTCCACATGTGAAATTCTGTGCCATTGATAACTTCACTTCAATGAACTGTGATTATATGACCAGTAACCTGCACTGTGAAAAGGTTGAATGGCAAACCAAAGCAGCCAACGAAGGATCCCTCCATCTTGAATTCACCACTTCCACCAAGTGAATCTTTTTTCTTCTTTAGCCCTTCAACTTTCTGAACCTTAACTTGTTCAGTCTACTCTACTCCCTATACCAGGGGTCGGCAAGGCTTACAGGGCATGGGCGGGATCACTCCCGTGGAGATCCTCCGCGGGCCAAACCAGCGCAGCACGATGCCAGAAATCATGTCTGCGCATGTCCATGGTGCTGGAAATCGCTTCTGTGCATGTACAGATGCCAAAAATCATGCCTGTGCAGAAGCAATTTTCAGCATCTGGGCATGTACAGAAGTGATTTCTGGAGCTGCAGAAGAGAGTTCCTGCGCCACGCCGCACCGGGACTATCCAAACGGATGGCTTGGTTTGGGGGTGGCTGATGGGCCAGTTAAATGGTCTCCATGGGCCACTTCCAGCCCATGAGCCTTAGGTTGCCGACCCCTGCCCTATACTGAATATAGTGGTACTGCATTTAGATGGGGTGAACAATAAGGTCACAGACACAATTTTCCCTGAAGCAAATAATGCTTTTAGTGCTTACAAAGCCAACAAGTTAAAACAGTTTTTGGGGATTTTTATTTTTTTTAATATCCAGTTTAAGAAATTACTATTAAAAGCAAATAAAAATTAAATAAACCTCTCCAGTTATACCTATTGTACATTGGTTTCCTGTTGTCTTTGCCCATGGAGTTTTCATGGCAGGGATACTGGTGTGGCTTGCTGGTTCCTGCTCCAGGTGGATCATGTTTGGTCAAAACTCTCCGCTATGACCTGTCCATTTTGGGTGGCCTTGCATGGCATAGCTCATAGCTTCTCTGAGTTATTCAAGCCCCTTCACCACGGCAAGGCAGTGATCCATGAAGGGGCTCCAATACTTTGGCCACCTCATGAGAAGAGAAGACTCCCTGGAAAAGACCCTGATGTTGGGAAAGATGGAGGGCACAAGGAGAAGGGGACGACAGAGGATGAGATGCTTGGACAGTGTTCTCAAAGCTAAACTAAACTGAGTTTGACCAAACTGTGGGAGGCAGTGGAAGACAGGAGTGCCTGGCGTGCTCTGGTCCAGGGGGTCACGAAGAGTCGGACACGACTAAATGACTAAACAACAACACATTGGTTTCCTAATGAATTTATACCATTTCAGTTTCTGGGCTTCTGCTAGCGCCTCTCTCAACATTTCCTAGTGCTGCAGTTCAAGTGTTTTCAGTCCCTTTTCTCTCCTGTTGTCCTTGGCTCCAGCGCTCTCTGAATCCACAGCTAACAAGACTTCCATGCCGCTTCTTAACATTTTAGCAGGTTAGAAGGAGAGTAGGGTCCATTCTTCATTAGCAGGTTCCTTGGATATCATAGAATCATACAACTGTAGTTGGAAGAAACCATGAGGCTCATCTAGTCCAACACTCCACAATGCAGGTATCTTTTGCCCAATGTTGGACTCAAACCACAACCTTGGGATTAAAGAGTCTCATGCTCTACTGACTGAGTCACTGTACTTTTAATTCCCCTGTGCAAAACTTATTGAGCAATACATGCCCTTTTAAGCTTTTGATCCACCTGTGCAGAGCTTCCTGAGGAAAACAACCTCTAATTATTTTAACCTTCCTGTGAGCCTATGCAGGAGAACCTTTAAAACAAAAGCAAGCATTTCAAGCTCAGGTCCCAATTCCAAAAACTAAACATAATAATGGCTGGAAGTTCCATTCCTTCACAATTTCAGTGCAGCATTATCACCAGAATGTTAGAGATGGCTTCCAATCAGGAAATGAAGGTGGTCCCTTGTTTTGCTTGGCATCACTGTTGTTACTTGAGTTGCTCCATGTCATTAATGATACCCTTCCAAACAGCCTTTTCAAACAGGGTGACCTCCTGGTGCTTTGGACTGCAACTCCCATCATCCCTGACCATTTGGCTTACTGGCTCATGGGACTTCCCAAAACTGAAAGAAGAAAGAAAAAGAAATCCAAATGGCTGGGAATGGAAACAGTTTATACAGGCAACCTCCGGTATACATTAGAGAGAGAGAGAAGGAGGGAGAGAGAGAGAATAGACAGATTGGTAGCTGGCTCTGGGAAACTGCAGCATTTTTGCCATACTGTGCTGGCTGCCTGAGGATATTGGCACAGATTGTTCTGGGACAGCTGTAAATCAGGCACTGATTCTCACTCCTCCTGGAAACGTACTCAAGAAGATAAATGCTTCAGCTTTCCCCTTTTCTCTGGGAAACTATTTCAGCAGCCAGTTCCATGATTTGCTCTTACTGAGAAAGGAGAGGAAAACAGACATTTGGTTGCATTAGAGCAGTGTTCCAATTTTGTTTTTTGAAAGGCACTTGTTTAAGTCCTTGTTTCCATTCAAACAGAGGAAGGTTACCCCTTCTTGAGATGCAAATTCTCAGGGAACCATTTTTCTTGGTATCAGAAGGCCATTGGCTATCAATATAGGACTTCAGACCCTTTCTTCATTACTCCATCTGATGAGGCCTGAAAAGCAGTAGGGTATTTGTCTGTGCCTCAATTTATTTATTTATCCATTTTAAATGGATATGGATCAGTGCTTTCAGCAGGCTGTCATATACAATAACCCCCATGTGTACTGCAAAGCTGGCATCAATCAATCTTTCTTTCCAGAGGACAGCAGTAAAGCAAAGTTTCCGTATTTTGAGCTGAATCATGTTGGCAATCTAAAGATTTGCATTCAACTGAAGACAGTAATCTTGGCATGTTTTGTGTGCGCTAGTTTCCACAGTTCTTGTACTTTCAGAGGCAATGTAGCGGCAGAGGCTCTTCCTCACATGATTGAACATTGTTCCATTTTCCAGATGGCTAATTCTGCACATCTTCCCTCTCCCACGTGTTTTCAATTAGAGGTTAACTGATTGGACAATTTTACTGTTGTGCCAAAATCGTTACAGAAAGAGCATCCCAGCCTGTGATCAGCTTCCTTTGTCTCTTTCTTCAACTCTCATGATATCCTCTCTATCAGCATTATCCCATGATGTCTATTTAGAAGCAAGTGCCACTCTTTTCTAGGCTAAACATACCCAGCTCCTTCAAGCGTTCCTCATAATGCTTGATTTCCAGACCCTTGATCATCTTGGTTGCCCTTCTCTGCACAATTCCAGCTTGTCAAGAACCTGCTTAAACTGTGGTGTCCAGAATCGGATACAGTATTCCAGGTGTAGTCTGACCAAGGCAGAATAGAATACCATTACTTTCCTTGATCTGGACACTATATTTCTGTTCATAGGAGCCAATTCTTAGGGTCTCTGGGGTCTTCACCCCCCCCTCATAAAACATTTAAGGGGCCAGGCCCCTCCAAAGTTGATGTGCATTGTCATTCAAATGTCATTTTGAATGGCATCTGATCGATTATGAAGTTCAGGGCTTACTTCGGCCATGGAAGGTGGTAAGGGAAGTTGATGCTTGTCAGGGGCTGGCCAGTGTTGGATGCCAGAGACTGGTCCGACTGACCAGGAAGGATGACAGTCCCAGACAGAGCAGCCTTTAACAGAGGAGAAAGAGGATAATTGCCACCCCTTCTTTCAATGTTCTCAATAACAGTGAGAATAGTAGATTCAGAAGCCTCTCAGTTGGAGGAAATAGGCAGTCCTGATAATGTTGCTAGGCAACCAGGAGGTCGGGACCATTTGGAAGGCTCTTCCATTGAGAGCTGCGGTGATGCTCCTCCCTCCCTTTGGACTAGAAGGCAGGAAAGGGTTAAGGAGCAATGGAAGCCCAGGGGCAGGAGGACGGGGAACTGGCACGCTTCATGCTGCAGAAGGGGAGGAGATTCAGGCAACTGATGCCTTAAGAGAAGTTTGCTCGATGCTGCTCTCTCTGTGTTATTATAAATAAATGGTCTATAAACCTGCTGGAGGCTCATTAATTCTTATTGGAAAACTCTCGTTCATGCCTGCAGACTTGACAATGCTTAATGTATTGTATTTGGTGTATGTTAATGTGAAAAACTCTTAACAATAAAAAATATAAATAAAATTTATATAAAAAATAAATTAACTAGGTGTTCCTTTACTACCTCTTTTCCTATCTAGGGCTGCAGCTCCCTCCTTACATCATTTATTATGTTATCACCAGGCTGGGCATCACTTTCTTTTTGGGTGAAGACAGAGGCAAAGTGTTTAGTGGTTCCACCTACTCCATGCAGAGGACCTACCACTTGCTTGTTCTTCCTCTTACATCATACATAGCCAAAGAAACCTTTTCTATAGTTTAACCTCTTGCAAGCCTGGGCTCATTCTGAGCTTTAGCCAGCCTGACCTTCACCCTGCAAATGTTGGCTACCCCTGTAAACTCCTCCTTTGTGATTTCCTCTTTCTTCCATTTCTCATACATCCACAGCTAATCTGTAAGCTCCTTGTGCAGTCATACTGGTTTCCTTATGGGTCTCGCATTTTTATTTCTTGTTTGAATGGTCTGCATTTGGGCCTTCAATATTTCTCCTTTAAGAAATTCCCATCCATCTTGGACTCCTCTTTCAGTATTTCTGACCATGGAATCTTCACACCTAGTAGCTCCTTCAGCCTTCTTAAAGTCCAGAATGTATATCCGATTACACTCAGCTTTCCCTTGCAGAAGGACATGATCAATTCCTCCCAAATTTCTGAGTCCTTGCACTCATATCAACCCACCCCCCCCATTGGAGAGGATCAGGTTCAAGACAGTTAATGCCAGTGCTTTTTTTCTGGGGGGATGCAGGGGTACGTATACCCCTAAATATTTTGTGAATTTAAGTTTGGCCTCATTGAGGGGCAGTATTTCAATATGAGTAGGAAACTGAGAGTACCCCTAAACATTTTTTAAGAAAAAAAAAAGCACTGGTTAATCCCCTTGTTTCTTCCACTTTCTGGGTAATGAAATTATGAGTAATTTTTGGACCTTGCATTCTTCTCCAGACTGCAATTCCCTTTCTCCAATATTGTCTCCATGGAAGGTAGCATTCTTAGTTTCTTTTTATTTATTTTTTTAAAGTGTCCATCTAGACCAACATCCTGTTCTCAAAGTGGCCAATCAGATGCTCCCAGGAAGCCTGCAAGCAGGACTTGAGTGCTACAGCTCCCTCCCCACTTACGATACCCAGCAACTGGCATTTAGAGATGTGTTGCCTCCCACAGTGGAGGTAAAATATATGCATCCTGGCTAGGAGCCATTATAACCAACAAATTAATCTAATCTTCTTTTAAAAAAAGCTTTGCATTGGGGCATCAGGTTGGCCACTATGAGAACAGGATGCTGCCCTAGATGAGCATTTGGTCTGATCCAGCACGACCCTTTTTATGTAAAGGATTACATGCTTTTATATATGTTATATTAGGAAAGGAGGAGCAAAGAATGCAATTCTAAGCCAGTCGCCACAGCACAAGGCATTTGTTAGTTACCAAGAGCATCAGAACCCCTTTTTCCTAGTTGGCATTCACTTATAAACCATAATTCCATGTCTTCTAATGTTTTCCATGGAACAGGATATGGGTCCCACAACCCACATTTTATTGGGCAGAAGCTGCAAACCAGAGGCACCATGACAGTGAACTTCCCTTCAAAAGAAGTAATCAGGAGAGGCTTGCCGAGGGAAACCAAGACCCCAAAAAGGCCTTGGAATATTAAATTAATCTAGTATGTAGCTCTTAGTCATAGATTCTGATTTAGCCAAGGAGTGTCCATGACTGATTTATGCAAATCTGTGCTGAGGCTACTCTTTGAATACAGTGTGCAGTTCTGGTCATCTCAACTTTGTAAATTATATTGTGGAGTTGGAAAAGATTCAGAAATGGGCCACGAAAATGATCGAGGAAAGGTTGGTGCATGACGTCACACACATTATGCCCTCCCAACCTGGCCAGACCCACTCAGCCCATCAAGCACATTTTCTGGAGGAGCATGACCAGGGCTCCCCACCAACAGGCTCCCATCTGCTCCTGGCTCTGGCCAAGGCACCTTCCTCAGAGTGGAGAGTTGGCAGCAGAGAGCTGCCACCGCTCTCCTCAACTGGGCTGCACCGCATGAAGCTCCGCTGCAGTGGAGAGCGGCTGCAGTGTGCAAGACGCCCAGCCATGGCTGCTCCATCTCCAGGTCAAGCCTGACTCGAGGGGCTGCTGTGTGTGAAGGAGGGTGATGTTCACCCTTGCACATCCCACCTGACAATAAATAGTCCAAACTGTTTTAAACAGTGGGGGAAAGATGTAACAAACTTCATTTCATGGGGGGAAATCCTGCATAAAATACAAAAACCTGACAGACGCAAGAGAAAGATGGAGATTTGCCCTACCTGATCTTAGACTTTACTATGAGGCAGCATGCCTTTGCTAGATGAAAGAATGGATGTAGCTAAGAGATACCAATATTTTAGATACGGTACTATGCTTTGGATGGCATACCTATTTGCATTATGACAAAGCAAGGGTACACAAAGGATTTCAAAATCATGCTACGACAAGAAGCATATGCGCTGTCTGGCAGAGACATAAATAACTCAGAGACAAAAAACCCCAAGGTTGAATATGGAAAACCAGTGGGCTACTTACAATGATTTTACAGAGTTTAAAGAGGGAAGGGTTTATCTGAAAAAAGAGAAGAGGTATCAGATTATACTATAGCTTGGTTTCAGTACCTCCAGGTGAATGAGTTATTTAAAAGAGATAAAGAAAAGGGTTTTGGGGAAACGTGTTCAGAATTTGAAAAAATGATGATAAACTAATTTATAATATTTATAAATTGTTATGGGGTGGGAGACTAAAGAGGAAATGTTGAAGGCGACAATGATTAAATGGGCTATAGATATAGGTTATAAAATAGAAATGTCAGTGTTGGACAAACTGTGGGGGGAAACTGAATCTCTCTGCCTGCCACCTTATTAAGGAAAATTTACAAAATATGCTGCACCGGTGGTACTTGACACCCACCAAACTGCTGAAAATGGCATACAGTGATAGTCAACTTAACCTACAAGTAGGAATGAACATATGAGCAGCAAACATTAAATAAAGGAATATTTGAGATGAAAATGGGTGGAATAATAGAATATGCAGCTGACAAAAGATTACCTAGAATGTCATGGAGAGATGGACTGGGAAGTCTGAGGGTGAGAGGTAATGATGAACATTCTAAGATGTATATATGTTTTTAAAATGCATCAATAAAATTACATAAACAAGGAACCTCTAAGTTCCCACAAAATCTCAGAATTCTATGGAACTGTCCCTAAAGCCACCCCACTCCTGCTGCCCATGCTATGCTATAAATCAGGGATATCCAACAGGTCGCTCACGATCTACTGGTAGATGCCCGGGATGTTTTGGTCAATCACAGTCGATCTCTGGGTCCCTCTCCTTAGCAATGGTATAATAGAATTGCACCCGCCCTCTCGCCCCACCCTCCATTCTTGCACGTTCTGCAGAACAGAAGACAGAGCTTACTCAGTGAGGCTGTTCATTTCCCCAACGATCTGTTGGCGAGTGTCTGTTCCCCTTTCTCCCTAAAAAATGGGCAACAGCTTAGACTTGAACTCCCCCCAAAGGGGTAGATCACTGCCAGTTTTCAATTTTGTGAGTTGATCGCAGTCTCTTGGGAGTTGGCCGCCCCTGCTATAAATGGTTTCCTCACACATAGCAAGGCACTTGGCTTCTACCCCTTGTTCTGCTCCTGAACTGACAACACAAGGAATCACACCCATCCTACCGTGCTGCCAATCTTGGGCACAGAGCCAAGTGAGTTATGGCCAAGTGAACATTGTCCTGACACTTTCTTGGTATGCCTATGCAATTGTGACATGGCAGTCTTAGCATGTCTATTATTATGTATTTGAAGAGATCCATTGCACACTCATCAGACGGTTATATTCTGTGTGCCTATGAAATAACTATCTCTGAGAGAAATCTGGCATCCTTAATGTTCTTTACAGTGTAGTGAGACTAAAAAAAGAAAAAAGGTAAAGGGACCCCTGACCGTTAAGTCCAGTCGCAGACGACTCTGGGGTTGCAGCATTCATCTTGCTTTACTGGCCGAGGGAGCTGACGTTTGTCCACAGACAATTTTTCCGGATCATGTGGCCAGCATGACTAAGCCACTTCTGGCAAAACCAGAGCAGTACACAGAAACGCCGCTGCTCCCGCTGGAGCAGAACCTATTTATCTACTTGCACTACTGCTAGGTTGGCAGGAGCAGGGACTAAGCAATGGGAGCTCACCCCATGGCGGGGATTCGAACTGCCGACCTTCCAATCAGCAAGCCCTAGGCTCAGTGGTTTAGACCACAGTGCCACCTGCGTCCCTGTAGTGAAACTAGTAGCTATTAATTTGTGCATGTTAATTAACCATCTGTTAATTAAGGACTTCTTATTAACCAAAAGAAAGCATGCATAGAAGTGTGTTTGTGTGGAGTGGGGGGGTGTGTCTGTAATATAGTTGTTTGGTGCTGTGATGTGCTCTCTGGGGTCATCCGCACTTATCCTGCAATTTCTTCCATTTGATCTGTGACTTCTAGGCATGGGTCTGAGAGATTTTTCTTTTGTCCCACTGATTTCCCCGGCAAAACCCATTGTTTACTGCTGAATCAGAACATCTGCAGAAAACCCAACTGATGTTTGCTTTGATTTACCAGTAAAGAGGGACCCATGCCTAGAGGTCGCAGACCAAATGGAAGCATGGCTGAGCCTTCTGTCTAACAGTCATAGGGACCTTGAAAGTTCTTCAATCCAACCTGTCCGGGGCAGGAACTGCAATGCAGGATGCAACTCTAATGCAAGTGGTGTGTGTGTGTGTTTGCACTGCTCAGGCAAAGTAGTAAAACATCCCCAATTACATCACTATTCATTTCAGTCCCAAAGCCATTCAGTAACATGAACATTTTAAAACAAATTTATGAGCATTCAAAGCCCAAAGTGAAAGGAAACTATCATTAGCTGATCAAGATAAGAAGTGGTGTTTTCTTATGAAAATAAATTATATTCCAATGTTTGTGCAGATGGCAAGGGGGATTCTATGGTTATAAAGAGCTATCTTGTGTTGAATTAGACACACTGGTCCATCTTTTGAACCAGTTCTCCCCCCCCCCAATTTTTTTATTGATTTTCCAATTTTATATCAAACAGAAAACATCAAACAAACAAACATCTATCCTAACTATAATAATTCTATTTTTGTTAACATTCTTAAATGACTTCCTCGAATCCCCCTAGCTGAATTTCCATATAATCCATTCAGGCACTTTTCCCTATTTTCACATAAAATTTACTTAGTCAATTTACCTCTTTCTTTCTTTTCATTTTTGCTTTAACATAGTATTTTCCATCTTTTGACCCAGTTCTACCTACTTAAAGACCACCAGTCCTTTCACAGCAGGAACTACCTGATATTCTCTTGTTGGAGTGTGAACCTGAGTTTACCACCACAAGCAACCTAGCCATTGTGTTCAAGTGGATCTGGCAATGCCTCCTGCCTGAAACTCTGGAAAGCTGCTGCTAGTGACCAATAGCCTCATTCAATATGGAACAAAGGAAGCTGCCTTATACCTGTGGTCCATGTAGCTCACTACTGTCTGCACTGATTGGTAGTGCCTCTCCAGGGTTACAGGCAGGGACTCTCTCCCAGCCATACATGGAGATGATTAAAGCTGAAAGCTGGACCTTCTGGATGAAAGCAGATGCTGTGCCACTGAGCCACAGCCTTTCCTAAGATGCTTTCCTATGTTCTCAGTGATTCTTGGGGTTCCCTGACCAGTGGAGCCAGAGTGCACACCATTCAAACTCCAAGGGCAAACAAAATGGCCAAATAGAACCTACAAGACAATCCAATCCTACTTTTATGGAGCTTGGCTTTGCACATGCACACACACACCGCAGCCTGGACGAAAGCATGATAATTATCTGAAGAGATATAGGAGCCCTGAGGCTTGTGGCTTTCTTGTGGAGTGTGTGTAATGTCTTCTCTTTCAGAGATGGCGTGAGGGCTTTGTGCGAATGCACCCTATGGGATCTGATGAAAATCCCTTTGATTCACTGGGAGAAGTTTATTTTCTCTGCCAAAAGCTTGCTTTCTTCTGAATAAATTGCTTGCTCCTTTTTTGGGGAGGGGGGCGGAGCGGGAGGAGGAAGGGATTTTATTTTTGCACAAGCCAGGGATTTGAGGCAGAACTGTGAAGCCAGGTTCTCCTTGACTGGTTCTGATTAGAGGCTGAAATGGTAGAATAAAGAATCTGGAAAGGGTCCAACCAGCTTCTATGGTGGCGTCTCGACGTTGACATATTCTCTGGGAAACATATTATTTTGCTCAATCTTCTCCGGAGTTCAGAGCTGTCTTGGCCAGATCATCTGGTTTGGAGAAGCGGGCACTGGAAAACACCAGAGGATAAATTCACTGTACCAATTAAGGAACTTAAGAACAAACAAAAGGTTGTTGGCATTCATTCCATTTCAAATTCTGTTTTTCAAATCCCAATCAGCCAGATTTCATGGAGATTTAAAATCTACCCATTTGATTTTTTTTTTACATGTTATGCCTGCACTTAAATTTCTGTTTTACATGAATTTATTTCTTTAAAATTTTGTCATCCTCCTTTCCACTTTTCAGTGCTAAAGGTGGCTTATGTAAAATCACTAAGAATAAAATGAACAGCAGCTTGTGTAAATCAGCAAAAGGCCTTGGATGTGTTTAACGGTGGGTCTGGGACATTTTTTTTTTTTTTTTTTTTTAAGATAGAAAGATCTCCTTTATTAATGAACCCCAGCAATATTTCTTCAGATACAGGAGTTGTGAACTCAAAATACTCAGAAGAAAAACAAGTTAATATTGCATTATTCTCATAAGAAATACTGCAACTCATTACCGGTAAACATATTGCAAAGCAAAACAGCTTGAAAAGGGGGAGGGGGGAAAAGAAAGAAAGAAAGAAAAGTTGATCAAAATGGAATTAAGGTTTGTTTCTCTGTTTGAACTATTAAGTCCTTGCAAGCACAGCTCGATTCCGCAGATCAATTCCCAAACTTGTGTAAAAAACATAACCCGATTGGATTTATTTCCTTAAGAGCCCAGAGAGGTGCAATGTTAAAAAGCTACGATTATCAGGTAGCAAGTGCTCCAGCCTTCTGCCACAGTTGTCTGACTTCACCTCGCCTCAGGCGTTAACGGGATGAAAAGGTCTGGGACATTTCTAGTTCCAAGACTAACTCATAGGATAAATGGACTTGTTTCTAGGTAACCTACTTCCTTGAATGCTTTTAGGCAGAGGTTGGATGGCCATCTGTCATGGATGCTTTAGCTGAGATTCCTGCATTGCAGGGGGTTGGACTAGATTACTCTTGAGGTCCCTTCCAATTTGACAAGTCTATGTTTTATTGTCCATAAGCTGCTTTGATCACATTGTGAAGGTTTTGATCACCCTACGTCAGTGGCCTCACCTCTGTTCATGTCTCCTTGAGCCAGGCCAGCCAGTTATGGATCATACAGTTTTTGTGATGGTATAAGGCATGGATAGATCTTTATTGCTGGTCAATAGCCCTTGCACGTTTCTTCACCCGTAAGTCCTTTCTGTCCCTTTTACTCATTTGTTTGCTTGAACCTTTTCAAGAATGAATGCAAATGCATATTTATAAATAATTTTTAAAACATATTTTCCTTCAAAAATGCAAATCCCTAAGCATGTCTTCTCACAAAACACGTTGTTAAATTGCCTTATAACATATATTAATTTAGCTGAGAACATCCAAGTATAGCAGCAGGAGGTAGATAAGCAGAGTTAAAATGTGGCTGGATGGGTGCCTGAGAATTACTGTATCACTGGAATGGGAGCTATTAAGGTAGCAACAAAAGCAGCAGTGTGGAACTTTTTGCAGCCTGAAGGCCACATTCCTTCTGAGCAACCTTCCCAGGGCCCGTGACAGTGGTGGGTAGGGATTTTCAACATATCATTTTCAACAATAATTAAACATACTTTCATGTCTTACACCATTTTTTTTTTTACTTCCTTCAATCACATCTGAAAATTTTCCAATCTATTCACTTAATATACATTTCTTACTTCCACTATTACATTTAAATCTCATAACTAATATCTCTATTCTTTCTATACTTTGCAATATTTCATATATTTTTCCTTACAAAAATTCTTGTAATCCTACTAGTGTAATTAGTTGATTACTGTTGCTCTTCAAATAATTCGTATCTTTCTTCCAATCTTCTGTGAATCTCTGGTCCTGCAGGTTTCGAGTGCTTCCTGTGATTTTATCTAATTCTGCGTAGTCCATTAATTTTGTCTGCCATTCTTTCGTCGGAATTTCTTCTTGCTTCCATTTCTGGGCTAACAATACTCTTGTCGCTTTTGTTGCATATAAAAACAATTTAACATCTTGCCTATTAATATCCCCATCTATAATACCAAGTAAAATGCTTCTGGTTTTTTAAAAAATGTATATTTCAACATCTTTTTCATCTCATATATCATTTCCCAGAAGTTTTTTTACTTTCTTACATTCCCACCACATACGATAAAATGTTCTTTCTTTTTCTTTACATTTCCAACATTTATTACTTGTCTTGTACATTTTAGCTAATTTCACAGGTGTAATATACCATCTATACATCATTTTCATCATATTCTCCTTCAAAGCATTGCAAGCTGTAAATTTTATTCTTTCTCAGATTCTTGCATTCTCAGACAGCACACATGCCCTTCTGTCATATTTCAACAGCGCTTGGTGATGACACAAAATGGTATCAGTAATTTGTACAGTGACATAATGACACAGATACCAGCCAATGGGGCCTTGAAACACTAGCACAGATGCCTTTTTTCTGTACCTGGGGAAGATAAGACTCCCTTTACTTTCATCAGTACAATTGTATCACTTCCAGGAACAGCAGTGATGGCCATCTGGTGGGAACATGAGCAGCCAAAATACCTTCTGTTAAAAGAGCAGGAATAATGGGCAGTCACTTCCCTCCATTAAAAGACAGTCCTTTATTGCTCAGCTTTAACATCAACCAGAGTTGGGGAGATTGCAGAATGAGAAGGAAATGAATTATTTAACTTAACAGGCCTTTTGGCGGGGTGGGGTGGGGGAGAATGTGTTTGCCTTCCTCACTGCTGGTCAGTACTACATGAATGGAAAACTTCAGAAACCCGTCAGTATGCTATAGGAAAATGAGAGAGTAACTGTGTTCCTTCCTTCCATTTGTGTTCAGTGCAAACTTAACTTCTCCTCCCTTCCTAACTGCTGTTGATAATGATCTGATCTGAAAGCCTCAGTGCTTTTTGTTACAGATACTAAAATAAATCCTGGTTCTTCCTGCTGGGAGGAAGCAGTCCCGTTCATTAGGATATCATGTACCGTACCTAAAGCAGAAATGGAGAACCTCTAAGGGCTGTTGGGACTCCCACCATCCTAAACCATTGACTATGCTACCTGGAGCTGCTGGGGTTCCAAGTCCAACAATACCTGGAGAGTCACAGTTCTCCATCCCTAGTTTAGGAGAATCGATCCATTTCAGACCCAGTTTAGAGGCTGAATTATTCTGCAGCGGCATAATGTGTTTGTGTGTAGGGGGGTGTCCATGGGGTCCATGCCCTTGGCACAATTTTGTGAGGGGGAACAAACAGGTGCCCCCACAGCAGTCCTCTTCATCGGAGCCTGGCTCCACGCAAGAAGGAGTTGTGCCTTGGCTGTGGCGCTTATGCTTGGCCACAGCTCTGCCCCTGGGTCAGGCCTGACCTGGTAGCAGAGAGGAGGAGGAGAATGGGTGGCAACTTCCCCAACCCTCTCCTGCCCTGGACTGTGGCACACAGGAGGGCACCCTGCTGCCTTGGGGGTGCACCTTGTGCGCTCGCCCCGGGCAGTGCAGGCACATGCTCTACCGCTGTTATTCTGTTAAAATTAAGCAGCCTAATCAGCCAGATCACCTAGGTCTGCAACTTATTTCAGTGGCACACTTTGTGTTTGTTCCATGTCAATTCCTAAAGGTAAAGGTAAAGGTAAAGGGACCCCTGACCATTAGGTTCAGTCGTGACCGACTCTGGGGTTGTGGCGTTCATCTTGCTTTATTGGCCGAGGGAGCCGACATACAGCTTCCGGGTCATGTGGCCAGCATGACTAAGCCGCTTCTGGCGAACCAGAGCAGCACATGGAAACACCGTTTACCTTCCCGCTGGAGTGATACCTATTTATCTACTTGCACTTTGATGCGCTTTCAAACCGCTATGTTGGCAGGAGCAGGGACTGAGCAATAGGAGCTCACCCCGTCGCAGGGATTCAAACTGCTGACCTTCTGATTGGCAAGTCCTAGGCTCTGTGGTTTAACCCACAGCGCCACCTGGCCCCCTACAAGGTCTGAGGGACAGTGGACCGGACCCCTGCTGAAAAAGTTTGCTGACCTCTGCTTTAGGCAGTTAAAATGTCTTGGGTTTGTTTTCTGTTCTGCATATTTTGAGTCCTAGTTGGTTGGTTTAAGATTTGTTTCCATGTTCTGGTCTGATGCTGGAACTCACAGCAAAAGCCGGGAGCAAGACATTTATACATGGCCAGCTCTGAGTGATTAACTTGTTCTGACCAAAGCTGGGAGCAAACTGAGGTTGATTTTGCTCCACCCACTTGTGAGAACAGAGCCTTGAAGGGCCAGCCCTCTGGACTGTCAGTGTACAGTGGGAGGCATTTGGTTCCTCAGACTCTGGTCTTATAGACTCTGGTGTTCTGGGATGTTATTGTTCAACCACCTCAAGTGCAATGGTTTCCCTATCTTTTGAAAGCAGCTCTAAGTTCTGACCTAGACCCAGTTCCCCATCTGCTGCCCCTGCAGCCTCTGTGTCCAGAACACTGGTGGATGCAGAAAGCATGGCTTTTGTTTAGGCTGAGTATTGGTTTTTCAGCTTTAAACAGGGTTCTATAAGCCATTAAAATGTAATGTGGGTTTTTCACCCATCCCTGTCAAACAACATGGAAATATCTTAGATCAGAGGTTTTCAACCTTTTTGAATCCACTCCCTTGACCAACTATATTCATTCTGTGGCACCCCTGTGGGGCTCAGGAGCCCAGTTATGTCATCCTTTGCCTGCAGAGCTGGCAGCTTCTCATTCTTTTTCAAACACTCTCTGAAATATACTCGGAGTCCTGTAGTGATTTCATGCTCTTTATTGTAGCTTGTAAAACAGTGATTTAATTGCCCCCCAAAGCTCAGGCTTTTATATACATTATTTACACAATGAGTTCCATCTGATTGGCTGATTCTGCTTCCCTTCTGGAGCCTGGTCTTCTCCTGCAAGCCAATCAGTTGTTGCATTCTAGGATCCTACTTGCCTATTGTTCTAGGATCCAAGCTTAGTACATAACACGCTCCCTTGTGGAGTGTTCCCTCAACCTCCTCTCCTCTCCCCTCTGCTTGGGAGTCCTTTAGGCAGCAGCTTCTGCTGCTACCCCTGGTCTCTGAGCTGCCCCCTCCCACTCTAAAGAGAGGTGCCTCCTCACACTGCCCCATAAGGGCCTGGGGAGAGGATGCTCCAGCCTTAGTGACCTGATGGAGACTGGCCGAAGGTGAATGTGAGGCTTGCACCTCACCTTGGGAGGCAGCAGTAGTATCAGTGGGTGCTGCCCGGTCTGCATGGTGGAAAGGCTACCCTTCAGCACTGGGCACTCAGCTTCCAGACGGGCCTTGCACACAGCAAGCACAAAAAAGGTCAGCACAGTGCCTGCCTGCCTGTCCGGCCTCCCACTTGTCTGTCCATTCCTAACAGCAAGGGCTGGTGAACTGGCTTGCTGGGCTCCCTCGCCCACTTGCTTGCTTATGCCGGCTGCCTCAGCTCCTGGCAACCAGCACCCCCTGGCCAGCCCCAAAGGCACCATTCGCCTGCAGAGCTTGTAGCCAGGGCTGCTGCAACAAACAGCTGCACAAGTTTTGGGGAGGCAGAGATGGGAGAGGGCATCAGAGGAGGGACGCAAGGAAAGAAAGAAGGAGAGAGGCCAGTGTTTTTTGCGGCACCCCAACCATCCTTCAAGGCACCCTAGGGAGCCATGGCACACTGGTTGAAAACCACTGTGTTAGATGGTATCTAAGCATTTGGCAGGAATTATGAAAAAGCCCAAGTGGGTGAAGGGTGATAGATTCGCCACTTCTGTTAGTCCTGCTCCACCATTCCAGAGCATCCGTGTGTGTGTGTGTGTGTGCGTGTGTGTGTGCGTGTGTGTGTGTACACACACACACACACACACACACACAGCCATCTCAGGGGAAGGGGATTAAACAAATCAATGAATTAACTGGAAGAGAAAGAAAAGAGATTGTATAAAGCAGGAAGCCATCCTGGACCAGGGATGAGGGAGAGATTTGGTTAATTTTGCATTTAAAGGTGGATCTATCTAACTGGCACTTTCCTGAAATGATAGGAGAAACAAAATGCAACCATTCATTGCAAGTCCACATTTTTGGTGCAGTTATCTAGCCTAAGAACGAGTGTGAAAAGTGTACATAAAATGCATTTGTTACTGAAAAGAGCATACACAAATGCATTGCATTAGGAGAAACTGCTTGGGGGAAAAACTCTAAACAAGGAGTAAATGCCACACACAAAAATGTGTGATTAGGAGAAATTCGCACTAAAATGCTGATGAATTTTCATGAAGACCTTTTGTTTTAAAGCATTCACAGACTGATATGTAACTGTAGAGGACTAATGAATGGAAAGATGGAAAACCAAGATTGACAGATCTGCTCATTCCTATCCCAAACCTGGATGTGTGCATTCTTTTGTGTGGGAGTGAGCCCTGTCCATAACTTCTTACCCTCTTTCCCCCTTAACAACATAGTTTTATTATATGGATCAGGCTGGATCAGGCCAATAGCCTATCTGCTGTTCTCACAATAGTGAGAAACCCGCAAGCAGGATTTGAACACAAGAGCACTCACTGCTGTGATTTCCAGCAACTGCTATTCAGAAGCTTTGCTGACTCCAGCTGTGGAGGCAGAGCATAGACATCATGGCTGGTAGCGTTTGATAGTCCTCTCCTCTTCTTATGCATCAGGAAGGTAGGCTGGGGGTGGGGAGAGCTGTATATTAGATGGGACATTCAGAGTCAGGCTGAGTTCAAAAGTTTAAGGACGTAACTGAGAATCAGATCAGACCTTTACAATGATAGAAATCTACATTCAGCACACATACACACTGTTGAAGTACCACACTATACCTGTGTTTTCATTGCATTGGAAGCTCTCTCAAGTGTTATTGGAAGGTTAGTGGGTGGGATGCAAAAGCATTTTAGGTACCTATCAGCCAGTGCTTGCAACATCACTGCACAAATATCTCCCCTACGTGACTATGGTACCACTCGTACACACCACAATGACATTTCATGAATAGCTCTCCCATTTTAACATTAAGAAAACCATGCACGTTTGGTCATACCTTCTTCCAGTCTTGCAGCATACTGGGATATCATTGTTGGAAAAGTCAGTAAAGGTCTATCACAAGCACTATTGCTTCTGTGAATGTTATTCCAGTAGACTGAAGAGATAGAGACTGAGAAACATAGAACATCCTCTCTAGAATATGTACTCTGAAAGCAACTCGCTCATCTGTTGTAAATCTGTTGACTTCTGCTAACATTCCTGGTTCCACGCCCATTTTGTCCAGGTGCACTTTTGGTCCAGATGTGTGTTGGCACCAGTAAAATCAGAACTGATAAAAGGAAGAAGCAGAGCCATTATTTCTCAACCAGCAGACACTCTGTCAGGTTTTGAGGCTTAGACACTGATCATGTGCATGATGGAGGGTTAAACATAATGCGATAGGCAGCCACTTTACTTGGGGTAAAAGTGACACCTGATGCATCTGTTTTGTACACAAACAAAAAAATAAGAAAGGTCCACACCTCACTTAATGTTTCCTAAATTTTCTTTTCTTTTGTTTACTCCCTATATGAGAAATGGAAAACCTTTCACCTTGCAGACGGCACCTCCTATCAGCCCCAGACACTGTGGCCAATGGCCAGGAATGATGGAAGTTGTAATCCAAGAGCAGTTGGGGGGGGCATCTCCATCTTTACAAGCAGGGCTCCTCCAGATGTCCTTTTTATTGAGCATTCATGGAACTTAGTCCATGTCCAGTCTTTATTGAGCATTTGCTCACATTTATTGACTGATTTATTTAAATAATTTGTGCCCCACATTTCACATGTGTCTTCTGGCTATTTTCCAGGAGCCACATGCCAGTGGTGGACACAAAAGTGGGCGGAGCAACTGGTGCAAATTTTAGACTTTATAAAGCAGGGTACTTTCTACATATACTCACACATCCATCTTTATCCTACAACCAGGAACTCAAGACTCGTGATCAGAGTTCAATGACACATTCCAGCCAAACAAAACTGCCGAAGGATGATGCACAGCAGGCTTGTGAAGGCTGTGGCTAGGAAGAGGGTGTGTAGCCTGAGGAGAGTCCTAAGGACCAGGTGAAAAGGCTGGGTGGCCACCTCTTGTGCCCTGCCTCTGAGGATTCTCTGTCCCTGGAGCAGAGTATTCTGGGAGAAGACATGGGTGTCTAGAGATGAGCACTCCACACTGAATTGAATTTTGCATTTCTACATTTTGTTGCAGGGCCCACTTGTGAATTTGTAGTTTACAGATATTCCAGCTGCCTTTGAATTCAGCATTATCATAGTAGACTATCCATCATGCAACTGTTTTGCAGCTGCTTTCTTTCTGTGGCTGCAGGAGCCTAGGCTTGTCAAGGTGTAGGAATGAAGAGCTTGGCAGGTTGTAACGCTCATAAAATCCAAAACAGATCCATTTGCTGCCTTTGTGCCTTCTTGGTGGTCTAACTATTCCACTATTGATCAAGTTGTAAGGAGGGTGGGTGGGTAGGAGAGAGGACCACAAATGCTGACTTTCTTTCTCTCTCTCTCTCTCTCTCTCTCTCTCTTTCTTTCTTTTCTTGTTTCCCTCCCTTCCCAGCCCACAAAATTCCACTGAAAGAAAGGTCTCAAGAAAAGTGGCCAGGAAAGACCTTTGGTGTGTGGTCCCCAGTAAGCAATTGATTATTGTAACCACTAATAACTACTGTACCTCTATGTACATATGAAATGTCTTAAATCCACAGGAAAAGAAGAGAGAACCCACTTGAATGGTAAAGAATTGGTCATAAGCTGATCTTTCAAATAATGCCATTATGTGTCCTCCAACATAACAAAACCACAAGACCTTAAGAAGAGCCTCATAAATCAGTCCAAAGCCCATGAAATTCAGCATCCTGTTTTCACAGTGGCCAACCAGATGCTTATGTAAAGCCCCCAGTCCGGGAGCAACAGCACACTCCCCACCTGTGATTTCCAGCAATTAGCATTCACACTGACTCCAACTGTAGAAATAGAGCATAGCCATATTGGAATCTAGAGATGTCAAATACTGTTTCAGCGGGCACATCTCCTTCAGATGTGTCCTTTGAATCCATGGGTTCTTCTCCTGAGGATGGGGAGTCATGACAGTTCCAGACACAAGCATTTTCTGGTTCATAATCAAGTCCAGCTACTGGCAAGTTGTGCCAAGGCACCTAATTTGGGTTTATTTCCTGCACCAGCCTGGAGTTAAAATATCAAATATGCAGACTTTTCCTATATTCACCCACCCACTTTCTACCTGATCATCAAGAGTTACAGAACTCTGGTTGCAATGAGGTCTCTGCTGTACAATTAAGTCCTACAGCTACCCACAGAAGTTAGGCTTGCTCTCTGGGTTACCTGAAACACCAAACTGGTAAAAAATCCAGACAATAATAATCTGAAGCACACTTCTACTTGCAATTGTATGGTGAAGTATAATCATTAATTTGGGGAAAGCACTAAAAGACATAGGAAGCTGCCTTACACCAAATTAGATCATTAGTCTGTTGAAGTCAGCAATGTCTACATTTACTGGAAGTTCATCTTCTGCATTTCAGAAAAAGGCTCTCTCAGCTGTTCTGGCAGATGCTGGGGATTGAAACTGGGACATTCTGCATGCAAAGCAGATGCTCTACCACTGAGCTATGGTCCTTCCCCAGGAGGACATAGAAAACTGCTTTATGCAGAGTCAGACCACTGGTCCATCTACAATGACTGCCAGCTATTTAGCAGGCTTTCAGATATGGGTTTCTCCAACCCCTGTATGGAAGTGCCAAGGATTAAACTTGACTTTCTACATGCAAAGAAGACGCTCCACCACTGAACTTTGGATTCTTCCTGAAATGTGGCAATGGTGGACTGCACTCTTACTGGAGGAAATATGGCAAGCGGGCTCTTTAAAAAGGGGGTGGGGTGGGGTGGGGGTAGATTTGAGCATTGGAAGAGGAGCAACTAACTCTGATGCCAATTCTGCAGTTCTTCAGACTCAAATCCAGAGAGCTCAGAAGCTTACAGGAAGCTTCTGCATTAAGCAATTAAGTGCCTTTCATTGGAGGATGAATGGAATGCCCATTATTATGCTCCAGACATGTTTCATTTCAATTGCGTAAACCTCCTTTTTAAAAAGAGCACTTTGCTTTCTCTGCAGAAACGCTTGTTACAGATGTCCCTTTTGAAGCATTGCCAATAAGAAGAGGGAGAATTTAAAGAAGGAAAATTAGAGCTCACTTTGTTAAGTCCATGAGACCATTTAATGATGTCATAGTAAACAGCACACATACACACACCTTCACACTTTATAGAAGGAGTGTGGGGAGGAGAAACCCATCTCTTTCAACTGCAATCTGTATATGTGGCTGAATAATTTGTGTGGCTGCCTGGGTGGCCATAATAAGCAAACCTGCTGCCTTAACATTCCATGTAGACAGGGCTGGGTATACAACCAGGAAATGTGGAAGACATGACAGGTTTATTACTGGCTTCAGGACAACCAGGCCAGAAGTAGGGCTTTTTTTAGTTGTTTTTTTAAGGGTTACACCTGCCCTGCACAAATTATTTTAGTATGGTCTCATCTACATATTTGCCTCAATAATATTTGAAAATATGAAGAACTGTCTGGCATGTGGATCACATTATTGATAATAATAATAATAATAATGATAATAGTAATAATGTCAGACAGAAAGAGGTATACATCTTTAAAGAGATATAGAAGACACTGGGCTTCAAAATTGAACATTAGGCTTACTCACTCCAGCCTTTCCTTACTTCTCTGTGGACAATCACCCATGGTTTCAGCACCATAGTACTGAACAGCACCCTGCTAGGCATGAAATGAAATATCAGGGAGAGGGTGAAGTATTGGTACTTCCACGTGGCAAAAAACATTTGAGGTGAAGGGTACAGTCTGCATTATATTGCACTTGCAGCACAGAAGCCTCTGACACTGAATAACTGAGTTAATGCAAGATCAATGAATATTCACAAACATTCCAATTGCATGAGTTAACCCTAGGATCAGACTGAAGCTTCCATTAAGAGGATACTTTCTGTTTACTCTGTTCTTGAAAGGTGAAAATGCCCACAAAGTTAAGGTGACCAACATGCTTCTGCTTTAAACCATCAGCATCATCTATGCCTATGGTGACATTAAGCCCCAGTATTTGCTTAGCTTGAAGGACCTCCAATAATAGATGTTGCTGCTCAGCAAAGTTGTGAGAATTGAGGTCTGTTTGACTTTGTATTCAACCAAGTTTTATTAAGAAATCAATGGACCTGTTAGTCATGTCCTTTATTTTCAATGGGTACTCAGAGTAGGACTAACAATAGATACAACCCTGTAACAACAGCCTTAAAGATGTCAGGGAGTAACAAAGGCTTTGCAGAGAGGCCTCCAGCATCACTGCTGTAGAATTCAGGAGCTTGGCAGGTAGAAGAAGCTTCTGGGTTTTGCTGCAATCTTCGCACTAGTGACACTGCCTTTCAGATTGCAAGAAGATCAGAATTTTGGACTTGAAAAATACTGAGATATTTTCTGATGGCAGTAGCCTCATTTCTGAATTGAGCTGAGAGCTTTTCTTCCATTACATATTGTATCTTCATCACTCCCAGGGCACAGTCTAAAGGCACATGGGGGCATTATTCTGCTGAGGCTAAACAGGTCTGGGTCTGGCCTGTGCCTGGATGGGTGAACACTTGGGTACCAGCAGCATGTCTGGGTCTACATGGCAGAAGAAAAGTGTGATATAAATGTAAGAAAATTTGTTGTTGTTGTTGTTTTAAAAGCATGCATCTTATTGAATTAAAAACACATTTCTCAAGCAAAATTCAGAGAGTCCATTTCAAATTCTGAGCACTTGGCCTATATTAATTAATAGTGCCCAGGAAAGCTGACTCAACTCTTTTATAGAATGCAATCGTTCTGTAATATGAAGATCAGCCTTTCTTGTTCTGGGGATGTGTGATAATAAGTGGCTTTTTGTCATCACAGATGAGACTGGATCATGAAAGGTTTGCAAATGAGCACATCACATCTTTCTTCTAATACCCTTGGAATTTTTTTACCATGAAACGACTTTGAATTTAGCTCCAAATAGAAGTTTCCTCCCGCATAATAGGTTATTTAAATGGGTAGCTGGTAATTATCATACACAGTCCTTTGGCTTAACTGATTCATTGGAGTACACAAAACAACCCCTCCTCTCTCAATTAATATTCTGCACATCAATAGGAGCAGGATATGTGTCAGACACACTTTCAATAAAAGCTTCAGCTGATGCAGTTAGAAGGAATGTAATGAACATTTAAGAAGGCTTTAGATACTTCCAAGAATATCCAAGTTGTATGAAAACTCCCTGCATATTTCTGCCTTCCCAAACATTAGTGCAGCATGTTTAGAACCCTCAAAGTCTATACAACATTTTACTTGAGAAGGAGCTCCTGGGAATGGCTTTAACTCATTGGTAGACCATCTGCTTTGCATGCAGAAGATCTCCCTTGCACTCCTTTCTGTTTTAGTAATGGATATTTAACCAGCATATGAATGTTATGGGGTGGCATCAGTTCATATCTGTGCATTTGTGTGGTCCTGTATCTGTGTCTGAATGCCAGTGGAGGAGAAAATATAGTTTCTTTAGGATAGGGTCCCACAACATGGTTTAGCACAGGGCCCACTTAATACAACCTTGCTTAATGCAGACCAGCTGCCCTGGGGGGGGGGGGAGCCTCTACTCCAGGTCCTGCGGCAACAGCCTTTCCTTCTGTCATTTGGCAAACAGAGAGTGGAAATCCAGTTCGTGCTTTGGGCTCAAGGAGGTTTCCCCTTCATTTCTTTTCTCTGAGTGGATAACTCCAGGCTGTTCGGCAGTGCAGCCGGTGGCATGGCAGGTCGCCAGGTAAGGAGTCTGAGTCTGGCTGGCTCACTGGCTAAGAAGTGATCAGTATTGCCTTGGCTGGTATGGGAAGTGGAGTCACCCTGTTACATCCCTTTGCCAGTTTATCTGCAAATATGAAAAAGAGTCCTTTGTAGCTTTGGCTGCAGCTTTCCTGAAACTCATGGAGTAAATGCAGAATGTGGCCTTTATAACACTTATCAGGACTGACCCAAGATGGGAAGAAAGAACATATTGGGTGGAATGGGGTGGGGAACGCCCCCTTTGAAATGCCCCCTCTCCCAATTTCAGCGGTCATTTATGGGATCCATAAATTGGAGTGAAAATCTTTTCCCATTCAGAATGAGGGCAGGAGCACTACTGAGTTTTCCTTCACTGCCACATCTCTGCCTGCCCCTAAGGTTGCAGGGGTGGAAGAATCTGTCAGTTTTGTTTTCTCTCATTATCGCCTCCAATCCTAAATTCTCCATATCAGTTCACATTTAAAAATAAAATAAAGAAGTTGTCATGAAAATTCACCATCATTTTACTGCAAATTTCTCCAAATGCACACATTTGTATGTGCCTAATATGCACATTTTTGCAAAGCAATTCCTCCCATCCCTACCTGGAGAACTGCTGCCAGCCAGTGTGGACAATACTGAAGTAATTGTCTTACAGTGCAAGGCAGCTGTCTGTGTTTGGAGAAGGACTACAGCACAGAGGAGGAACTTCTGCTTTGAATGCAAATGCTTCTAAGTTCCATCCTTAGCAACCTCCAGATAGGGCTGGGAATGTCCCTTTTTTAAAACCCAGGATGGCTGTGGTCATTCAGTGTACAGTACTGAACTAGATGGACAAAAGGTCTGGCTCAGAATTAGGCAGTTTCCGATTAGGGCTGTGCACCATATTTGGCTGAGACAAATTGGACATATTCACACGGACTCTGGAATCGGACAAGTCAGGTACAGCCAGTCAGAATTCCTGAAGCAAAGCAATGTAGGGCTAGCAGGGTGGATTGGGGAGCCAATTGTGCAGTGTCCCCTTAAAAAATGTACTGGGGCTGTTGCCCTAGCAGCGCCCCCCCATCCCTGTGAAGGAGAGGTGGGTATCAAAGGGCCAAGATCTTCCCCAACCTCCAGGAGAAGGTAGGAGTCAACTGCCTCTCCTTCCTGCATGGTGAAAATATGCCGGATTAGCCACTCCACCAAGTTACCAATCCTGCCTGATTCAAGTTGCTCCTTTGCAGGGTGGCTTCCCTGCAGAGAAGCCACTAACAAATGAGTACCCAGCAGAATCAACACCCCCTTGTCTCCGTTGGAAGAAAGGACTAGATGACCCTTTGGATTCCTTCCAACTCTGCCATACTATAACCCCGTCCCCCACAAACTCCCAAATATTTATGAACCCCAAAAGACCAATTATAAAGAAGGAAAGAGCTTTCCAGTACTGAAGATTTTGCCAACCTCGATGGCTTTGAAAGCTCTTAGAAGGGCACAGTCTGAGGCCTTACAGTTGAATCCTGCTCTAGAGAGAGAGAGAGAGAGAGAGAGAGAGAGAGAGAGAGAGAGAAGGTGTGTGTGTGTAAAATTGCTCTTCCAGCAAGTGTTTTTCTTTTCCTAGGACTGTTTCCCATTTGGGCCTGAACGTGACAGAAACAGATTATGGCTGAGGGCCCCTTTCTAATTACCTTTTGTAAGCTATGGAATTGACCTGCCTCCGTGGCAGTGAACTTTTCCTCCCTCTGCTCAGCTCAATGGCTTATTGTCCCACTGCCTCCCTTTCTTGCCTTTCAACTGCTTGTCATTCTACAGGAACCTCAACCAGGAGGTGGGAGTTTGCACTGGAGAACTGACACTTATTGCTTCAGACAGACAAGGAGCTTAACTTTTTTTCACCTCCCTTGGGAATGGAGATGTTTTGGGAGGAGGGGGGGAAGGGGGGGGACCTAGAGGCCAGCCTGCTGCATGTCAGTGAAAGATGAGTTAAGCTTTTCTCCGGGCACCCTACTTGCTCATAATCTCATCAGTGCCTGGAAACTGCAGGCCAGAGACTAAAGAAGCCAGATAGGTTCACTTTGAAGTCTCTTCTCTCCCAGGTTTTGAGGGCCATTCCTGAACAGGAATGAACAGATCAGGAATTCAGTTTTTCATATACTACATTACTAGGCTATTCAATCCCCCCCTTTTTTTTGCAAATAAAAAAGTCACAACTAAGTTCTACTCAGTGTAGACCTATTGAATTTGATAGAGCCATGCTACTCCTGTCCATTAATTTTAATGGGTCTACTCTGAGTCGGACTAACTTTGATACCAAGCGTTGAGGTGCAACCAATGCTAAGCCAACTCAGAACAGACCCACTGAAATTTATGAACATGAGTAACTTAGAGCTATTGACTTGAATAGGTCTAATCTCAGTAGAATTTAGCTGGAGAAAACCCAAATTGTACAATTTCCTCTGAAATACACACCTTATATGCAGCTTCTATGCATTCTTCCCCTAAATAGACATTTTTATATGCTTTTCAGTGCAAGGCCCCTAAAGCACGTATCTTTGTACATATTGCCTTGTACATCTAGCTCAGGACTGTTTTCACTGATTGCCACCACATTCTCTAAGGTTTTAAGCAGGGCTCTTCTCCAGCTCTACCTGAAGAGACTCAGGATTGAACCTGAGACCTCCTGCATGCAAAGCAGATGCTTTACTACTGAGCTACAGCTATTCCCCAAGGGGGAATGCTTCAGTCGTTAAGAATTTGGGAGCCACTGAATATTTCAAATGCATGGAGTGGTCAGAGTTTGCTTTTATTTCAAGGGTGCCCTCCTCTGTGTTTCAGACTGGGATACAAATGCACTTTGGGATGATTCATGGCAAGCAGGTCGTAAACCAAATAAATAAATGAATGACCTTGATTGCTTATAACCTTGGTTGCTTATAAATCCATAACAAAATAATTAATAAATAACTGCATACAGCATTACAAAATTAAGGGCTGCCACTCCTGCTTGCATTGCTTGCCAACCCAGCATACACTAAGCCCCTGCCAACCCCCACCCATCCCTTTACATCTCACCCACCCACCCCACATCCTCTCACAGCATCACAGAAACTACAGCCGTACTTTTTTCTTTCAAACATTTATTGGGGGGGGGGGAATATTACATAGAAGGACATCTAACAGCTTAAAAGGTGTATTTTCTTGTAGTTCATTGTTCACAAACAAACATCCTCCAGTTCTCTATGAACAATTTTTCCGTTTCCTACCCTCCTAACCATTCCTATAACCATTAATTTAATCAGCTATATGCTATATCTCAAAAGTTTCACAATCCATTCTACTGTGGTTGGAGTTTTTGGTTTTATCCCCCAGTTCATAAGCTGTGCATACACATTATGCTTCAATAAAGACACTGCTTTTCTCAAATGATGTTGGTTGGCCATGACTCCATATTCCTGCTGGAGCTGAAAAACGTCGAGCCCACCCAGCCCATCCTGCTGATAGTTGCTGGGATCCCTTAGATAATGATCTCTCCATGTCTCATGTCTTCCTCTGGGTAAGCTTTGTTGAGGCGGGTTTCATTGTGAAAGACCAAAGATGAGGGATTTGGTGGGGTGGGGGAAGGGGTGGGATGGATTCCTGCTCTTTGCCGATAACGAAAACGTTAATAGCAGAGGGGGAGAAAACCCATTAAATTTTTTAATACCTAAGTGCCCCTTCTGTTCTCCCCCCTCCCTCACATTCCACCCCCACCCCATTCTGTTCTTCCTGAAATGAGCCTACCTTCAGGAAAGCATTTCAATCCTCTAAACCAGAGAGGGGAAAATAATCTCCGTACTGTGCGCCTGCATTTTTTTCCTGCCTCGGAGGCCTGGGCAATCTCTCCCAGGCTCCCTCCCCACCCCCCAGACTGTCCCTAGCTTTCATTCTGCCAAGCACAAGAAGAATAGACTATTCAATGCCAATGTACAGCATTTGCCTTTCGGTGTGTAGAACAAAACTGGATGAAAATAGGGATTTCTGTCGCCTGTTCTGTTGCTGGGGAGCCACAATGGTCTTAATGGATGCCATCTTTTGTGCTCAGGCGTCTTTTGTCTGTGTTCAGGATTTTCTTCAGTAAATTCTCCCTAAGGACGGGGCGGGGGGGGCGGGGAGAAAATTGGTGTGCATTTCCGGCTCATTCATTTGACCACCCCATTTGCCTTGGTGGAGATAAACTTCATATTTCTTCCTTTCTTCCATTTCTAAATCACTCAGGGTTCTTTCCAACTCAGTTGTGCTCAGAGTAGACCCATTTAAATTAATAGATCTCAGTTAGTTTTGTCTATTTATTTTGATGGGCCAGCATGCTGAGTAGGACCTACACTGGATCCAACCTTCTATATGTTTAAAAATGTCTAAGTTGTATATAAAAAAAACAACCACAAAAAGCAATAAAACCCTGTCATGAAAAACAGAATCATTAAGACCCTTCCCCATAAAAACTGTACATCAAAACAGATAGTATCTGCCCTATACATCGAAAGTAGCATCAGATCACTTCAAATGGACATGGCTTCCCCGAAACAATTTTGGGAACTGTAGTTTGTTCATAGGTACTGAGAGCTGCTAGGAGTCTCTGATTCCACTTGTGAAGCTACAGTTCCCAGAGTTTTCTGGGAGGAGAGTTTGGCTGCTAAAGCACTCTGGGAATTGTACTAGCTTTCTACATGGACTTGGTCACCCCTCTCTGTCCTCCATCAAGACAAAGAAGAAGCATTATCAGAGATATCAAGACCACATTTCAGCCAGACAGAAACATTCTAGGAAGAGGCAAAGTAGGGCTGAGGAGGAGGAGGAGGAGGAGGAGGAGGGGGAAGTGTCTAATAGCCAGATAGAGAGGTTTGAGGTTTCCCCACCCCTGCCTTACAAAATCATAGCTACATTCCAGATGGGCATCTGTGCTCCTCTGCTGCTTGTAGCATCCCAATGCTGAAAAACTTCACAGTGGCACCAGCTTCTTTGAATGGGAGCCTACCTCATCAGATTTGTGTTTACCCACCAGATGACATTGCGAAATCAACCACGGGAATGTGATCCAAACACTCTCATATCTGATTATTATTATGACTAGCCTACAACTGGCATGGAAATGTGCCTGAAACGGTCTGGAAAAGATCTAATTATGGGAGAGATTATTGAAACAATGTGTTTTGGCACCAGCTCAGCTACTCTGAAATGTCAGATCCAATCTGTTATCCAAACTTAGACATGCTACTACTATTATTAGCAAAACCAAGCAATTGTCAGATAATTAGTTATTGTAGTTTTAGGCAAAGTGCTGTAATGCGATCAAGGTTGTAATGTTCACATTCAGCTAGGGTTGCCATATCTTGAAGAACAAAAAAGGGGGCAGTCCGAGCCGCTGCCAGCCCGCACTCCTCTTTCCCTGGCTAGGGTAGCAGCGGCTGGAGTGTGCAGAGGCACCTCTGCCAGCACACCTCTTTCTCTGGCTCAGGCTGGCAGTGGCGGTGGCATGCAGAGCAGTCCAAGCCACCCACATCACCTGTGCCACCTACATATGCGCCTGAGCTGCCTGAGCCCGAACCATTGCCAACCTGATTGGAAGCAGGACCCAAGCTCCTATCCGCTTCTGGGGCACAGCACCGTCCTGAGCCTGTACATACCCCCCCCAGACATTTCCTTTAAAATGAAAAATCCCCCCTGATGGGCTTGTTGGCCCCCCAAAAGAAGACATGTCCATGTTTTCCTGGACAAATGACAACCCTATTTCAGCTCAAGGGAACACAAACGAAATCAGAACAACCAACTCCTGATTATAACTTGACATGTCATCAACTGTCTGGAATTTACCCATGGGCATAGCTAAGAGGGGGCAAGCCCATGAATTTACCCCAGCGCTTGCTAAGGCCAACCTCAGCTCTTCCTTTTATGTCTTTACTGGTTGTCTTATGTTTCATTGTGATTTCATTGTGAATGTTAGTTTGTGATATGGAACACATGCAGAGACCTCAGGGTGAAGGGTGGGTAATCATAAACCTCAATGTTAAATCAATAAGAGGGATTTCCGGCGAGGCAAGATGGCAAGCGCCATAGCCATGCTGAGCTCCTGAGGACCGCCAGCACCAACTGCGCTGCCTGGCTGGTCCCCACGCAGCCACCGCCTCCACCACTGTGATCGGGAGGGAACCAGGGATGCCCAACACCACAACCAGGGAGGATGCGCAGAGCCCCCAGTGGCCTCAAACCCACCAGGACCAGGAGACCCTAGTGAAGGCCCAGCGGAGCTCAGAGGTCCAGATGTCTCCAGAGCCGAACAGAAAACAAAAAGCAAAATGGAGGGGGCCCCAGCCGAGCACTAGCTTACTGTCGCCACTGCCACAGCCACTGCTGCCACTACCACCAAGGGAGAAAGGTAGGAGCAAGGAATTGTGCAGCCTTGCCCAGGCCCAACCCCATGCCAACCTCCCACGCAGCTACCGCAAAAAGTGAAGGCTGGGGGCCAGGGGGAACCATGTGCCAGAGACCACCCCAGGAAAAAACAAGTGCATGCTGGAAATGTATTATTATTATTTCTTATAATTCTTATTATTTTCTTTTTTCTTTGAAGAACTGTAATGGCATCCATGCAGGAGGCCTGAACCATTGAAGGCTGCTCCCTGGGACTGACACTGTAGCCCTAACCCAGGGATGCAACATTCAGGCCCTGTGGACCCCGCAGTGAAATTAAAACTGCCTGTAAGTCAAAATTAACACCAATATATTTTTTAAAAAGTTATATACACAAGCCCCTTGTTCATTAATACCATTAGTTTTCTTTCTTTCATTTCCACACGTTTTCTGGTATTACTCACTTATTTTTTACCATTTTTTTTTTTTTTTTGCCATGGGATGCTTCCATTATATTTTTTTTTAACAAGAGGTGCCTCAACAGTTTTCTTTAAAATCAAGATCAGTCAGTGCACTAACCTGAGACACTTAGTAGCCAGCCTCTCTGCCTTCCTGCACTTAGACCTCATGTGCACTATATTTTTAAAGCAGCATCATGCAACTTTAAAAAGCTGTGGCTTCTGCAAAGGGTCTTGGGGACTGTACTTATTTAAGGCAGCTCAAAGATGTCAGGAGGCCCCTCACAGAGTCTCAATTCCCAGCTGGGAAGAGGGACTGACTGCTAAGCTGCTCTTATCTTTGAAGCAGTGATTGTTTAAAGTGGTATGATGTTGCTTTAAATGTGTAGAGCAGTTGAGGCCTTAAATTAAAAGCTGGAGAAGGCAGCTTGAAGAAACTGTTCCTCCTCCTCCTCCTCCTCTTCTTCTTCTCATATCATGAAGGGAGACTGAAGAGCATTGGAATAAATGTTTTTGGTTGTGTGTGTTTTAAGCCACACCACTTTTGGCTTTCTTGCAAGGTAAGCTCAACCCCTCACCCACTGAAACGCTAAAAAAATAAATAACCCCCGAGCACCCTGCAAATGAAGCAGAAAAATGGAAGCCTTTTTATTGAGGGAAGAAAACTCTTTTTGAATCAAAAAACGGGAGGCTAGGTTTTTGGCATAGCATGATTGTTGTGCAATCATTCTTTTTACAGAATTCTGTGAGCTGCTTGCCATAGCTTTCAGCCTCTCCGTGTCATTTCTGCCTCTTCCTCCTCATGCCACTGATAAAAAGCAGTGATAAAAAGACCTCCCAGAGTCATCTTCAGAACTGGGATTGTTACACAGAGCTTATATAAATAAATATAAAGCCATAAAATAGCCCTCTTATTTTTGAGTGTGGGCCAATTTCAACAACAACAATTTTATTAGATTTCTTTTTTAATCCACTCTTCATCTTAAAGTTCCAGAATGGGTTCCAAGTATTTAAAAATACATGATTAATTGAGCACAATATTAAAATCAGTTAAAGCAATCTACAATCAACAGAAAAGTGGGGGTTCCCCCACTAAAATACATGTCTCTGTTGCCAAAATTCATGGTGCATGTTTAGCATAAAGATAAAAGGTATACAATGAAGCTGCCTGGTGCACCTCTATGGAGAAAGAACACATCATCCTAATAATTCATCTTCTGAGACCAGTGGAAATACTGGAGAGCTCTGCTGAGCTTAACACCTGGGAAAGTATACACCAAGGAGATTTAAGTGTAGGAACATTTGAAGTTGCATCCCTAGATTTACACGAAATGCTGCATCCCATGGCCTTATTCATTGTCTTTAAAAATAAAGAAGTTAAATTTTAAATAAACAAATGAATATTGTTTATTTAAAATTTAACTTTTTTATTTTTATTAAAGATTTTCTTGAATTACAAAATTACATGTCTTGTCTCTTTTTTCAGGTTGTACAGTCTTTCTTACAGATCAGTTATGTTTGTTGTGAGACATTAGTGTTGAGTACAGTATAAAGTTGGGGGTGAAGGGGGGGAGAAGAGGGGTGGGGTGGTGAGGCTTATATTCTTTTGTATAGTGTATGTGTGGGGTTTTGTGTCATCATCAACTGGGTAGGTTCTCTTTCTATTCGTTTATTACATTTCCTTGGTAGTGAGAGGTATTTCTGCTGTTGTCTGCAGTGGGGTTTGTTTGCATTTGTGAGGGAGCGGAGGGCTTGTTGGGTCAGGTAAGGCAGATTGATTTGTATGCTGTCGGCGGATTCTTGTTGTTGTCTTGTTCGGCTGTGTATGTGAGAAAGGGGAGCCATACTGGGGTGAAGGCGTCCTCTTCTATTTGTCCCCATGTCAGTTTCAGTTTATAGGTTAGCTTTTCTAGTAAGGTCATTGCCCATACTATTTGATACCATTGGTCCATGTTTACTCCTGACAGGTCTCTCCAGTGCCTGGCTATGAGGCTTCTGGCTGCTGAGAGTAGATAGATTATAAGCCCCGTATAATGTGAGGGGTCATTATGATCTAGGAAGATGTTCAGTAGGGCCAGTTCTGGGGTGACTTCTAATACCTGTTTAATTATTTTGCATATGTCTTGTAGGCCTGCTGTCCATAAGGGTTGGATTTTAGGACATTCCCACCACATGTGGAGGTGCAGCCTTGGACATATCAGCACCAGTTTCTGTGGTGTTAAGTACCATCTATGGGTGAGTTTCACAGTGAGTTCCCTACTTTTGGCTGATATGGACTAAAAGGGGGGGTTAGGCCACATTCTAGTCCATTGTGTGGGGTTAATTTCATAGCCTATGTCATGCTCCCATTGTTCTTTCATTGTGTCAAGGGGGTTTGTGGGATTTTGGAGCAGTATTTTGTATATTGTGGATACCATCCCTTTGCCGTGTCCCTCCGTTTCAGGAGGTTTTCAAACTTGGTCAAGGGCCTAGTGGCTGCTGATTTTACTACTGGATTATTTAAGAAGGCATGTAGTTGAAGGCGTGTTAGCCAAGGTATTTGGGTGACTTGTATTTCATGTGTTGGTATGGGTTTGTTGTTTTTGTAGAAGCTTTTTAGACAGTGTAAGTCTTTGGCTTGCCAGGTTTTTATTTGGAGGTTTTGTTCTGCATGTTGGAATAGTGGGTGACAGGCCAGGGGAGTTAGTGGGGATGGGGATTTTATTTAGTTTGTTTTGGAGAAATTGGTAATGGGCATGCTGTTGTGAGGACCTTCGTTTCATCTCATCTTTTAGAACATATGGGATTTTATGGCGTACTTGGTTGGCGACGTAATATGATTCTAAAGGTCACTCCATCAACATCTCTCCATTTTATGTACCTTTTGGGTCCCATGACCAACACCCAGGGTTCCACAGTTGTTCTGTTCATTTTCTTTCTACCAGCCTCTATTCTCCATGTATTTCAGTGATGAAGGAAATCCTTAACAAGAGAATGTTGTGCTGCTTTTTGACTGCAAGATAGATTTTTACTACTACTACTACTACTACTACTACTCATCTATTGGGGAGACTTGGTCTCCAAACAGAGAAGCCACAAGGCAGAAAGAAGGGATAATTAAGTGGTTGGGTTTCATTTCCTGCCAGCTCACCAAAACCCTTTTGCTTTTTTCTCTTTGGTGAAAAGATGTTGAAATGGCAAAATCAGAGTAAAAAAAAATGCTTTTCAGATGTGGAATGTGTGTGGAGGAGCAATTGCCAGTCCTGTGCCCTTCCCAAAGAATCTAAGTTCCATGCAGCACAGATTGGCATTTCCCAGGACAAGCTGAAGCTTTGCACATTCTTCCTCCAACCCTCCTTTCCACCCCCAGAAAACCTTCATCAAGAAAGAAGTTTGAGGCAACCCTGGCCTTGGCACATGTAAGTTGCTTCTCTGATTTGCTGACAGTGAGGAAGTATTGACTGGGTGTTTGCTAATGTGTTCAGTGACCTTCCCATACCAAAAAAACACAAGAATAAAGTGGAGTCCAGAAGGACTGCACAATGCACAGACTGGAGAATAATTCTACGTAGCAAAGGTTGAGACCTCACCACTGGGGATGCTGTGTCTTCCCCAGTGGCTGGATGCACAGAGAAAGGGCACATAACTTTGTCTAGGAACTCCCCCCTCCTTCTGTATAAACAAAGAAGGGAGCTTGTCGGTGGAGAGCTTCTTCACTCTTGGTTTGGAAATTATGAATAAGGATATGGGACAAGTTTCCATAACAACTGGTGGAAACCACAGGAGAAAAAAGTGCTGCTGTGCTTGAATCCTGTTTGCAGGTTTCCCACAGGCATCTGGTTGGCTGCTGCCAGAACAGGATGCTGGACTAGACAAGTCATTGATCCAGTAGGCTCTTCTTATGTTCACATCTCAGCCTAACTTACTTCTTACAACTGTGAGAATAAGGAGTATGTCTTGCCGACTTTGGAATCAGTCAATGAAATGGATGATGTAGTCAAAGGAAAATGACTTCTTCATACAAGTCATAATTCATTTTGCATTTAAGCCAGGGATGCCAAGATTCGTTCTTTTAGATGATGCTTGAACCTCCCCATGACAAACATAATGCAAGTCCCAGAAAGGTGGGAATAGTTTGCCAAAAACATAATGGTGGGCCAACTTCCAAGGCCCAGAAGCCCCAATTAAGCCTGTGGGCCAGCTTCTGGTACTGGCTCCAGAGAGCTCACTGGGCTGCTCAGATGGCAAGATGGGAGGTAAGTTTCAGGAATGGGGAAAATGTAAATAACATCCTTCCCCATCTTCCCTAACATCATCACCATCATCATTTTATTATTTGTACTCTGCCCATTTTGGGCGGCTGTTGGACGGCTTCCAACAGAATACTAAAAAGAGAATAAAACTTCAAACATCAAAAACTTCCCTAAACAGGGCTGCCTTCAGATGTCTTCTGAAAGTCAGATAGTTGTTTATTTCCTTGACATTTGATGGGAGGGCGTCCCACAGGGCAGGCACCACTACTGAGAAGGCCCTCTGTCTGGTTCCCATGTCGCCTGTTGCAGGGTTTCCAGACCCAAACCTGAGGTTTTTTTATAGCTAATTCTGGAGATGGGAAGAATACCCCAAACTTTAATCCCTCCCTAGAACATATTTACAATAAGCTGACAATGAACTTAGTAGGTCTGTTCTCATTCTTTGTCTGCCTTCCATTTATTGGCCACTATGCATTGAATTCAGGTGTCCCAAAGAGAACTATTCAAACTTCCCTGATATTTCCAGGTTTCTGTCTGGCTCTTTATTGCTTTTTACAAATTCCTGCAGAACCTTTTGACAAGCTGATGACCCCAGTTTCATTTGCCCAGTTTTGTCTCTGTTTTTCCTGCCTCATGGATATGGAGGATATAAAGAGGGGAGGTCAAAAGAACAAGAGCACCTCAGTGGGCTTTTTGGATATTTGATCCTGCAACATGTTTTCACTGATATTAAGGGAGTTGAAATTTATGGGTTGGGCAGTGTAAGGATTGGAGATGTCATAACTGTATATGGATTTTAACTCCTTAATCTTGAGAGCAGGGGAATTCACAGGTGTGTAGTTCAGTTTACTGATATGGTGATACCCAGTCTGAAAGCAAACATCCAGGGAAAAGCAGTTTCCTGGGGTTGCATCAGTTTGCCACAAAAGTATGTTCATAGCTGTACAAAAGAAAGTCAATCTGTTCCAGCATGCTTCCGGTCAACCTGTGGTTAACTAGGAGAACATTAGTAATGGTGAGCATTTGGTGGGGTGGAGCTACTTCATGATTGGCATCAAAAGCCCTTATTTAAGTAACTCTGAGAGGTGAAATCAAGTGCATTCCATCATGGAGACCCCTTTTCCAGTGGTACAGTCAGGATCCCTCTCTGGTCTGGCTGTACCAATAGGGTGGAGTGGTGCTGTGTGTATGTTTTTCCTCCTCCTGCAACTAACAGTTTTTTGTGCTATATTTTAGATGACTGTTTTTTAATTTATTGATGGTTGATTTTTGTTTGTTTGTTTTAATGGATGCATTTGTGATGTATACCAATTCTATAAATACTCAAGCTGCTTTGAATGCTCTCTGGCAGAAGGGGAGGGTGTACATTGATTCATGCTGCAATGCTGGGAACTTAATGTGTTTTATTTCTGAATTGAAGCTCTGATTCCTGCATTACAGATTGGAGTAGATGGCTAGATGAGGCCGAAGTGTTATGATTCTGTTTATAGGACTATACTGTTTCATCACCAATTTAAGATGCTTACTCAGAACCTAAGAAGCTGCATTATACTGTGTCTGACCCATGGGTCTGGGTAGCCAAATATTATCTATCCTGTCTGGCAATGTCTCTTCATGTTTTCAGAATGAGGTATCTCCAAGGCCTACATGCAGATGTTATGGACTAGACCTCGGATCTTCTGCATGCAGAGTAGATGCTCTTCCAAAGTAAGTCCCATTGAATTTGATGAGGCATACTTGTTACTGTGTTTACAATAGTCAATTATGTACAAAGTTGACCATCTCATCTGTTTCTGAGAAGCCTAATCCAAATCCCAGAGAATCAACAGCAGACCCGTAAACCACAGCATTCCTATGATAGAACTCCCCCCCCCCCAACTGGAGAAATCCCATGGATATATCCCATACACTGTGGTGGTCAGCATAGTTCGGTTGGTCAGGAAAGCCCTTTAGGGCCAGAACAGATTTCTTTGTTTTCTTGTGAGTCACAAAGCTTAAGCCTCCCACAAAGAACAGCTTTTAGAAAGGGATTATTGTTTCTTACTTCAACCACAGATGTTTCTAAAAAGAGGAATGACATGGGAAGAAATAGATTGGGCAATAGAGAAATGGGCACCCTTGTCTGCCCTGACTGGCAGTGTCTCTCCAAGGTTTAAGAGAGAGGTTCCTCCTAGTCTCACATTGAGATGTCATGGAATGAACCTGGGACCTTGTGTCTGCAGAACATATCTGCCACAGTACATGTGTCTGTTGGATCATAGAAGGAAGTGGGTGACCCATTGTCCTCCAAATATTACTGGACTATGACTCCAGTAACAGAACATTAAACATCAAACCCTGCCTTATTGGAACCTGCAATTGCAAGGTGGCTTCTCGGCTCCCCTGAGATTTTTTCCACTTAATGTAGGAAAGTTGGGGTGGAGTGGGCATGCTTGGCACTTATAGAGCTGCTGGCAGTGGAGCTATCACATATAACCCCATATCTAAAAAGCGCTTTATGCCCACACATTCTTTTGAATGCATAGAAAGGTCTTATGTTGACCAAAATACTACAATGGTGTTTCATGGAGGGGCGTTGGCTTTTGGCATGGATCTTAGAGCTCTGTGTGCACTTTCCAGGTTGTTTCAGGTTTGGGATTGTGGCTTTTAGCCAGCGTACAATGAGATCTGCCGGAGTTTTGTCCTCTGTTCTCCCAGGGATATTGCGGAAGCGAGTGCTACAGTGTCTGTTGTGATCTTCTAGATCTGCTAGTTTAATTCTCGCTTCCATGCTTTTTCTTTCTTGGTGGTTGTCCGTATCAGCTAATTTGTTTTTCAGACATGTGTGTTCCTCTTGGAGTTGCTCTATTTGTTTTAGTTACATCTGGTTTTCCTTTTCTAGAGTGGAGATGGTGCCAGTGAGGGTTTCCACTTTGGAGGTCAGGTTGCTGATTATTTTCTTCAGGGGAGTCACTGTGTTCTTCAATAGGTCTGCTATTCTCAGTTCCATTTCTCTCAGGTCCCTTTTCGTTGTAGCACAGTTGTCATCATGGGGGGATGTTGCGATCTCTTTGTTATTCAACATCTCCTTAGTTGATGCCGTCTCGATTGTCTTGGTGGCCTAGCCTGTAATCTGTTGAAGTGGGGGGATGTTGTGGTTCGGTGATAAAAGACAAGAATATACATATACTGTTAAAAATGGGTGGGGGTGTATGTATATAGATATATGGTTTTTGTTTGTTTGCTTAATCAGATGGGGAGAAGGAGAAGAAGAGTGTAGTACTGGATGAATAAAACAAAAAAGAAAAAGAAAGCTAGGGGGATGGTAGGAGGGTGGAAAAGTAGGGACTTGAGAAAGATTTTTTTTCAAAGTTTAAAAATTTTAAAAAATGTTGAGGTGTTGAAATCTAAAAATTTAAAAGGTGGGGATAAAGTGTAGTGGTAGAAGGCAGGTTTTTTGTTTTGTTTTTTGAATTTTTAAAAAAGGGGGGTAAGAAAAGAAGGAGGAAGAAGAGGAGGAGGAAGAGGAGAAGTAGTACTGATAGAAAATGAGTAAAAATGAATTAAAATGTAGAGTGATTGTATTAATGAAAAGGGGGGTTTCTGCATATAATTAAAAAATGTATTATTTTGACTCACAAGCAGTTTCAATTTCACTGCGGAGTCCACAGACCCTGGATGCCAGGTTCCTGGGTTAGGACTAAGGTGGCAGTCCCATGGAACAGGCTTCAGTGGTTCAGGCTTCTTACATGGGAGCCGCCATTACAGTTCTTCCCCTACCCCACCCCCCAAAAAATGAAGAAGAAAGGAAAAGAAGAAGAAGAAAATTCCACTCCCTTGAAAAAAATATGGACACCCCCCCCCACTGGCAGGGGAGGGCCTGTGCTGCGTTTGTTTGTTTGTTCTCCTGGGTGGTCTCCAGCTCGCATTCCTCATTGGGCCCCCAGCCTGTCCCTTTCACAATAACCGCCAGGGAGGTGGGCTCAGGGTCAGGCCTGGGCTAGGCTGTGCGCTTCCTCATGGTGTCCCTGGCTCCCCTGGTACCCTTTTACCTCTCTCCCTCAGTGGTGGCAGTGGATGTGGCAGCAGCAGCCGTAAGCTGGTGCTCAGCTGTGGGGGAGGGGCTCCTTTTTGCTTTTCGTTTTCTGTTTGGCTCTGGAGGCCTCTGGGCCTTGGAGTTCCGCTGGGCTTTTGGTGGGGTCCTGGTCCCAGCTGGGTTGAGGCCACTGGGGGAGGGGGTCTGGGGGCTCTGCACAGCCTCCTTGGTTGCTACGTTGGGCACCCGTCTCCCCCCAGTCACAGCAGCATTGGCAGCAGTGTTGGTGGCGTGGGGACCAGCCAGGCAGCATAGTTGGTCATCACAAGTTAGGGCAGAGTCTTCATGTGTAAATGGGTTTGGAATGAGGCATTCTCTCTCACACACCCACTTTAAAATGACTCTATATGTCCTGTGCATTTCGCTGCATCCAGTGCTGAAATCCCAACATGCAAAGGTCGGCTCTTCACCACATTTTGAATCTGCTGTCAGCACATCTAAGTGATCAGGGATCACCTTGTTGGGTGGGGGGTCCTGAAACCAGATAGCATTTGAGCTCTTGGCAGGCATGCCCCATAAATTATAGTTGCTTTGTCAGACACAGCTCCTGATGGCAGAGGTGTCTGTGATTTCTTTCTTTTCTAAATAAAACTGTCTAGAAACCTAAGGTGGTTATGTCAAGGCAAGGGGCTGGTGGAAGGAAACCTGGCTGAAAGCAATTGTTTCCAACCAACTGTATCCATGTCTTTGATTTATGGGCAGCAGGAGCCATTATGTCCCTTACCCTTGTCTTTTTTTGATTGCAACATTCTGGGGTTTTATGTGCTAAATTAGAACAAGGATGAATGGCACCAACATCCTACGGGGATTTTCTAATTTCATTTTTTAGCATTTTTCATTTCAGTGCCCTGTCTTTCTATCCAAGTAGAAGTCTGTTTTGCACAACAGATGTCTGTCGATTTGGCAGAGATCTCGACATCTCAGATTCAATCTAATTATTCTTAGTATATTTTATTATTTTACTAAATGTCACCAAGATATTTGGGAAGCTTCCCTCTCTGACCAGAATCTTCCAATCCTTTCGAATATGCTGCTCATTAAGAAAAGGGGGCATAGCCCATATTCTGAACAAGTTCCATTGAATTTTTTGCAACAAAAATATATCCAGAGTATTTTTTGAAAAATAACCTTTTGATGGAAAATTATATTTTAATGAACTGCATATCTAAATATGAACTGCATATCTAAATGTGAATCCTTGTGTATATTTTTTCTTTAAAAAAAATCATGGTGTGGAAACAGAATGTACATGTGTGAACGCCAAAGGATAGGAATACTTGGTCTGTCTATTTTTAATGTAAGTACAGTGGTGCCCCGCAAGACGAATGCCTCGCAAGACGGAAAACCCACTAGACGAAAGGGTTTTCCGTTTTGGAGGTGCTTTGCAGGACGAATTTCCCTATGGGCTTGCTTCGCAAGACGAAAATGTCTTGCGATTCCTGGGGTTTTTTTTTCCGCTCCCCACCCCCTTTTTCTAAGGCACTAAGCTGCTAATAGCCTTTTAGCAGCTAATCCGCTAATCCCTTAAGCCTTTAATAGCAGCTAATAGCCACTAAACCGCTAATAGCGCTAATCCGCTAATGGGCTTGCTTCGCAAGACGAAAAAACCGCTAGACGAAGAGACTCACGGAACGGATTCTTTTCGTCTTGAGAGGCACCACTGTATATCTTATATGGGATTATTGATTGGCTGAAATCACTCAAAGAAACATGAAGATGGTAGGAGTATTGGTGGCCACTGAAGCAGGCACTTTTCCATCACATGACCTAACTTACAATAATTCAATAGTACACACTTGCATTTAAAGCCCTAGTTGACATGGGACTCCAACCTGCATGTTTCTTAAGGTCTACTGAACTGAAGCCCTCCTCCAATTGCTTTTTCTGTTGTAAGTGGTTTAGTCAGCCACAACAGAGAGGTGCTTTAAAGTGTAGACACTCTGGCTATTGAGTATACAGTATTATATTGGGGGACTCCAAATTAAGAAAACACTGCTCAGCACCGTGTGTAAGATGAGCCCCAATTTTAAACCTATTTTTTGGTTAAAAAACCCCCTAGTCTTATACACAGAAAAATATGGTATATGACATTTAGAAGTACCTGTTATCACTATAGTTTTAATTTCTGACGTTCCCTCCTTATTATTGAAAAATTGTTATCATTGTATTATTGTATAAATAAGCTAATAGACATAGAGGTATAGTGCTCCACGCTACCCTGGGAATCCGAACTGGTTGTGGGTGTAGTTTAAAGATGCTTGAAATAGAAATGAGTTCTCTTGACATTGGTAGGACTTCTTCAATGTGGTAGTTAAGAAGGTGCCCTCCAGATGTATATTAGACTACAAAAGCTATCATCTTTCATTGCTGTCCATGCTGCCTGGGACTGAGGGGAGATGTAGTGCAGGACTGGGGAACCTTATTCAGCCTGCTGGCCACCTTCCCTCCTGGACAACCTTCTTGAGGTCACATTTTATTAGTGGGCAAGGTCTGAGGCAAAAAGTAGGTGGATCATTTACAGTGGTGCCTCGCAAGACGAAAAGAATCCGTTCCGCGAGTCTCTTCGTCTAGCGGTTTTTTCGTCTTGTGAAGCAACCCGATTAGCGGATTAGCGCTATTAGCAGTTTAGCGGCTATTAGCGGCTATTAAAGGCTTAAGGGCTTAGCGGATTAGCTGCTAAAAGGCTATTAGCAGCCTAGTGCCTTAGAAAAAGGGGGTGGGGAGCGAAAAAAAATTGCAGGAACTCGCAAGACATTTTCGTCTTGCAAAACAAGCCCATAGGAAATTCGTTTTGCGAAGCACCTCCAAAACGGAAAACCCTTTCATCTAGCCGGTTTTCCGTCTTGCAAGGCATTCGTCTTGCGGGGCACCACTGTATTTATTTATTAGATTTATACTCCATATTTTCCTCCAAAGCAGCCCAGGGGAACAATGTACACACATAGCCTTTGAAAGGCACAGAGGTAGGTAGTTTTTTTTCACAGTGCATGTTTGTAAATACAGTGGTACCTCTGGATGCAAACAGGATCCGTTCTGGAGCCCCGTTCTCATCCTGAGTAGAGCGTAACCCGTGTCTGCGCGTGCATGGGTCGCAATTCGCCGCTTCCGCGCATGCGCGTGACGTCATTTTGAGGGTCTGCACATGTGTGAGCGGCGAAACCTGGAGGTAACCCGCTACGTTACTTCCAGGTCACCGCGGAGCGCAACCCGAAAATACTTAACCTGAAGCTACTTCAACCCGAGGTATGACTGTAGCAGTTTGTAGTTGTACACACCTTTGCATGATAATGCAATCTAAAGTGGCAGCTAATATCTGTGTTGTCCGTGCACATGGGTTGGCTTGTTTGGCAGCTAAGAAGATCAGGAGAAAAGAACTAGATAAAATAGCGGTCAATTGCAAAGCAGACTCGGACGTTTAAGCTGGCACATCCCACCTAAGAACCCCCTGGTATTCTATCGTATGCAACAAATAATTTCTAGGAGATGCGACCGTGGTTTATTGTATTTGCAGTGCCTTATGTTTATATGTTTTTTATGGTTATTGTTGCTTTTCTTTTTGTTCCGTTTGTGATTGATTCCATGGCCTTTGGCTAGTGCAATAATGTTGATGATGATGATGACTAGCTTGGCTTGTTTATCAGTATACAGAGGCACCTAAGTTACTGCACTGCCCCCTATTTCCCCTTTTCATTTACACATGGTGAGGGGGAGTGGCAAAGCCCTGCAATATCAGTAGATCTGCCCCAATAGAAAGTGAGCTGAGTAAGTGCTCTCTGTGTCCAAGGGCCTCATAGAAAAGCCTAGAAGGCTGCATTTGGCTCCAGGCCTGAGGTTTGTTGTAATATACAGACTTGTGTGCATGCAAGTGTTAACCTGAGCTCAGGTTACCAGTGGGATGGGAGCTATTTTTAATGAAATCCGCCAAAATCTACACTTCCGACATAGGGTGCCATGCATCTGGATTTTCCCAGACATGCAGCGATTTTCTGCCTGCTTGCTGATTATGAGTGGGGAATACCTGCTATGTCCAGGAAATTCCAGATGTATGGCAACCCTAACCCAAAGATTGCATGATTCTTTTTGTAAGGAAACCAAGTTCTCTCTCTCTCTCTCTCTCTCTCTCTCTCTCTCACACACACACACACACACAGAGAGAGAAAGTCATTTGGAACCTTTTCACAACTTTGTTTCACTTCCTGCAGATGGAGATTTCTTTGTTTTGACTTCTGGAAACTCTATGAGATAAACATTCTCTTATTTGCAAAGCTAAGTGTATGTGATTTATTCTAGCCTAAGTATTTTTGTGGAGAACATTTGTTTAAAGGTGGCTGAGGGTAGAGTCAATATCTAACCAAATTTGCATGTGCTTAGAGAAATTGCCATTCTGTGAGAGTATGAGATCTCTCTTCCAAACCTTTTTCTCCAACAAGGTTCCATGGGTGTAGCCAACAGAGCAGCTGCCCCCCAAAATCAATACAAATCTGAGGTTCTGCACCCCCTAACAAAAAGCCTGGCTACGTCCATACAAGGTTCCACCTTCTCTGGGCTAATGTTTTATGAATGACACGAAGGCCAGCCAGGAAAAGGCACTTAAATAAGGCATAGAGCAGGACATGAGAGAGGTGTGGTGTGAGAAGAGGGATGGCCTGGGGAGACTCACAAGGGCCAGATGTAGAGATTTAGAGGGCCACATTTGGCTCCAAGACCTGGATGTCACCACACCACTTGTGGTTAAACAGCATCTGGAGGGGAGCACATTAGCTAGCCCAGCAGCTTAAGAGATACACCTGCCTTCTTTGACTTTGGAACCTTTTCTGTATTTGGTCTGCTGTCTTAAGGCACAGCTCTCTTACAATTTTGCGAACAGAGGGAAAGGTCTCCAATCACCCAAAGAAAGTCCTGTCTGTAAACAGGAAGCATCCAGTGACTGTATTTCTTTCCCCCCTCCCTGATGCCTTGGCAAAGCCTTCATTAGATGATCTCATCCCCGGCCAATTTCCTTTGCACATTGAAATAAAGACTGAACATGCTAATTAATTGTGAAAGGCCTTCCGCAAAGCCTAGTCTACCAGGAGGACATGAAAGCTGATGTTTGCCTTGCCTCAAAGAAGGGTGACACAGCTGAAAGTGGCTTTATTTCCCTCCCTGGCAGACTTACAATGCTAAGGACATTGGAAGCTCTGATCCCACCTCATTAAAGCCCCTTTGCCCTCTCCATAACCCATTATAAACTGAGGAAATGGTGAAAACAATCACCGATGCGCTAATCCTCAGCTAGCATTTTCCCCTCTCAAGGTTTGCAGCACCTTTCCCATTGTTTGTTAAGAGTGGTTTTGCATTACAGCATCTCTCTTTCATTAGACATCTTCATCTCTATACATAATTTCAGAGTTCTTCTTATAGGCCCCATCGCCTCCTCCACTGGTGACAAATATGTCTGATAATCCTCGCTCCCTTCTCCTCCACCTGCACCTGCCCCCCAGCAGATCTACTCTGGTATATCGGCTTTTGGACAAGGGAGGGATTTGTGTAGAAGAGTCCAAATGGCCCATCCAGGTGTGCCTGACTGCATTTCCAGACACTGAAATATAAACAGACTTATCAGCTCCATGGAAACAGCTGACATAACAGTTGGCTCAGTTCCTGGTGGATTGAATATTATTGCCTCCTTAGTTACCAGGGAAATAACAAGCCCAGTTCAGTGAGGTGACAGTGGAGCATTTGCACCACGACAATCCTGCTGTACATAAAATTATGGAAAGATTCTGAGTTCTCAAGTTTCTCCACAAGTTTATACTCCTTAGAGAGGGAGCAAGATCCTTAAACTTGTCTCTCCCCTTCCCACTGTAAGCAATGTCATAATAGAAATGGCTAGTCCCATCTGTTTGTTTTTAACACATTTCTAATGTGCATGTATCACGTTGTTAAAATACTGTAGAAAAAGAAATTGTAATGCAAATAATTCTTGGGAGAAAAGCAATGACAAACCTAGACAGCATCTTAAAAAGTAGAGACATCACCTTGCCAACAAAAGTCCATATAGTAAAAGCTATGGTTTTCCCAGGAGTGATGTGTGGAAGTGAAAGCTGGACTATAAAGAAGGCTGATCGCCGAAGAATTGATGCTTTTGAATTATGGTGCTGGAGGAGACTCTTGAGAGTCCCATGGACTGCAAGAAGATCAAACGTCTCCATTCTGAAGGAAATCAGCCCTGAGTGCTCACTGGAAGGACAGATCGTGAAGCTGAGACTCCAAGACTTTGGCCACTTCCTGAGAAGAGAAGACTCCCTGGAAAAGACCCTGTAGTTGGGAAAGATGGAGGGCACAAGGAGAAGGGGACAACAAAGGACGAGATGGTTGGATAGTGTTCACGAAGCTACCAGCATGAGTTTGACCAAGCTGCGGGAAACAGTGAAAGACGGGAGTGCCTGGCGTGCTCTGGTCCCTGGGGTCATGAAGAGTCGGACATGACTAAACGACTAAACAACAACAACAAAATGCAAATAATGTATTGTATTAAAAAGAAAACTTGAAAGAGAAACTATAGTGTGATTTGTTATCAGATATCATAAGAACATAGGAAATTAGAATTGAGTCAGAATGTTGACCCATTTAGCTCACTATTGTCTACACTGACTCTACAGTGTTTTTTCCAGTCCTGCCTGAAGATGCCAGGGATTGAAACTGAGAACTTCTGTAGGCAAAGCAGATGACAAGTTCAATCCCTGGCATATCCAGGTAGGAGTGGGACACAGTCCATAATCCCTAGCAGACCTCACTGTTTGCAGCTTTGCAGGTTAAAAGCATCTGTTACAGGCAGTTTCAAGAGATTCCTTGAAGCTAAACAAACACTGGTCTGTCAGCACATGTACATGTGGCGGTGGCAATGGCCCAACATCACCATGGCCAGAAGGTGGAGACCCACAAAGGAAGTGCTTGGGGTTATTTCTTCTAAGAACTAGCCTACACAACCTGGAAGTGAGCCCTGCAAAACCTAGGAAGGAACCTAAGTCATGATCTCACCCACACAAAAGGATTTCTGTTTTCCCCTTGTTTGCTGACTCACCAAACAGCAGAGGACTTTTGATGGATGAGAAATTCTGATTTATTTATTTGGGATTGGTTGTGTTTTCAGAGCCATCTGACTTTGAACTGAGAGATGGTATATATGTGTGTATATACATACACTGATTCTTCATTGTTTCTAAAGGTTCTGATGCTTGAATTGTGGGAAGGGGATAGAGGGAATCCGACAACTTAAATTTGTGGTGGTCTCCTTAGCTAATGTATTTTTAGAAGGCTACTTAGGGGAGAACCACTGGAAGTGCAACAGTAGAGAATGCTCAGTTGTAACCTAATGCTTAATTATGTTTTCAGTAAGTCACTTAACAATATTGCTTACTAGGCAGAGTGGCACAAACTTTATTGAGTTAGCATGTGCTCTGATTGGCTGTGTTGTTCTGAAGCGGTTTTTCTCTGTATGCTTGGTTGAAGAGCTGTTCAATAGCAGAATGCATTGTGGCTTCAAGCTCCACATTGGGCAAAAGATTCCTGCATTGTAGAACATTGGAATACATGACCCTAGTGGTCGCTTCCAACTCTATGATTCTATGAGGACTCAAGAGTTCCTTTCTCCCTGAGCTATAAACCATTTTTGCTCAGTTTCCTTTGTAAAGTTATCAGGATTTTCTACCTTTCTCTGGACTCTGGGCTGTTATGTCAGGAACTTTGCTGACCAGAGCTTGATGGGGCTATAATTAGTGGTAGCTAGCATAGGTTAAAGGATTTCATTCAACCCATCCTTTGCCCCATAATTTAGCAACTGACTGGCTTACTGAATTCATGCTTTTTGAAACAACAGATGAATAAAAACACAATCACCCTCTGAAATGTACATTTCTCTGAATTTTGCAGTGCAGCCGCATAAATAATGTGTGGTAATGCACATACTAGTGAAAGCAGCATACATAAATATATTACATTAGGGAAAAATGCTTTGCAAAAAGTGTACATATTGGGAGAAATTCACACTAAAATACTAATTAATTTTCTCATTAGAAAAGTGATCTGGAGAGTTGAACTTAAGATTAGAAGAATGAAAAGCTGAGAGAAACCAAAATGGACATATACACATCTCTAGTCAGTAGTCCATTGCTCCTGCAGCTGCTGGGAGGTACTTGACTTGAGATTAAGCCTTACAGATCTCAGGAATCAGCTTTGAACCTAGCAACTGCATGAGATCATGCATTTAAATTCAAAGACCCCAGCAAAACTAATGCAGATCCAGTGCCATCCCAGGAGGTTATTTGCTTTAGGTTCCTTTCAGTCTCTCAGTACTTTGTGGGGGAGAGCCAAGGTACAAAAAAGGCAATTCTGGCTAAACATAGGAAGAACTTTCTGACACTAAGAGCTGTTCGACAATGGAACGGTCTCCCCCTGGAGCTTGTAGACTCTCCTTCCTTGGAGGTGTTCAAGCAGAGGTTGGGTGGCCATCTGTTTTGGATGCTTTAGTTGAGATTCCTGCATTGCAGGGGGTTGGACTAGATGACCCTTGGGGATGATTCTATTATTATATCTGGGTTTCCACAATTAAGTAGCAGATTAAAGTGCTCCATTGCCTAAGTGCAAGAAATCTACTCTTAAGACATACAAACACCTGACTTGCTGTTGTTAGGAAGGTGATACCGCAGGGGGAATGCACTGATAAGTGTGGGGTGATTGAGTGATTAAAGAGAATATGTATAAACACCACAGAAAGAAATCAGGATGCATGCACTTTGTCATATAAGCTCCCCAAATCAGGACGAATACTGAAAAAAGACTGAACACAGCCTAACCTCTGTAGAAGCTTTGTGCTAGCAAATCAGGATGAATGCTCAATAAACCAGTCATCCGAATGAGCCCTTGAAGGCAGCTGAAAAGCTGCCAGAATTGTTGCTGGACATGCTCTGGAGCAATTACAATTTTGTACAGTGTGGGTTTAAGCATCCTGTGGTGATGTCAGAAAAGTCCGTGAGAGGACTCCTGGGGCTGGTGTTTTCTCCATAGCACAGCACACTCTGCAAAGGTGGGGAGTGGGGACCAGATATTTTGCATCTCTGTCAAGAGGGAATCCCAGGCCACCCCCTACTCCTATCCTTTCTGCTCTCTTCATCCAAGCTCATACATTATTGGAGAGCTCATACATCAGGAATGCACCCGCAAAGCCACAACAATGGTGTGCAGGCGAATGCAGTCATGGAAAGTCTTCATGCCTCATGTTTGATTTCCTCCCCTTGAGAGAGAATCTTGTACGCATCCCGGGGGATGATCTCAGCATCTGAGCCTGCTGAATTCCTCCACATTTGTCTGGGTCACAGGGAGGGCAGAAACCCTTCCAAAGATTAGGGGAAGGAGGGAGGGAAGCATTCAGGTAGGTGAGGAGATGGCTCTCCAAGAAATCCCATACCGTTTGATGAGGTAGGTGGTCACTGTCCCCTGCTTTTTTACTTTAAACAAACAAAGGATGTAAGAAGCTGTCAGGTCATTGGTCCATCTCACTCAGTATTTTGTATACTTTCTGGTAACAGCTCTTTAGGGTTTTGTTTGATCTAAGGTCTTTCCCCACTTTTCTTGGCATCCATGGCTGCCAGTAGCTTCAAAAACCTGTTTTGACTGGATACTATGCAGCCAATGCTAGTTCTACTCAGAGTAGACCTATTGAATGGGGGGAAAGCTAGGTGTGATCAGCATACTGGTGACACCAAACCCTGAACATCCAGACAAACTTTCCCAGCAGTTTCATGTAAATTTCATGCTGGCCAATGTCCAAGACATTGAACAGATGTCCCCACCCCCAGTACCATCTTCTGGGTTTGCCCCTCCAGGAAGGAATGCAGCCACTGTAAAAGTGTGTCCCATTCCAGCAAGGTATCCCAGAAGGAAACCATGATCAATGGTATTGAAAGCTGCTGTGAGGACCAGTAAAACCATCAAGGACATAGTCACCATGTCCAATTCCTGGTATGTCATCCACCAAAGCCATCTCTGTCCCTTAATCAGACTTGGAACCATATTGAAATGGATCTAGATAATCAGTCACCCCCGAAACCTCTGAAGTTGAGATACACGCATGCATGCATGCATTCATACATACGTAATTTTATTTGTATTTCACCCTTCCACAGTTCAAGCAAAGCTCAAGGCAGCTTACACTGAGAAAAAAAATACATAACTACAACATAACAAAAATCATAAACAATAAATGAAACATTAAAACACACACAACGAAATAAAACAGTTTCCCCATAAATCACAAGATCTAAAATAAAATTACAGGAAAACAGCAACAAATACCCCCTACCCAAAAAATGCTACCGCATGCTCCAGTAACTTGCCCCAAAATGGAATATTGTATTTTTTAAAAGTTTTTTTATTCAAAATTTAAACAAGACATAATTAATACAATTCAATAAAGCCATAGATTGAGTTGAGTGCCGCCCAGCAGAGGATCCTCGTTGTTGGGATTCTCTGATATTCTATTTGCACCACCACCCCAGCCTAATGTCGAAAGAACTGCTGTTTTGTTCTTTAGGCATTTCCTTCTTTGTCCTGTTTGTAGCTGATGGGGGTTGTAGTCCAAAATATTTGGAGGGCATCAGGATGAGGAAGGCTAAATTCCATAGTGTTAAAAAGGTAAAGGGACCCCGACCATTAGGTTCAGTCGTGACCGACTCTGGGGTTGTGGGGCTCATCTCGCTTTATTGAACGAGGGAACCGGCGTACAGCTTCTGGGTCATGTGGCCAGCATGACTAAGCTGCTTCCGGCGAATCAGAGCAGCACATGGAAACGCCATTTACCTTCCCGCTGGAGTGGTACCTATTTATCTACTTGCACTTTGATGTGATTTTGAACTGCTAGGTTGGCAGGAGCAGGGACCGAGCAAAGGGAGCTCACCCCGTTATGGGAATTCGAACCACTGACCTTCTGATCGGCAAGTCCTAGGCTCTGTGGTTTAACCCACAGCGCCACCCGCGTCCATAGTGTTACTCGGTCACAATTTGTCAGCTATGTGCAATGGTTTTCCTTGGACACATGTTGTCAACTAGCCTGTGTATGCTGAAACAAGCCAATCTACATGTGGCATTTTTATTGGCGAGTTCGTTTGCCTGCAAGGGTTTCCTTGGGTGGAATGTGTCCTTGAACTTCTGATAGTGCATCTTGCTCACGTGAACAGAGCTTCACTTTTGCTTGACACAGTGGCATTGGTGAAACTGTGCTCTCAACAGTCATTTTTCCTCTGTTTTGTGAGTATCCTCACTAGGGATGGACAAATCTGTCCATTTCAGTTTCTTTTCTTTCTTTTTTTTAACGGGCTTCAGTTCCCTATATTTCCACATCATTTTGCTTTTTAAAATGTCATGAAAATTCATCAGCATTTACGCCTACATGCTTTTTTCTTTGCACTTTTGCTCAAAATACACATTTTTGCAATGGAAACTTCACTGGTATAATGCATTTCTTTTGTTATTTTCACCATTTTGTGCATTTTTATATACACATGCATTTATGTGCAGATTATTGACTGAGAAATTACATTGAAAAATTCAGTGAAGTGCGAAATTTGAAGTATGGCTGTGTTTTGGCTCACACGTTGATCCTGAAAGGAGAAATTAACTAGGTTCACCTTTAAAAGTAGACTGCATCAAATTTGTCCCTCATCTGAAAACTCCACCTCCTATAAACCTCTAGAATCTACTGATCTTGCTTCATTGTTGTTTCTGCTGCAGTAATTTAGAGGGTGGGACTCTCCCACTTTTTGCAACTCCTTTTAAAACAGCTTGCTTATTCATTGACATGATCCTCACTTCCACTCATCTTATTTACTCTAAGAGATGTTACCGTATGCCCAAATACAGTATACAGTACATAATATGAAGCACTGTGTTCTTCCATCTTTGTCCCCTTATGTCATTGGACTAGAACTCCCATTATCCCTGGCTTAGCCAATAGTCAGGGAGATGGGAGTTGTAGTTCAAAAACATCTGGACATCATGGCTGAAGAACAACAGGCTTGCATGCTAATACCATATACAAGTGGGTCAGCATATATTCTGTGGTTTTTTTTACATGGCAGACCATCATTTGAGGCCCATTTGAGAGCCAGTGTGGTGTAGTGGTTAAGAGCGGTAGACTCGTAATCTGGTGAACTGGGTTTGCTTCCCCGCTCCTCCCCATGAAGCTGCTGGGTGTCCTTGGGCTAGTCACACTTCTCTGAAGTCTCTCAGCCCCACTCACCTCACAGAGTGTTTGTTGTGGGGGAGGAAGGGAAAGGAGAATGTTAGCTGCTTTGAGACTCCTTAAAGGGAGTGAAAGGCAGGATATCAAATCCAAACTCTTCGTCTTCTTCTTCTTCTCCACAGGAGGGTGGTAACACAAGAACAGGCCTTTGCAGTGGTGGCTCCCTGCTTGTGGAATGTTCTCCCCAGGGAGGCTTACCTGGTACCATCATTACATATCTATGGGAGCATTTGGCTTTTAATTACCTTTGGCTTTGAATGAATGGGATACTTCAATTCAATTTTTTAAAATTAGAATAGTCTTTTATGTTTTGCTTTGTGTAGCTGCTTTAATGTGTTTGTTTGCTTATATATTGTAAATTGCTTTGAGTTACCTTGGTAAAAAGTGACAATGATCTATTGATGTTTGGCTTTGATTCTTTTGCTTTTAACTTTTTAGGATTTACTGTATGCTTTTATAGTTTTATACAGTGGTACCTCAGGTTACATACGCTTCACGTTACATACGCTTCAGGTTACAGACTCCACTAACCCAGAAATAGTACCTCAGGTTAAGAACTTTGCTTCAGGATGAGAACAGAAATTGTGCTCCGGTGGCACAGCAGCACCGGGAGGCCCCATTAGCTAAAGTGGTGCTTCAGGTTAAGAACAGTTTCAGGTTAAGAACGGACCTCCGGGATGAATTAAGTACTTAACCTGAGGTACCACTGTATTGTTTTAAACCACTGTGATATATTTTTTATGATACGGTGATATGTAAATATTTTTAGAAATAAATAATATATTAAAATTAATAATAGCAACAACAACAACAACTGGTTATAAACAAAACTCTTGCACTGAAAAAGGCTTTTCATGAGGCCTGCATCATGACCTATACAAGGTTTTTTGGAAGGGCAGCTTTGATAAGCACATGAGGGGTCGATTTGTTCATCTCAAACTTCCTATAGTTTCACATGTGTATCTCAAGTTCAGAGCTAGCTGACTGCCTGAATCAACATTTTCTGCCATTCCCATTCTTACACTATAAAAGGGCATGCGCTTAAGCGTAAAGACCCTAAAAAGTTTTAGTATCTACTGTCTGACATCCCTAAAGCATTTCTCTCTTGGGGACAGGAGGATTTGCATGCCGTACATTCTGTAGTATTGGAATCATATAGAGACAGAGAATTGGTGGTTGGGATGAAGAGGCTTTTCAGCATGACAGCAACTTTCAAATGTAAATTCACTGGCTGATGGTTTGTGAAACAGAACAGTGACCTCAGAAGTCCTGACTAGCATACTTATGTCCTGAGGCTGAGCCAGAAGTTCTCAACTGAGAACTGTCAGCTTGAGATAAAGAGCTGGGGCAAAGGCATAGTGTGGTGGGGGTGCATTGCTCAGAGTGCACATTTTTTGGGGGGTGCAATCAGATGCCCCCACAACAGGCACAGAGCCCTGGTAACTGAGGCGTGATGGCAGGGGGGTTGGCTTAGTGGACAGGTAGGTGGAGGCAGCGTGCAAGGAGCCTGTTGGAGGCGGGTTCTGTTCACCACACGGTAGTGTGGTGTCCCCCAATGCTGCTCAGCCTGGCAGGGCCACCCCTGGCCGCTGGATGTCTTCCAACATTGTACACCTTGCAGGAAGTTGCCCCTGGCCGTGCTGCATTGGGAGATGCTGTGTAGTCTGGCAGGATGCTGTCCTGGGCCGTGCAATTTTGGGAGAGGCTGTGCAGACCAGTGCAACCTGGCAGACAAATGTTGCATTGGGAGGAGGTCTGGTCGGTCTTTCCTGATGCAACAGTCATCATGCATTCAATGTGTAATGTGCATGACAGCATGTACAAGCGCACAATGTGCTTGACATCAGCCCCACCAATGTCGGGCACAAGTCGGTGCCTGTTGGAGACCCTGATAAGAAAGCTTCAAGTCAAACCCTGAACCTTGGCAACCTTGCCTTGAAACTCCCAAACACTCTTCCTTGTTAGTAAGTCTTGCAACATCCAAACCCAATGTTGGTTGCTGTGTACTACATCTGTGTTTGGCCTCCCACTTTTGATTACCTTGTTGTACATTCTTGAGCTTGAAAGGCCATAGCTCAGTGGTAGAGAACATTTGCCTTTCATGCAGAAGGTTCCAGCATCGCCAGGTAGGGATGGGGAGAAATTTGATTTAGTTTACATTTAGTTGTGACTCTATCAAATTTGCGCTTTCTTATATAACATGGGACTTGTAGCAAAGCCATCGTTTGAAATTTGCACTTTCTCATATTTTGTGATGCAGTTCTCCAGCCAGCCAGGGGAAAGTGTGCAAAAAAGTTAATGTGAAAATAGTGTTCAAAAATGCATTATGCTATGGAAATTGCTTGCGAAATTGTGGGCATTAATCAAGGCTGCATGCAAAAATTTGTTTATTCGGAAACATTTGCACTACAATGCTGATAAATTTTGATGATGTCTATTAAACTAAAATTCAGAATTATTGCAGAACTGTGGAGATTTGAATTTTAAGAAAAAATGAGAAACAGAGAGACCTGAAATAGACAGATTTGTCCATCCCTACCTGGGAGAGAATGCTGACCAAAACCCTGCACAGCAGGCTTCCTCAATCTTGGCCCTCCAGATGTTTTTGGCCTACAACTCCCATGATCCCTAGCTAGCAGGACCAGTGGTCTGGGATGATGAGAATTGTAGTCTCAAAACATCTGGAGGGCCGAGACTGAGGAAGCCTGCTGCATAGCCTCTGCCAGGCTGTGTAGACCCTACTGGTCTGACTCAATACAAAGCAGCTCCCTGTGTTTCCTATAGGCATAGTACCTACCCTATGACTAGTCTGGTTTTGGAGGAGGACTGTAGTTCAAAGGTAGAACATCTGCTTTACATGTAGAAGGTCCCAGTTTCAATCCCCAGCATCTCTAGGTAGGACAGCTAAAGATTCCTAGTCTGAGACCCTGAAGTGTTGCTGCCACTAATGAGTTAGATGGACCAATGGTCTGACTCAGTACAAGGCAGCTTCCTATGTTATTCCTATGAATTGATTTTTCACTCTATATTTTAGAAATGCAATTAGATTTTTTAAAACCACTTCAGATTTCAAGATTTATTTTTCCAACATTGCATGGCATTCAGATGAGTTCTACTCAGTGTAAACCCATTGAAATGAATGAGCATAACCAGAACTTTTTTCAGCTGGAGCTCACCAGAACTCAGTTCTGGCACCTCTCAGATGGGCACCATTGCCATTATAAGAGAACAAGGGAGGCATTCATGGTGAGTTCCGCCACCAATTTTTCTAGAAAAATAGCACTGAGCATAACTAAGATCCATTAATTTCAGTGACTCTGCTCAGAGTAAAACTGAGTTGAATGCGACCCACTGGTATATTGCATCAGCACCTTGAAGATGGGGATAAGCTTGAAATGGGGAGGCTGGGGCAGGGGGAACTGTATATTTCTTTTTCTGCTAGGCTTTGTTCACCTTGGGAGAACAAAGAGACATCATCTGGAAAGGGTGGGCTATTGGCTGACTTTGCAGCTGGCACTGGTCAGCCATTGACCTCCCTGATCCTGTACAGTTGGTGGTCTAGTTTGTCTGGCCACATTCCAGCTGGATGCATTTTCTTGCAACATTTCTTCTTTTGGTGGTGGGGATACTCCTGTAACCATTTCATTCTGAAGGAAACCCTTTCTGCATTCATTCTGTGATTCATTTTCTAGGGCCTTCACTATTCTGTGACAACTACAATCAAGTGATTGTATAAGCCAGCAGTAACTACAGTATCTGACAGTGTGTTGCCCTTGACCTGGTTTCAAACAGAGTTGCCAGCCAGTGATTGTTAGTGGAACATAGGATGCTGCCTTGATGCCGACTAAGACCTTTGTTCCAGCTAGCTCAGTATTGACAACACTGACTGGCAGACACTTTGCAGGGTTTCAAATTAACATTCTTTCCCAGCCCTGCCTGAAAATACCAGGATTGAAGCTATGATCTTCTGCATGCAAAGCAGATTTTCTATGGTTCCTCCCAAATAAAACTGCCTTACCCTGAGACTGGTCCCTCTAGCTTTGTATTGTCTTCATTGACTGACAGCAGCCTCTCCAAGTTGACTCTCCTAGCCCTACCTGGCTGTGTAGAGGATTGAACCTGGGTTCTTCTGCATGCAAAGCATTTGCTCCACCACTGAGCTATGGCCCTTAACTTAAGACATGGGAAGCTGTTGTATACTGAGGGCTCATCCACACTTCCACTTGTCCCATGCCTAGAATTCACAGATCTGGGTGGTTTTCAGCTTTACTTGCACTTTCTATTATAATAATTTTTATTACATTTTCTGTTTTACAATTTCAAATAAACATTTTACAAATCTTAAAATATCCAATGACTTCTCTTTCTTCTCTTTCCATGCTTCATTTTATCATAGCTGTCAACCTTTGCCCTTTTTTAAGGGAAATTCCTTTATTCTGAATAGGATTCCTTGCAAGAAAAGGGAAAAGGTGACAGCTATGCATTTTATACCCCTGTATATTTTACTATAACCAATTTCCATTTTTACATCCATCAAAAATTATTTACTCTGTTGAAATTATCTTAGTGCTGCCAGCGTTCTCAGCTGTACATAGTTATTTTCCATATATTCAATAAATGTTTTCCAATCTTCTTAAATGTATGCTCTTCTTGCTCTCTTATTCTATGTGTTAAATCTGCAAGTTGTGCATACTCTGTCAACTTAAGTTGCCCGTCCTCTTTAGTTGGGACCTCGCTCACTTTCCATTTTGGAGCTAGCAAAACATGGGCTGAAGTTGTTGCATACATAAATAACCTTTCCTGACACCTGGGAATTTCAGTCTGGGTTATCCCCAAGAAAAAGGACTCTGATTTTGGGCGGGGAAAGTAATTTTAAACATTTTTCCAATTCATTATAAAACATTTCCCAATACCCTTTTACCTTTTTTGCTAACACGCAGACCCATTTGTGTCACAACATAGAAATAACTTATACATGTACAATTACAGTGGTACCTCAGGTTCAGAACTTATTTCGTTCTGGAGGTCCATTCTTAACCAGTAACTATTCTTAACCTGAGGTACCAGGTTAATGGGGTCTCTTGCTGCAGCCACGCTGCCACCGTGCAATTTCTGTTCTCATCCTGAAATAAAGTTCTTAACCTGAGGCACTATTTCTGGGTTAGGGGAGTCTGTAACCTGAAGCGTCTGTAACCTGAAGAGTCTGTAACCTGAGGTACCACTGCACAATAATGCAACGACCTTTGGGATGAGTGCCTATTTCCTTGTGGCAGCATCACCCAAGGAAGGTGAGCATAAATCTCCAAGGGAGTCATCAGGATTAAGAGGTAGATGATAGATTTTCTCGGAGCTAGTCACAAATGGGAGTGGAAAAGTCCCACACACTGATTCCCATTGGTTCAGCCCTAGTTGGGGGCAAACAATGTCACATGAAAGAGACCAAGAGATGACAATATAAATGAATAGGAAAAGGATATCTGTTTGTTTGTTTGTAGGCATAGTCAGAATATAATTGAAAGACAGTTTCTTTTTTTTGCCACAGCTTTTCTCCCAAAACCTTGAATATTTTCATTTAGCAGCACAGGATAGTCTTTGCACATCCCACAATATCTTAGAATGGATCAACCCCCTAATGTAGAGGTTCCCAAACTTATTTGGCCTACTGCACACTTTTCGGGGGGGGGGGGGATTACTCAGCACCTCCCTGGAAATCTACCTTCTTTAAGTGAACAAACAGAACAGAACAGAAAGATGTAGTAACATATTTTTGTTTTTAATGTGTCTATATTTCCACCTACACTCCACAACATTATATCTTTACATCTTTACTATGGTAAAGAAAGATGTTGTTGTAAGTAAGACACATTGAAGCATGAAATTATAAAATTATTTATTGAGATCCATAGTAACATTCACATCACACACAGAAAATTAAGACAACAAGGAATAATATTAAAATAAAAATTATGAAAACCATTTAAAACAATCCTAATGAGAAGGATGAACCTTGTGCCCTGCAGCATTCTTAAATCACCACAATTAGCTATTTGCAGTCGGTTTCTTTTTTCGTTAACAGATTTGTGGCCACAATGAATCCATGTTTCCCCTAAATATGATGAAGGAAAGGCAATTAAAAACTTTCATACTATAGCCCATAATCCAGGATAAAATGTAGGTATCTGGTTTGCCGCTAGAGCTATCCGCAGCCTTCTTTGAATTTCAATTTCAATTCCGCATTTGTTGTTACTTCTTTCAGTTCTTCTTGTAATTTTGGAGATTCTTCTGTGTTTGCACTTGAAAAAGGGTCCAAAATCCAATCGAGTTTTAACTCTACGTTACATCAGTAAGCGTCATTACACAACAGATGAAAGAGGTATGAACAGTTTTTCAAAATATTCTTTTCCCCCCAATTTTTTTTATTAAGTTTCACAAAATCATACACAAAAAACACACACAAACAAACAAACATAAATCATATCCTTATTAAAATTACACTTATTAACATTGTTAAGTGACTTCCTCGCTTCCCCTTAGTTGAATTTCCATGCATATCCTTATAACCGCTCTCCAAATCATAATTCTTCTTAGTTCAATAACATCCTTATATCTTTTCAATTCGAAATTGTACATGTTAAACATCACTTAACTTATATAAATTCCTAAGCCAATCTATTGCCTGCAGGCTATTTCAAATTAGTTTAACTTAACAAATTTAGCTAAGTAATCGTTAAATTTTGATTTTTCAAAATATTCTTTTCTTTTCTTCTTTCTTTTTACTTCCCCTGACCCCTAATTTTTATTCAACACCCCCCATTGCACCCTAGGCTACTACTGCCCCCTTGGATAATTCCAGCACCCCCAGGGGGTGGTATCACCCACTTTTGGAAACACTGCCCTGATGGAGCAAACCCCATTGGATCCTTTTCATCCTGGACCCATCGTCTGCTCTCTTTTTAAAAAATATGTGAGTGTTGTACATTGCTAGCAACTGTTAGCAATATTTTTCCTGTTATAAAACATAATTCCTCCCACTTTCTTCTTTGATCTGCACAATATCTTTGAAGTCACTCTCCCTATGATGTGGTTTACTGCCCATTACCATTGGGAAATGCATTCCCCTAGAGGTCCACACCCCAATACAATGCCTTTTCCAGCCCTAATCCCCCATCACTGTCAGTAAATGGATTTGCTCAAATAATTTTTGACAGGCTGAGATATTTGATTGATTGATTGTGTTTCCAAGTTGCTGCATAAATGGGGTTCTCTGAGTTAAAGAATAGAGAGCAGTTACGAAACAGAAAGATAAAGCAATGTTAGGTCCTATCATGCAGCCACCCTCTGGACTTGAGCTTGATGGGACACTCAAAGTGCCCCCAGTCTGTCATTATTTTGTGGGAAGGTTTCACATGTGTATCATTAACTTAGGTTTGTACACTTAAAGTGTTCTGTCACCCTAGTCCAACAAATCCATTTTTTAAAAGAGAATTCTTGTGGTTAGAAAAGTGACAGAGAAAAGTGTGGAATGAACAAAACAATAGCAGGAGGGTATATAAGCACTTTGCAAGTGAATCAGGATGAATGTTCACCGGGAGGACTAGCTCTATGGAGCCAAGGTGTTTTTGCTGCCCCCTGTTGGGAGGGGGGCGGGCCCACTCAATGTTGAGGGGGCAGAAGAGGCCAAATGCAGAGCTAAGTGTGGCATGGCTTCAGCGGCTGGCTCTTCCTGAGCGTGAGAGGAGCCACCAGCTGCTGAAGCCATGTCACATGCCTGCTGCACATCACACACATGATGTCACACACGCACAGCACACGCTAGGCACTTGATGTCACAAATGTGCGCTACATGCTGCACATATGACATCACATGTGCAACACACCTTGGGACCCTTCAATCTTAGGCACAAGTTGGTGCCTCTGATGCTTACTGTTGTATAACCACCCCGCCAACAAATCAAACTGGACATACTCTAACCTCCCCATTAGCTTTGTGCAAGTAAATCAGGATGAATGTTCAATAAACAGGTTGTATGGAGAAGCCCCCAGGGAACAGCTCTTATAGATGGTCTTAGAATCCTAGGACCTATGAGAAGATGCAATCCTTTAGGTACGTATCTAGTTACCAAGCTATGCAGGACTTTATGTCAAAATTAGTGCTTTGAGCCAGGAAATGGATTAGAAACCAAAGAATATTTTTTTAAAAAATGAACCAATGTTATAGGTTCATTCATGCATGATCCTGGTTAGAAATTTTGCAGCCATATCCTTCACCAGTTATTTTCCAGACCCCCTTGAAGGGTGGTCCTGTGTGCAAAGCATTACAATATTCCAAACAGGAGTTTTAAAATAATAAAATGGGCTGCTGAAGCCCGGTTGTTTAGGCTACAGCTTTCATAACTTTGTTAATGTGTGATGACATGTCACATTTGTTGTCATGCATCTCTGAAAAGGGATTTAATTTATTTGCTTAGTCTCAATGATATATTTGCCTCAATAATAACAAATGATCATTTATCAGACTTGCAGTCCATCTGAAGAAATGTGGCTGGTCCAGCCTGGCTATGCTGGTTCACAGAACAGTTTCGTATGTTATTTTCATTAATATATGTGTTTATGCGCTGTACACTGGAAAGCTTCTAGCCCTTTCCAAAGCTACCTTCCCATCCAGCGGTCAAGCTGGGTGGCAGAACACCTCTCCTCTCATCAACTCAGTGAGAAGGGACGTATTTTGCAGAACTTTCCCCTTGGTCCTCTCTGCCCGTAGTGGTGTGGGAGACCAGCAGCAAAGCTGGGTGGATGAACACTGTGTCTCTCTTCTTCTTCTGCTTCCCTTACCAGGGTTATTTCTGCAGTGTTGATGGGATGGGGCACTCATGGGGCCACCTCCTCTTCCATTTCCAACTGAGGCAGCTGCCTCACCCTGCATCATAGGTGGGCTGGCTCTGTGAATTAAATTTATCCACTCGCCCTATACAGGCAGATAAAAGAAATTACTTCTTCATACAGCTCATATTTAAACCATGGAGCTCGCTCCCACGAGAGGCAGTGATGGCCACCACTTGAATGGCTTTAAAATAGGACTGGACAGATTTGTGGACAATAAGGCTATCCATGGCTACTGGCCATGGTGATAATTTTCTACCTCGAACATTAGAGGCAATATGCTCAGAATTCCAGGTGGGGAAAGTTGCAGCTGTTCTCATGTCCACTGTGCAGGCTTGCTATACGCATCTGGTTGATCAATGAGAGAACAGGATGCTGGGTGCTCATTCCAACAGGTTCATTTTATATTCTAAATCTAAACCAACAAAGTAGATCCCACCACCCTGAGGCCTGCCCAGCTTGATTGGCAACAGCACCCAGTTGTTTGTACAGCAACATTTACAGGACCTCAGGGAGCAATAATCACAAGCCCGGGTCACTTGTTTTATTAAACAGGTGACTATATTGCCTCTGACCCCTCAGAACAGGCACAGGCAGTAAAGTTGAAGGTTCCCTCTCCCCACTAGTAACATCTAGTGAGCAGAAGGAAATGAAGGTTCACAAAACATTCAGAAGAGAGGGAAATATTTTAAAGCAAACTGTTCCTTAAGCATGGTCTTTCCCCAGACAGCCCTTTGGTCCGAAGAGCACTAGGGTGCTAGGTCTACAAGTGTGGTCAATAAGCAATGTGGGGGCTATGTGATGTATCACAGCAGTTATGTCAGACAAGGCCCCTGTTGTGTTTTGTTCTGGCCCTCTCCCTTCCATAGTGCTGAGCTTAACTAAGTGTTACCTGACTTTGATATTCTCCATACGGCTTTGGCATTTGGGCTTGTTTATATGTCCCGACAAGGAGAGAACAGATCTGTTTAATGTCCCCTGTATTTCTCTGCAGACGCTTTCAAAGATTACATTGCGAATTGCCTTTGCCGTAGGGGCCGTGGCTACCCAGATGAGCCAGCTAGTGGACTTACTAGCAGCAGATGAAATTGTTTGTGTAACAAGTGTAACAAGACAGATTGACTGTGACTAGATATCTTGGGAAGCCTGCCAAGGATGGTGAGGCACACAGTTGTGATTTGTCCTATGTTGCATGTTGCAAGATGTCCTCTCTTCAGTGGGCTTCCCTATCCAAGTCTGGTTTAAAGACATTGGTTGTGTTTAACTAAGTCCTCCTTAGAATAGACCCATTTAAATGAATGAGCCTCACATAATAGAATCATATAATTGTATGGTTAGAAAATTCCCCACAGGTCTTATAGTCCAACCCTCTGAAATGCAGGAATCACAGCTAAAGGATCTCTGACAAATTTGGCTCCAGAAAAGGTTCAAATGGATTGTCAGACAAGAGACCCAGAATTAGCCACTGGATGCCCCTAATCAACCCATTTGGAACAATAAAAAAAACCTCACACACACACCCTCAGCAAGCCTCCTCCCACAGAGGACGCATCAGATGACAAGCCCTCTCTGCCTGGGACCCTAGAGTCACTGTCAATCAAAGTAGACAACATTGGACTACAGCAGAGGCTGGTTCCTTAGGACAAATGAAGCACTGACCCGCCAGCTTCAGACTGCTCTCATTCACCCTCCACCTGCCTTCTTTCTTGCATCCACTGTAGGGGGAGCAACACTAGATTTCAGATTCTTCCCTTTCGTCCCAGTGTTCTCTTTGTAGAGCTCAACAGGGAGGGCAGACCCATAATTAGTTGATGCGGCCAGCCACTGGTTCTGATTCCGCATATCGTTGGTATAGGCTCTACTTACGGTTGGCCTCTCTGCCTTCTGCCCTACCAGTCCTGATGTTCATCAGCCACCATTGCTTGTTTAGGGGACTTGTGGTCTGACTCAGTAGAAGGCAACTTCCTAAATTCAGCATAGCAGCAGCTACTTTCCGGGCTAGAAACACTCTTCTGCACTCATCCCTCTCCCTCTGCTCCTAAGGATGCAGCCTCCCACACATTCTGCATGCCTATCATGTTAGACAAGGATTCTGGAGTGGCAGCTTTGCTTCAGAATTCCACAGATGGCTGTCAAGGCCTCTTAACAAGTTCACCCAGAAGCCCTGAAAGCCCTGTCTCCTGACCCTACTCCTGAAGCAATGATTGAGGAAGAGCAACCCATCACCTTTCATCAACCCACAGCTCTAGAGGCAGCACCTTCCTTAGCAAATGTGAGATTTCTGAAAGCTCTCGTCATCATTTACACTCCAATGTGATGGGGAAGGTGGAGAATGAAGCCTGGCTTGTGGAATTTATCTGCCAGCATACTCACAGCTGAGCTCTTTCTGACTCCCTATTGTCTCAAAAATATATTTGAAGGAGGACTTTGAATTCTGGCGGAATGAGATCATCAGCCTCCAGTACCGAAATAGGACTTGGGAAACGGTGGCTGCTCCTGGAAGCATAAAGTGAGTCACTGCAGTTCCTACAGAAGTCAATGGCACCTCTCCAGCGTGCATCCCTGAAGCACGGTTCTTTGGAAGGTACTGGGTCAACACCAACTCTGATTCACCTCTCCAAGAATGCTAAGGGCAACAAGGCCCTTGTCTCTCAGCACAGGGGAGCCAGGTTTCACAATGCTTCTGCTGTAGCTGCATCGCAGACTGTTTGCGGCACAGGCTAGCCAGACAGTGTGGATGTGAACCAGACCAAAGTTTAATTAAAAGCATTTGGAATGATGTGAGGATGCCTTTACGAAGTCAGCATTACTCACTTCTTAGGAGAACGTTGCCAACCTGAGCTGTCCTCTCATTGCTGTGCCATTAGTTGCAGGGATAATTTTATCCAGTGCTTTAAAAAAAATAAACTAAAATAGGTGCCAGAACACACCATGTGCCCACCACCATCCTCGCTGCCGCTTGCCCCCCCTCCACTTGCTCACTCCCCTCCTGCACCTTTGCTGCTTCCTCCTTCTCTGCTGCTGTTGTCTCCCGTGGCTGCAGGCACAGCCTCCCAGAGTTGTTTTGACGCAACCCTTACCACCCCGAAAGTGCCTTCCAGGAAGGTACCTGACGATTGTAAAAAGGGCGCACCAGAACCTTATGACCGCCAGGCACCTTTCTGGAAGGCCCTTTGGCGATCATAAGGGTCGGGCCATAGTGCCTCTGTTCTTATTATCACCAAAGCGCCTTCCAGAAAGGTGCCTGATGGTTGTAACGCTCTAGCGTGCCCTTTTTACAGTCACCAGACACCTTTCTGGAAGGTGATTTGGCATGGCCCTCAGGAAGGCTGTGCCTGTAGCTGCAGAAGGCAGCAGCAATGGAGGAGGAGAAGGTGGCAAAGATGTGGGGGGGGGGTGAGCGAGTGGGAGGGAGGGAGGACAGACAGGCAGTGGCAACAAGATGGTGGCAGGGGAGGAAAGAAGTGGCAGTATGCTGTGCTGATGCGTACTGACCCAAAAAAGCACTATTTATTTATTTATTGCATTTTTTAAAAATTACAGTGAAAGAATAAATTAAAAAATACACCTGAATGCACAACAAGAAAAAGGAAAAGCAGTTTGCTTGATCAATGGCTGTTGGTGGCTACTTAGGAGAGTATCCAGCTAAGCTGTACTCCAGGGGTCAGCAACCTTTTTCAGCCGTGGGCCGGTCCACTGTCCCTCAGACCATGTGGTGGGCCAGACTATATTTTGAAAAAAGAATATGAACAAATTCCTATACCCCACAAATAATGCAGAGATGCATTTTAAATAAAAGCACACATTCTACTCACGTAAAAACACCAGGCAGGCCCCACAAATAACCCAGAGATGCATTTTAAACAAAAGGACTCATTCCACTCATATAAAAACACACTGATTCCTAGACTGTCCACAGGCTGGATTTAGAAGGTGATTGGGCCGCATCTAGTCCCTGGGCCTTGGGTTGCCTACCCCTGCTCATAGCAGACTCATTAATGTATCTAGGCGAGCCTTGTCCATTAAGAATATAATAATAGCCCTGCTGGAACAGGGCCAGTGGCCCATCTGCTGCAGCCTTCTGTTTGATGGTGGCCAGCAAGGGAAACCCACAGGCAGGAACCAAGAGCAAGAGGCCTCTCCCCTACTGTATTTTCCAGCTGCTGGTATTTGGAAGCATTGTTGTCTGACAGCTTAAGGCAGAACATCACCATCAAAATTAGTACTTAGTAGCCATTGATTATTTTTAGCTAGCCTAATTTGAATAAACTAGCATTGAATATAACCCTTACTTTTTGAAGTTTTCTTTTTTTTTATCCATTGTTTCCAAAATAACTGATCCTGTAAACTTATTGTGACACATATACTCACAGTATATGTGGGTGGGGCCAGTTGTACATGTATATCTCTCTGGAAAATTTAGCTATACGAAATATTGCTTTAGGGAAGGGGTGGAAAGATTTTGAAGGTGGCCACAACCACGCAGGAATGTTCTGCTTCCAGTCTTTCCAGGAATGGAAAGAAGGAACAGCCACTTAGTGGGAAGAAAACAAATGTTCCAGTGTTTTGTGCATCTGGCTTCCATTGTTGGACCTCATCCATGTAGCTGAGGGATCTTTTTTTCAGCTTCTTACATGTGCATGCTTGGAGGTAGTTTTGATTACTGACACCTCTTTCTCTCTCTCTCTGTATGGACTAGTGGGGGGTTGGTCCATTTGGCAGGGCCAGTCTAGGACATTTTGGCATCAGAGGTGAAACAAAAAATGGTTCCCACCTCCCATCAGGAAAGAAGGGGCAAGCGATCAGGAACAAGGTGTCAATAAAGCTCTACATCAGGAACAAGGATGGAGGAGATCAACAGTGCCTCCTATTCACCAAGAGGTCCCTCTAAAAGTAGCATTAAAGAGTGGGGGGGCTGCCAAGGCAACAGGATCCACAGGGGCAGCAGATCTGGCCTCCAAGTTGTGTGCCACAGCTGTCACTGCCACCATAGCAGTGGCAGCAGCGGGCAATGCACTCATTGGGGGCTAGATAGTTCCTGCCACCTGAGGCAGTTGCCTCACCTTGCCTTATGGGTTGGCCAGCCATGGCATTTGAGCAAATAGAGCACTGTCCCACCAACCTCAGCCAGCCATAAGTCAACCCCATCCTACTTGCCTTATTTACAATCAGTCTAATCAGCTTCCTTTGCCTTAGTCTCAGTGTTGCCCCCTGCAGAATTCAGTAGGGAGGCAGTTGGGGACAGAACTGGAATTAGTTAGTATTGTCTGTCATTGGCTCTGGTGCCATCTTCCACTCTTCCAGTCCCAAGGGGCTTTGGAGGGAACTTCCTTTCCCTTCTTCCCATAAAAGTGGAGAGCAGTGGCTGCCGGAATGGAACATATTTTCAATGGAACGTGGCAGCTGACGCCATCTGTGACACCGCCACTGTGCTAATGGGGCAATCTGCATTGTCTCACCTCTATCAAAGCCTTTGGTGAAGGAAACTTTGCTGGAAACAAACCCAGGCATCCCTTATGCGTCCTTTCCAGTACTGGGAAAGGCAAAATGACTGGGTCGTTTTGAGGTCTCTCCTCCCACACTGCCTGCTTTTCTTTCTTTCTTTCTTTCTTTCTTTCTTTCTTTCTTTCTTTCTTTTTCCTTCTCTTTTTTCTTTTTTTCCATGCTATAGCCCAAAGTCTGTCCTAACAGGAAATTTTCAGTCCATTAAAAGCCAAAAGTTACTGGAATTGTGCCTTTTTTTTTCTTTTTTTTCTGGGCTTGCAGTGAGTTTCTTGAGCATTCTCATTAATCTTGGAAGGAACAGGTGTGAAAAATTCATCACTTCCCCTCCAGGGCTTGTTCAGACACACTGGTTGTGTAAGACACGACTAGGCTTCTGTCTGGCAGGGCTAGTAATCTGCTTCTAATTAACTGCATGCAATCCTTGTCCCCCCCTACCCCTGCCACTGATTCATTCGTGAGCCATGAATGAACAGCTAATACACAAAGTAATCAATAATGGTAAGAGTGTCCTGCAAAATTTGAACCTCAGGTCGAGGGCTCACATGTGGCCCTCCAGGAGTCTCTGGCTGGCCCTTGGAATTCTCCCCAAACCCCACCCCTTACTGGCTTGGCTTTGTGTTTCTGCCTGGCTGGAATGTGTCCTTCAACTTTCATAGTGTCTTTTCCATGTCTTGATGGAGGGTAGAGAAGGGTGTGCATGTCACTATGAGAGCATGTGGGGAAAGTTGCATACCCTCCAACCAGCTCCCTTTTTGTTATTTATTATCAGCCTGCTATATAATGTACATATTTCCGATGTTGTTTTATTAAGTTTTATTGCTTTCCTTTGATGTGTATCACTTTGATACATATTGCAAAAAGCGGTATAAAAGTATTCAAATAAATAAAATAATGAACAAATGAACAGATAAATAAAACATTTTCTCCTACTACTTCTGAATGTTGATCCAGATAGTCCTCCTTTTCTTTTGATCCTATATTGTGACAAATATGGGTTGTCTCCAATGCTAGTCCTCCTCAGATTTCACCCATTAAAACTAATGAGCGAAAATCATGTTCATTAATTTCAATGGGTCCACTCTGAATAGGGCTTGCATTAGATGCACAGACAGAGAGAGAGCTTTATTGTGGTCCATTGACCCAAAATACACAGTAAGGTAAAGGTAAAGGGACCCCTGACCATTAGGTCCAGTCGTGACCGACTCTAGGATTGCGGCGCTCATCTCACTTTATTGACCGAGGGAGCTGGTGTACAGCTTCTGGGTCATGTGGCCAGCATGACTAAGCTGCTTCTGGCAAACCAGAGCAGCACACGGAAACGGTGTTTACCTTCCCGCTGGAAGGTATTTATCTACTTGCACTTTGACGTGCTTTCGAACTGCTAGGTTGGCAGGAGCAGGGACCGAGCAACGGGCCCTCACCCCATTGTGGGGATTCGAACTGCCGACCTTCTGATCAGCAAATCCTAGGCTCTGTGGTTTAACCCACAGTGCCACCCGCGTCCCTAAAATACACAGTACAACAGTTATTAAGGTGTAAGATTGGCCTTGCTAGCCAACAGAGGAGCTTCAGCCTGTACATACTGATTTCTGATTATTACTGCCTCCGAGAGGAATTATGCTACAGGGAGTGCAATACTAGGGTTGCCATATCTTGAAGAGCAAAAAGAGGACACATTTGATGACTTTGACTATTTATTTATTTATTTATTTATTTATTTTATATCAGCCCAGACTTGCCACTCGCTTACTGAAGGTGAACTGCATCATTCTGAATCCAACTTTTTATGGGATAGTGCCTAAACACACAAATGTGATCCCTGAAACAGCAGGGTCTTAATTTGTTTTGTTGCATTGAGACACTTCTGGATCAGGCACAGCATCATGAACCCAAGTTATATGTCTCCTGAATAACATGTGAACATACCTGGTGGTGATGCTGCCAGCCTGAGGTGGGGAAAGAGGTGTGCGGGCCTGGCATCATAGTGACAATGCTGGCAGTGGCAGAGGCAGAGGCAGCACCAAACTCAGGCTGCATTGCATGCTGCAACATCTGCCAGCCTGAGCCAGGAAAAGAGGCGCCTGATGGTGGCAGGCTGGCAGCGGCATCGGTGACAGTAGGACCCCAGCTCCTACCTGATCTTGGCTCTCCTCTGCATGCTTGCCTCCAGCTAAAGTGACTGCTCCACATGGAGCTTCTGCTTCTGAGGCATAGCGGTTCAACGTTGTCACCTTCCCGAGCATGCAAATGCCACCCAAACAGACAGAAACCCAACCCTCCGGATATTTCCTGTAAAATATAAAAATCTGCCTGGATGTATGGCAACCCTATGTAATAGTATCAATCTTATCCTCAAGTAGAATCTTGACATGAAAGGAGTCAGCAATTCCAGGTTGTTCTGTTAATATTGGATTGATTAGATGCTGCCTAATCTGCTTATACAGGCTACTGATGAAACACTAAGGAATTATTAGCGTTGTCAGACATGGAAAAGAGAATGTTAGTAATATGGAGAGAAATGATTAGGCAAGTTAGAAGAAGTGCAAAAATCTAAGTATTAGAATGTTTTAAGGAGAGTTAAAACATTTGTCATGAATAAAGTTTTAATGCATTAGATTTCTCATTTTTTTTATCAAACTGCATTCAGTGTACATGTCAGAAAGAAGATTTTGTAAGGAAAAGAGTTAAAGCAAAAGTTGTAATGTATAGATGTATAGATAGTTATATTGTTTCCTATATTAATAGAATAATGTTTAAAAAGAAATTGCCATGTGGTCTTCAACAGCATGCAATCAAGACTCTCATATGAGATTTTTTCTATTTCCTCTTTAATATACAAGTCCAGTGGGTTCCACTGGTATCTTTCTTGATTTCTTAACTTAGTTGTTATTCTAATGATTAATCAAGTTAAGCCAAATATTACAACTTTTCTAAACAATGGTTAGCAAAACAAACACAAGAAAATCCCCTGTGCGTTGCAATAGATTAATGAAATAATGCTGTGTCTGGCAACTAGTCCAAAATATCCCATGCCTTCAGTGCTTCCATTAATGAGTCATGCTGACATGAACCATTTCCCCCTCCTTGTGACTGTGATGTAAAAGCCAGGGGAGCCAAATAACAGGATGTTTAGGGGAATTGATGGGCACTGGGACCTAGAGGAAGCCAGAATAGCAATGTGTCATGGCAACCATGTGCACACCTGGTGCCTGGCAGTAGCAGGTTAGACCTGATCAAATGCAAGAGGGAAGCACCAGGGGCTGTGTGATGGAGGAATGGAAAACAATCAAGGAAAGAGTCACGGGTGATGACTGCAACCTCCATTGTAAATAGTGGTAGAGGTCAAAAGAGATCAAAAGGACTTGCCTCTTCTGAAACCCTTGCCCCTTGTTGGGGCTGTTTGTCTTCAACTGTTACCATGCACATCCCCTGTTGTGTGTAGGGATGTGTCCTTTCATCATCTGTCTTTGTGTGCATCCCTTTCCATCTGAGACTTCACTAGGTGGAATGTTGCTGCATGGTAAGTGGGCTTCTGGGGGCAGGAAATGATTCAGTGCATAGCAGTGATAACCTATTTGTATAATAATAATAATAATAATAATAATAATAATAATAATAATAATAATAATGGCTTTATTATTTATACCCCACCCATCTGGCTGGGTTCCCCCAGCCACTCTGGGTGGCTTACAGAACATCATTTTTTAAAAAACATTGGACATTAAAAAATTCCCGATATAGGGCTGCCTTCAGATGTCTTTTAAAAGTCAGACAGTTGTTTATTTTCTTGATATCTGATGGGAGGGCATCCCACAGGGTGGGCGCCACTACTGAGAAGGCCCTCTGCCTGGTTCCCTGTAACTTCACTTCTCGCGGTGAAAGAGTCTCCTGCTGCTGTTTTCTGCAGATGCAATAGAGGCAGTGAAGAAGATCCTCTTTGCTGTTGATATCACCACTTGGCAGGCTTGTTGTTGAGCTCTAACCCATATTTGGTCTGATTCAGAATAAGTTTTCTGCCACTGGCGCTCTAGCTGTCTCAGCAATTGATTCATCACCCTCAGCTCTGGTGGAAACCACAGGGCTGTCTGGGCTCCATGCAATTGGAGAGGGCACTTCGGAGCCAGACAGTCGATAGCCCTGGTTAACTCCATATTCTAGCAGGTCACCAGGGAATCAGCTGAAAGGCCATCAATATGGGATAAAACATCACCTACCACTCTTTGGAAACCATTTGTATCCATTAAGTGGAGGGGGTGGAACATCTGAATCAGTCCCACCTCCCTGCAGAGGGGAAGGGTTGCGGAGAAGTCCAGTTTCACCAGGAAGTGACCATGGCCCTTTTTTTATTTCACTTTTACTTAGTGTCAGATCACCCACATCCATAGAGGTGAACACCACGTCTAAGGCATGTCTGCAGCTACAAGTTGGGCCAAACTTACTCAGGGACAGCCTCATGGACGCCGTGCTTTCCACGAAGTCCCGAGCAACCCCTTGTAAGGTTGTGTCAGCATGGATGTTAAAATCCCCCAGGACAACCAAGCTAGGTGTCTCCAGCAGACCATCCACCATGACTTGAAGCAGATCGGGCAAAGGATCCTTGCTAACCTTCACAGGACCCATGATGCAGTATGACTGCAAAAAAAATAATAATGTAGAAAACAAAACAAAACAAACAATGGGATAGTATTAATATAGCAACGTACTACAGGAAGCTCTTCAAATTCAATTTGGCAGCCAGTGTGTTGAAATCTGCTCCTTGAGATAGGGTAATTGAAACACAAAAATGAATCATTACAGTCTCTTTTGCACAATTTAAAACTGCACATGTCCTGATGCCACACATTGCAGAAGAAAACAAATTCAAAATCATTCCCTTTTCCCTAACCTACCACCACCAACATGATGGGAAGCACAACAGGGTCTGAATTCTTCATCCCAACTCCCCTTGATAGTCCCTTTGGGGAATTGCCATAGTTCAATCGTGAAGCATCTCCTTTGCACGCAGAGGGTCCCAGCTTCAATCTTCAGCATCTTCAGGTAGACCTAGGAGAAAACCCTGTTTAAAATTCTGGAGAGCCACCATCAATGTAGATAGATATTTTTAGGGTTGCCAAATTCTAAAGACCAAAAGAGTTCACAGCCTTCTAGGTCAGTATTGTCTACACTGACTGGCAGCAGCTCTCCAGGGTTTCAGGCAGAGACTCTTTACCCAGGCCCACCTGGAGATGCCAAGGATTGAATCTGGGGCCTTCTGCATTCAGTGTAGATGCTCTGCCACTGAGCTATGGCCCTAAAACAAGCAGAAGATTGCACGATCAGGTAGAGGTTTCAAGAGATGGACAGAGCCTGGATGAGGCTCTCACTCAGCATTAGGCAGAGGCTGGGCAGTGTAGTGTAAGGGGTAGAACACTGGACTTGGAGGGGGGAGGGGGAGGGGAAAGCCCTTGGCAGGACGAGTGAGTCAGGGGAGCGAATGGAAGAGGGATCCCAGCAGAAGGAAAAGAGAGAGGGAATGAAAGGAAGAGGGTCTGGAGGAGGAGAGGGGAGTGCTGGGGTGCGGTAGGGGCAAGGGAAGCACTGAAAAAGGTATACAATGGCGAGAGGCTGGGATGGAGGCAAGGGAATGAAGCAACAGAAAAAGGGAGAGCAAGCAAATGGGGAGCGATCAGAAATCGAAGAGGGAGGAAAATTCGTTTGGGGAAGAAATCAGGGAGCGCAGCAGAGATTGGGGTAAAGGAGGGAGGAGGGAGATTAAATCAGTAAGTCCCACTTGGGGAGAAGAAGGGTCTCCCAGAGCCAAAGATAGCCTCATTTTCTGGAGGACACCCGCAAAAGGGAAAAGAAAGGGGGTTGTGTGGTGTGGGGAGGGATCGTTGGATGGAAAAAGAGAGTGGGAGAGGGGGATGCAGAGGACGGCACACTGGGGGAGGAAGGGGAGGGGGCCTGAGAGAGAGAGAGAGAGAGAGAGAGAGAGAGAGAGAGAGAGAGAGAGAGGCACTATCGATTTTGTCCTGGGGGGCTTCAATCAGGAAGTGCTGCTGCAGTCGGGTGCTGAGAGGTGACTGCCTGTCTCTCGGTCTCCCTTCCTCCTGCTCTTTCCCTCTCTCTCACACAGGGGAATTCAAAATTGCCCCAGCACGTGCATGACACACACACATACAACCCCAATTCAATGGGTTTTCCAAATGACAAATAAACACGCACTGTTGGCAGGGGGCCTTCTCAGTAGTGGCACCTTTCCTGTGGAACGCCCTTCCTACAGATGTCAAGGAGATAAAGAATTACACAGCTTTTAGAAGACATCTGAAGGCAGCCCTGTATTGGGAGGTTTTCAAAGCTTGATGTTTTTATGATGTTTTTAGATATGCTGTAAACCGCCCAGAGTGGCTAGGGAAACCCAGCTAGATGAACAGTGTATAAATGATAACATTGTTGTTGTTATTATTATTGCAGCTGTCTTCTCCTTTCTGTGCCGCAGCCCCTCCAAACCCACTCTGCATCTTCACACTCTTGCGCCAAAGCACTTGAAAGTGGTGCAAGAAAAGAGACTCAAGTGCCATAGCCAGGCAAGCAGCCAATCAGAAACTTTGGTGATGATATCCAAAGCGTACCTGTGTTTCAGTTCACTTATTGCTTTGGAAAGTGAAATTAGGAAGGTTCGCATTTAAATGTAGAATCAATTTCATTGTTGGCCCTTCTCCATTTTTCCCTCTGCAGAACTCTGTGAGGTAGATTGGGTTGAGAGACAGTAATGTGGTTTCCCATTGAGCTTTGAACTCTGGTCTCCCAGATCCTAGTCCAATGCTCTAACTACAACACCAGTTGTGTATAGGCTATAGGAATAATGTACCATAGAGGGAAGGTTGCCTCCCTCATTCTCAGATTTGAGAATTATCTAGTCACAGCCTCTCCATCTTACCAGGATTCAATCTGATGTTAGCTTTGCACTGGATTTCACCACCATCTTCCTACCTGGAAAAACAAGGTGATAGGGAGTTGTTCTTCGGGTGGGGTGGGGGGTAGGGAGAGAGATTATATCTTAATTCTCCATAATCGTGCACAGCGGACATAATGACAGCTTACTCATTCCTTCTGGACTGCCAAACATTCTCTCTTTCCCTGCTCTGCAAGTCTGAGCTGAGCAACGGGAAAAGATTGCAGAGAATCTGTCATCAGAGCATTGCAACGGAGCTACTGAAATCTGCTGGAAGGGATTTTGGGATGGCAGCTGTCTTTAATAATAATTTAAACACACACACACACAAGTTAACCACAGAAAATGTGAACAAGTCAAATCCCATATGCTTGGAGGTTTCCTTCTCGTCCCCAAAGACGTCGAGGCAGGATATGAGCAGAGGTGTACGCTGCTGTGCCGGAAATGCAGAGAGAAACATGAGGCATTATGCCTCCCTATGCTCTCTTTGTCTGCCTTTCGGGAATGACCTCATCAGCCACGGCCTCCCACCATGACAGGAACTGGAGAACCATACATGGCCCAGAAGAAAACACAAGGGCTGAAGGAACTGTACACACTATACGGCTTAATCAGAGGATCTTGTCCCATGTGGCTTCCTTTCCAGATATGCGGGGCTGGAGTAGGTGTTGAAAAGGGCCAGGAAAATCAACAGAAGCTTGGAACGACTTCATTGTTTGAGGAAAGCTTACTGCTGGGGTATAGAAACTCTTTCAGCCCAGGGGCCACACTCCCTTCGGAGAAACCTTTTCATTCAAATAGTGGGTTGGACCAGAGACAAAAGTGGCAGAGAAATGAATGTACATTTTAGATTTGTACAGTAGGCTAGTTTCTACACTTACTCACACACCTCTCTCTGTCCTCCATCCACATCTGAGTTCAAAGACACTTCTGGCCTGGCAAAAATACTCAGCACTTCAGTACCTGTCATTGAACTACTGGTAGAGATGGGGGAGAAATTCTATTTACAGTTTCCAAAACAATACGAGAACTGAAACACAGACATTCTTTGAAATCAGCACTTCTCTGAATTTTGTTATGCAGTTCTCCAGTTAAACAATGTGTACAAAAATGTATAAATTAGGGGGGAGTGTGCATCAAAAATGAATAAAGTAATGAAAACAGCTTGGAACATGCATTGTATTAAGTTAAATGCCTTGAAAAAAAGCTGCATGGCTGGCAAATTGCCTACAAAAAATGTGTTTATTAAGAGAAAATTGCTCTAAAACATGAATATTTTTTTATATGTATAGAAGGGGTCAATTTCTGCAGCAACATGAAGAACTGAATTTAAGATGGGGAAAAGGAGAGACAAAGAGAACCAGAATTGACAGATCCATCCCTATGGGCAGTCTTCCATAGGCTGCATGCTAATTGTGGGAGAAGGTGGAGCCAAAGATGGGCAGGACAACAGATAAGGCTCTCACTTTTGTACAGTTAGCTATGTTCCAACCACACAAAAGCCAAAGGTTTCTAGACATGCAGCTCTCCACTGTATATCCAGGAAAGCAAGAGGTGTTAATGAGCACGGTTCAAGGACACATCCCAACCAGGCAAAGGCACTTGAGAAGCTACCCATTAGGTACCGTATTATACCCTTCAGGCTCAGAACAGTTCTCCACCCCTGTTCTAACCATTACGCTGCACCAGTTGTGAAGAGTTTTGTATTACCTCCCCATTCAATGAGTATACTAAAATCCACCTACCCCCACCCCCACACATAAACAAATCTCACTACAGCCAACCAAAGACAACCAACCACCCCCTAGGCCACCCCCCCAACCTCTCTCACCACCGAGGAAATACAACAAGCGAATAGTAAGAGAACCCATACAAGTGACCCTGACACAACCCCCTCCCCACATACACTAAGTCAGGGGTCTGCAACCTTTAAGACAAAAAGAACCACTTGGACCCGTTTCCGAAAAACAAACAAACTGGGAGCCGCAAAACCATTGCGACATTTAAAACAAATATAACACTGCATATATTGTTTCTTACCTTAATGCTATATATACAGGATCGTAATGCACGCACCGCCCCCATGCGACGTCACAGCCAGTACAGTGCCCGCCACAGTGGGGAGTGTCGGGGCGCACAATGCGCCTCCTCCCCTTGCTAGTATCCGCCCTGGAGCCGTGGCAAAGGTGTAAAAGAGCCACATGCGGCTCCGGAGCCATGGGTTGCAGACCCCTGCACTAAGCAGAAAAATAGAAGCATTACCACCCCACCCCGCTCACCACTCTCCCTCCCCTCTCCCCCTTTTCTTCCCAACCTAATACTGCATGCAACACTAATGTCTCACAACAAATGAAACTGATCTGCAGAAAACACAACTTGAAAAGACACAACGCACGTATTTTCATAAACTAAGAAATCTTTAATAATTTTTTTAAAATGAAATGAAATAAAAAGTGTGATTTATTTATTTATTTTTTAAAGAGGATTATACAAATCAACAGAGGAGAAGTCTGTTGATGGCCATGATGACTACTCCATTCTTCACTGTCAGTAACGGTATGCCTGAATAGTGAATCTCTCTCTCTCTCTCTCCACTCCAACCCCCCCCCCCCCGAAACTAGTCCCTGGGTTGGCTAATGGCTCCAGCATGTGTGCTTCTGTCGGAAGTGAGAACTGCATGTAAAGTTATCAGACATCCATCCATCAGAGTAAGTGGCTCCCTCCTCTCACCTTGCCCCACACATTGTTAAATGCTTTGCAGAGCAGTTAAAAGCTGGTGCTGCTAGATGATTCATTGCAAACCCACACAGGGGCTGTGGAGTGGCTGAATCAGCACAGGGAATATATATATATATATATATATATATACACACACACACACACACACACACACACACACACATATACACACACATATATAATGGGTTGGGAACCCTGTGGTGGAGTGAACCTCTTTCCAAATTTGAGCGAGTTTATCTGGGTGGGGGGAACTATGCAAAATAATTTTTGGAGTCCTTACAGGACCCTGATGGAGAAGGTAGTACTGTTAAGCTACATGAAAGAGTCTCCTGGAACTGTTTTCAGCAGATGCAAAAGAGATGGTGAAGAAGGCCTTCTTTACTATTGCCACTTGGTAGGCTCAGCATTGAACCCTAACCTGTGTTTTCACCAATGGTACTCTAGCAGTCTCAGCAATTGTTTCATCACCCCATGGTCCCCCCCCCCCGGTTTACCCTGAGGCAGTCTGAGCTCCACAGCATCAGAGAGGCAGAGACAGAGGAAGGGGTGGGTGTGGGCTGCCTGGGTGTCACCACTGACAGGGGGGGGGGTGACGAAGTGCTGGGTGGCACTCACTGCAGGGCCTGCAGCTCACCCAAGCCATGCATCTCTCCTGGGAGAGACGCGGTGGCTTGGGTGTGTGCAGGCTCCGAGCTGCCCAAACGGTCTGCCCACTGCCTGCCCCCCCCCCAGCTGTAGGGTGGCTGAGTGGGAGGAGGCAGGCAGACTCCGGAGGCCCTGCAGCACCCAAGCAGCTTCCTCCGCCACTGCAGAAAGGGTACTTTGGACACAGACAGTTGGTAGCCCTGGTTAACTCCACATTCCAGGGAATCAGATGGGAGGCCATCAACATGGGATAATGTATCCCCTACTATTTGGACCATGCAAATTGGTCCCACCTCCCTGCGGAGGGGAAGGGTTGCAGAGAAGTCTAGTTGCGCCAGGAAGTGATCTGACCATGGCACTTCTTTTGTTTCACTTTTACTTAGTGTCAGACCACCCATGTGCACAGAGGTAAAGGCATGTCCAAGGCTTTGAGTAGGGCCATTTTATCCACCCAAGTTGTACTTCCCCAGCCATTATATTGGCTAGGCTGTACTTTTGAGGCAACCCTGGCCCTCTCCCCTTAAAAACAAATGAAATTATAGAAAACTAACTTTAAAAGTACACATAACAATTTTAAAATGATTTGAAACATCACCCCATTAAAATATTAAAATGGGGAGGATTTTATAAAGGAGTGGAGAGAAGGTAGGACCACGAGAATCTCTGCTCATTGTCTGTCTCTGTTGACAGGACTGCCTCCTTCTGGTCACATTGTGAACTGACACTCGCCCAGCAATTCAAGCTGAAACATCCGGCAGAAACACCTTGAAGGCAGCCCTCAAGGACCCCCTGGGATGGGGCTTTGCCCATGATCTTGTTCGAGCACTCCACAAGGGTGTTGTGAATGTCCTTGGCACAAGACAAGGTAGCTCAGTCAATAGAGCATGAAACTCTTATCCGCAGGGTCATGGGTTTGAGCCCCACATAGGGTAAAAAGATTCCTGCATTGCAGGGGGGTGGACGGGATGGCCCTCATGGTTCTTTCCAACTCTACAATTCTATGATTCTAAGAGATCTGGGACTTGATCAAGCTGAGACACTGAGTGTAGGGCAGACTCTCTACCTAGACCGTGCCCAGCTTGGTAGCTGTCAGCACAGGGGTCAGTGAGTGCCTGCCACTGTCAAAACTCTGGGAGAGGCACCTGTAGACCAAGTGCAGCCACAACTTCAGCTGGTTGCGCAAGGCATAAAATTCCTCGAATAAGAATCGCAGCTGACTCTGTTCACCTAAGCATCTGCTTTTGAGATGCCCCAGCTATCAACAAAGCATATACTTTTCATGAGCACTGGAAAACTAGTTCACACTTGTGTGTGTACACATGCACACACTGGATATATGGTGCTGCCTTAAGAGGACTGTGCTAGAGAGTCCTGGCAGCCTTAGTGATCTGATGGGAGGTGTGGGGTGGGTGTGGGTAGGTGGGTGTTTACAAAAATATAATGAAATGTGCAATATTCCTTGGGGAAATGCTCTCCCCTCTGAATCATTTGATGCCTTGAGCTGTGTTTCCTCCACACACACACACACACACACACACACACACACAGTGCCTTAGTGGGGAGGAAAGGGGGTGCGGTTATGCCTTCCTCTCATCATAAATTACATGCAAATGCCTTTTGTGCCTCCGCTCCTATATATGTGAGTGCCTGTGTCTTTCACACAAGCAAGCGCAGAGTCCAGAGAGGACCTGTGCCTTTAATTTGCCAACTGCAAAACTACAGAGTCTGTGCCTTGAAGGCATCCCATTACAGTGGAATGAGCTAAGGATCTACTCAGCTATATAAACCAGCAGAAACTGCTTACTCTAACCAGAGTTTGCCTTACTGTCAAACATCCTCCCTCCCTCTCTTTTCCCCCTCTCTCTGTCTTTCTCTCTCTGGCTTGTCCCGTCTATACCATAGATGGGACAAGTTTTCTGAATTTTTCCCCTCAAGACAGAAGCGGACAAGAGTAAAGCATCCTATTTATCCCCTGGAGACTTGACACACCACAAGGAACTAAGACATATCAAAGGCAAGCAGGTAAGTCTTCTCTCCAACATTGAGCATGGCATTTTTCAGGGGATGGAAAAGTAAATGTGTTAGAATAGGTTCCATTCTTTTATGGTTCTTTTTTTCTGAGTTGCTGGAGTTTGGACCTGGAGATGCTTTTGAGATTACTAGCTGATATAGATATAGATGATACAGATACAGATATAGATATATATATATATATGCAGAAATTTAAAAGTTTGTTTATTTTGTGTAATGCCAGATGGGATCAGATCTGTGTTTCTATGGTGTTTTCAGTGGATGCATAAATTAGCCAATGAATGAATGAGAGATAAAGGCATGCTAATAGAGGGTGTGCATGCACACACACAGCCACACACACCCCAATTAAAGTAGCAAAGCAAACACACAATGAAAATGGCAAGTGAGGATGGGGAAATGGGGGTTATTCATGTTTCTGAGACTTCAAGGGGTGATGGAGATTAACTGATAGCATTGGGAATGTAACCTTTTAAAGATGCAAATGAACTTTGTTCATTGTAAAGAAAGAAAGAAAGAAGCCCGTCTTGTGTTTGGCGGTGGATTCCAATTTCTTCCTGAAATGTGTGCGCCTGGCTTCCAGACCAAAAAATTTAAAGGCAAAGTTCAGCATGTATCTTTCTTTCATTTGGCTATTGAAAACAGAGGGTGATCTGTGCCAGAGGATGGAAAATGCTTCTCTTCTCCCACCTCTCCACAGCTCTTGAAGCAAGCTGCTTTTTTTCCCACACTGAGCAGCCTATCGCTCTGATAGTTTTATTCATCTCTACACTTTTCTGTGCACCAGCTGGCTGAATAGTGCATTTGTGCAAGCATGGGATCTCATGAGTTGAATGAGAAGAAAAATGGGTCTGTAACCCTTGGCTTGGCTAAGTAGCTGGATCTAGCTTCTCAACTTGCCAGCTACATGCAGTTGTATAATATCTTTCAGGACAGGCTGTAGGTTTTTATTAATGGAACATTTTCTTGCCCACTTTCCCAAGTACTTCAGAAGTCTTGTGTGATGTAGTATGGATCTGAGGCTGGCTGGTCCTATTTCATTCAGAAGCCATACCCACTGGGTTGGATCCAACAATTCTACTTGGAGTAGACCCATTGAAACTATTGGACCTAAGTTAAGCATGTCAATGATTTTCAGTGGGGATCTGTCTCCATATGGTTAATATTGTGTTCAGAAGGGTTTACTCTCACCTAAGAGTGCTTAGGCTTACAGTCTTAATTCAGAACTATCACACAGTTAAAAAGCATCAATGCTGTGAAATCCACTTTGAAGATTGCACTGAATTCTGCCTAAAGTGAAAGTTGGAATCTTAAAGGAAACTATCATAGGGTTTTTGATAAGCAGCTTTTTCAAAGAGGAGAGGTTGTTTTCGCCTATTCATAGATGAACCCAAAGCTAAGCCATTTAAAGTTGTATTCCTAACTAAACACCCTATCAGACATAACAGAAAATGTGTCTGAGGAAATGCCTGAAGGATCATGTTGCATCTACCACTCAGTCCCATGGGAGAGAGAGCAGTAGCCTGACCTTATGAGTGTTTGCTCCAAACTAACTCCCGCTTTGCTTAATAGAATTACTCACAATGAAGTAAGATTAGATTCACAACACTGCAGTCTTAAACACCATGGATGGGGAACTGGTTTCGGGCTAAAATAATAATAAAATAAAGCTTCCCCACTCAGGCAAGCGGGGCTACATTGCACAACCTGCCTACCTGTGCAGGTGAATCCCCCCAACACTGGGAAGTCATTCAGCAAAGGGGCCAGGGACACAGCAGTGAGGCCAGGCTGGGCTCTAGGACCCAGAGACCCCCAGCAGCAGGCAGGGTGGGATGGGGAATCCCTGCATGAGGGTGCTTGGTTTGCACCCCCTCAACATCATGTGCTCAAGGCCATGGCGCCCCTGATCCCGCCACACTACATCCCTGCTTTGTACGGTAGACTAGTTTCACTCACACTTCCCTCTCTGTTTTCCACCCAGGCAACAAAAAGGCACCATCCAAGTTTAAGGACATATCCCAGCTGGGGAGGCAGAGTCTGGGGGGGGGGGATGCTCAAGGAGGGTATGATGTAAGGCTGGGAAGGGGATATGGCTGGGTAAAAGAAGTGTCACTGAGGACAATGGTGGCCTCCAGCTAGCGAGGTCTAGAGGACTGCATTTGGGATAAGTCCCATTAAACTCACTTCTGAGTAAATGAAAAGAGGATGCGCCAAGAACATGCATCAGAATAGGCTGTGGATTGTGCACGAGAAAGCACATGGGACACACCAGCCAGATTGCACCACATTCAGCTTACAGTCCTCCTTGTATCAGCTCCCACTTTCAGCATCCCCTTATGAGGAAGTCTGAATACAACCCAGCCAGTAGCACATTTAGGATTCAACTTGACACACAGTTACCCGGGAACAAGTGCTATTGAACTTAGTGCCGCTTACTCCTGACTGACTAGACTTGCCTGGGACTGCCAAGAAACTGCCTGGACAGAGGGGTGTGTGCACTTGCAACTCCCCCCCTCCCCGCCTGCCAGCTCCTATTTCACTACTGTGTCTTATTTCATCCCCTTGCAAGCGCACACAAAGCAGCATGTAGTGCTCCCAATGGCTATTGTTTTAAAGCAACTGGTAATTTATTTATGGCACAGTCTTGGATCAGTTTAATGTGCTGAAAGTATAACTGGTTCCACTTTTGCTGGGGAGAAAACCTTAGCAGAGAAACCTTAGCAGAGAAACAATTTCCACACCTGGCTACCAGAGGTGGAAGACAGGTTTACAATGAGACCTCTCCTTCTTATTGGGATCCCACTCTCACACAAACAATCAATGTTTAGCAGGGGGAATTACAAAACTCTTCAGGTTTAGAGTTCAGGTTGTGTTGGGAAGTAATGCCCTGAATACTGTAGATTAGTTTATATATTCAGTAGTACAGTTGGGACGCGGGTGGTGCTGTGGGTTAAACCACAGAGCCTAGGACTTGCCTATCAGAAGGTTGGCAGTTGGAATCCCCGCGATGGGGTGAGCTCCCATTGCCCGGTCCCTGCTCCTGCCCACCTAGCAGTTCGAAAGCACGTCAAAGTGCAAGTAGATAAATAGGTACCGCTCTGGCAGGAAGGTAAACAGCGTTTCCGTGAGCTGCTCTGGTTCGCCAGAAGCAACTTAGTCATGCTGGCCACATGACCCAGAAGCTGTACGCCAGCTCCCTCAGCCAATAAAGCGAGATGAGCACCGCAACCCCAGAGTCGGTCATGACTGGACCTAATGGTCAGGGGTCCCTTTACCTTTTCCTTTAGTACAATTGGTCAAGGGGGCAGGACCATTATTTGTGCAGCAACATCCAAATGTGTAATCAGCCTACCTATTGTCTAGGTAGGTTGCCCTTGGAAATGAGGTGGGTCAGATAAGGAGGTGATGGGACTATCTTTAGATCAGGGTTTCCCAAACTTGGGTTCCAGCTGGTTTTGGACTTTAGCTCCCTTTCCCCCTAGTTACCAGGACCAGTGGTCAGGGATGATGGGAATCATAGTCCAACAACAGCTAGAGACCTAGGTTTGGGAAATTATGTCTTGCAATCTCATAATTGAGGGTCAAGGAGGTGGAAATATGTGAGATGAGGTAAAAGAAATAAGCAGAGTGGGGTACTGTAAGCTCTAGTGGGGATTTGGCCACAAGCTTCCAGAGTCCAAGAGACGTACAGTGGTACCCCGCAAGACGAATGCCTCGCAGGACGGAAAACCCACTAGATGAAAGGGTTTTCCGTTTTTTGATGCGCTTCACAGGATGAATTTCCCTATGGGATTGCTTCGCAAGACGAAAATGTCTTGCGAGTCTTGAGATTTTTTTTCGCTACCCACCCCCTTTTTCTAAGCCGCTAAACCGCTAATAGCCTTTTAGCAGCTAATCCGCTAATCCCTTAAGCCTTTAATAGCCGCTAATAGCCGCTAAACTGCTAATAGCGCTAAACCGCTAATAGCGCTAATCCGCTAAGCCACTGATAGGGTTGCTTCGCAAGACAAAAAAAACACTAGACGAAGAGACTCACGGAACGAATTAATTTCGTCTTGCAAGGCACCACTGTATTCTTAATGTCTGCTCCCAGATATTGGAACTCCCACCCTGGAGAAGCCAGACTGGCTCCTTCCTTGCTGGCCTTCCCCTGGAAGGTGAAGACTTTTATGCTCCAACAGGCTTTTGGGGACTGGCTGCTTTTAATTAAAGGGCTGGTGTTGTGCTGTTTTTTTTGTAAATCCTGGTATGTTTAAACATATTTAATATAGTTTAAATTGTTGTTGTTGTTGTTGTTGTTTAGTCGTTTAGTCGTGTCGGACTCTTCGTGGCCCCATGGACCAGAGCACGCCAGGCCCTCCTGTCTTCCACTGCCTCCCGCAGTTTGGTCAGGCTCATGTTTGTAGCTTCGAGAACACTATCTAACCATCTCGTCCTCTGTCGTCCCCTTCTCCTTGTGCCCTCCATCTTTCCCAACATCAGGGTCTTTTCCAGGGAGGCTTCTCTTCTCATGAGGTGGCCAAAGTATTGGAGCCTCAGCTTCAGGATCTGTCCTTCCAGGGAGCACTCAGGGCTGATTTCCTTCAGAATGGATAGTTTGATCTTCTGGAAGTCCATGGGACTCTCAAGAGTTTCCTCCAGCACCATAATTCAAACACATCAATTCTTCGGCGATCAGCCTTCTTTATGGTCCAGCTCTCACTTCCATACATCACTAATAGGAAAACCATAGCTTTAACTATATGGACCTTTGTCAGCAAGGTGATGTCTCTGCTTTTTAAGATGCTGTCTAGGTTTGTTATTGCTTTTCTCCCAAGAAGCAGGCGTCTTTAATTTCGTGACTGCTGTCACCACCTGCAGTTTAAATAATATATAGTTTTAATTCTATCAATGTTTAATTGTATTTTAATGATTGATTTTTCTGGTTTTAGCAGTTCTCGTTTTCATCTGTAAGCCTTGAATCCCATCAGGGGAAAAGGTGGGGTATATATATTGTAAGGGACGCGGGTGGCGCTGTGGGTAAAGCCTCAGTGCCTAGAGCTTGCCGATCGCATGGTCGGCGGTTCGAATCCCCACAGCAGGGTGAGCTCCCGTCATTCGGTCCCAGCTCCTGCCACCTAGCTGTTCGAAAGCACCCCTAAGTGCAAGTAGATAAATAGGTACTGCTTTATAGCGGGAAGGTAAGCAGCATTTCTGTGTGCTGTGCTGGTGCTGGCTCGCCAGAGCAGCTTCGTCACGCTGGCCACATGACCCGGAAGTGTCTCCGGACAGCACTGGCCCCCGGCCTCTTAAGTGAGATGGGCGCACAACCCTAGAGTCGGACACAACTGGCCCGTATGGGCAGGGGTACCTTTACCTTTATATATTGTAAGCTGATTAGTCCTTCTAGCCCAGGATGCCCCAATTAGTAGACAGCAAACAGCACCTGAATGAAACATGTGCTGCACCTGAAAGAAACGGCATCTCTTCCCTACTGCAGTTTCCAGCAACTGAGCCATGTTTCAAAAGCAGCTGCTGAAGTTCAGAAAGCAACAGGAGGAAGTTGGGTGCAGGTAGCAACACAGCAGGGGTGAACAGGTGCTTGACTAGGCAGAACCTGATATAAGATAAGGGTTGATGGAAGCAGGTTGATTAGGGCGGTAGTTGTATCAGCTGTCTAAGTGCTAAGTCTCCTCATGCTGCTGCCTTGAATAGGGATGGGGAGCATGCTGCCCTTCAGATGCTGCTAGACTAATTTCCCGTGCAATGTTCTACTTGCTCCTTCTTTTTTAATTAGGTTTATATAGGAGAGTTGGAGGGACGGGAGCTGGAGCTATCCACTCCCTCCACCACTTGTCTCATTCACATATTACTAGTATTGCATAAAAGAGTAAATAAAACTGAGGTTTCGTTGATAAAGAAGAAAATGTTTTTTTATTTACACTTACTTCATATTTAGAAGGATATCTTTGAATTCTAAGTCAACATGGTGGAGCTACTCTCTCATGGCTGTCTCCTGCAAGAGAGGAGGAAGGGGCGGAGCTTGTGAGTTTGGCAGGAAACCACGTAGGGGAAAATACACTGTCTCTTGCTCTCAATGCTGCCCTCTGCTGACTGTGGGCTTGCAAGGTTGCTAACACTTAACATTCTCAGGACATTTCTGACCTTAGGGATGCATGGTATCACTTTGGCTAAAGGTGTCCAAATGGACTTTGAATTGAGGATGGGAGGGAAATGTAGTATGGTTCACATTCTAATGAAAACCTGCTTCATCTGCACTTCATGAAATAATGCACAAACTTAAATGTGTCTCCCCTGAATTTTGCAAACTGTTCCTCAAGACTTCCTTCCCCAAAAGTGGATTGCTCTGGTAACATGGCATTTGGCGGCAAGATGTAGGCAACACCAGCAAATTCCCCTCAGGGAACACACTGGTGAAGCAGCACCAAGCAAGACTGAATCCTCCTGTCTATTGCATGGCTGGTGGATGGGGAAGGAGGGAGCTCCTGTCCCTATGTTTAATTAGGGTTTAAAAATCCTATTAAATATTAGCCCCGCACCCAAATTGATTTGGGGGTGGATCTTGGATTCCCCAGGTTGGCCCAAGTGGGTGGGGGATTGTGCACAGTGTTAGTTTTTGGAGCTAGAGTTTGACACGGACACGACTGCTAGCCAAAAATCAGCTTTGACTGCTAGTTCAAAAACCAACAAATATCAGAGGGAAACCTGAGAATGAAACAAAAATGAACAAGTTAGTGGCCCATTTGCTGGTGAAACACAAAGCTGTTAAGAGTGAGCAATGATCTGCTTTGTATTCAAAGGATGCTCTCAGGTTTGGCCACAGTATTTTCTTCTCCTCAGACTCTCTTTGTCAGTGGCAAATGTTCTCCACATGTGGGAAAAATTAAGAACCAGGCACTTGTCCAGGAAATCCTGAAATATCCCCCTCCCCAAATGTGATGTAAATAAGCCGGAGAGTTGGGAGTTCCTTGGCCTGACAAGAGGCTGTCTGTCTGGCAAGCAGGATGTGTGGGGAGGGTGCGGGAATGGGAGGTGGGTTTCAGTACTGCTTTCTGAGGAGCTGAAAGGAGACTTGACATGTCTTCAGCCATAATGAGTAGGCAGAGCCTGCCATGTCCATCTAATTAAGGTTAAAATACACATTTCATTATGCAGAAACCTGATTGCCCTTTCTCTCATGAGAATGTTTCTTGTTTGATTAGAAAATGCTAGGGAGAGCTTTAAGGACTTGCAGCTGGGATTGGTGGGAGAGGGAGACCTCTGTGTGAATAGACTGGTCTCATTCACATCAGAAGCAGGGTTGTTGTTTTTTTCAGTCCAAGGGCCACATTCCCTTCTAGGCAACCTTCCAGGGGCCACATGCTAGTATTGGGCAATGCTAGAAGCAAAAGTTAAAGCCATGGTTTTCCCAGTAGTGATGTATGGAAGTGAGAGCTGGACCATAAAGAAGGCTGATCGCCGAAGAATTGATGCTTTTGAGTTATGGTGCTGGAGGAGACTCTAGGACATTTAGAATGCAAGGCAGATGTTCTACCATTGAGCCACATCTCCTCCTCCCATGAGAAATTTGCATCCTATGTGGAGATGGCAAGGAGAGAGGCTACTTGGTGTAGCCCTGATCTGTGTTCATGTGGTGGTGTTAACTGTGAGCAGAATCGCCAAACAGGGCTGCTTAAGCACACATGTTGAGTCCAGATTAGCTGTTTAGTGTATATTTGGTAGGAATGGGTGCTCAGTGTATACAGAGTAGCAGATTCAGCTTTGCTGCTGTGAAATATGTGGAACAGCGCTGTGCCAATCTGTCTCCTTGGGAGGAATTGAAAGCAACGCTAACTTACCAGTTTTGCAACTGGATAGCGTTAGTGACTTGGTGCAAACATATGAGCTCCAGAGAGGTGATTGAGGCCACTTTGCTCCTACCCAATCATTCTGCCACTGTGCTGTTTAGAATGTCACCCAAACCCAGGCTCTTGGTTTAGCTGTTTCCAGCCTAACTACAAGCTTCAACCAAGGTTTGTCCTAGGGCAGGGGTAGGCAGCCTAAGGCCCATGGGCCACAAGTGGCCCATGGGGGGTCGTTTAAGTGGCCCACAAGCTGCCCCCGAACCGAGCCGCCTGCTCGGCAAGTCCCCATGCACTGTGCTAAACAACTCCCCCCCCCCCCCATGTTTTGTGCTAAGGAAATTAGGATTGTATGAGATCCCTCAAGTTTGGACTCAGCTACATTAGTCAAGAAACAGTGTTTTGAATATGTTATAAACATCTGGCCAGATGATGCCGGAAAGAAAAAAAGAAAAGAAAAAAATTCTAAGCAATCTTCCATAGCGATCCCCCCTCCCTTGTTAAAACAATTTAATTTCTGACTTATTTATAGTGGTTTTTTCCCTGTGTGTAGATCCACCCAAGGTCCATTCTTCCAGAGCAGAACACTGCTATCTTTTCCAAATGGAGATTTTCTCACAGAAGGCTGCTTCCATTGACTTGTTCATCTGTTGCTCATAGCTAAATGCATATTGTAGTTTTCTCCTTGCAAAATCAGTGGTGCACTTAGGGAAGGAGTTCAGGGCAGAGGTCCAGTGCAGCACTCAGCTGACTGAGCAAGGACTGGCTTACCACATTTTGAATTAAGTGCAGAAATGCATAGCGCCATCATAGAGAGGGTCCAAAGGAGATAATGTAAAGTTATTCTATCAATTGTTCTGGGACCTTTTTGCATACAGATGCCCTATTGCTGAGCTACATCCATCACTTAGGCAAAGAATAACTTTTTACACCATCATTCAAACACTCAAACAGATGGGACCAACAGCTCAGAGCTAGAACAATTCTATTCATTCCCTGTACATCTAGCGAGACTAGTGACTGGGAGTGGCCACCGAGACCATATAACACCGGTCCCAAAGACCTACATTGGCTGCCAGTACATTTCCAAGCACAATTCAGTGTTGATGCTGACCTTTAAAGCCATAAATGGCCTCAGCCCAGTATACCTGAAGGAGCATCTCCACCCCCATTGTTCAGCCCGGACACTGAGGTCCAGCACCAAGGGCCTTCTGGTGAATCCCTCACTGTGAGAGGTGAGATTACAGGGAACCAGGTAGAGGGCCTTCTTGGTAGTGGCACCCACCTTGTGGAATGCCCTCCCATCAGATGTCAAGGAAATAAAAAACTACCTGACTTTTAGAAAACATCTGAAGGCAGCCCTGTTTAGGGAAGTTTTTAATGTTTGACACTATTTTTAATATTCTGTTGGGAGCCACCCAGAGTGGCTAGGTATAAAATTATTATTATTATTATTATTATTATTATTAGGTAGCCAATGCATTTCCCTCCAGACATTTTGAACTCCAAGCATACCCAACCAGCATGGGAGAGTCAGGGAGAGTGGGAGTTATAGTCCAGATCTAGAAGGTACCACACTGGCTAACAGTGGTCTGCACACATTCATTCTCATGTGAACAAGGCTCAGGACATTTTCAGAACTCCCAAAATCAGGGGAGAAATCTGAATGAGAAGCCTTTTATAAATATCCCCAGATTCAACAAAACTGGGGGAGGTTGCCAAGTTCAAACCATTGTTCCTTGTCTTGGCTATGGAAGACAGGATGGTCAGTTTTCCTCCTCTTCTCTCCCTCCCTGCTTCTGACATCCTTTTAAATACAAACTGACAGCTTCTCCTTTATGTAAATCCTTTTTCTCTTAGCTAAACAACATACACAGTGTGCCTTCAATCTCTCCACAGAAGTTTGCCATTTAGTTCCCTGGAGTGCTTCTCTGAATCCATTCCAACTTGTCAATTCTCAAAGTCACTACTCAAAAAACAAAACAAAACAAAAATCTCAATGGTGCTGAGTAAGAACAGAAACATTACTTCTACAGTCTCTGCAATGTTCCTTCCCCTTTTGCTAACTCATTTCACTGTGTGACCATTTATAGTCCCAAACTAATGTTAAGACCCATTGTCATGATCAGACAAATCTAGCTGTGTGTGTGTGGATAGAGATAGATAGATAGATATAGATAGATAGATAGATGATAGATAGATAGATAGATAGATATAGATCGATATAGATCGATATAGATAGATGATAGATGATAGATGATGGATAGATAGATACATGATAGATACATGATAGATAGATATAGAATCACATTCTGTTCCTTTCTCAGCATAAAACGGTCTTCAATAAATGTCTGAAATTCAAAAGTGAGGATGTCTTTCAACTCTCTACTGGAAGAATATTCCATAGCATGGGACACTAATGTCTGACTTCCAGTTGACACCACTCAGGCATCTGTAGCACAGGGGACAAGTTGCAGTGCTCCTCCATATGATCTCAGTGATTAAGCTGCACTGAGGGCTCAGACTGTTAAGTTGTGGGTGAACATATCAGACAACACAGCGATTCTTCAAACAGCTCTTATTTATTCAGAGGCCAGAACAGAACTGAGCTGAAGGGCTCAGTCAGCCTGCTTATATAGAGCTCCAGTACAACGTTACTGTAGCAACTTTCTAAAACTATCCAATCACTGAACGTCACTTTTGATCCTTCATTTGCATAACTGTCTACAGTATCCCCCTGCTGGCCCAGGGTGAGAACTTCAGTACATAACACAGACAGTCCTTAAGGTATTCATTTATCAACATAAAAGGCTTGAACTTGGCCTGGCTGCATGTGGGCTGCCAGTGCAGATGCTTCAGCAAATGTGTCACAAGCTGCTAGTCATCTGCTCCCTTCAGCAGTATAGCCACTGCATTCTGCAATAGCTGGAACTTCTGGATCAGGCCCAAAGGAAGTCCCAAATAAAATGCTTTGCAGTAATCCAGCCTCAAGTTTACCTGGGCTACAGCAACCAAGTTATCATTATATGACCAGACAAAGCTGGTAAAAGGCTATCCACAGAGGTCACCAGGGCCTTTAATGACAGACCACACATTTAAAGCAACATTAAACATAGCTTCTCCTAAAGAAAACTAGGAACTATAGTTTGTTAAGGGTGTTAGGAGACCCTTAGTCCCTTTAAGGAGCTACAATTTTCAGAGTGGTTTAACAATCAATCCCTCTTTCCTAGGGATGTGCAGGGAGAAGGGATGAATGAATATTGAAATGAAAGTTGGAAAAGCTAATGTACTTGGAGCAGCAATGCAGGGAGGGGAAAAGAAGGAACATAATTTGAATTAATTTGGTAGTAATTTGTTTAAAATTATTGAAAATCAGTAAAAAAAATAATTGGCAATCCCTCTTTCCTAGGGAACTCTGGGAGCTGTGGCTCTTTTAGGTTAATAGAGGTCTCCTAACAGCTCTTAGCACCCTTTACAAAGGATGGTTCCCAGAATTCTTTGGGGAAGCCAGGACTATTCAAAATGGCATCAATACTGCTTTAAATGTACAACGTGGCCTAAATGTACCTCCACTCTCTTTTATGGGGATGGTGAGTCGATAAGTTTTCCTTCTGATGAACTTCCTGCTCCCTCCTCCTAAATAATTCCTGGGTTGCTCGGCGAGTGTTCCATCCATTGCTTGCTAAGAACATTTCTGTACTAGTGTATTTACATGTGTGGGAAGATGAAAAATCCCTATCCACCATGCACGAGACCACATAAATGGTTCCTAGAAGGCTTGTGTTAATCTCCTCCACACATCCCCACAGCTGCTTGGCCTAGTTCTGTCAGATGTGGTGAAATCAAAAAATTATCTTCTCTGGGAAGGAGAACGAGAAAGTGGAGATTCAGCACACCATCTTTCAGCAGAGGGCGCTGGCCCTTTTAGGCCTGCGGGCACATCTGAACTGCTTGTTTCCATTCTCAGCCATTGCCAGTAAAGACTGCTATCACTGATTAATGCAGACATGGAAATCGGTTCCATCATACTGGGCAGTAAAAGGAAGTTAATGGTGCCCACTGGCAGGGGTGGAGTTTGGTTTTTCAAATTTCAGTGGTGCCTTTTGTGAGGCCAAAATTTGGTCGCCTACCCACCCCCTTTCTGATCAATTCACTACATAGTTGTAAATCCCTGAGGCGCCCCTGGGCTCAACTCCCAGTGTGACGGAATCACTGCTGCCCTAAATCCGGCTCAGCCACTGGGACACTTGGGGTGGAAGGTGTGGAGCCCAGAAGTAGGTGAAACTAGAGCTGATGACATGCAGAGTTGAATTCATTCTAGTTTTTCTCCAATAATCCTCCTCCCTGCTGAGTTCTACAGGGGGCAGCATGAGACTAAGGAGGAGGTAGAAGCTCTCAGCCAGGGCTATGTCCTGGGCTGGTTGTAAGTAAGGAAGAAGATTAGAAGAGTCTGGCTCTGGGCAGAATGTGGTTGGTGGGGCAACAGCCTCTTTGCCTTAATGGACCAGGCTTGGCGGGATCAAACTTTTCTATTTTAAAAAAGACCAGATTGGCTTCATCCAGTGGAACAGCTATTCAGTAAATGGATTAATAGTTAGAACACCATATTAGGAAGGCCTGTAGCATACTGAACAACTGCCCCATTTTAACCCGGACTTCCCGGAATTACAAAAGCCACCCTGGCTTCTGATTCCAACCCAGGAGGTCCTGGGATTTCTTATGGTTCAGTGCTTTCTTTGGTTCTGTGCCTTCACTGACTGGCTGCCACTGACCGCTGCCATACACACACAAGGAGGGCCACAGCAATGTACTTCTGGAAGCCGGTGCCACTTCTGGAAGTACATCACTGTGGCCCTCTGTGTGTGTGTGTGTGTGTGGTGGCAGGCAGAGGCACATGGCAGCAGCCAGCCAGCTGACAGGCATGCCCATGCATGAGTGAGCAAAGGTAAGGTGACATCAGGTGTATGTGCGGTGGAAGTGAATGTGGGTGAAAGGTGGGGGCAAGTGAGTGGGCATCAGACATCAATGAGTGGGTGAGTAAGTGGTAGGATGGTGTGTGTGTGTCTCTCTGTGTGTGTGTCCCAATTTGCCCACCTTGAAATAGTGGAGGGTGTGCTGTAGAATCTGTGATCTGTGTGTGTTTCAAAAAAGAAGTCCCAAGGATCCTGAAACTAAAACATCAGCCTTATGTTTAAACATTAGCTGCTGCAATTTATTTTGGGGCGTGGGGGAGTACAAAGGGTGACAAAAAAAGAGAAAAGAATTACAAGGCCTATATGTATGAAAGCTATAAAGAGCTTGGCATAATTCAAAGTGAAGTCATTGACAAAAAATGAGCTCCCGACCATGTGTAACTTGGCAAATGAACTTTCCAAAGGCATGTTTTAAAAAAGATCTTTTTCAGATCTTTGCCAGCTCCACATATGTCTTTTCAAAAAGGAGGGGTGGTTGGAAACAGGGTGGTGGGGAAACTGGCTGCACATGTAGTTGGGGTGTGGGGGAAACTGATCTGAAAACTCCAGTTAGTGTTTCGGTGAAGGCAAAGTACTGTTCTGTGTTGTGCTATTTTATTTAATTTATTTTATTAGATGTATATCCCACCTTTCCTCTAAGGATCTCAAGGTGGCATACCTACTTTTCCTCCTCCCCATTTGATCCTCATAAAAACCCTGTTCAGTCATTTAGGCTGAAAATGCATGAATGGCCCAGGGTCGTCCAGTGAGTGTTATGGCTGAGCAGGGATTTTGAACCCTGATCCCCCCAGGTTGAAGTCTGACACTCTAAACACTGGCACTGGCTCTCATTAGTTCTGCCAAGGTGGGGGTTGTCAGCCAGACATCATGGCACACACACACACACACACAAAGCTTTTATTGTTGCTCTGGGCAGGTGCCCTGGAATCTTGAGTTTTCATTGTTTTTTAAATGTAAGCCTTTAGCTGGAAAGAAAGTTATGAAGCTAAATCTGCAGTTACCTTTTAAAGTGAATTTCTGTAAAATGGGAATGACTGTGATGTGACCCCCCCCCCCCCGGAATTGTGGAATGCTCCCAGCAACAGCATCAGGGTGCGTGGGTGAAATCAAGATTGTCTCCACAATTAGGGCCTTTCTACAGAAGGCAGCATTTCAACTACGCAGAAGCCAGAGAGTTCTATACAAACAAAAAAAAAAACATGTGTTTACATACACAGCTCTGGCCCCTCCATTCAGGCAATCAAGAGGCATTGTCACACTTCAAGGGCATATTCCAGACAGGCAGAAACACTGGAGGAAGGTGGGGAGCAGCATCTGTGAGGTTTGTTGCCTGGATGTGTCACATTCTGCTCCAGACCCTGAGGTTACACACCTCTGCCTTCGAGGAGTAAGCAGGTACTGGACTCCTCCAAGGCAACATCCCTGCTTAGGGGAGCCTGGCAGCCTAATGAAATGTAAGCAATGGATTTTATTGAGGGGAAATTGCAAATGGGGATTTGGTCACTTACACATCACCAAAGAAGAGGACAAAAAAGAGGTACAGAGTAGTCCAGAGTTGCAGGAGGGAAGTCAGGCTGGCTAAAGCTCAGAAGGAGTTCAGGCTTGCAAGAGAGGTTAATAATAATAATAATAATAATAATAATAATAATAATAATAATAATAATAATAAAAGGTTTCTTCAGCTATATAATAAAAGGTTTCTTCAGCTATGTATGTCTGAAGTAATAGGAAGAACAAGCAAGTGGCAGGTCCTCTGTGTGGGGAAGACGGAAAAATGCTATTGGTGATAGAGAAAAGGCGGAACTACTCAACACCTACTATGCCTCTGTCTTCACCCAAAAGGAAAGTGATGCCCAGCCTGGTGATAACAGAGTAACTAATGTAAGGAGGGAGCTGCAGCCCAAGATAGGAAAAGAGGTAGTAAGGGAACACCTAGATACTTTAAATGAATTCATATCTCCAGGGCCTGATGATCTGCATCCATGGGTACTAAAGGAGCTTGTAGATGTAATGTCAGAGCCTTTGTCTATGATCTTTGAGAATTCTTGGAGAACAGGTGAGATCCCCACAGACTGGAGGTGGGCAAATGTTGTCCCCATCTTCAAAAGGGGAGGTGGGAAAGGAAGACCCAAGTAACTACTGACCAGGAGCTTGATGTTGATACTAGGGAAGATCTTATAACAGATAATTCAACAGTCAGTCTGTGAGCATTTAGAAAAGGATGCTGTGATTACTAAGACCCAACACGTGTTTCTCCAAAATAAGTCATGCCAGACCAATCCAATTTCTTTTCTTGATGGAATTACAAACTTAGTGGATCAGGGAAATGCTGTGGACATAGTGTATCTTGATTTCAGAAAGGCTCTTAACAAAGTTCCCCATGATATTCTCATGAGGAGGCTGGTAAAATGTGGTAAAATGTGGGTTGAACGAGGTAACTGTTAGGTTTAGGCTGGCCAGGCCCAAAGAGTACTCATTAATGGTTATTCATCATCCTGGAAAAAAGTGACAAGTGAGGCGGTGCAGGGTTCTGTCCTGGGCCCATTGTTGTTCAACGTCTTTATAAATGATTTGGATGAAGGAGTTGAGGGGATGCTCATCAAATTTGCAGGTTACACATAACTGGGAGCAGTAGCTAATGCCACAGAAGACAGACTCAGAATTCAAAACAATCATAACAGATTGGAGAACTGGGCACAAGCTAACAAAATAAATTTCCATAGGGACAAATGTGTCCATCTCTAGGTGCCACAATTTAAGAAAGCTGTTGACAAGCTGGAACGTGTGCAGAGGAGGGCAACCAAGATGATCTAGGGTCTGGAAGCTAAGCCTTATGAGGAACGCTTGAAGGAGTTGGGTATGCTTAGCCTGGAAAAGAGGAGACTGAGAAGAGATATGATAGCCATCTTCAAATATCTAAAGGGCTGTCACATGAAACAGGGAGCATACTTGTTTACTCCTTCTCTGGAGGCTAGAAATTGAGGCAATGTCTTCAAGTTACAAGAAAGAAGATTCTGAGTAAACAGTCAAAAAAACTTTCTGACAGTAAGAGCTGTTCGACAGCGGAACAGACTCCTACAAGAGGTTGTGGACTCTCCTTCCTTAGAGGTTTTTAAGCGGAGGTTGGATGGTCATCTGTCATGGATGCTTTAGCTGAGATTCCTGCATTGCAGGGAGTTGGACTAGATGACTCTTGGGTCCCTTCCAACTCTAAGATTGTATTATTCTATGCAATTAGTATATGCTGATTTATGCAAATCTGGAAGTAATTACTATACTTTAAGCAGAAATCAAATGCATCCTAGTCTAGTGGGGAAGACATTAATTAGGTGGTCGGTGTTCTTCCTTGGTCTGCTAACCAGGTGCTTACTGTTGGTGAGCAGCTTCCCTGGACCATAGGAAGCTACCTTTTACTGAGTCAGATCTTTGGTCCATCTAGCTTCAGTTAGTGTCACTGGTCATTAGTCATTGGTCCATCTAGTCAGTGCCAGTGGCTTTTCAGGGTTTCAGGCAGAATTCTCTCCCATCCCTACCTGGAGACACCAGGAATTGAACCTGGGACCTTCTGCATGCAAAGCAGATCTTTCACCACTGAGGTGCTCTCCCTTCTTAGGGTTGTTTATCTGCAATCCAGACTTGGACTAGGCAGTTATTCAAATGGAGGATTCCTTCAAACAGGCTTCCTTCCCAAGTAGAGGACCTTCCTGTGCAAATTAGGGTACATGGGCACCCTAGGTGGGGTAGCTGAATTTTCAGCAGGTTCTAATCTAAGGGCACGACATTGCCTGTAATGAGCTTGCAGAGGCGGAGTGAGTGAGTGAGAGTTTCCAAAGAGAAGCTGGCAGGGAGGCGGGGAAACAGGTTTTTTGCTTTCCAGGGAGTCATTTTGTGTGGCCTACTTCTGAAGCTCCATTTCCATTTTTAGAACAGAGTTAATGTTCCCCCTCTTCAGTCTGATCGTTGCTGCTCATTGTGCCATGGTGACCTGCTGTTTTCAATCTATGGCCTTTGTATAAACTGGATCTACCCGAGGCCCTTTATGGACAGGCTCTGGAAAAGGGTGGAACATAATAGCAATGGCTTTGCTGATAAGAGGCAAGCTTACTGGTGGGTAAGGGTGGGAAATGCTGTCCATGTTAGTTGACCTCCATTTCTCATTTAGTGCTCCACATCAGTTTGCACTTCTTTTTAAAGTCCTCATGAACATTCATCAGCATTTTAGTGTAAATTTTTCCTAATATGTATATTTTTGAATGTAGTTTTTGCCTGCTAAACAAATTTTTGCAAGATCATTTTCTCCAACATAATGCATTTATTCACATGCTATTTCCACTAATATATGCATTTCTATGCACAGTTTACCCTTGCATAGGCAGTGTTGTGTGCATCACATGACCAGGAGAAATGCATTGCAAAATTCAGAGGTGTGTGAATTTTGAAGGATTGCTGTGTTTTGGATTGCATTTTGTTTTGGAAAGTGTGAATGAAGTAGGTTTGCCTTAAAATGTGAATTGAATTAAATTCCATCCCCTGCCCCTATTAATGGGTGATTTACCTTATCACTTTTCCTTATCACACAAACAAGCACACACACACAACCAAAACAATGGCCTCTTGCAAATCATATCAATAACTTGAATTGGCTGATTTGCCAAAAGCCTCTCACAGACATGCTCGTGTTCTTTTCTCATTTTGTCATATGTCAGTTTCCATGCTGTTGATGAGTTGCCTTTCGATGCTTGCATTTTCTAGTGCTTCATGATCCAATTAGTGGAGCCAATTTGACTCTCCTAAAATGAGATCTATCTGTGCCCAACAATGCTCACAAAGTTCAGGCCGGGAGTGAGCACCCTCAGATTGAGGTGAATGAATGTTGTGCTATGTATTGGGATTGTCCATAGGCCAAATCCCTCATCAGCCCTACTTCATGCCCTCCTTGAATGTTTATCCCTGGCAGGAATGTTCCATTGAGCTCTGATAATACCTCTTGGTTATCAGGATGGCGGATAGAGGGGTGTGTGTGTATGTGTAGAAACTAGCCTACTCTGCAAAGGTGAGATTTATGTTAATTGCTCCACCCACTTTGCCTTTGGTCACACCCACATGCTTTTGACATGTCACCCCACAAGGTTACCCAGAAGAAATAAACCCATTGTTCTGGGGGGGGGGGAGGAGATGATTTTCACCTGTGGTTAAGACAGAGTTGTCTCTAAACTGTCACCTTCTTCATTTGAAAAGGTGCTCTTCATTTCTGAGTCTATTCCAGATTCCTTTAGGACAGGGATGTCCAACCAGTAGATCGCAATCTACCAGTAGATCCCTGGCTCATCCTGGTAGATCTTGGGATCTTTACCATGTACAAAAAGTTATGGGGGGAAGCTTAAAAACTCTGGGCAATCCACCCACCTCACACACACTCCTCCACCCTCCAGTGACAATGGGTAGATCACTGCCAGTTTTTCATACTGGGAATAGATAACAGTCTCTTGGGAGTTGGACATGCCTGCTTTAGGGGTATTGACAAAATTTATGCAGAGCTGCTTTCCTGTGTGAACAAACTATGTCTGCCTTCATTGTGTATGAAGCCTTCTCTTCCCCCTGTCCCAAGGCCCCAGAAAATTACCTCAAGCCTGGGAAAGGCATTGAAGGCAGGGTAGGTTCTCCAAGTGTTTTCCTACTGAGAATTGGGATCATAAGTGTCAATATTTCCAATGGGAAATTCTGTGTATAATTTCTACCAATAGTTCCTACCACTCAGACTTAGGGAGTGGATAGGACGCCACTGATTTGTTTCAACACATTAATTTACAGTGAAAGAAAAAAAGAAATTGAACCTGCAGCCTGGTGGTATGGATCAGTTCAGCTGACACCAAAATATACATATGGTTTCTAAGTGGTGCACAATGAGATTTTTTAAAATGTAGTTGATAATTGCAATAAAACTTCAAAAATAGAAAACTTAATTAAAAGAAAAAAATCTTCATCAAGCAACTCTAACCTACAAGAGCATTCCTGAAAGACAGTTACATGAAGATTTTACAGAAGCGTTTACATATCTCAAAACCTAGCAACACAAGAAACTCACACAGAGCAGTTGCTATTTGCCTGTGATTGGCAAGGCTTTACCCACCCTGGAAGGGCTAGTATGCCTGCAAATTTCACCCACTTCTATCAAAAGGAAGGAAAGGTATAGCCATTTTTCTGACCTCAAACAGCAGTGGGATGGGGCAAAGTCCACTCCGATAAAATGAGAGTCAAATAAATCAGGCAGCCTATGGAGCACTTTGGAAATTGTTGGGCAGTTTTCTGAAGCTTCAAGTTCAGGGTGAACCAAAATTTATAATCTGTGCCTATCCCTACTACATAGTAGAACTGGAGGGATGATGGACTGCGCTTTGGGTCTTTGCTAACAAGTTTGACGCCAACCCGTCTTAGCCAAAAACACCAAGCAGTGAAACCTTTCACAGCTGAAGCTCATCCACTGTAGCCATGAATCTATTGACTGCTGTGGGTTATGTCAGATAAACTTTGGATACTTTTTATAAACACAGTTGCTTTGAGTCAGATGTTTGAATAAGTAGCACCAAGGAGTGCATTATGTAATGGTTATATTTAGCTGGCCAGATTTACGGAAAAGCCTTGCCTAAATAAAAGGATCTCCACGCTCCTCATAACTCACTCCTGGAAATGAAACAATCAATTTTGCTCTGTCTGAATAAGCAACTGGCATTCATAATTCAGAATTAGTCATTCTGTGTTCATGTCTCGGTATTTAATCTCCTGTAACTCCTGTTAATTGCATATAATTAGCGCCAAATCATTGAGACATCCCTGTTACAGATATCCCATTAACAAGAGATGGCAGATGTGCTGAGGTCTGCTTTCCTCCTGTTTGACATATTCTAGCCATGCAAGCAAGAAAGAAAACATAAATAAGCCTCCCAACTTCTACTAGTAAGATGGCATGACTTCCTCTTCCTTTTGAACAGTCACTTAGCATTCGATAGCCACTGAGAATACTCTGAACCTATTGAGATTTGGGGATGCTCCCCCATGTAGAGTCACACTCCATTTTGGGGGGTATTTATCCAAACTTTGGCATTCCCCAAGTTTGCTCTTTCTTCCACCTTTTGCATTTTGGCTATGTTCAGAGAACTGAGATTACAATTTGGTTCCCCATCCCTAATATATACTATCACCCTTCAGAAGTTTATAGACTCCAATTCCCATCATCCTTAGCCACTGGCCTTGCTGATAGGGGTTGATGAGAGATGGAGTCCAACATTTGGAAACCCATAGGTTCCCCCATCCCTGGTATATATGAATGAAATATTACTACATACCCCTCTAAGCACCCAACTGATCACAGCATTCTGCAGGACAGGGTGTCTTCCACAGACCATCTTATCAGGAGGTCCATTTCGCCCAGTACTGAAACCAGGACTTTAGTGTGGCAGCACCTACCCTTTAGAATTCCGTCCACTTATATATTGGATGGGCACCTTCTCTTTTGTCCTTTATGTACCTTCTAAAGATGGCCTTCTTTCAAGAAGCCTTCTAATTTATTTTCTATTTTACTTACTACGTTTATATACCACCTTTTCCTCCAAAGAGCTCAAGATGGTGTACATGGTTCTCTGCTCCTGTTCTATCCACAGAACAACACTGTGAGGTGGGTTAGGCTGAGGGACAAGTGACTGGACAAGTCACCAAGTGAGCTTTATGAATGAGTGGGGATTTCATTGGACATTATTGGAGTCAGGCCAGCAATTCATGCTTTGCCAGATGAGCCCATGAAGGGGCTGAAGCTCACAGAGCTTTCCTGTAAAATTTGCTAGAGAGAACTCTCTGAGATCACTTCCTTTGCCTGCCTTGGTAGGAAGCTGTAACACTACATAGTTCCTTCCTGCATGGGTAGCCTCCTCTTGCTTCATCATGCTTCCAAGTTGACCACATATGCATGTCTGAGCTCTGCAGCTCAGAAACCATTTTTGTATTCTTGTAACTTAGATAGTAGTTATAAACCTGCCTTTATTTTGCGTCTGTAAACTGATGCTTCAATACCTAGATTATGTAAGTAAATACTACTTTTATTTCTTCACAGAACAATGTTTGTGTGATTGTTCTTGTTTAAGAGGGGTGGGGAGGGAGAGGTAATACCAGGAAAATCCAGCCAGCCTTAAAATCATCCTGGATTGTTGTTCCTAGAATGTCAAATCAACCTTGTCTTAGTTTCCAAATTTAAGCTACAAAGGATGATACTCTACTGATCTTACTAACGTAAGCAAGGAATAAATAATAAGTAAACAATATATCCTCTCTTAGTGTCTAAACCCATTCCTACATATTTGAATCTTGGTCTCCCAGGTCCTAATCTGACACTCTAATCATTACACCACACTGGTTCTAAATAGTTATATTTTATCCCAGTTGTTGTATGTGCTGCGTGTGTGTGTTTCTATTAGCAATTGTTTCAAAGGCTTATATAGAAGTAGCCATTTTACATATTTCTTTGTTATGTTGTAAATCATTTTGGGATGGCTCAGGGGGAGCAATTAATAAATTAAATGAAAAAATTATATATTAAGATCAACAACAGTAAGCCATGCCTGTTTCTTGAGAGTGTCTAGAATTTGCCCTTAGAGAGATTGGGTTTCTCTTATTTTACCATTGCAAATCAAGTTCCTTTGCATTTGTTTAGCCAGAGAGAAAGGGAATCATCTTTCCCCTTGGTGATGGCTTCATGCTGTGAGTTCCTTTTGAAATTCTATCCATGCCTGCCCATCATTACATCTGCTATAAACAAAGGGATCCATTTACAGCCATCCCCAAACAACACTGGCAAAAGTTCCTGTCAAACACAGTTTTTTCCCCTCTTTTGTGATGGAAGAGTCACAGGCCAATTCAAGTATAAATAAAATAAAATAAAATAAATAAAATAATAAAATAAAATAAAATAAAAAATGTATAGCAGAAATATAGGAAGCTGTCTTATGTTCAGGTCATTAGACCACCTAACTCAACATTGTCCACACTGACTGGCAGTGGCTTTCTAGGATTTCATTGTTGTTGTTGTTTAGTCGTTTAGTCGTTTCTGACTCTTCGTGATCCCATGGACCAGAGCACACCAGGCACTCCTGTCTTCCTCTGCCTCCCGCAGTTTGGTCAGACTCATGTTGGTAGCTTCCAGAACACTGTCCAACCATCTTGTCCTCTGTCGTCCCCTTCTCCTTGTGCCCTCCATCTTTCCCAACATCAGGGTTTTTTTCAGGGAGTCTTCTCTTCTCATGAGGTGGTCAAAGTATTGGAGCCTCAGCTTCAGGATCTGTCCTTCCAGTGAACACTCAGGGCTGATTTCCTTCAGAATGGAGAGGTTTGATCTTCTTGCAGTCCATGGGACTCTCAAGAGTCTCCTCCAGCACCATAATTCAAAAGCATCATTTCTTTGGCGATCAGCCTTCTATATGGTCCAGCTCTCACTTCCATACATCACTATTGGGAAAGCCATAGCTTTAACTATATGGACCTTTGTCCATGAAGGGGAGGATTTCATTAGGGGATCCTATTCCCAGCCCTACCTGGAGATGCCATGTGACCTTCTGAATGCAGCACAGGTGCTCTGCCACTGAGCTATTGCCCTTCCCCTCATAGATAAATTTGTCAGGTAATGACTGAGGACCTTTGTCTATAACAATGCAAGAGCAGCAAGAGAGGTTACTGCTGGCATGCCTTCAGCCACTGTTTCTTCCCCGTTAGGAACATCAGAAGAGCTCTCTTTTGTCAGGTCACAGTCCCACCTAGTATTATTAGCAGATAGGGCTTTTTCACTATTTACTTATGACTGATATTCTCTTCTAGTTTGCTATTGTTGATCTTCGTGTTTTATTTGCTTGAAATGTGTGGTATGGATTTTCTGTTGTGTGAGTCATTCTAAGACCTTTTAAAAAGAAAAAAGAAAGGAAGCAGCAATGAATGAATTAAATGACAACAACTATGATGATTGGAACATCCTAGGATCATCAGAAAAGCCCTGCTGAATCAGATTAAACACCCATCCAGCCCCACATTCTGTTCTCACAATGGCCAACCAGATGCTTCTCAGAAGCCCACAAAGAGGACAGGAGTTCAACAGCACATGGGTATGAGTATGAAAGTTCACATTCCAGATCCCTGTCATTGTGAAGTGGATGTGAATATATATTATTGATGCTTGTCCCAAATACCCACTGCTGCTGATAATCTCTGCCTTCAAAGAATAGCTCCCATCAGCCATAGCCAACATCATCAATGATTTGGGGATACTGAAGTTGAATTCCAGCAATATCCAGAGAGATAAATGTTCCCCATCCCTGCAATAAAGTAAAATAACATGGGAAAATCCTTAAATCCCTATTTTATTTTCCCACTTTCTCCATACAGTTGAACTATGGAAGGCAGAGAGTCTTTTACCCATTAAGAAAGAGCAGCAATGGCAATGACATATCAAAAGTCTTCTCACTCCTGCTGTGTCAAAAGCTGCAATCCTCTCAATCTGCCTCCTCTTTCCTTTTTCTTTTTCTTTTGAAAAACCCAATCCCTTTCAAGACACACTGGTTCCCCCCCCACCAAGTGCCAAAAGATGGCCTGTGGCCCAGAGTCTTTTGGCAGCAACTGGATCTACTAGCAGATTTTCATTAAGCAAAGCAAGCCATTTCAAGCTGTTCCCCATGAAAGCCTCCTCTGACTGCCACTGTTCATTTTTGTTAATCTGCCCTAATGAGGTCCCTTGCATCTCATTGGAGCATGCACAAGTGAGTTGACCTCACTGGTTCCTCCAAGTTCCCACACCAAAGCGCCTGGCAGCTTGAAATATATAAGCAGAGAGAAATTGACCTGAGTTAGAGAAGGCTGCAGAACACGAACATTGGCACTTCTGTGGCAGCTTTTTCAAACCTGATGCCCTCCAGATGTTTAGAACTCCAATTCCAACTGGCCCTAATCTGTATGGCCAATAATAATGAGAGTTGTAGTTCAAAACATTGGAGGGCACCAGCTTAGGGAAGGCTGTTCTATGGCCTCTGGTTATTGGGGGTTTTCAGGGACTGCAGAACTTGGAACTTGAACACTACAAAACTAACCAAACTATTACAGATTATATCCAAACTCTGGTAACCTTAGGACTTAGCTGAAGGCTTCAGGTTGGGGTCTCAAGCCACAGAACCACCTTCAGGCAGAAAAGGGAATAGGTAAAAGGTAAAGGACCCCTGGACGGTTAAGTCCAGTCAAAGACAACTATGGGGTACACTGCTCATCTTGCTTCAGGCCGAGGAAGCCGGCTTTTGTCCGCCGACAGATATCAATGACCTGCCTTGGTATAAATGAGTTTTCTGTTTTCTACATCAGTGAATACAGAAACCTGCTGCTCTCCCAGTGTTGTGAAGTCCATCAGCCCCAGACAGCATGGCTAATGGTCAGGGATGATGGGAGCTGTAGTCCAATGGCATCTGGAAGACCTCCAGTTCCCCACCCTTGTTCCATATGATTTAATACTATGGGGAGTATATGAAAAGTTTTAACCATGCACAGTGCATTCTATTTCATTAACAATTGTATCTATATTTGGCTGTGTGTTGCGTTGGATTTTTTTTTGGCAGGGGGAGTCTCAACAAGTAGCTCATTTAACAGCTCATCTCAACATCCCTGACAATTGTTTGTACTGGCTTGGGTGAATGGGAGTTGTAGTCCAGGGCCACAGGTTCCTCATCCTTGTTTTAAGCTACATGGTGGCTATTGCTGCATCTTTTGACAGCTAATTCCATGAGTTACGATCTTAGTGGATCAAGGGAATTCTGTCGACATAGTGCATCTTGATTTCAGTAATGCTATGGACACCGCCCCCCATGATATCCTTGTAAGGAAGCTGCTAAAATGTGGGTTCCGCAAGGTAACTGCATTTGACCGAACCTGATAATACCCAGAGTCTTCTTGATTATCTAGCTCATGCATCTAGATTCTTTTAGAGTATTTCATAAGAAGTAATAATAATAATAATAATAATAATAATAATAATAATAATATAAGAAACACCTTCTGACCAATGGAAGCTGATCCTCATTAGAACTGGTGGTGCAGAAGGGTGGGATCCCAACAGCAGGTGCCACAAGAGTCAATGACGGGCACAGCCAGAGCCAAAGATATAGGTAGAGTGAACTAATTATTTTCTTGTTCGCCATCTTCTCTCTGTTGGGTTCTACAAAAAAGGAGGAGGAAGCTGACAGGCAGGGCCACTCCCTGCAATGGTTGGAAGTAGAAAGGCAAGGAGGTCTGGGATGTGCTGAGGACAGGCTGAGGTTGGTGGGGCAATGCCCCACTAGCCCCAATAAACCAGTCTCCACTGCTTATGGTTTTCCTACATGATGCACACATACATTGATGCTAACAGCATCCTGGCAGAAAAGTATGTTCTGTTGAGATATGACAGGCATACACTATCCATACTTTACAGAAACAACTAAAGTCATTTTTGTTTTGACAAGCTTTTCCAGCTGGATGAAAAGGTATCTGCCTTGGGTGTTCATTTTGTTGTTTTCTGTAGGTGCTTAGAAATACTTTTAGTTGTTTTATGGTATATTTGTTAATTGCCTGGAGAAATGTAAAAAAGGGAGGGCTATGCACAGCCTCCCCACCAATGCAATGGGCCCCCCAATTCCCCCCAACCTAGGCTGGGCTGACCCAGGGAACATCCAACCTGGATCTGTCCCCAAATCAACTCAGTGGTAGGGATGGTTTTAAAATCCTAATTATAAACATGGCTGTGAGGGGCAGAGGAAGGAGGTGCTGTGTGTCCATCCCCCCCCCCCCTCTTGACCACATTGCAGAAGAGGAGGGTCCATCCTGCTGGGTGATGTTTCACTAGCACATTCCCTGAAATGATCATGCTGGCGTATCACACACCTGCAGCCTGCTGGTTTGAATCACCTTAGGGTTCAGTCCTGCTCAGTATTAATGTGCTCTTGTGTGTATCATCTGGGAATAGATGCATAGATGAATAGCCAAGTCTTCTTCCTACCTGATGCTTCATACCCTAACAGCCCTGGCCACTTTGGAATCCTTGACCCAGGGCAGTCCAGAACTTGCTCCCCCTCAGCCAAAACCTGGATCCCCCTTCATTGGCCCTGTTTTGTTCAGGATGTGGACTTTGACTGAAACCAGTGCACAGGCCTAAAATTAACAACAACATTCTCTCTTCCTGATTGATGGAGCTAGAGGTATCATGAGCCCACCTCCTTGGTTTAACATCTCTCTAAGCATACTTAAGTAATTATGGGCACACAGTGGCCTCTCTCTTGCCTCTCTTGTTTCAACAGAATTAATCTGCTGTGCCACAGGGGCTCTGTGTTTTATTATGAAAAGGTAAACTGAGCTACCAAGAAGTAATTGGCAGAAGCCAGAGCCTTAGGGTTTCCTGATTTTCACTGGAGAAATGTTGGAGGGTATGGAATTATCTGACCCCCAAGCCGCCTGAAGAAAACCCTGTCTAGGGAATATATTTTTTTAAATGTTTGTTTTATTATGTTTTTATATGTGTTGGAAGCTGCCCAGAGTGCCTAGGGCAATGCAATAAGATGTATAGGGAATGAAGAGGAAAATTATCAATATGGAATGGAATGTCCCTCATTTCATCAGAGAAATGTTGGAGGGCATGCAAGGGGGGCAAGCAATAACAAAGCCATCCAACTTAACAGTGCAAAGTGTGGGGAGGTTCAAGCTACCCTCATCTTCAGGAATACAATTATGGATTTGAGAAGTTGTTTTGCTGCTCCCAATGAATGGTATTTATTCTTTACTGCATTTGAGGTTTCAATATTATGTACTGGATTTCTATTTCTTTTTTTATTTATTTGAGTGTTTGTTTGAACTGAATAGTGTGGTAGAATAACAACAAGAGCAACAACAATAGATGCAAAAATGGGTGTGGCAACAGATGTAACTCTTACCTTCTGTACAGTTGGCTACATCCCAACCGTGCCAAATATACACACAAACATAATCCAGTCAAGCAAGAGGCATTGTAATAGTCCATGAACTCATTCCAGCCAAGCAAAAGCACTCAAGGGAGGACATGGAAAAGGACTGGTGATGGGCGTGGCCTAGGGAGAGTGGGTGTAGCTCAGGGAGAGTCCAAAGTGCCAGGTAGAGAGACCTTGAGGGCTGCATTTAGCCCCCAGACCTAAGGTTCCCCACCGCAAGCTAATATTTCACGAGCCACACAAAGGCCTCATACAGATGATGAGGACCTTCCCCACCAATCAAGGAAGCTCAGAAGGACACATTTTCTTCTAGATCAAGCCAAGGGGTGTTCACCCATCTCTATTCCATATCACTTCCTAGATTTGGTTCAAGGTGCTGGTGTTGACTCCACAGCAACTTAAATGGTTTGGGCTCAGCATATCCTAGAGTCTGCATCTGCCACTCTGTTTCACCACAGTTTTGAAGGTCTAATTCAGTTGCAAACTGATCGCTTCTGAACTCACTGCTGACCTCTTCCTGGAGGTCAGCCACCCTGTCATGATATTGGTTTCACAGAGAAGTAACTTGCTCCATGTAACTTTAACTGTTGCAGGACCATTGATAGGAGGGAGAGCTGATCGGCACAATCACATCGAAACGAGCTTTTCTCATTGTTCCTTTCTATTGTGAACATAAAGGAGATTTGAAGCCATAAGAGAATTCCCAAGGAACTGAACCTCAACATGGGCCTCCATGTTTGGGTACTGGCCTTGGTGACCATCGCTTTATTCCATCAACATGTTCATGGTGGACTCATCAAAAGAATTATTCGGCAGAAGAGGGAGGCTGGACTCAATGTCACATTGCCGGAGGACAACCAGCCTGTGGTCTTTAACCATGTCTACAATATTAAAGTCCCCGCAGGCAACCTCTGCTCTGTGGACTTGGACTCAGCAAGTGGCGACTCAGAACTCAAGACTCAGACTGAGCAGGACAAGCAATACCAGGAGCATACATTGAATGAGGAGAACCAGATTGTCTTCACACACAGGATAAACATCCCACGGCGGGCTTGTGGCTGTGCAGCAGCCCCTGATATCAAGGATCTCCTAAGTAGGTTGGAGGAACTGGAGGGACTGGTGTCCTCTCTGCGAGACCAGTGCACCAGTGGATCCGGGTGCTGCCCCAGTGGACAACCAGCAATAGGTATGGCAAAGCAGATGCTCCAACTACTGAGCTGTGGCCCTTCAACAATGTAATGACTGGGGTGCTGAGTTAGGAACAAAGGAAGCTGCCTTATGCTGAGTCAGACCACTGGTCCATCTAGTCCAGCATTGTCTACACGGACTGGCAACAGCTCTCCAAAATTTCAGGCAGGGGGCTCTTCCTGTCCTACCAGGAGATGCTGGGAATAATAATAATAATAATAATAATAATAATAATAATAATAATAATTTATTATTTATACCCCACCCATCCGGCTGGTTTTCGCCAGCCACTCTGGGTGGCTCCCAACAGAATTAAAAGCACAATAAAACATCAGACATTAAAACTTCCTGAACAGGGCTGCCTTCAGATGTCTTCTAAAAGCCAGATAGTTGTTTATTTCCTTGACATCTGATGGGAGGGCGTTCCACAGCGTGGGTGCCACCACTGAGAAGGCCCACTGCCTGGTTCCCTGTAACCTCACTTCTTGCAGTGAGGGAACCATCAGAAGACCCTCGGAGGAGGACCTCAGTGTCCAGGCTGAACAATGGGGGTGGAGATGCTTCTTCAGGTATACTGGGCCGAGGCCATTTAGGGCTTTAAAGGTCAGCACCAACACTTTGAATTGTGTTCAGAAACATACTGGGAGCCAATGTAGGTCTTTCAGGACCGGTGTTATATGGTCTCGACTGCCACTCCCAGTAACCAGACCAGCCACTGAATTCTGGAGCAGAGGCTCCAGTGCATGCAGAGCAGATGTTCTACCACCAAGCCATAACAACAGGTATTATTGTTGTGGGATTCAGAAATGCTGCACAATAAACTGCAGATTCCTCAGATGTCTGCTGTCCTAAAAGGCTTTCAGTCTATTAGGTGGACCAAAATAAATAAATCAGGAAAGGAAGTTGTAGTCGAGAAAGGCCCATGATGGATAAGAGGTACAGGGTGCAGTTTTTTTAGTTGTTCATTCTGTTTAATAATGTATACCTCCAATTCCCAAATATTTCTTCAAAGAGCCTACTTACACATTCAGAACACAAAATGCATAAAACACTCAACATTTAAAGGGGAATCAATATTAAATTCTATTAGCAGTCACAAAATAAACCCCAGTGTGGCTGGTACTTTTCCTGTTTGGAATGGTGAGTGTGTTGTGAATAGATGGTGGGTAGCTAGGGATTCTATCTCACTTTTGTGCAATAAGTTGCATTCCGGCCACGCAAAAGTGAGAAGTCTGTATACACACATCACAATTCTCCATCCCCCATCCAGGCAAGCAAGAAGCATTATCAAAGAAGCATTCTAGCCACCCAAATGTATTCAGGCTGGATGCAGCCTATGGGAGGGTCTATGATCTGGAGAGAGTCCTTTTGAAGGCCAAAAGAAGAGGCATGGAGGGTTGCGTATGGCTCTGTAGCCTGAGTTTCCCACCCCTGGGTAGGTGATAGACTATATGCAAAGAGGTGGTGCATCACAGTTAGGAAGCAATTGGGATTGGCCATAGATACCCTACTAGAAGACGGGCCTTAGCAGGAGCATGGTAATACAGGCCCCTGTTGTCAGCCCTGGAAAAGCATTCCCCATGCATCCTTCATCCAGTGAGCTCTGAACAGGCCCGAAAAGGCCACACGAAAACAATCCTGCATTCATACATACATTTGCAGTTACTGAGATTCCTCCCCACCATGTTTTATCAGTGCAGGTTTATGAATCAAGAATGCCAAGGAAGGCAGAAAAGTCATTGAACAAACTTCTCATTTTCATTCTCATTAATTGCTTAATGCCAAGATAAGTATGTAAGTGGGTTACAAAAACAGCTACACAAATATAAAAACATCCACAATGCACAGCACATTGTGTTGTATTAAATGTACCGGTAAATTCTATGTTAAAGGCATTTAGTGGCATATGTGTTCTGTTTGTGAATGCTGATGCACAAGAAAATGCATAAGCAGGTTTGTAGTAACTTTGCTGCACAACATATTTGGCACTCTGTCGTGCGATGAATTTCAGCTTGCCCACGGCTAACACTCAGTTGTCCACTAGCCCAAGAGACTTTTGCTTCAGCAGACAGAGACATAGCTCAGGGAAGACTCTCTGAAATTAATTGTCATGACTAATTTCAATGAGTCTGTTCCAGATAGAATTTAGTTGGAGAATAAAACATTAAAACAATATAAACTTGCATCATCAAAACATGTAACAAAACAATCCCATTAAAGCAGTTAAAACAGGAGCCTCAAGTCAAGAGAACAAGGGAACACCTACGTAAGTATTGTCAGAAGCTGAAAGGATGCCAGTGCAGGTGATTGGTTGGTTTTTTTCAAGTTTGCTTTTTTGGAAAATGTCTGACTTAAACCAGGACTTGGAAAGAGTAGCAGTGTGCCTCTGAGTACCAGTTCTTGGGAATCACAAGTTGGGGAATGGGCTGTTGTGCTCAAGTCCTGCTAGTGGGATTCCCATAAGCATCCAGGCAACCACTGTGATAACAGGATGCTGGACTAGATGGGCCGTTGCCCTGATCCGGCAGGGCTCTTCTCAAGTGTTTATGTTAATGGAGGGAAACTTCTAATCCACAATGTTTTCTGGTGCTTCTTTGTTAGCTATTGCTGTATTTTTTTTATGATGGCCTGCTTCCTTGTTTCACTGGCACAGGTCACATTGATGCTACTCCCTACTGCAGTGGACGGGGAAACTACAGTAATGATGTCTGTGGCTGCATCTGTGAACCTGGTTGGAAGGGCCCCAACTGCTCTGAACCAGAATGCCCCCAGAATTGCAACAACAGAGGGCAATGTGTCAATGGCAAGTGCATTTGTGATGAAGGCTTCACAGGGGAGGACTGTGGGCAACTGACATGTCCTGGGGACTGCAATGACCAAGGCAAATGTGTTGATGGCAAGTGTGTGTGTTTTGATGGCTACGCCGGGGAGGACTGTAGCCAGGAAGTTTGCTTGGTGCCATGCAGTGAGAATGGGAAATGCGTCAATGGGCAGTGCATCTGTACAGAAGGCTTCAGTGGGACAGACTGCAGCCAATCCCTGTGCCTCAATAACTGCAATAACCGTGGGCGCTGTGTGGAGGAGGAGTGTGAGTGTGACGAAGGTTACACTGGAGAAGATTGCAGTGAGCTTATTTGCCCCAACGACTGCTACGACCGTGGCCGTTGCGTTAATGGGACCTGCTATTGCGATGCTGGGTTCACTGGAGAAGATTGTGGGGAAATGACTTGTCCCAGCAACTGCCATGGGAATGGTCGTTGTGTCGAGGGTTCGTGTGTATGCTATGAAGGGTTCATGGGGGATGACTGCGCTGAACGGAGGTGCCCCAAAGACTGCAACAAACGCGGCCGTTGCATTAATGGACAATGTGTGTGCCATGCGGGTTTCCTGGGCCTTGACTGTGGAGAAGTGAGATGCCCCAGTGATTGCAACAACCACGGTCGCTGTGTGAATGGCCAGTGCGTGTGCAATGAAAAGTACATGGGAGATGACTGCAGTGAACTGCGGTGCCCCAATGACTGCAACAACCGTGGCCGCTGCATCAAGGGACAGTGTGAGTGTGATGAGAGGTTTATGGGGGATGACTGCGGAGACTTGAAATGCCCTAATGACTGCCACAACCATGGAAGGTGTATCAATGGGCAGTGCGTGTGCAACGAGGGCTTTGTGGGTGAGGACTGTGGGCAGCTGCAGTGCCCCAATGACTGCAACGACCGGGGACGCTGTGTCAATGGCAAGTGTGTGTGTGATGACGCCTTCACTGGGGTGGACTGCAGTGAACTGCGGTGCCCAAAAGACTGCAACAGGCATGGTCGCTGCATTAATGGCCAGTGTGTGTGTGATGAGGGCTACACAGGGGAGGATTGTGCTGAAAGGACCTGCCCCAATGACTGCAACAACCGTGGGCGCTGCATCAATGGTGTGTGTGTTTGCAATGAAGGCTTTGTTGGGGATGACTGCCGAGAACTGGCCTGTGTGAACAACTGCAGTGGCCGAGGCCGTTGCATGAATGGGCAGTGTGTTTGTGAAGAGGGCTTCACCGGGGTAGACTGCAGCCAACTGCAGTGCCCCAAAGACTGCAACAATCAAGGGCGCTGCATCAACGGAGTGTGCATATGCGACGAGGGATACCAGGGACAAGATTGCAGTGAGCAGTCCTGCCCCAACAACTGCAACGATCTCGGGCGCTGTGTCAACGGACAGTGTGTCTGTGAAGAAGGTTATGTAGGGGATGACTGTTCTGATGGTAAGTACCACCCAAACAGTTACCATTATGTGCATGGGCTCCCAGTGGGAGGCAAGGTGGGGCAGTTGCCCACATGGATGAACCATCATTCTCAGCATTCTTTTATTTATTTGTTTTTTATTTATAAAATTTTAACAGCTTTTATGCACACATTGTACTGTATTCATCACTTCTTTTCCAAAGACTTCCTAATCCATCTCTCTGTGGCATACTATGGAAATCTTGATCCGCTGCATATCCTCATATTTTACCCATTATCATTTCAAGACTTCCTTTTTGATGTTATCTGCTACTCATATGTTAACTCCTAAATTGTTTATTATACCCTGTAAAATAATCTCCAAAACACTTCCACTCTTTTCTTATCTTTAACTCATCCTTATTCCTTAGTTTTGCCATCATGGTTACTAATTCTATGCATTCTATCCATTTGTTCTGCCAAATTTCCTTTGTGGGTATCTCTTCTTCTTGCCCTTTTTTATTTTTATTTGTTTTGCATATACTATTCTAGCTACAGTGGTTGCGTACAAAAAAATATTGAGTGCCTTTTTTGGAATGTCATCACCTATTATCTCTAATAGAAAGGCCTCTGGTATTTGGGGAAATGTGAGTTTTAGAATCTGTTTTTAATTCTGTGTGGATAATTTACATGAGCATATTTGCATGATCACCACGTATGGATCAGGGTTCCCTCCACTTCGTGGCACTTCCAGCATAAATTAGACCCTTTTAAATACATTTTCACTAATTTTTCTGGGTGTCAAGTACCACCGGTACATAATCTTTTGTACGTTTACTTAATATGTTGTAACCATATGGCCCATTTTGTTGTTGGCCCATTTTGCCCCACACTTTCTAGGCAGAGGTCTGCACTTTAAAGTTCCAAGTCTGAGTACTCTTTCTTTTCCTCCCCAGAGCTTTCCCTATGAAAACCTGCTCTTTAAAACTGAAGTGCAACGAAAAGCAATTTGAGTTTTCTGTGAATTTCCGTTTCCTCCAATTCATCTGTAAAGAGCAGGTTTTTGTGGGGAAAGCTCAGGAGCAGCAACAACAACAAAAGAGCACTTGGACAGAGCTTTAAAGCATGGAGGTGAGGTAAGAGGAGGCTAGAGTGAAGAGAAAAGCAACCTCCTCTCAGCACCCTAAACAAACTGTTTCTAGGAGTCTCTGAGGGAAGCCGTTACAGTTTAAAGTGCTATGATACTGTTTTAAATGTATAGTGCAGACGGCTTCAAAGTTAGAAATGAGCTAAAGGTTCAGCACAAACATTTAATAGAGCCCTCTTTTAACTGTACTATGTTGAACAGCAGGGTATGGGTAGCATTTTTTCCTGTAAAAGCAACAACAACAAGCTATGTGAAATCCAGGTTCTAGCGTACATAGGGTGCTGGTGGGAGCCTTCAGAACCCTGATTCCCCACCTGCAGTCCAAAATGACTACCCACACCCCCGTCATGCAGCCTAGCCCTTAGCATGGCAAATGATCTGTGCCTCAGTTTTAAAAACATATGCCATTTGATTCCCTTCCATGACACATGATTTTATTTTATCTTTTAATTTCTCTTGTTAGTATTGCCTCCAAGAGATCTGACAGTTACAGATGTGACTGACAAGACTGTCAACCTGGAATGGAAGAATGAAAATGTGGTCACTGAATACCTCATCACCTACATCCCTACCGGAACTGGTGGCTTAGACTTTGAGTTCAGAGTGCCTGGGAACCATACGTCAGCCACCATCCGGGAGCTGGAGCCTGGTGTGGAATACTTCATCCGTGTTTTTGCCATCCTGAAGAACAAGAAGAGCATCCCAATTAGTGCCCGGGTTGCCACTTGTAAGTACATTAAAGCCCAGCTGAGCCATTCAACTAACTTGCTTGTCTACAAAACACTTACCTTCCTGTAAAATCAGGAAGGAATACATGGGTGCACTGCTGTTTGCTTCTATGTTATTGTTCCTGTGTTATGAGCCCAGATGCAATTAAGTGGGTACTAGTTGGGGCAGCCATCATTTCCCCTGGTTCAGAAATCCTTTCTCCAATACTAGCCAAGTGCAAAACACCTCTTATTTAGCAAAGGAGGCTGGTCCATTAGAGTGAATGGGGCCTGACACTGTCCTGCCAGCTCTCACCTGCCTACCTTTTTTACTTAGGACCAGCCCAGAGGGTAGAACTGCCTATCAGCTTCCTCCTCCTAATTCTCTGTGTTGCCCCTTGCAGAACCAAGCAGGAAGGCCCTTCATCAGAAAGCCAAACCTGAGTGAAGGCAATGCTCTTACTCTGGAATGACAACATGTAGGCAAAGGGGATAAATGGGCCAAGGAGCAAAGCATGAAAAGATTTAAGCCATCTTTACAGCACCCCCCCTCCTGCCCTGTTGATATTTTAACCCCCTCCCATTGCAAGAATCTCCTGATCTGATGTTTTCAGAAAAGAGGGGGTGGAAACTGCTCTTCTCTTCCGCTCCTGCCTGACTGTGTGTGGAGAGAGTCTTATCTATGTAGTGATTAGATGGCTGAGTGAGAGCTGTAACATTCATGCAAGCCAGTAGTTCTTTAGTTTGCAGTAGCTATTAGAAATAAAAGAAGTTATGCTTCACAGCTAGCTCCCTCGTTATTTATACTCTGCGGAGTCTGGTGCTCACAATGCACAGCTGTGAGTCCAGTGCACTGAGACCTGCTTTCCAGAACTGGAAGGTCTCTGAAAGTGCTCCAGTCGCCTAGCCCAGTCAGGGCAGAACCAGTTATTGAGCCCAGTCGCTTGCACCGGCTCAAAGGCGTACTGACATGCCCCATCCCACATTGCAAACAGGAATGTGGCTCTTTGCAACCTTCCAATGAGTTGATGGATTTGGAGGAACTGCTTTGTTTCAGTCCTAAATCCTGGGCCTTCCTCAAGAATGACAGGGAAAAGATTTGATAGTGTGTCCCCAGTATGTCAGATTTCTTCTTTGTAGCTTAAAAGGTAAAAGGTACCCCTGCCCATACGGGCCAGTCTTGACAGACTCTAGGGTTGTGCGCCCATCTCACTCAAAGAGGCCGGGGGCCAGCGCTGTCCGGAGACACTTCCGGGTCATGTGGCCAGCGTGACATCGCTGCTCTGGCGAGCCAGAGCCGCACACGGAAACGCTGTTTACCTTCCCGCTAGTAAGCGGTCCCTATTTATCTACTTGCACCCGAGAGTGCTTTCGAACTGCTAGGTTGGCAGGCTCTGGGACCGAGCAACGGGAGCGCACCCCGCTGCGGGGATTCGAACCGCCGACCTTTCGATCGGCAAACCCTAGGCGCTGAGGCTTTTACCCACAGCGCCACCCGTGTCCCTTTGTAGCTTACTGGCTTTCAAGTAGTGTTCCAGCATATAGTGTTGGGGGTATTTCTATATATATATTTAATGAATATGGTTTGAATGCTGAAGCCATGCTTCATGCATCTGCTTTCTGCTATTGCTTTCCAGATTTGCCCGCTCCAGATGGCTTGAAGTTCAAATCTATTAAAGAGACATCAGTGGAGGTAGAGTGGGACCCCCTGGACATCCCATTCAGTGGATGGGAGATTGTTTTTAACAGCCTGGTAAGGAAAGATATGACCTATGAGTGGGTCCCTTGTGATGTGAAGGGTCCTGGTTACATTTCTTGCTTCTTTAAATTCCAATTGTTTAACTTTTGCATTGCAGAAGGAGGAAGACAATGTGGGAATCAGGAACAGTCTAAAGAAGCCTCAAACATCGTATCTGCAACCAGGCTTGGCACCAGGACAACAATATAATGTGTCTCTTTATGTTGTGAAGAATCAAACCAGAGGACCTGGCCTCTCCAGGGTAATAACAACAAGTAAGTAGCAACTGAATGTGATCAGCCTCCAGGTGACTGTGCCAGTTATTAGTCTGACTATTTAATGAGTTGCTTCTCTTGTTTGTTGCAAGAAGAAAATAGATACCCTGGGAAGGTGAGCAAGCAGCAATCCTGAGAGAAGCTAGAATGGATGGCATTTGCAGTGGATGACTGTAGCAACTGTCAAAACTGATAGTTGCTGCAATGTTCAAGAGGCTTCTCACCAAACAAAGGATGAGCAAGGTCATCAACAAAAGCATAATGAAGTACTCTATATCCAAACCACAAGCATTATCATTGGAGAACACTTTAACACTAAAGACTACTTAGTTGATTTGAATCTATTTTTCCCAATAGAGGCTGCAATTGCAGAATACTGAAAAATCAGTAGCTCTTTCCATAGTGAGTAAATGAGATGCTGAGGTCTGACAGCAAACTAGAGCCTGTGCTGTGAAAGGCAAGGCAGAAAGCAAACCAGTCAAACCAGCCTCTTCCTCTTAACTTCCACTGCTGGGAAAGGGCCCATGCAACAAGAGCTCCTTCTTCTCACCAGACCACCCTGCCCCTCAACAGCTGCAGAACACTCCAGATAGCCCAACCCAAACTTGAGACTGTCTTTATCTGACTCAGTCAAAACCTTAGCCTGCCCAAAAGCAGTTCATATTAGGATTCAGGAGTTGGATAACTGGTGTATAATCTTATTTAAAGGGCCTGTTACCTTTTCTGTGTACATTGGTGTCTTCTGCGCAGCAAAGTTTGAAGCTGGCAGACTTAGAATTATAGAATCATAGAACTGTAGCGTCGGGAGGGACATCAATGGTCATCTAGTCCAACCCCCTGCAACACAAGAATCATATCTAAAGATTCATTGACAGATAGCCATCCAAACTCTGTTTGAAAACCTCAAATGAGAGTCCATGACTTCCCAAGGTAGTCCATTCCATTGTCAAACAGCTCGTACCACCAGAACTGTATTCCTAATGTTTAGTCAGAATCTCCTTTCTTGTAAAATGAATCCATTTGTTCAGATCCAACCCTCTGGAGCATCAGAAAACAAGCTTGGTCCACCTTCCATGTTACAGACCTTCAAATATTTGAAGACGGCTATTGTTTCACCTCTCAGTCTTTTCTTTCTGAACATACCCATCTCCCTCCCAGCTCCTCAAGTCTTTCCTGATCCTCTGGTGAATCTCTGGTCCACCCACTGGTCAGGTTTCACCCATTGGCCAGGAATCTCCTTAGAGTTCAGGGAACATGATGAGGGTTCTGGTCCCAGCAGGTCCACATGGGAAGAACCAAGCCTCCTCCTTGGAACTCCTGTGGTGAGACCACTGGGCACATGAGGATTCTTGGTCTGGGGCATGACAGCCAAGGAGCAAGTCATGGGAGTTGAAACCTTTCTCACATGTCCTCCCTCCTCACCTCCACAATGTAACAGGCAGCAATTGGAAAGATAATTTGCTTCTCAGAACTGCAGTCTCCTAACCTCTCCTAACATAGTGTGCATCTAACCAGATGGCTACTCATTTCATAGTGGGGCCCTAATTGAGGGCTGAGGGCCCACTGACAGCCTCCTTCCAAATGCCCCACAAGAACTGGGAGCCAATACTGTTGGAGAGACTAGTAACATAATATTGACACACATTGGGATAGGAAAAGGAAGAGTACAATGGAACTGTGGAGGAGGTAGAGCCATCCGTTGAAAAAACTATCTCTCTGCATGTCTGTTGGGTCACCTTCCTGCTGTGTCTAGATTCTTACAGCAGTAAAGAGGAACAATAAAGGCACTTTATGTCACTGCAGTTCTCGTCGCTGCTGCAAAAAGAGTATGGATATCCCCAGAGGGTTAGTAAGTGGGCAGCAGTACTGAAGCGGGGGGGGGGGGCTCTCTGCATGTGCCTATAGCAACTGTCAGATTGAATAGCTGCTCACCACATGTGGAAAACATTTTATCAAGTTTTATATGTTTTATTAGACACAGAGAAAAAATAGAAAATGTGGTAAATTAACTAGCCAACTAAGTAATTAATTAAATGAAAATGAAGACTGTTTTGAGATGGAATTGTATGGTCTCTGCACGCCCCCACCCCAAATAATTTTTGCAATTCATTCAAATTTATTTTTGCACCCTTTAAAAAGCCTATTCATGAAGAAGTTGTATGGTATCCAAATATTCTAAATCCCTGTCTCATCCTTTTTCGCACTCAACAGAGCTTGATGCCCCCAGCCAGATCGAGGCAAATGATGTTACAGACACTACAGCACTGATCACATGGTTTAAACCATTGGCTGAGATTGATGGTGTTGAGCTGACTTTTGGGCCCAAGGATGTCCCAGGGGACCGAACAACCATCGACCTCTCGAAGGATGAGAGCCAATACTCTATTGGGAATCTGAAACCACATACCGAATATGAGGTGACCCTAGTGTCCCGACGTGGGGATATGGAGAGTGACCCTGTGACGGAAACCTTTGTCACAGGTAAGAAGTGGTCAGAGTTCTCCTTCCTACTTACCTACCTGCCTACCATGGTTTCCAGTGTGGCAGCGATGGATGCAATGGTGTCCTTGAATTATAACTTTGGTGCCAATAGACCCACTGAGCTCCCTCTCACTCAATGCCCTTTTAGTCATGAGGTGGTGAGGAATTTACTTTTTTTCATCCCTTGAGAACTGCATAGAGCTGGGGGAGGAAGTTGGAAGTCAGACACACTTTCCCACTTCGCTTTTCAGCTCTATGTGCTTGTCAGGTCTTGTATTAATTGTACTGGATCTGACTTTCTCCCAGATCACTTGGCAAAGCAAAGTGTATGATCAGAGCAAACTGGTAAACCATAAGCTACAAGTTGGGACCAGGCTGGTCTTCTCTTGCTGGAGTTCTTGCCTGAATAGCAGCTGATGGCTTTTGCTTCTTTGGCCAATGGTTGGGACCAGAGTGGTTTTTTTTCCATTACCTGCTTCTACAGTTCCAGTTCAAGAACTCCAACAGGTAGTTGGAACAGGGTGTCCTTTTCTGGCAAAGCAGCAGCAGCTGCTTCAGCCAATGGATGGGTCCAGGCTAGTCTCTTTCTTGCCATGACGTTCTTCCTGGGAGACAGGGGGAGCAGCCCCCCAGTGGGCCTTGGTCTATTGGCTGATTGCAAAGGCCAGTGCATGTTGCCCTTGAGCTCTGCTAGCTCAGAGCAGACGTCTACTATGCACTAAATCCATTGCTTTTAAAATTATCTACTTTCGGAGAATTGATTCAGTCCTTACTTTTCTGACAACAAATAACTGCCTTGGAACCATGGTGCACTGCAGAACATTATGGAGTAATCCACAGGGCACATTCAGTGTACTAGTTAAGCCTTTGAGCATCACTGTTGCTCCACATGAACTACAGATGTGCACCAAAGCTCACCCAAAGCGCATCTGCAGAAACACTTCTCTGGAAATGCTTGGGAGTACTGGGAACACTGGTGTGCCACCACATTGAGGAATCTTTTGAGAATCTTCTGAGGAACACCAAGGCACCCTGGGATTTAATCCAAAAACTACTGCTCTATCACAAGGGTGGGGAACTTGTAGTCCTGCAGTCTGCAGATGTTGCTGAATGCCGATCCTTTTCAGTACCAACCAGCATGGCTAATGGTTAGTGTTCACTGGGATTGTAGTGTAGCAACACTTGAAGGGCTACAGGTTTCCTATCTATGCTAACATACCAAGGTTGAAAGTTTTGGGTTGTATCCTACTAGGTTCTACTCAGGGTAGACCCATTGAAATGAATGGACCTGTTAGTCATGTCCATTAATGCCAATGAGTCTACTGTGAATAGGTTTGGCATTGGGCAGAAACCATTGTGCTGTTAGAAAGAGAGAGTTCATAAATGCTGAACCAAATCTGAACAGAGCAGAAGGAAGTTTGCCCGTCACTAATGGGGAACATGTCCTAACATTTGTTGAGCCCAAAGCTTCCCCTGCAGTTCTGCATATGCAAAGTTTGCTAACAGTTAACCCCCTTCCTTCTGCCCAGAACTGGATGCTCCAAAAAATCTGAAACACCTGTCTCAGACGGATAGCACCATCACCCTGGAATGGAAGAACAGCCAAGCAACACCGGAAGCTTACAGAATTAAGTATGCCCCCATTTCTGGTGGCGATCATGCTGAAGTCACAGTACCCAGAAGTGACCAAGCCACAACCAAAGCTACACTCACAGGTATGGCTCACCTGAAAGGTAGTCAAGTTACTGTTGGACCAAATGTCTATATAAGTTGCATGGCCTCAAGCTTGAATTGCATTCTTAAGACTACAAATCCTATCGTGCTGTGGTATTCACAAGTTCTTAATCTTTTTTATTAAATAAAAGAGGGGGACACCTTTTTGACTGAAACAGAGATGGCAAAACATATATGTTTAATATAAAATATAAATAATTACACTTTTAAAATCTTCACAACTAAGGTTTTATTCCTATGAAAATGTATACTTGTTTACTATATTAATTGATTGGTTTAAGAACATATAATTAAATGAAACTTCTTTAATCAAATGGCAACATGAATAAAAAGCTATTTCTGTTGTTGCTGTTGTTGTTTAGGTCTCAGGCCAGGAACAGAATATGGCATTGGAGTGACAGCTGTGAAGCAGGACAAAGAGAGCTCTCCTTCCACTATTAATGCTGGAACTGGTAGGAAAATGTCTCATCTTCTTTATAATAGGAAACAAATTGCCTGCCAGGAACCCCGGGGCTGTGGATTGTATGTGTAGCCAGGCTTCAGTGCCCTCTTCAGACACAGAAAGGAATAGCAGCAGTGATCGACAAGCAGTACAAAGCCTTTGGATTGTCCAGATTTGATATAAATACTTTCTCCATCTTTCCCAGCTTAAGATACTGATGCCTGGGTTCCTGAGCCACAGAATACATTATGCAGGTCTCAAGTATTGTCACCCAGGGCTGCCGCCTGACCCTGACAGTCTCCATTAAACATTCGGCATTACAGGAGTAATGAAGCTTTTCCAGCTCAAGGGATGCTTCACCTCAGGGGCATCCCTTTTAGAGATGCACACCAGTAGTGGGTATGGCCAGAGGCAAAAAGTAGGCAAAGCAAAGGATGGGATTCTAACCTTTGTAAACTAGGCTCCATTCCAGCTTTGCAGAAGTGAGAGGTTTCTAAACACACACACGCCTTTCACCATCCTCCATCCAGGGAAGAAAGGGGAATAATCACAATTCAGTGTCACATACGATTCAGGTGTGGCCTGGGGAGGAGTTCTGTGGGCTGTTTAGAGAGGCTTAGAGGGCCACATTTGGCCCCTGGGCCCTAGAAAAATAAGAGGAGCCAGTGAAAATGGGAATCATTATAAGTATTATTATCCTTTATTTTTTCTTTAATGAGCTGGCAGTTAGTGAGACTGTAGACCATCACCACAGCCCACTTAAACCGGGACCTGGGTGTATAGTTGGGTTCCCTTCTTGTGATATTGGTTTCCAAAGCTTGTAGGCAGACCTCTTTGAAGCCCACATTTTCCCCATTTGTATGTAACCCTAAGCCAAACAGTGGTACAGTACAGATAAGCAAATGTGCAGGTTTCCAGAGAGGAGATCATGGCTGCCTTGTGCCTCACTGCTCACTTTGCTGCTATGCTTAGCTAAACTGTGGTTTGGCTTAGAGGGTCATTCAAACCTGGGCTTGTGCTTTAACTCTCTCCACAAGCTGTAAACTCTAGAGCAAACCTGTATGAGCTCATGGTCTGTTTGGAGAGAGCTTGGATGACATACTGAGCCAAACCATGGCTTAGTTTGGCACAGCACAGCACCAAAATGGCTGGGGAGAAGCAAATTGGCTTCATTCTCCTGCCAGGGAGCCTATGTGTTTGCTTATTACATAGAAACCAAGCCAGTGTTTTTGTTGGATGCAGTGCGTATTCACATAGGAAGTGCTGAATTACCTTGGGCACCAGGTGAATGAACATTCAGAATATCCCACATACTTTCACAAATGATTTTTCTGCACTCTTAAGAGTACAACTCACATGATCTAGATTAGTACCAATACCTTTCTCAATACAGAGGGGACTACAGAGCACAAAGCTCCCAGGACTGAACTAGACCAGTGATTTCAAAAAAATGGATAAATATCGTGCCAACGTTCTGCGGATATATGTACATTTCAAAATTGCAGAGAGAGCTTGCTAGGCTCTGTCATGCATAAAGCCACGTAAATTTGGAGCACACTGCACTCTTTCCTCCTGTATCAGCAAATTTCTAACTGGCACTCTGCCTGTCCTGGAATAGAGAGGGGAGTCAGAAAACTGGTATGTGGGTAGGGCTGTTTTACCTCCCTCTTGAAGCCACTTCTGAAGAGGACATTGGCATGGACTAAAAAGTTTCTTTCAAATCACTAATAGTGGTGGTCAACCAGTGGTTGTCACTAGGCCAGGTCTGAACTGCAGGCTATCTGCTCACCACTGTATCTTATATCGGGAAATGTGTCTCAAAAGCACATACAAAATTGCAGCCAAGCAACAGGATCTATCTGAGCGTTTGCAGAGGCAACGCTGTTTGAGCAACTAACAACTTCATCATAGGGCAGGGATGGGGAACCCTTTTCAGCCTGAGGGCTACATTCCCTTCTGAGCAACCTTTTGAGGGCCACAGGTCTATGGAGTCAGGGCCAGATACAGAAGTGTGTTGAACAGCAAATGTAAATGCCACCATTATACAGTTTCTAGACACACATACCCCTCCATCTCCTCCATGTAGGCAGTCTGATAATTGCATTATTAGAGTTCAAGGAAGACACATTTTCACCAGGCAGAAAGACTCAAGGAGTTTGTGAAGCAAGACTAGTGAGGGGTGTGCCCTGGGAAGTATCCCAATCTTAAGGGTCGGTGAGAGAGGCCTTGAGGGCTGTGTTCAGATCTCCAGCCTGAGGTTTCCCAAACCTGCCAAAGGGGATTCAAAGATTTAAAAAGAATGGTATTACTCTTTGAATATCCATGGGATTGTTACACTGAAGAGGATAAATACTTACTTTCTGCTGCCCTTGAAGTCAGGACTAGATGTAATGTGTTTAAGGGTACAGTATGGTCACATTAGCTGCTTAAAATGCACTGAGGTCATTTTGCCCTTGCTGCAATTCAAACGTTGGTGACATGGCTGAGATGGCAATGAGGGGGGTGTCAAACCCCCCCATGGGATCACTGCATGGGCCTGGATACCTGGCCACAATGCTGCCCACCACAGAAGGTGAGCGGACTTGTACCATACTGTTCACTTGGGGGGGTATCTGTACCCAACATGCATTACATTTTTTGCTTCCACACCCCTGCAACCCCAACAACCCTTTTGCAACCCTTTCAGTAATATAGGAGGAAACATCTCTTAAGCAATACAGTACCAAATGTTTGGGAATCTTCCAGTAACAGTTCTCAGTAGAAGGAAACTCAACCTCTCTCTGCACTTTTTACACAGCTTGTAGTCCAGAAGAACAGGATCAACAGAATATACTGCTCCAGCTCCACCCAAACACAATTGTTCATTAACTGAGTCTTGTTAAGTCGATTGATCTACATGGCCCAAAATGGTCCCCCAACTCTACAATTCTCTTATTTCTCTTTGCACACAGATCTGGATCGTCCCAAGGACTTGGAAATCACTGATCCTACCGAGACAACTCTCACTTTGCGGTGGAAAATACCCCGGGCTAAAATTGATCGCTATCGCCTTACTTACATGACCCCTGATGGGAGGAAGAATGAAATGGAGATTCCTGCCGATAGCACGTCTCACATCCTAAGGTCCCTAGATGCTGGGACAGAGTACACCATCAACCTTGTGGCAGAGAAGGGCAGGCACAAGAGCAAGCCTGCAACAGTGGTTGGCTCTACTGGTACGTGCCTTTGTGTTTGCATCTCCCCAAATAGGTTCTTGGATTGCACAATGGTTTACAGCTCATGGCTGAGGGCCTGAAGCCAATAGCCCCTTGGCTCTGACCCTTCAGTTCATGCCTCCAACCAAATTGTAGGCTTAAATTCCTATGGGGTGTGGGTACAGCAGACAAAAAAAAAAAAAAAAAAAGACAGGCAGCCCATAATATGCCTTTTCTGCAATCAGCCCCACTTCCCTGTTGCTCTAACTTATGTTTGCATATTTTAATGTTTCTAGAGTTCCAGTGGGCAGGCACATGAGCAGGAAATGTGCTTTGAGCCCTGTAACACGCCTCTTTTGCAAAGGATGGAACCAGGACACTGTGCGGTTATTTGCATGGTGATGCAAGTTGCTACATTAAATAGTCGTCTAGATTGACTTGGGACAGGTTAGGGACAGACTGAACTTAGCTCTATTCACACCTAAAATTTAAAGCACTATGATACAACTTTAAATAGTCACTTTAAAAACAATCTGGGAACTGTAATTCATTATGGGTGCTGACATTTCTTAGGAGACCCCCCAGTCCCCTTGCAGAGCTACAGTTTCTAGAGTGGTCTAACAATCAACCTCTCTTCACTGGGAAGTCTGGGACTGGTAGCTTTGGGGGAAGCTATGACTGTTTAACATGGTGCTATAGTGCTCTAAATGTATGATGTGAATATGGCCCTTGTCATGCAAAAGCTCATTCACTGGGAGAGGAACCATCAAAGGCACAAGCTTACATCTGATTAATGCTTGCAGCCATAAATATGATAACAGCATCTTCTTTCTAGGAAAGAACTTTTCAGGAATGAGTTTCCCAGCCAGCCACTCCAGGTCTTTAGCTCCAGTTTTGGTGGTCTGTGCAGCTAAAGAAGTAACAAGATCAAAGTTTCCTTCTGTACATATTTACAAGATGTGCCTTGATATTCAGATTAGTGTCTGGATGTTAATGAAATCCCTATTGTTCCTTTTATGTTTCAGCAATAAAAAATAGAGTTCTTTGATGGTGGGGGACTGGCATGGGCAGCTCATTAACACCATATGGAAGGTTTTTTTCTTCACCTCTATAGTCCCATCTGGTTTTGAGAACCCAGGACAGTGAAATGCAGATGTTCCCCAAATTAGCACATGCTCCAGATTTCCCCCATTTAGGTATTGAGTACTTAGGGACCACAAGGAAGGGAAAGGGCTTTCTTCTAGAGTCTCATATCCAATACCGATCATTTGAAAATTTCAAGGCAGACAGTTTCTTTTAACCATCTGCCAAGGCAAAATTCTAAAAAATGCACATGCTATAAATAACTGGAATCTCTCTGCATGAAATAAATTATTGGGTACGTAAAGGTCTATTGTGGAAAGGGATGGTGGAAAGGTATTCATTGCTCTCATCTTGCCTAGTTTTATCTGTCAACTTCTATATGAGGAAGGTCCAGATTCTGAGGGGTATTCCCATTCCTGCTCAGTGGTAGGGCACCTGATTTGCATGCAGAAGACTGCAGATTCAACCCCTGGTGTCTCTAGCTAGGGCTGGGAGAGACTCCTGCCTGAAGTCCTGGACAGCCACTGCCAGTGTAAACTATACAGAGCTAGATTGAGGAATGCTATAAGGCAGCTTCCTATCTTCCAGGGGAAAGGACTGTAGCTCTGTGGCAGAGCACATGCTTTGCATGTAGAAATTCCCAGGTTCAATCCCCCAGAATTTCTAGGTAGGGCTATAAGAAACTCTGGCCTGAAACCCTGGAGAACTGTTGCCAGTCAGTGAGTTGTATTGAACTGGGAACATGTTCATTTAGATCAAGGAATCCAAGTTAGCCATGCTCATTACTTAAAGTAGGTCTACTCTGAATAGGACTTACATTGGTCACAACCCTATGTAGACAATACTGAGTTAGATGGGCCAAAGGTCTGACACAGTAAAAGCCAGCTTCCTGTGTTCCATATTCTTCTAGGGATTGTATAAACGAGGTCTGGAAAAAAATTGCATAAACAAGTGAGCTCAGATGTCCAAATCTGGACATTTCTAGCATCAAAGCCTAAACCCCCTAGGATTTACTTGTTTTTTATTTATCAGTGATCGCCTGCCCAGAGTTATTTCTTCCCCACCCACCTCTTCCTGCTGGACAGGGACGCCAACTATAGGGGGCTCTGGGTGCCCGAGCACCCACACCGCAGGGCCCCTGACTCAACTTCCAGTGCCTCATGAAGCACCGGAAGTCATGTCCGAGGCCTCGTGAGACCTCAGAGATGCTTTACTAGGCCTTGTGAGGTCTTGGAACCTGACTTCTGGTGCCACAGGAAGTTGGGTTCTGAGGCCGGGGGATGTGTGTGACGTCATGACATCACTTCGCAACGTGACATCATGATGTTACATGCACTGGGCACCCATAACCTGGGGCCCAAGTTGGTTCCATTGCTGCTGGGGTCCCTCCGTAATAAGTACAGGAGCTCTTGCATCAAAGTTCTGCTAGCCACTGTTCTGTCTCCCTCTGCCCCCAAGTGAAGTTGCCCTTGTCCCAATATATAAGCACCAGGAGGACCATTCAAACAAGGGCCCAGAAGGATGCTGGGATGTGACTCAGGGAGATGATTGTTCCCTTATTATATTCCCTTGATTGCCTCTAACGTGGGCAAGGAATCTTCCATCCTTAGCCAAATCATACAAGACATGTTGCTTCAACCCTTCTGCTTTTAAATGACACTAAGTCCCTTTGTACTCCTTTAGCATCAGGCAGCTTGAATAACCCAGGCTTTGCCTTCTGAATTGGCTTCTGTGATTTTTAAGTTGATGTCCCCCAGGAACAACCCATGGAAGCAAAGACGGGGGCAATTTGATCGCATTCCTCCAAAGCAAAACATGAGTGGGCTTTTAGGAGCTGCAGTCGATGTCAGTCACACTCTGGGAAATAAGGAGCATGAATAACTTAGGTACATTGATTTTAGTGGGTCTACTCTTAGCAGAACTTAGTTGGATTTGTTTTGTGGGATTTGGGTCCTAGAAAAAGAAATGGTATGAATAGTTCCAAGGCCCTGATCCAGATTAAGTTAGATGGTCTTAAATCAGGGATTTAAATTGTATTTCCTCCTTGAAGCTCAGGGTGAAACACATTCCCTGCCCACCAGTGTTGTCTTCACAACATCCCTGTGAGGTAGGGTAGACTTAGCTTCATAGCTGCAGCTTAGGATTTGAACCTGAGTCTCCCCCACCCTTTTTCTGGCATGCCAATCACTTACTCTCCTTCTGGTTAACTCCTTCTGCTCAAGGACCACAGACTGAAGTATAGTTCCATTTGAGACAAAGACAGTCAAAGTTCTACTTGTTCTCATTAACATCAGTAAAAATGCTTCATACTCTTCACCTCCTCAGCAGCAGGAAGTTCCTGCTCCGTTGTAAAGGGTTGGCTGATTCCTGGGACAAAGAAAACCACTGCATCTAGGCCCTGTGCTGTCAATACTAACAGCCACTTCCTGAGGTTTCAGGTCCATCTCTTTAGGTAGAAAAGAAGACAGATTTACCCCAGTCAGCATCCAGGAAAGCATTCCCATCTGGTATGATTTAGGGAGACAGGAAGCTGCCCTAGAGTGAAGCAGACCATTGGTCCATCTAGCACACTATTGTACCCAATTGCCTGGTAAAAGCTGTCCACTCAGGACACATTCATTGCCCTACCTGGAGATGTTCAGGGTTGAATCTGGGACCTTCTGCATGCAAGGCAGATGTTCTCCCACTGAGCTATGGCTGAAGTAACAGTGAGGGATCACATTTAAATTCTTTATAGCATTCATATTCTCAATATGAACAATATGAACCATATATAGAAATGGCAGCAGCAGACGCTGGAGGCTTTGCTTAGAGTATAATAAATAGAGGAATTTCATTTTTGGAAGGAATGTTTATAGCCAGATATCTGTTGTCCATCCAAGAAGCTCTTAACTCAAGACTGTATTTATTCTTTTCTTAATCTACCTGCTATGTCTGGCTACTGTCGCCTCATCTGGGCCTCTATATTTCTCATATTTATTATATTTCTACCCCATTCTTCCTGTTAGAGAGCTCAGGATAGCTACATGTAGCTCTCAGTCCAAGCTCATGCCTGCTTTGCTTTGGCAATGTTATAGAAACAGATCATGCACTGGGTTGTTACTAGGATGGGGAAGAAACAGGATTCAGTTTGCATTTAAAGATAAACCTGCCAAATTCACACTTTCCTAAAATAATGTGAATTGAAGCAAAACCATCAAAATTCATACTGCTCTGAATCTTGTGATGTAGTTCTCCAGCTAAAAAATGTGTACAAAAATGCATATACTAGTATAATCTGTGCAGGGGCATGCATATTAGTAAAAATAACATACAAAAATGCATTATATTAGGAAAATCTGTTTTCTTAGTTGTTGAAAGCATGACATTTTACCCATTTAACCACTGTATCCCAGAAAATATGAAATTGCTGTTCACTATGAAAACAGGATTCTGTCCCCTTGCCAATAGAAGACAACTAATATGGAGATATAGGGAGCACTATCCACTCCCTTCCTTGAAAACATAGGAGTCAATTCCTAGGGGCTGTGGGGGCTTTGGCCCCCACAATAAAATATTTGAGGGACTGGGGCCCCACGAAGTTGATGGGCATTCCCATTCAAATGGTGTGTATGCACTGTGTCACGTGGTCGATTATGTGGGGTGGGGCTTACCAGCGCCCCCACAATATTTTATTCAAGTTGGCACTCCTGCTTGAAAAGAGAGGGAATCAACAGAGAATGGTCCACTGATTGCACTGCTATGCAGATAACAGGGGTGTGCGCTGACCACAAGGTTCTGTTCGTACCACAGTCTGGCATGTTGGCAAACAAACAACCACAAACACTGGCATTGGTTCGAGTTCTACCCCCCAGAGCAGGAGAAAACAAGCTTGCACCATCTTTCATGTGACAGCCCTTTAGATAGTTGAAGATGGCTATCATATCTCCTCTCAGCCTCCTCTTTTCCAAGCTAAATATACCTAGCTCCTTCAGCCATTCCTCATAAGGCTTGACTTCTAGACCCTTGATTATCTTGCTTGCCCTCCTCTGCACACATTCCAGCTTGTCAACATCCTTCTTAAATTGTGGTGTCCGGAACTGGACACAATATTCCAGGTGTGGTCTGAGCAAGGCAGAATAGGCCGTTACTATGGCTTCCCTTGATCCGGACCCTATACTTCTGTTGATGCAGCCTAGAATAGCATTCGCTTTTTTTTACTGCTGCATCGCACTGTTGACTCATGTTAACAGTGTTCCACCAAGACCCCTGGATCCTTTTTACATGTACTGCTAGTAAGCCAAGTGTCCCCTTATTTACTTATTTTCCAGTACTGCACATATACGTGGTTGCACATGAGTCAATTTCATGTAAGTGCAGGGACTCCTGTACATTTATTTTTGAGACACAAATAAGCATTTACCGTATTTACTTGAATTTAATGCGCACCTTTTTTGACCAAATTAAGTCAAGAAAATTAGGGTGTGGATTAGATTTGATGGTGCATTGGATTTGATTGCAAGCTTGAAAAACACCACTGACATAGCAATTACTTTTTTGGTTTCAAGGTTTTGAAAACTGAGGTGTGCATTGTATTTGATTGTGCATAAGATTTGCATAAATATGGTACCATAAATGCTTTAAAAAAATGTTTTTAAACTGCAGATAAATGCAGAAACAGAATGAAACAGAGTTATGGGTGAAACACATGAAATGATGCATATCTGAAACAGATAGGTTCACCCTTCCATAATCAGATGACAGTGTTGAACTGGGAATGTACATTTGCCAAAGCATCTTGCCTCACCTTGAAATGCTTGGAATTCCCTTTCCCTTTCCCTAGTTAGGTTGCCTCATTTCCCTCTCTGCTGGAGACAGGGAATGAACAGAAATAGTGATCAGGGCTGATGCTGTCAGCTGGCATGGTCAGGCATTGGCTGAGGACCCACACTCCAGAAGCGGGTCCTCTGACAAGCCCCACCCTCAGACTTGCTTGTTATCTTCACTGTTGTAATCTCTTTGTTTAACCACCTCTTTTTCTGGCTCAAACCACAGTGGTGGTGAGGAGAAGGAGCAACAGATGCCACTGTCTGCTTGCTCATTGGCTTGCCACCTGTCAAACAAGCAGGTGGTACTAATGATGAAGTAGTAGAGCAGCTGGTGAGAATGAAGGGCCTGCATCCAAGTAAATTTTACTCAGAACAGACCCATTGAAATTAATGTGCCTAACGTTTGTCGTCTCCATTGATTTTAATGGATACTCTGAATATGACTAACATGGGACACAACCCACAGTGAGAAGGCAGAGTCAGTGAGTAAGGGAAAGGCATGGAGGGTGTCTGGCCAAAGGGCCCTCCAAAAGCTGGATCAAGCACTGAAGGTAATTTATCTTCAAAGAATACACAATATCCAGGGGGTGCCATTAGCATGAAAGGTCTTCCCATCCACTACTTGCACTCTCTCAATTTACCTCATTCGTTACTGCATTCCTGTAATAGCTTTGGGGGAGCAAATATTGAATTGTTAATGGTTTACTGTAAAGCAGCAGACTGTATGTGTGTGTCTTGCAAAATGAATTTCAGATGGAAATCAGTCCCTGAATTGCCTTTTTAGATCCCACAGCTTAATATTCTTGCTTGCTAGAAAGCTATAGCTTCACTGAGGCTATCAAGGTTTATGGGTGGCTTCGCTGATGTCTGCTTCCTCAGCTGTGTTCCTGAATCTCCTTTGGAAATCTTATCCCCAGGTTTTCTCCTAGGACATATAGCTCCTGCAGTATGTGTATAAGTGAAAGGGAGATGGGCTCATAAATACGTAACCAGGTAAAAATGGAACTCATTATCATGAAAGCTTTGAGACAGACGGTGCCTCATCACTCCTTTGCTTGCTTGCTTTGACCTTCAAATCTGATTAACCAATCTGGCTCTCTGTCCTTTATATCTAGAAAAAGAGCCTGAGCTGGGGAATTTATCAGTCTCAGAGGTTCACTGGGATGGATTCCAGCTCACCTGGACGGCTGGAGAAGGGGCCTTTGAGAACTTTGTCATGCAGGTGCAGGAGCCAAACCAGCCAGAAAATGGACATAATATCACCATCCCAGGCTACTTGCGATTTGCGAATCTTACTGGCCTCCTGCCAAGCACTCTTTACACTATCACTCTCTATGGTGTGACTCGGGGCTACAGAACAAAGCCCCTTTCAGTTGAATCCATGACAGGTATCTTCTTGTCTTTTTTTGCATCTGCTCACCTGTTTCAGCCACCATTTCTTGCTTCCTTCCTTCCTTCCTTTGCAGAAAGAGAGAGAATGGCATCTGCTCAACCCTGCATTGTTTCCCTCCCTCCCTAATGACGAGCAAATCTCCTGTAGGTTGACTATTTCATTTCATGGTAACCCGTGGAACCACTTTCTGGAGAGCTACCAATTGACATGCTACTTGCTTCCCTGCTATTTTCATCTAAAAAACAGAGACAGGGGTTTATCAGTTGTGATGCTTTCCTTATTTGAAGAACATCCCTAGCAGAATATTAAGGAACTGAGTGAAAGGAACTGAGGCTTGGCTGTAGATTAAAGTAATCTTCCAGCATGAAAACCATAGTCCTAAATCTATGCTCAAAGGCACATTCCTCTGCATTTAATTTCTTTTATAATCATCTGTATTCTGAAGATCTCCAGGCAGCATAATATGCCTCTTCTTCCCCTCCATATGCTATCAGCTCAGTACAGTATTTACAAAGTTTCTTTGCAAGTGTTTCAAAAATGCGCAGCTATTTCCTGAGAGTTTTCTCTAAGCTGTGTGTGTGTGTGTGTGTGAGAGAGAGAGAGAGAGAGAGAGAGAGAGAGAGAGAGAGAGAGACCTAACGGATATTATTGCAACTTTCCCCTCTAGAGTTGTGCATAGGAGAAGACTCAAAATCATTTCTAGGGACCTGCTCTGCATTCTGCTTCTACGCATGGGGGCCTTGATTATCTTCGACATCTATTTTGCATTGGCTTTTAGCTTCTTTCCTTATTTGCTTGCTTGAGCTGGTCTCTCCCCCATTTCATCTCCTGCATTGTTCAGCTCGGGACTTGAAGTCAAATAGAACAGACTTTGAGCTTTCAGTTAAAATCAAAATTAAAATCAAATCCAATGTTGTTTCCCTTCTTCAGCGATGAAGCCCGAAGTCAGCAACTTAACAGTTTGGGGCATCACCCCTGAAGGCTTCAATCTCTCCTGGATCACCACCAAAGGAAACTTCGAGAGCTTTATCATTGAAATTATTGATTCCAACAGGTTGCTGGAACCCATGGAATACAACATCTCAGGCCACTTAAAGGCTGCTCATATCTCAGGGCTGTCCCCTAAAACTAATTTCATTATCTACCTCTATGGAGTTACTCGTGGTTTCCGTACTCAGGCATTAAGCGCTACAGCTACTACAGGTATATGATCCTACCTCATGTGTATCATGTGTTATTCAGTTTCCTTTTCAAGACCGTCCTTAACCTCAGCACCATTTACTCTTTCACACTTCCTATTGCCTTCTGGTGAATTGCAGAAATGGACAACTAAAATTGTAAGTGTGCTGAAGTGTTCCCTTACATGAAAAGATATTTGGAGCTTTTTTCATGGGCTTTTTTTTTTTTGGTAGGGAGAAGGGGCAGTAAAGAAGAAAATTAACTATTTGTGTATGCCACTTTTAAAGTCATTGTTTAACTATGAAAGAGGTAACGATGGCTACCAACTTGGATGGCTTTAAAAGAGGAGTACACAAATTCATGGAGGGTAAGATTATCATGAGGCACAATGGCCAAGTTCTCCCTCTAGTCTGTATGCCTCTGAATACCAGTTGTGGGGAATCACATGTGTTAACATGATGGTGGACTATGGTAGGCCTTTGGCTTTAATCCAATAGAGCTCTTCTTACAATTTTGTAACAGAGATAAGTTTTTCTTCCTCTCTTATAAACACTGAAAGTAAGGGTTATCTGGTTAAGATGGCTGGTGGCAGATTTAGGACCAATAATAATAATTCACTCAATGCCTATTTAAATTTTGGGACTTTCCTGTGCTGCAGCAGAGATTTTATGATGTTCCATGAAGAAAAGCAGCCATTTTTTCTAGAAGCGTAGAACACATCCACTTTAAGGGGAAATGGGACTAGAAATGCTTGTTAGTCCATCGCAATATCCTATTTTGATGGACTTGGGAAATCTCTAAGTAGTTTTTTCTAAGGTATATTATACTTTCCATTGATCCTCCAAAGGTTCATAAGGGAAGAGAATGGAAAGTGTGCTGAATATATGTAGCCACATCTAGCATCTTCTGTAGCCCCTTGCAGATGTTGGTTATACATGTGAAGAACTAATGAGTGTAACAACAAATCGCTGTTCCCAGGGAACTCTGGGAATTGTATCTCTGTGAAGAGAATAGAGGTCTCTTAACAATTCTTGGCACCCTTGATGTGTTAAAAATGTGTAGTGCAGGTGGGGCCTTAATCTGAACAATAAAGTCTCTACCCACCAGAGTTTCACTAAAAATATGAAGTTATGAAGTTTCCCATTATACATATAATATTATACACATACTATATATCCCCCCCCCCCAGATTTACTAAAGATTTACTGAAGTAACCTGCACATAAATAGACACAGCAACACACATAACTCTATAAAGCAGTCTCAGCTAGCACAGTCTATGTGGGACTAGTACTCCAACAAAACCTGGAGAGCACCATGTTGGTATCAAAATGCATATGTTTCAATATACGTATAAGAGGAAACAGAGGAAACAGAGTACAGCATGAGGCTTCACATTTTATGGGTATTGTCACAAATATATGCATAAATGTATTTTTAAACATAATTTTGCATATAATTATCCAGACTTTTTTAAAAAACAACAACAAACCAACCAACAGTGCACATAGTTTAGACAGAAGTAGGTTCTCAATACAAGAGGCAGTTCAATGTGAGAAAAGCCTGTGGGTTAGAATTCTGTATATATATCTCTTTAAAACTGATTCATTTCTATCCTAGTCGTCTCAATGCTGCCTACTGCTTTCCTGTATTTTTGCCATTGTATAAATTGGACAACCAAAAAGCACCCTTTAAAGGTTGCTTTAAATGTTAGCTCTACTCAGATTAGACCCAGTGACTAACTTAAGTCCATTAAATTCAGTGGATGTATGCTCAGTAGGATTTAGCCGGATACAACCCAAAGTTTACAGGTAGGATTCCACCGGGCATGTTTCTTCTGCATCCTTGAGTTCTTCTGTTATTGTATTCCACCTTGGAAGTTTTGCCCATGTTGATTCCAATGTGTTTTTTCCTCATAGTAACTGCACATCTCCTTAGCAAACTCACAGTTTCAGATACTTCCTCTGACAGCCTGTCCCTCATGTGGGAAGCGCAGGACGTTGCCTTTGACCATTTCCTCTTAGATGTTAGAAACACCAACAACCAGTCTCTGGACTCCCAGCAGCACACAGTGCCGGGGGACTCTCGGAGCTTTGTCCTCATCAATCTCAGACCGAACTCTAATTATACCCTCCAGCTTCATGGCTTGGTTGATGGGCAAAGTAGCCAGACCTTGACGACATGGGCTACCACAGGTATATCACCTCCAAGATTTGCCTTTTCTCTGATTCCTTTTACTCATAAGTCCAGTTTCGCCAAGTATGATATTTTCCTTCCTGTCTTAATTTAGAAAGGGTGCTTATTTCTCAGAACAGGAGTAAACATGAAAGGAGGACAATATTGTTACAACTGTTGTGTCCCAACAATTAAGGACTTCTTCTGTATATGCACACATGCTAATCTACATCACATATGTGTGTGTATGTGTGTGTGCTACTTACAACATACATATATGCATATATAAATATATGTGTATGTACTTGTTCCAGCAGACATTTTTCTAGAGCATCACTGCATCTGATCTCCCATCACTGACCATCATTGCACTTCTTCTGTCTTTCTTCTTCCTGCCTTGATGTTTTCATCATGAGGCCTTGCTATCCCACAGTTCTTGTCATCCTGAGAGATAAATCTTTGCATGCCACCTTGCTTTATGATGGCACATATCAGTGTTCTGCTGTTGGACCTAGAAGACACCTCAGATACTTATATTTTCAGTATTGCAATGTATCAACCAAAGAGAGGTGGGAAGCTGCGTGGTTGGTACCAATACCATTATACATATCAAGAGTCTCATCTGTCTGGCATCTCTGCATATATTATTATGCTGAGTCAACACCTGGAATGGAAAAGCAAAGCCCATCTCTTTCTTGAGCTTCCAGCCCAAGAGTACAGTCACTTCTACCAATCTTCCTTGATTGGCGTTAGGATGATAACATACCTTCCTCAAGATGCCAGCGTGTTTTGCTAACAAAGGCACCTCCAGAGTAACCAAGATCCTACTGTATGTCTTGCCTGACAGGATTCTTTCATTTTGCATTGCATGCAGGAGCTTTTACGTTCCAAGGGCCATGCCTGATCTGACCGGAAAAGCATGCTTTGACAATGTCCAAGTGGTGGAGAAATGTTGGGAAAACTATTTCAAACTTGCATGTTAAGTCTGGTGGTGCTATATCTGTCTTCTGCGTTGCTGTACATTCCACCATCTTCAGGTGATCATGAGATCACATTGAGCTTGTTTCTTTAAAGGCACATGAGCATTACAAAACCATGCCAACACTGCTTTGTCACCATATGGCAGCATGAGGGCAGTTCTAGCATGAGTCCTTAATTGGGGTCAGTTACGTTTCACACATGCAGTAAGCAGTGCTGAGGCAAGCACAGCTTCTTGGGAGCTGGCGCCTGCTTCAGTTCTGCTTTGGTCCCTGCTCACATCCATTTTTCTCCCTTCCATTCCTGAGGCAAAAATTAAAACATCTTACCTTGGGGAAAGAGAAGGGAGACTTATTGGGGGGCTCTCCTAAATGAGCAGACCATCCATTGATGCAACTTATGTCATTTTTATACTCTGGACTTAGTGGTTTTGTGCCGGGGGTGGAGAACCTCACATGTTGTTGATTAAGTGATGCACCTTCTGTTTTCTCTACCACCACATGGCTGCCAACCAGTAATGCTTTTCTCTTTCCACTTTTTGTGTTCCCTTTTTCTTCAGAGGTCGAACCACAGCTGGGCATGCTTACACTCACAAATGCTAAGGCCAACACATTCAACCTCTCCTGGACCACAAGAGATGGGCCTTTTGCAAAGTTGGCTGTAAATGTTAGAGATTCCCATTTGTTCCGGGAGTCTCAGAAGCTTTCGGTGTCAGGAGAGGCTCATGACACTCTCGTCTCAGGCTCAGTAGATTATACTGATTATGACATTAACATTCAGGGCACAACCACAGGCGGGAGACACACTGAGTCTCTCATCTCTTTGTTGATGACAGGTACCCATTTAAAAGACATTGGGTGTTTGTTCCCCCCCACCCCTTCCATTCCCCTCCTATTTGGATTAAATGAATTGGCAATTATGATTGCGGCATTTTCACCATGTACTGCCTATCCCATATGTAAGAATGTTGATGGATTACAGCTTTGTGGAGCAAAGTTGATTGACTTTCAATTGAGGGTTGCCTGTTTGCTTGTTTTAAACCAAACAGCAGTAGGCAATGGACAATACTAAATTTATATTACTATGTGTCTGGAGAAGAAAACATTGACGGTTAATATGATCTTCATCTTCGTGTAATTGTAGCCATGAGATCTTGGACTGCCTTGGAAGGTGGTAAATTCTCCTTTGGCAGAGGTTTTAGACAGATATTGTTGGGCTCAAATTGCCATCAATCCCAGCCAACATGGCCAATTGTCAGGGATGATGTCTAACAACATCTAAAGAGCCACAGGTTCTCTGCTGCTATACACAATTACTTGGAAGCAAGTTCCATTGACCACACTGAGACTTACTTCTCGGTAAACACACTGAAGTTTGTCTACCACCCTCATAGATCAGCATTTCCCAAACTTGCATCTCCAGCTGTTTTTGGACTACAACTCTCATCATCCCCAGCTAGCAGGACCAGTGGTCAGGAATGGTGGGAATTGTAGTCCAAAAACAGCTGAAGACCCAAGTTTGGGAAACACCGCCATAGATCTTAGAAGGCACTGAAGCAGAGCTTCCATAGTCTCGGTTATGACTAGGACAGGTCCATGCAGGTGTTGATGGGTCTTCTAATAACCTGGTCTCAAACTGCAGCATAACCCTTTATGCACCTAACATAGACCACATCATGAAGCTTGACTGTGCTATCCATGGAGATATTGGATTGTACCCAAACTAAGTTCTCTTCAGACTAGACCCAAATTATTCAGTTCATTGATTTCAACAGGTCTATTCTGAGTAGGACTGGCATTGGATACAGCCCACTGAGTGATGGATATGCATGTATGAATCTACCTTGAAAACTATATACAATTATTTCACCATTAATACTACACTGTAATAGTTGCTAGTTTCCCCTGCTCCCCCATGGAGACCTGTGGTTTATATCAAGTTACACGCACTGTCTTATCTAACTCTTTTTTTTTTCTCCTTTGTGTTTTTCACACCTTCCCCTTCTTTCAGAGCCTTTGCCCCCACTGGAAAACCTCACTGTCTCAGGCATTAATCCATATGGCTTTACAGTGTCCTGGATGGCATCAGAGAATGCCTTTGACAGCTTTCTAATAATCGTGGTGGATTCTGGCAAACTGCTGGACCCCCAGGAGTTCCTCCTCTCAGGAGCCCAGCGTCAGCTGACACTTAGAGGTCTCATAACTGGCATTGGCTATGAGGTTGTGCTTTACGGTTTTGCTCATGGTCGCCAAACTAGGCCCTTAAGTGTTGTTGCTCTAACAGGTATTTTAATGCAACTGGAATGTTCTCTACCTCTAATGCACACTTTTTTCATCCTTCCTCTGGACACTTTTTTTTAATGCCTCATTTGGTGACCAACCATGGTTTCCCTCATCACTAGCTACTGACACATCCACTAACATGACTCCCATACTTCTCTTTCTTGGATGCCCTATTTTTCCTGTCTCTTGGAGAACCAAACTGAGAGAACCAACAGATGTTGATTTGTTCAGATGTCTTTGAACCCCTATCCAAAGGGGGAGTTTCAATGTATCCTCATTGATTGAATCTTTGTTTATACATTCTACTTCTCTTCCCTTGTTTATTTATTCTACTTTTGGAAAAGCAGATTGCATGAGGTACACAGCAAGAGAAGAATTCTCCTATCCAAACACTGATCAGGCTCACAGATATGGTTAACTTCAAGAAAACTTGAGCTTTCAAGAACTCCATGAGTGTTAAACTCCCTATGGGCTAGCCATTCTTCAAAATGATGACAGGGACAATACCAGCTGTGAACATTATGGCCGACCAAGTATTCCGAAGGGTACCCCACATCTAAACCCATCAATATATCCATTTAACTAAGCCCCACCACCATATTGTCTCCATTGGAAAGCTTCAGCAGTGGCTTTGAACAAGGATTTAAATCTGTGTTAGGAACTTACTTCTGAAGGAAGAATAATCTTAATTCTTGGAACATTTTTCAGTAGTACTCCAGGACTCCTTAAAACACCTCTTCTCCATGATAGTCCGATCTATTTTCTTCATACAAGAGGATCTGCAATGATGGCAAATATGATCTAAGTTTGCATACATAGTTGAGCTTTCATATTCCTTGTAAGCCAAGGTATCCAGCTTCATTGGAATCCTATTGGATTAACTTAGTTGATTAATATATTGCCTTTCTTCCATAGAACTCAACGCAGCACAGCATACATAGGATTCCTAGGCAATCTTCCATCTAGGCACTAAATAGACCTAGACTGGTTTTGAGCTGCAGCCAGGTTGTTGTAGCTTGTGCCTTCACACTCAAGTAGTGAACTCCTAGTTCAAGGGTATGATCTAGCCCTCTATAAATAATTTGTCCTGCCCTCTCAAGACCAATGGCCAAAAGGAAAGGAATAGAAGTAGACACAGCACTGGGATGGGTGGAGATGCTTCCCTACCATCACATTCATCATTTAATGGATAGACAGGAGTAATATGAGGTGGTTGTCTGCCTGTGTATGTCCTTTGTATGTACATGTGAGAGTGTGTGGGGATCATACCCATCACTGCATTGCCCCACCAACCTCAGTCTGCACTTAGCCAGCACCCACCTGCCTATCTTCTTTCTTGTGACCAGTCCAGGGGGTTTCAGTGTTTTAGTCTCTTTAGTGTTGCTCCTCGTAGAACCCTGCAGGAAGCTCTTGACCATCCTACTCTCTCTCTCTCTCTCTCTCTGTGTGTGTGTGTGTGTGTTTAATCCTTTTTAAAATTAATTCAATTCCTAGCCAAGAAACTAAGGATTTTTCCAATCCTTAGCAGCATTATTTGACATCCACCCATATTTACTTGTAGCCTTTCTGTTCTCTCTCTCCATCTCTTTCATTATCTTAGAATATCTTGCTAAGTAACACAGCTCCGGAAGGTGGAAGAAAATTGATGCTACAGCAATCTTGGTAGCTTTTGAAGCATGCATGGCTAAACAGTGATAAAGCTTTATTTAGTTCCTTCCACCTGTAAAAGTGCAACAAGTGCACTGCTGCATCAGACCAAAAGTCCATATAGCCAAGTTATCTCTTTCCACTTGTGCTTAAGTTACAGGAGTTCAGGTTTCAGATAAGCAATAAGAAAATACCTTGCTAGGGGAAAGCAGCTCAACAATAGAACCAGCTACCTAGGGAATTGGTTAGGCTCTCCCTCAGTCGAGAGTCATCTGCTCAGGGATGAAAAACCTCTGCCCCTCCAAATGTTATTAGACTTCAGCTCCCATTATTCCCATACAGCATGGCCAACAGAGAATAGTAGCCCAATAACATCAGGAGGGCTGCAGAAGCTCCCCACTCCTGCCCTAAATTTTCTGTATGGATAGGGCAGAAGGGGTGGTTCAATAAGACAGTGACCCACCACCCTCAGCTATCCCCACCTGCCTGCCTTCTTGCTTATTACCATTCTCAGTGTTAGCCTTGCAGAACTCAGCAGTGAGGAGGTTGGGAACAAAACTGAAATAAGTTGACTCAGCATATCATTGGCTTCACCTCCACCTACTGATAGCCTCCTCGTCTTCTGTGCCACCAGCCACCACCAGATCAGGAGAGCTGGACTAAAGGGGCTACAAACTTATTATAATTTGTGAATTGGAAGAATAGATTGTTTTGTTCAAAGGCGTGCTTTGATGTGAACCCGGGAAAATGACAATGTTCAGATAATTTACAATGGCTTTGCTTTTAATGACCTTCTTTAAAAAAATGAGCAGAAAAATAGGAGATTCTGATGGAAGACAGAGAACGAATGAACATCAGGCTTACTACCAGCATGTTTTAATATTGCATGGCAGGGGGAGATGGTGAGGGATAATGCCGTGCTGCTTTGGGGGTACTTGAAGAGTGATCGCACCTACACCCACATATTTTGATAAGAATGTGTCTTGCTCATAATCTCTGAATGCATTTCCCCCCCTTTATTTTTTTGGATAGCGGATTCTTTCCACTTCTTTGAATTTGTGACGGGAACATTTACATCATACGCTAATCTGACTTGGGGCAAACCTCCTTGGAGTCTCCTCCTTTTTCTTCTTTTAAAGGAAATTAAAAATCTTATTTCTCCCTCTCCTGCTTTCTTTCTTTCTCTTTCTCTCCCTCTTGCACTTTCAGAAGCAGAACCTGAAGTGGACAACCTTCTGGTGTCAGATGCAACCCCTGATGGCTTTCGTCTGTCTTGGACGGCAGATGATGGAGCCTTTGACAGTTTTGTTCTTAAAATAAGGGACACCAATATGGTATCAGACCCTCTGGAACTAATTGTACCAGGCCATGAACGCACCCAAGATATAGTAGGGCTGAAAGAAGGCACAGGATATTACATTGATCTCTATGGAGTTACCAGTGGACAACGTTCCCAACCTGTAAATACAATCGCTACAACAGGTATTGTTTGGATAAAGTGTGGCAAGGATGAGAAAGGCATGATCCACTCACCTGCATATGTGTGCATGTGTCTTTCACATCTGTACCTTTCTTCTTGACACGCTACATTTCCATATGCAGGGTCTTGTTTCTTTATTTTTTAAGGTGAAGGAGCATCCCGTCATGTGAGCCCAACTGTCATTCTGAACTAAGGAGTATTATCCAGTGTTAGTCCTACTCAAAGCAGAGGCTTTGGAACTGATAGACATGACTAATTTAAGTACATTAATTCCAAAGGATAAAATTTAGCTGCAAGCAATGCTAGCTTTTCATACCATAAAAATTTGGAAAGTCCAAGAATGGGTGTAACGTCTGTGGAATCCTTGTTGGAACATGCATTCATCACTGGTCAGTAGGTCTTCACACAGACCAACTCATGCAAAGAGGACAGCTATTTCGAAGTGGCTTTACTTGTTAAGCATAGGAAACTGTCCTGTACCAACTCAGACCATGGTCCATCTACTCAGTATTGTCTTCAACAGAGTTGAGGAACCTCTGGCTCAGGGGCCACATTTAACCCACCAGGCCTCCCCATTTGAACCACAAGATCATTTTCCTCCAACCATGCCCACTTGGATCACACCTGATGTCATAGGAAGTTCAATCCTGTTTTATCACTATCTCTCCCCCAATCCATAGGCCAGCTTTTAACAGGATGGTAGGAACACCTACAAGTCAATCAGTCAATATTATTATGGTGCAAGGTGATTGACATGTCGGTGCTCCTGCCCACCTGTCAGGGTTGACCCATGGGCTGGAGAGAGAGAAGGATCTGACCTGCTACACCAAAAAGGTTTCACACCCCAGTCTGCATTTACTGGCAGCAGCTATCTGGGGTTTCAGGCAAGAGACATTCCAATCCCTACTTGGTGATGCCTTGGATTGAACCTAGGTCCTTCTGCATGCAAAGTAAATACTTTGCCACTATGATACAGCTTTTCTCCAGGATAAATATTAGCTGTTACAGTGCCTCCTTCCCACCATCCCTATCATCAGTGACAGAATCTTAGTCAGCCCTTTTCAGAATGACTTAGGAGCCCAGGAGTTAATTCTGGAGGTTGGTAACAGGAAAAAGTCCATTAAAATCTCCAACAACATTGCTTATAGTTCAGCAATTCAGAGAGCTTCAAGGAATCGTGGTCCTCATGATGCATGAGTGACATGTAATTAGCTTTTGATTTTATGCCTTTCGGTCTCTCAATACACCCAAATTTTGATGCTAATGCAAAAAAGATTTTCCCAAAGGGAGATAAAGAAACCTGCAACACCTAGAGGGCCATGGGTCCCCCATCCCTGCTGCACCGAGTTTTGGACTGGGAAGGATAGAACAGGGATAGGTGGTTAGGTCCAGATGCTGTTGGACTCCAACTTCCATCAGCCCTTAGGACAGCTGTTTCTCATTCTTTCCTTACAAATCTTGAAATGCTGAAGATGTTTCAGAATTGGGTTTTGTAAGCAAAGTCAAGTTAGGAAAGCACATACATCCTCCAAATTTAGAAGAAGAAAAAAATAGTTGAACTTTAACTTGCATGTCTTATTAGATTATTTTAATGTGATTTGCTTCTGGTATTTGTCTCTTGCTTGCACATCTCTTGTGTGGGTTGCTTATTTTTTATTTTTTTCTTCAAAAAAACAAACCCCTAAGTTGTTTTCATTGCAACTGGGGGAAAATCATCTATTTACAGTTAAAAGGCTGAATGTACATACTGGGCTGCCAGATTTTTTCTTTCTTCTGGGTGTTGGAAAGCTCTTCCATTTTATTTCCCTTTTGCAAGTTGACCTGCCAAAAGAAATGTAAGACCCGTAGCAAAAATCTTGACATGAAAACTTGAACAGCTTTGATTTGCATATGGTTTTATCATTATCTGCAATGAGTATGCAGGGACATTTAACCAAGGGGAAGAGGGCAGGATGTACACAAAACTGACAGATTTTCATCAGCCACATTTCTTTTCTACTCAAAGGGTATCTACATCTGATGCCAATCATCAGCATAAACATTGTGACAAAAATGCCCCAACAATGCTATGAAGGCAAAAAGCTGGGAAAGAGAAACATAATGAATATATTCCCTGTCCAATCTACATTTCCACTGGAAACTCCTAGGTGTGTGTACATGAATGCACAGTCATGACTTACCCCAAATAATCCTGGTAACACTAGCGTATTGGAGGTGCTGTGAGGTGCCTAGGAGATGCCTTGTCCGCTCGCAGAACTACAGTTCTAAAAGTAGTTTAGCAATCACTCTTCCTGGGGAAATTTGGGTATTGTAGCTCTGTGAAGGGGTCTCCTGACAACTTCCAGCAGCCTTAACAGTCTGCTGTCCCCAGGATTCTTTGGAGGAAATCATGACTGTGTAAAGTGGGATGGTACGCTAATCACCAGATGACACAGTTGGTTAGAGTGTGGTGCTGATAATGCCAAGGATGCAGGTTTGATCCCCGTATGGAACATCTGTATGTTCCTGCATTGCAGTGGGTTGGACTAGATGACCCTCAGAGTCCCTTCCAACTCTACAATTCTATGCTTCTAATAATTCCAGTTTTGGCCCCACCCTCCTCCCCAGTTTTGGCCCCACCTAATTCCAGTTTTGGCCCCACCCTCCTCCCCATTGAGTTCTATAAAAGGGTAATACTGAAACTAAAGAAGGGAAAGTTGATAGCCAGGTTCTGGAGCATAAATGTGCAGAGGCTTTCCCAATACAAGAGCTCCATGTTCACAGCTGAGAACACATGGATCTCTCAGCTAGAGCTATGACACCTGACATACTGTCAAAGACCACGAATGATGCATTTTGAGTGCAGCATTTGCTATCCCAATGTCGTCTCCTGGCAGAAGGTGTCTTGGGATTTGAGCATTACAATTCTTTTTGGGGGGTCAGGGGGTGCGGAGTTGTGTGCAGTGTTGACTACAACTTCAAGATCCTTGTCAAAAACAAAAACTTGGCCATGAAGACAATCATTTGCCTGTGCCAAGTAAAAACGCTTTGTGGTATGGAACTTTCCATTCCAGTCATGACACTGGACCAAATATTTATTGTAGCTCCTGGACTGGAAATCTGAGACCAAGTGTGTGTGTGTTTTTCCCAACCAGCCTGGCTGCTGCAACAATTTGTTAACTCCTTCTCTTTGTTTGCCTTACTGTCTGTCTCTTGGTTAGCAATGGGACCTCCCAAGGAAATTACATTCTCTGATATTACTGAAGACTCAGCTGTGGTCAGTTGGACACCCCCACGGACAAGGGTGGACCTCTTCCGGATTACCTATGTTCCAGTTACAGGAGGTAAGGAAGAAGAAGGGTGTATGAACATGGATGAGCCAGAGGAGGGGAAACAGAGGCCTGGAGGTGGCCAAATGCCTGGCCCTCAGAATCTCCCACCAGCACTTATCTATGCCCTTCATGAATGGTTTTGCCTGACTTAAAAGTGTTCATGAACTGTGATCATTTCTCTTGCTTGCCTGGATGCAGCATAGAGAGAGATAGTATGTGTGTTAGATAAGATTTGCATTCGTTGCTTTGTCTACTTTTGTCTCTGACCCCATCCTCTGCTGGCATGTGCCTCCCTACCCCCCAAGGTTGCCTGAGGAAGACTATGACCCTTGGGATGAAATAATGTTTCTACCTTTTTCATAATACCAATGAAGCTGGATGTTGGGAGGTTCAGAACAGACAAAAGAAATCACTTCTTCTCGTGGCGCATAAAGGAACTATGGAATGTGCAACCAGAAGATGTTGTGAAAGCCACCCACTTGGGTGGCTTTAAGGGGAGATTAGACAAATTCATACCCATGATGGCTGGGTACTACCCCCAGTGCTGGTTGCAGTATGCATCTGAATACCAGTTGTTGTGGAAGAGGAGTAGGGAAAGAGCTGTTGTGCTCGTGTATTTCTTGTAGGCTTCTCAGAAACATCTTACTGATCACTGAGAACAGGAGGCTGGACTAGATGGGCCTTTGGCTGATGCAGCAGGGCTCTTATGTTCTCTTATAGCTGGTAACGTATTGTGAATGTTGGAGACAAAATACTTAAGCCTTTGAGGTTAGGCTGGCCTCAACTAGAGCCAGGGCCTTCTCGGCCGCAGCTCCAATCTGGTGGAACGCTCTGTCACAAGAGACTAGGGCCCTGCGGGACCTGACATCTTTCCGCAGGGCCTGTAAAACAGAGCTGTTCCACCAGGCCTTTGGTCAGGGCGCAGCCTGACCCCCTCCTCTGGCAATCTGCACAGAATCTTGCTTAATGGTTGCCATCAATTTGATTTTAATTAATTTTTATAATGAAAGGTTTTTAGAATGTTGGATTATTTTGATTGTTGTTTAGCCGCCCTGAGCCCAGCTTTGGCTGGGGAGGGCGGGGTATAAATAAAATTTATTATTATTATTATTATTCTGAACCTTGCACACTTGGTCCCAACAGTCATCCAAGCTACTATCTATTCCAGGTCCCCCCAATTCTGTGACAGTAGATGGAAGCAAGAGTAGAACTAAACTGGTAAAACTGATCCCTGGCGTGGAGTACATTGTCAGTATCATCTCTGTCAAAGGATTTGAAGAAAGTGAGCCTGTTTCTGGATCTGTGACCACAGGTATGTCCCAGAAGTTGATGGTAATTAAGTGATCAGTAGCCAGGATGCTTTACAGCAGGAGTAGGGAACAGGATCCAGAGCTCCTGGTGGGCCACTTTGAGAAAAAGATAGGGCTGACCACTGTCACACACCTGATGTCTGTTTACCATAGGTGTGCTCCTGATTCTTTCCTTTGGACTCAAGCAAGATTGCAAAGGAAGATACCTGCCAATGTGGGGTTGCAGGCAGACATAATTTAGGGGCAGGGAACAGTTCCATTTTTGAGTGCAGCCAGCCACATTGGGGGCTTGGTAGCAAAAGCCCTGCTTACCATGAAAAAAAAATGAAGAGTTCATTTTAAGGTTCCTGGTTGTTCTTTTTCAGCCATTTGGTGTAACATATAATGTCAGGTGTGCATGAGTTGGGCGAAGTGGCTTTATTAGGCCTGCGGACTGGAGATTCCTCACAATTGCTTTAGAGAGTACAAAAGGGCAGATCCCTGCCCTAAGGAGCTTACAGCCTAAAATTTGACACAGAGGAAACAATGGAGAAAGGGGAAGAAAGACTGGGAGAAACAAGGGAGCAAGATATGGCCATTACAGTTGCATGCATTTAGACTTAGTTCCCACTGCATTACTGGGAACTAGAGGGCTATCCTTGACAGAAAATGTATGTCTTTTTTCCAGAAGGGATTTGAAGGAAGTAATACAGATGATACCACACAGGTGTTCTAGCAAGTGGTACCAAGGCAGATTGTGACATTTTATCTCTGTCTGTCTCCCACTCTGTAGCTCTGGATAGTCCATCAGGGCTAATGGCAGTGAACATCACTGATTCCAAAGCACTGGCTGTTTGGCAGCCAGCAATTGCTGCTGTTGATGAGTACATCATTTCCTATGTTACTGAAGGTGGTAAGTCAACATTGCTTTGAAGTAAGGCTGGGGCTGGGGGAGAAATGTGATCCAATTTTAAAGTCAAAACTATCAATTTGCACTTTCTGAAATAGCATGTGAACTGAAACAAAGTCATATTTTAAAATCTGCAATCCTCCAGATTTTGCAATGCAGGTCTCCAGCCAAGAAATGTGTACTAAAAATGCAGATGCTGGGGGGAATAGTGTATATAACAACAAACAAAAATGCATTATGTCAGGGGAGATTGCTTTGTAAAAATGTGTGTCAAGCAAAACTGAATACAAAATGTGTATATTAGGAGAAATTCACACTACCATGCAGATGAGGATTTTTTTTTTAATGCAAACAGTTGTGGAATTTTCTTCTTACCTACAACCACTCGAGGGGATGTCTCAGTCTGTCAATGGCCCTGGGTTCACCTCCTGTTGACCTCCCTCCTTTCTGCCCTACCACTACCAATGGGCACCAGCCACAATTGCACTATTTGGTTTTTGCTAACTCTGTCATGGAGCTTGTTGGGTTGTCCCATTGAAATTAATGCACCTAATTTAGCAATGGCCATGTTTCAATGGGTCTACTCTGAGTAGGACCAATGTTGGCTACAACCCATGAATTGCAGAAGAGTAGCCATGTTAAGTTATAGTGGAACCTTAAATACATTTGAAATTTTAAAGGTGTTTGTTGTATTTGTAGCCTGCTTTTTTTGGCAAGTTCATTTGTGATCCAGATTGGTTCAATGTGAATTGTAATTTGCATTGTATCCTGACCTAAGACCTTATGATGGGAGATGGGTTTGAGCTATTTCTAAGAAAGAAAATAAAATTACAGGGATGGAGTTGAACAAGCTCTCTCGTCCAAGTGGGCTGTGTTGCAGAGTCCTCTTCTCTATATAGCGTGGCCAAAATTAGCTAAGAGGAGCAACACATGCTTTGCAAAAGCAGTGCCATTAGCTTAGAGCACTGTGATAATAATGCCAAGGTTGAAGGTTTGATCCCTGTATGGGACAGCTGCATCTTTCTGCACTGAAGGGGGTTGGACTAGATTATCTTTAGAGTCTCTTTCAGCTCTACAATTCTAGGATTCTATGGTTCAACAAATGCACCTGCTGAATCCAAGTTGCTCGTTGATCGATGTTCTTTCTTTGTTGTTTTAGAGCGTGAAATTACTCAGAGTGTCTCAGGCAATACTGTGGAATATGATCTCACTGGCCTCCGTCCAGCCTCTGAATATACACTCCGGATCTATGCCAGGAAGGGACCACAGAAAAGCACAGTCATATCCACCAAATTCACTACAGGTAGGTTCTGTTCTATCATAGGTTACTGATGAAGCTTGTGGTCCTAAAACAAGTATATTGCACTGACTTTGGATTCTCAGAAGGGAGGGCTGAGTCTGCATGAGTTGATTCCTATACTCTATATCTTTAACAATCTTTTCCAACGTTGTTCCTTCCAGGGTTTTTGGACTATGACTCTTAACATCCTTGACTATTGTCCATGCTGCCTTGAGTCAATGGCAGCTGTAGTCCAAAGCATCTGGAAGACACCAGGCAGACTGATGTTTATATTAAAATATATTTAAAATTTTGACCAAACTGCGGGAGGCAGTGGAAGACAGGAGTGCCTGGCATGCTCTGGTCCATGGGGTCACGAAGAGTCGGACACGACTAAACGACTAAACAACAACAATATTTAAAATATAAAATAAAAATTAAAACTTCTCATCTTTCTCCTAGACCTTGATGCTCCAAGGGATCTCACTGCAACTGATGTTCAGTTCGAAACAGCACAGCTAACATGGAAGCCCCCTCGTGCCCCTGTTACAGGTTACCTCTTGATCTATGAATCAATTGATGGCAAAGTTAAGGTAAGCATTTGGGTCTAGTATGATAGTCTCTGTTATGTGCAGACTGCAAAGGGGAGGACCCAGATATTAAGGATGCGTTCAGACATGCATTAGTTTCCCTCTGATTATAATGACAGCACTTCTGTCTGTTTTCTAATGTTTCTTTCACACTGCAGTGGCTGGTGCATTGTGTAACTATGAGTTTTAGACTGATATACCAGCATGTTGCAATAAATTTCATTCGCATCATTGAGCATGGTGTGACACAACAATGAATGTTGTTAGACAATATCACTACAGTGGATGCTCAGGTTGCAAACGTGATCCATGCAGGAGGCATGTTCACAACCTGCAGTGTTTGCAACCTGCAGCGCCGCATCTGCACATGCTCATGCAATTCAGCGCTTCTGCACATGCGAAAAGCGCCGAAACCTGGAAGTAACCCGTTTCGGTACTTCCAGGTTCGGCGCAGTGCGCAACCCAAAAACACACAGCCTGGAGTGTCTGTAACCCGAGGTATGACTGTAATCCTTTACCCTTTCCGCACATGCCTGCTTTTGTTTCCCCATGACTGTTTGTTTGTTTTGCATATTGCCCTATACCCAGAGGTCTCGGAGCAGTTCACAACATGAAGTTACAATATAAAAAGTACAACATGCATAATAGAAATAATTAAAACAATTAACAATAATAATAAAAAATACACTCCTCAACAAAGGCCCATAAACAATACACCAGCCCCCAAATACAAAATCTAATACAAAAACAATTTAAAACAACCTCTCCCCCCCCCCCCAATAAAACAGCACCCACCCAAGTTAAAACTCTTTCACCATTAGAACAATAATTTTAACAAAGGAGGGCTGGCCATTGCCCTTATTCCACCACCAAAGTGCCCCTCATGAAAACCACAGGAAAGATCTGTATGCCCGTACACTGCCCCCAATTCTGTCACTTTATCTCACAATTTTCCAGGTTAAGGATGGTTGCAAATGTATCTTTAATGGAATCAAATGGAATGAGCATGTGCTGTCTTCCATTAGTTTTCCAGCTTTTGCATGTGTGAAGGCTCAAGTATATAATGTGAGAATTAACAATTTGGGAAGTGTTAGGGAAATGAAGTACAGTAGTGCCTCGCAAGACGAAAAGAATCCGTTCCGCGAGTCTTTTCGTCTTGCGGTTTTTTCGTCTTGCGAAGCAAGCCCATTAGCGGATTAGCGCTATTAGCGCTATTGGCAGTTTAAGGGCTATTAACGGCTATTAAAGGCTTAAGGGATTAGCGGTTTAGCTGCTAAAAGGCTATTAGCAGCTTAGCGCTTTAGAAAAAGGGGTTGGGGAGCGGGGAAAAACCTCAAAAATTTTCGTCATTTTCGTCTTGCGAAGCAAGCCCATAGGGAAATTCATCTTGCGAAGCGCCTCTGAAAACGGAAAACCCTTTCGTCTTGCGGGTTTTCCGTCTTGTGAGGCATTCGTCTTGCGGGGCACCACTGTATACTGCTGTGTGAATGCAGCCTTAGAGCACATGGCTTGTTTCTAAAAGTTCCCAGGTTCCCATATAAGCCTGACAAGAATCCCTGTTAGAAGGCCCCATAGAGCGGCAATCAATCAGCATTTCACAGGGTCATGGTATATAGGAGCTTTCTGTGTTCCTCCTCTGAACAGCAGATCTACATCAATTGGGGGGGGGGGTAATTATGGTTGTATCCAATGCCAGTTCCACTCAGACTAGATCCCATTAAAACCAATAGGCCTAAATTTGTCCTGACCATTAATTTCAATGGGTCTTCTCTGAGTGAAAATAATATTGGACACATTCCAATGTAACCAGAATTGCACTGCTCAGATATACATGAGACATATCAGAGGGTTTGGAGGGGAACATGAACATTTCCAGCAGTACACAAAACCTTTGTGGGTAGGACTTCAGGCTGTTGATGTGAATTTTAATGGCAAAGAGGCCAAGCTCAAAAAATGCTCTTCCTGGGCTGGAGGCTGCCATATTTGTTTTCCCAGAATGCCAAGCATCCCCCATCATTCCAGTGGGATCTCTGGGGACAAGAAACTGGAAGTGCCAGCCTAGGAAGGGCAAAGAGGAGTGGCAGTGAGTTTTGAACCTCTGCCTTCAAAATTCACCCCACCCCTGAAAATAGCCAGGGGTGGGGGGTGGGGGTACTGCCCTTCTCACATCCATGCATGCTTCATAAAAAGCCTGGCATTGCACAGCCAAATTATTTGCCAGCAAATGCCCTTTGAGACCATTTTCGATGGGTGTCTAAGACATGATGAGTTTGGGCAGCAGAAACAGCTCTTCTATTGTGAGTTTTGAACCTCTGCCTTCAAAATTCACCCCACCCCTGAAAATAGCCAGGGGTGGGGGTACTGCCCTTCTCACATCCATGCTTCCTTCATAAAAAGCCTGGCATTGCACAGCCAAATTATTAGCCAGTAAATGCCCTTTGAGACCATTTTCGATGGGTGTCTAAGACATGATGAGTTTGGGCAGCAGAAACAGCTCTTCTATTTAGTGCAGTCATGTTCATAGAGATGCCACAGTAGGGGATACATATTTGATGTGCTCCAAATATGCTGCTGTGCTTAGTGCATGTATCAGCCATGTTCATACCAACACTAACCTTGCTTTCTAGCTATGCCACCAGCATATTTTTGTATGAAAGATTTATCTTAAAGAAACCATTCCCTTGCTTCTAATGTGGTGTGGTGTGCGAAGATCTTATCAGGAACAGAAATGGCCTCATCAATCTTTGACACTGTTTTCTTAAGGTAGCATGAATGATTCAACAACCATGTAAAAAATGGAACAAGTCTTCATTCTTAATTCATTCACCCTCCATTCATTATTGATTCCCCCCACCCTGCAGGAAGTTATCCTGGGACCTGAGTCGAATTCCTACAGCTTGTCAGAGCTGAGTCCATCCACCCAGTACACAGTGAAATTACAGGCCTTAAACCGGAATTTGAAGAGCAAGATCATCCCAGCAATATTCACCACAAGTATGATACATGCAGGGACTGGGAGGTGGCAGGTGACACTTCCTACTCCTGCCCCCCAAAGCAAACTGGCCCATATTTCAATACATCTGCTGTGCACCTGAGTCTGGATTATCACATTCAGTTCTGATTGCATCTTTTAGGAAATGCCACAGAGCTGGGAAAGGCAGCTCAAAGGGGAAGGGTGGTTTCTCAGTCCTCCCCTAATCTTCGTGATCCAATGCTACCAGGAGCTAAGCCATGGTCTGAACCTGGGCCCATGTTTTCCCTTAAACAACAAGCTATAGTCATGAGTTGTTCTTGGCATATCACGCATGGTTTGTCTGGAGGGAGACAAATCATGATGCATGGTTCATACCTAATGCTGAACCAAACCATGGCTTAGCTTCAGGTAACACAGCAGGAGAAGAACCAGGGAAGATGTGGAGCAGCTGTGTGGACCTTTGTACTTCCACATTCAAATGTAGGCATGATGTACCTCAGCGTCAGGCATGCCAACTTGAATAAAATATGGGGGGGTAGGTAAGCCCCATCCTGCATAATGGATCACATGATGCAGTGCACACACAACATCTGAATGGCAATGGCCATCAACTTGGGGGGCAGCCCCCTCAAATATTTTATTGCAAGGGCTGAAGCCCCCAGGGCCCCTAGAAATTGGCTCCTATGCTTATCGTAAATGTTGTCATGGTGGTCAGAATTTGACATCTTTGTTGGGCCTAACAAAATCACAACTTTCTTTCAAGGGAGGTCAAGAAAGAAATGGGTCACTGCACCCCTAACCTCCATGTGCCACCAGACAGCCCCTAGCAGCCTGATTTTCTGCTTACATCTTCTCTAGAGGATCAAACTGCCTATGCCAGTTTACTCTTACTTAGTCTCATGCCACATTTACACCATACAGTTAAAGCACTATGTTTCCTTAGCTGTGGTTCCTGCATTGCTGAGGATCAGACTAGATAGCTCTTTAAACAGCAATGTTTTCCCCCAATGAATTCTGGGAGCTGTAGTTTGTTAAAGGTTCTGAGAGTCGCTGGGACACCCTCTATTCTCATACAGAGCCACAACCCCCAGAGTTCCCAGTGAATATGAATTGATTATTTAAGTGCTCTGGGAATTGTAGCCCTGGGAAGGGATTGAGGATTTCCTAACAACTCCCAGCACCCTTAAAAACTACAGTTGCCAAAATTCTTTGGAGGAAACCATGACTGTTTAAAGTGGTATCATAGCACTTTAAATGTATAGTATGAATGGGGCCTGGGTGTTGCTCTTGTAGAACTCTGCAGGGAGGAATATGGCAACAAATCTAGAATTAGTTGGCTCTGCCTCGACCTCTTTTGGTCAACCTGCCTTCTTCCGTGTCAGGCTCAATAGGCACCACTCACCACTGCTTTCTCGGTAACAAGTGCTGGTACTCAAGTAGTGATTCTTTGCTTGTTCCCCTTTGCTGCAGCTGGACTCTTGTATCCTTACCCCAGAGACTGCTCCCAGGCTCTACTGAATGGAGAAACAGCCTCTGGCCTCTACACTATTTACCTAAATGGCAACAAGTCTCAGCCTACAGAGGTGTTCTGCGACATGAGTTCTGATGGAGGCGGATGGATTGTGAGTATTTGTACTACTCTACTTACTTAATTACTTATCTACCTTTCCACACAATCGGTAGCTATGAGCCATTAATGTAGCTACAACCAAACTACTCCCATCTTCTTGCATTCACAAAGGGCATGAGAGAGAAACAGAGTCTTCTTCCCTTTCTGCATTGAATGGGGAAAGTTAAGAAACAGCCCAAGTCTCTACCCACTGCCTGAAAGCTGCTTCTTACTTGCTCAAAAGCTTCAGTGGAGACAATACATCCAGATTAGGGTCCTGTGTAGCACTGGGTCTCCTGCATGCTGCAGACTCTTGCTCCTGGTGATACGGTGGATTTGTGGATGCTTGGCTCGGTGGGAGAGCACGTGGTGTTGAGGTTCAGTCCTTAGCATCTCCAGGTAGAATTGTTGATCAACCCTGGGGAGCCCACTGCCTGTCAGTGTAGATGATACTGAACTTGATGGACAAATTTTCAAACTCAATTAACATGTAATTGGCTGGGGGTGAGAGGGGACGGGGAGATGTTTGCACAGAGGATGCATTTTTGCATCCTTCTCCCCCCTCTCTTCACTGCCGGACCAAGTGGACCTTATTTGACTTGTGGCTCTCCAAGACCTCTTGACCCCAGAGGGACCTGGCATATTTGACAGTCCCAGGTGTGAGAGGAAGAGGAAAGAGGAGGAGGAGTAAATGAGGGGCTGGCAGGCACCCAGGAATGGAGAAGGGAGGTCCTCTCCTTGAGTCTCTAGATGTTGGAGAGGAGGAAACAGATCTACCAACTCCCTCCCATGATCCTCCTGTGGAACACAGAACCCCATCAGGGAGGGGGAAGATTTTGACTAGTCAGAGGGAGGCCCTGAACAGGAGTACATAGGTGACATGGCTTCAATCCTGGAAGCAGGGGAGGAGACAGTGTTTTTGATGAGAAGCAGGTGCCACCCTTTCAGGTGAGATCAGATGCACCCACCCATGTGGAGTGTGTGTGTGTTAATGTGGCAGAAACATAAGGCAAGAGAGATTGTCCATGAGCTCTACCCACCTCATATTTAAAAGCTTGGTGGGAGTTACATGAAAACTGCCTTGCAATATTCAAAACTTCTGTTTGGTTATTAACCTCTTGCCTTGCTTTCCCACCCACCTTGGAATCTTGACTTCTGGACCTTGTGCTTTCTGCTGAACATGTACTGCTGAAAGCATAAACGCACATCTCTTCTTTACCCTCAAGTAAGAGTCACTGTACTCTCAGCAGCCAGAAGCCTCATAGCCAGGCACTGGAGAGACCTGTCAGGAGTAAACATGGACCAATGGTATCAAATAGTATGGAAAACAACTTTACTAGAAAAGCTAACCAATAAACTGAAACTGACATGGGGACAAAGAGAAGAGGACGCCTTCACCCCAGTATGGCTCCCCTTTCTCACATACACAGCCGAACAAGGCAACAACAAGAATCCGCCAACAGCATACAAATCAATCTGCCTTACCTGACCCAACAAGCCCTCCCCTCCCTCACAAATGCAGACAAACCCCACTGCAGACAACAGCAGACAACCAACCACACCCTGCTCCCCAATACCTCTCACTACCAAGGAACTATAACAAGCAAATAGAAAGAGAACCTACCCAATTGACGCTGACATAAAACCCCACAAGTACACTATACAAAATAATTTAAGCATTACCACCCTACCCCTCCTCTCCCCCCTCTTCTACCCCAACCTTATACCGTACTCAACACTAATGTCTCACAACAAACATAACTGATCTGTAGGAAAGACTGTACAACCTGAAAAAAGAGACAAGGCATGTACTTTTGTAAACCAAGAAAATATTTAATAAAAAAGAAAGAAACATTATGGAATTTTTAAAAAAAGTAAGTGTCACTGTCATTGTGGCAGGATCCTAGGGCTGATCCAGGACTGCCTCAACTCAAGAAGACTGCATCAGCCCAATCTACTTCAGGATCTGGGATTTGGAAAGGTCTAGTATAAAGTGGCTTCCTGTGTTTGCTGGTCTGGTGCATAAACTGTCTATGTCGCCAATCAAAGGCTTTGCGTTCAAGAGGCTCCAGGTTCAGTTCATGGTGTCTCTGAGTAACGGCTAGTGAGCAGCATTGGGAAAGATTCTTGCATGAGGGTCTGGAGATCACCAGCCACACACCACAGGGCATATAAATACACATGCTGTCTGCCACTGTCCTATTATAGCAGTGTTAATAACAATATCAATGTTTATTTTGGGGTTCTAGGTGTTTCTAAGAAGGCAGAATGGAGAGCAGGAATTCTACCAGAACTGGAGGACTTATGAGGCTGGATTTGGAAATCCCAATGGTGAATTCTGGCTAGGTACGTGACTAACAAGTGTCCCCTCACATTGCACAAAGGGCTGCACCCTTGGCTTGGTGCCCTGTGCAGGAGGACCACCTACACCAGCCTATATTTGGCACTGCCACCACAAAGGGAGTCTGTTCCACCATCAAACAACTCTTACCACCAGAAAGTTCTTCCTGATGTTTTGTCAGAATCTCCTTTCTTGTAACTTGAAGCCACTGGTTTGAGTCCTACCCTCCGGAGCAGGAGAAAACAAGCTTGCTCCATCTTCCATGTGACAGCCCTTTGGATATTTGAAGATGGCTTTCATATCTCCTCTCAGACTCCTCTTTTCCAGGCTAAACATACCCAATTCACTCAGCCATTCCTCATAAGGCTTGGTTTCCAGTCCCTTTATTATTGTGTTTGCCCTCCTCTGCACACCTTCCAGCTTGTCAATATCCTTCTTAAATTGTGGTGCCCAAAACTAGACACAGTATTCCAGGTGTGGTCTGACGAAGACAGACTAGAGCAATACTATGACTTCCCTTGATCTGGATAGTTATGTTGATGCAGCCTGGAATAGCAATAGCTTTTTCTGCTGCTGCATCACACTGTTGGCTCATGTTAAGCTTGTGTGTTGACACCTCTAGATCCTTTTCACATGTACTACTGACAACTGAGGTGTCCCCCATCTTATATTTCTGCAGCAGATTATTCCTGCCTAAGTATAGAACCATACATTTGTTCCACTGTTATTTATTGTTCCCTGTAGGTCTGGACAAGCTCCACAAAATCACTTCCCAGGGCCAGTATGAGCTGCGGGTGGATTTGCGTGACCATGGAGAAACTGCCTATGCCCTCTATGACAAGTTTTTTGTCGGTGATGCCAGGTCTCGCTACCGGCTGAAAGTGGAAGGATATAGTGGCACAGCAGGTGGGTTTGTGTGCTAGCCTCAGAATAACTTGTAAGCCTCTGCAATTGTTTGTTTGTATGGTGATTTACAACATTCCTGCATTGCAAAAGTTTGGACTAGGTGACCAATTGGGTCCCTTCCAGCTCTGTGATTCTATGATTCTGCAGAACATAATAAACAGTATATGCCAATCCCTAACACAATATGCATGCCGTACAAAATCCATGCAATACAAAACACACACACACACATATATATATATTATTATGTATTATTATGTGCTGATTATTACGGTGTACTGATTATTATTATGAGGTGCATTTATGTAACTCATAATAATAAACAATGCCTAATGGTACATAATATGTAATGAGCATAGTTAATATATGCTAAACAGGAATGATACACAGTATCATCCAAGCAATAAACACGTACACTCTGTAAAATACGAAGTCTAATAACCTTATCACAGATGCAGCTGTAAAGTATAATACATATCTAGTAGCACCTTTCTGGAAAAAAACAGAGGGAAATCAGAAGCTCAAACTACTTCTGTTGTGTTCTATGTCCTTCCCCAATGCTCTGGTAAAGTCATTCTTAGATTGCAAACTGGAGCTGTCAGTCACAGAAGGACCCACACCTCTGCTCCTGCCTCCTCATTTTCATTTTATGAAGAAGTTGGAGGAAGTTACAATAATGTATCATAGTTGTTTTAAAAAGAAAAGATTCTGGGGCAATCTGAATATCTCTAAGAAAGGAATCCTTACCTGGGGCATGTCTCATTTGATTTCTTCTCTTGTTGAGTCTTGATTAGCATAATTAACCACAACAACAGGTGATAGCCAACTAAGTTTTATTTGGAGTTGGGGAAATGAAAAATGGAAACAATGCAGCAGTCATTCATTATTTAGTCACCTTTTATAGGTATCCTAGAATTCTAGGTGACTCCAAGGGTCATATAGTCCACCTATGCAATATAGTAATAACAACTAAAGAATCCTTGACACGTGGTCATACAATCAGTCTTTAAAAATACCCAAGGAATGAGAGTCCATCACTCTTCAAGGTGGTCCATTCCACTGTCAAACAGCTATTACCGTCAGGCTGGATCAAAGAAGCGTTTCAGTTAAATGCTTTGTAAACTCATACAGGGAAATCCGGTTGGGAAAGATGGGACTCCACAGCGCCATCTGGTGTCACAGATGGCGTCCACAGCTGTCAATGTTTCCCTTTTTTTAAGGGAAGTCCCCTTATTCCAAATAGGATTCCTCGCAAGAAAAGGGAAAAGTTGACAGCTATGGTTATATCGCTTATACAGCACATATAAAATGCTTTTTCTTTATCAATCGAGTTGAGTCCTCAGAAAGTTCTTAACATTTAGCAGGAATCTCCTTTCTTATTTCTTGAATCCATTGGTTTGCGTCCTCCCGTCCAGAGCAGCAAAAACAAAGCTTGTTCCATCCTCCACATGAAAGCCTTTCAGATGTTTGAAGATGGCTATCATCTCCTCTCAGTCTTCTGTTCTCCAAGCTAAACATAGCTAGCCTCCTCCACCATTCCTCATAAGGCTTGGTTTCTAAACACTTGATCATCCTGGTTGCCCTCTGCACATGTTTCAGCTTGTCAAAATCATTTTCAAACTGTGGTATCCTGTCTGTCAACAATGTATGCTAATAACTTGTTGTGACCCTCAGCCTTAATTTTGCGTAAGCTATGCATGGGGGGGGAAAGGGCATTTATGGTTCTTACAATGCATTTAAGAGCTGAGGTAAGTGGTGGTTGAGCACTTCTTGATAAAGAGTTCCCCACCCCCAGAAGGAGTATTATTTTTATTTTGTCCATCAATTTAACACAGGGTTAAAATGGGTTGCATTGGGATACCTTTGTTTCCTGCAAGGGATTATGGGCCTTTTTGTGTAACTTTGCTTCTGTGTGTCATTTCCATTTTAAATCTACCTGGTGCTGAGCAACTTGCTGTTTTTTCAGTCTTGGAATGTAAACAAACAGCCTGAGCCCAGCAATGTCTCTCTTGAAGCTCTAAGTACCTGTCCTGAATATGGCTTACACAAGAAGAACATGATGGGTCAAGATGCCAAGAATGTGCTTAGCGGTTCCCCATCATAACAAGCTGTACATTGTGTGACAAAGCATGGAAAATGTTTCAGAAGACCACATCTGCTTTGTTGCAAAGATGGCAGGCCAAATCCCACAGGCTCCTTCCTCTCCTTTCTTTTGCCCCCTTCCCACCCCCTTATATTGGAACCTGTATTGGAATGAGCTGGATGATCTCCCAACAAAAACAAAACACATGCAATAGAAAGGGAGTAAAGAATCTAGAGGAGTTGTGACCAGCTAATTCAACTCAGAGCAGGCCCCGTTGGAATTAATAGATGCAAGTTAGTCATGTGTGCTAATCGCCATGGGTCTGTTTGGTCTGAGAATCCCCAGAGATAGTTAAGTTTATAATGCAAACCATATGCACCCTTCCAAGGTTTGTTTTGAAGCCTGCTAGGGGCAGGGTGAAAAATGCCAGTGGTCACCAGACTAGAAATTTTGTAAACCACTCTCCAAAAGCAGATGGATGTATCTGTCCATTTCTGATTCTCTCCGTTTCTCCCCCCCCCCCCCAAATATAAAGTTTAGTTCTTCACAATTCCACCATTAGTTTGCTATTTCTTCACTTATTTAAACCTCATCATAGAAATTCATGAGTATTTCTCTGCAGATTTCTTCCACTCAGATCACTACTTCCAACAGCTCACTCAGATCACTACTTCAGACCATTCTCTTTGTTTCTGGCCACATGACATCAGTCTTTCTTTTGTGTTCCACAAACCAGGCTGGCAATATCATTAGGCAGTGGGGCAGCTTCTTCAAGTGGTAGATGCTAGGGAACAGCAGCATTCTGCCCTTTTCCTCCTAAACCTATCTGCTCTGTGCCACCTAAGCTAGCCCACTCACCTTAGGTATAGTGGAGGAGGTTGTCCCATTGTCAAAGGTCCCACCCACATATGCATCTAAAGAGCTTAAGTGGGAAATAAGAACAACTCTTCTGGAACACTGCAAAGGCCCATCTAGTACAACTTTCTGGTTCTAACAGTGGACAACCAAAGGTCTCTTGGAGGTGCTCCTGGGTGGAGCCAAGTCCATTGGAGCAAGTAGAACCCACTGAACCAGCAGCAGGGTGTATGCTACCACTGCCTATGAAGTGCTCAACGGGACTCGGGGGGCAGACCACAGAGACTGCTGCTGCAGCAGCCCTACCCTCGACGCTTCTTCAAATCAGTCCAATCAGACAGGTTTGAAGGGTGCACTCACATAGCCCTGGCAGCCCTGCACAGCGTTGCAAGGCTGGGGTAGGACTGTCTGATCCCAGCCTTGCAAAGTGGTGCAGGGAGCACACTCATGTGCCAGAGCCCAGTGGAGGAGAGGGGCGACAGTGCTGCCATGTCCTCTCTACCACTTCCGCCCCTGGGTCACACCCTCATCCTCCCTCTGTAGTGGGTGATGGTGGTGGCAACTGCATCCTCCCCCTCCCTGTCAGCCAGCCTAGGGGTGGGGCATGCATGGGCATCCCTTTCTTGTGCACAAAGAGAAGGAGGTGCTGCCACCACCCATACCCTGAAGGCCTGGCCTGGGTGCACCTTCACTGAGGGAGTCTGGTTGTGCACCTACAAAAAAACACACACACCAAGAGCCATGCCCCCCCCCCCGCCCTCCCACACTACACCACTGCACTGAACCCCCCCCCCCAGTCAGCTCCAACCTACCTGCCTTCTTTCTTAAAACCAGTCAGGACTGCTCAAGAGAGCCAGCATGGTGTAGTGGTTAAGAGCAGTAGACTCGTAATTTGGTGAACCGGGTTCGCATCCTCTCTCCTCCACATGCAGTGACCTTGGGCTAGTCGCACTTCTCTGAAGTCTCTCAGCCCCACTCACCTCACAGAGTGTTTGTTGTGGGAGAGGAAGGGAAAGGAGAATGTGAGCCGCTTTGAGACCCCTTCAGGTAGTGATAAAGCGGGATATGAAATCCAAACTCTTCTTCTTCAACCAGTTTCCTCTCCCAAGCCACCTACCTGCCTTCCTACCTGTTCAAAGGTTGGCCCTGCCTGTGGTCTTCCTCCTCCTTTGTCTCAGTGTTGCCCTTGTTAGAACTCAGCAGTGAAGAGGGTGGGTTAAAAACTAGGATTAGTTGGCTCCACCTGTTATTGACTCTAGTGCCATCTACTGTTGGGCTCCCAGACTTCCACCCTACAGGTTCCAATAGGAGCCAGCAGCCAGTTGTATTTGGAATGAGGAAGAGGAGATTTTGCCCTTCACCTCGGGTCACAAAAATGTATAGTACAGTTCCTGCTAGCAACAACCTAAAAATCAGCTATGCTTTTTCTCCATCACACAGGCGATTCCATGACCTATCACAACGCACGCGCCTTTTCCACCTACGACAAGGACCACGATATGGCAATCACTAACTGCGCTTTATCATACAAAGGAGCTTTCTGGTACAAGAACTGCCACCGTGTTAACCTGATGGGTAGATATGGGGACAACAACCACAGCCAGGTAAGTTGTTGTACATTGCACTTGTCATGCAGGGTTCAAGTGGGCAAGTCGCCACCTTGCAGAGCTTAGAAGTGGAGATGGGTGGTTGTCCTACCAGTGCTAGCCCTATTCAGAGTAGACATTGAAATTAATGGATAGCACTAACTTTTTGTTGGCATCTGTCTCCATCAAGAGACAATGCAGTGCACCTCTGGGGGTGAAGTCAAAACTGCTGGATAATTGTAGTGCCTGCTGTGGCTGAAGAGACTCATAACTGATGCATTCCTTGCTGTTTTTGCTGTGCTGGCAGTGCCCTCTCTGGGGCACTAGCCTGGGCGATGTGTATGGAGGTCCTGGGCTGTCCTGATTACAATGTGCCTCCTCTCAGCCTCTCTGATGTGGTCCAAAAGGAAAGCATAGCACTACATTTGGCACCAGCTTGGCTGCAAGAGTTCCCAGAAGGAGGCATACAAGATGCCACCTGGCTGCCTTAGGGACTCCACGCTGCATTTGTGTAGTGTTTCCTCCTTAGCCCTTTCTTCTCCTGAAGATGTCCCACAGGGTATCAGGTGCAGATTTTCCCTTGATGCTTACTCACTAAACTTAGATCCACTAATTTCAATGGGTGTATACTGAGTAAAACAAGGTGAATCATTACATCAAAGGCAAGGCAAAAGAAACCCTGAACATCAGGGTGTAGCTACATCAGCCCCACCAGATGGCTATATTTTCAGCTTTGCTTAAATGCTTCCAGCAGTGCAAAGCCCATTTCCTCCTGTTTCCCTGCCTACATGCCTACTCTCTGATTAGACAAGCAGGCAGGCGGCACTGCTACAGTTCCAGGCACTTAAAGGAGGCCCAGAGAAAGAAGATGTGGTGTGGGGAAAGTCCCAAAGCCACATAGGAAGCCCTGGAAGCCCACATTTTGTCCCTTGAGTCTGATGTTTCCCACCATTGCTATTAAGGACTGCTTGGGAATAAATATCAGCCAATAGAATTGATGGCTATGATGGCATCTCAACCAGGAATGCCAAGGCTTTTAGCTGATGCTCTTAACTGCACACAACAGCTAGTAAACAGTTGCGTTCGCCCATTCATTTATATCAACCTTCCGTTCTTGCCTCTGTTTTTGCAGGGTATCAACTGGTTCCACTGGAAAGGTCATGAGCACTCCATCCAGTTTGCAGAGATGAAACTGAGACCATACAGCTTTAGGAATCTTGAAGGGAGACGAAAGAGAGCATGAATCCTCCACGGGGTTGGCTGACAGAAAGAAAAAGAATGGTTGCTTGTTTGTTTGTTTTTCCAGAAATTTGGGGGAAGGGAGATTAGAAATGGAGATGGGAACTTTACCAAAGCATCAGTGTTGCTTGACGTAACCTTGGCTCCCTTGACCATTTTTTATTGGGGGTGGGAAAGGCTTCTTCAAAACGTAGCGTGCTCAACTGAGCATCCTTTTTTCCCCTATCTGTAGCTGGCTTTCTTTGCACCAAAGATGACAATCGCCAGGGAGGGAAGCGGGGAGGGGAGGGGATGTCAGGGAAGAGGACACAATCTGGCATATTCACACACAGAACCACACACACAAAATATATACATTATTATTGTGATCGTTATTAGCCATCCTTGAGCTTTATTAGCTGATGATCTGGAAGCTTTTCCTATATATACAGACTGGATCCAGACTTCTCCATGACTAACTGAAGTTCCATTGGTTTCAGTAGGTTTACTCCAAGCATGACTAAAGGTGCAATCCTATCTCCACACACCTGGGAGTAGTAGTGGCTGGTGCACATTTGGACTGGTAGGGTGGATGGCAGAGTGTGCAACAGTAGGTGGCACCAGAGCCAATGACATTCTAGTTTTGTCCCCATCCTCCTCCCTGCTGAGTTCAAAAAGGGCAACATTGAGACAAAGAAGGAGGACCTAACTTCTTAGTAGGCATGGTGGAGATTGCACTGCAAGTCTGGATCCACCTCTCTCTATATATATTTTTAAAAAACACAGATATAGAAAAGGGCAAGGAAGAAAGCAGCCCTATTTAAACATTTCATCCTAAGATTAATATTATTAATATAATGAAAAGAAATGAAATGAAAAGAAGGATGATAATAATAATAAGCTAAGTTTTTTGTCATCAAGGTTTTTTTTTTAAACAATCCATGCTTTCCAAAACACAGCAGGACAGTGTCTGATTGTACATTTTTAAAAAAATTAAATAAAAGCACAATTTTACTTTTACAGAAATCTCTGAGTCTTTTTTTTAAATGTGTCATATTGTTTGGTGTACATTCAAGGGGTATGGATGTATATAGGCCTCTCCGCATTGTGTGTGTGTGTGTACCATAGCAATGACAGAAAAATTGCAGGCAGTCTCCATTTAAATTCCTGGCATTGCCAGTGAAAGCAAAGATGTGCGGGACCACAGATTTCCCACCCCTGAGTTAAAGGATCCCTGGAAAAGGGTTTAGGAAGAACTTGTTTGTGAGACCATGTTGACAGTCAATAGTATAGATGGTGATGGAGGACATACTAGCCTCCTGCACCAAATTATTCTAAAGGTGAGGCAAAGTCTCAAAATGGTACAGAGCCATCATTTATCAGCAGTTAATTGAAGGGGAAGGACCATAGCTTAGTGGCTGAGATCCCAGGTTCATCCGCTGGCATGTCCAGATAAGGGCTGGGAAAGAGTCTCTGCCAGCAAATGTAGACAGTCATAAGCTAGGTGGGTCATTATGGGATGAAGCCACTTGTTCCTGTGTATTCAGGGAAGGGCCAAAACGCCTTGTCAGAGCACACACATAGTATGCAGTTGTTCCGACATTCAATCCCCAGTATCCCCTGTTTGAAATACTGGAGAGTCTCTACAAGTTAGTGTTGATAATACTGAGCTAAATGGATCAAGGGCCTAAGATAGCTTAAGGCAGTTATTTTGTCATGGGACAATGATGTGCTGATGACAGCTTTCCCCTGGGTTGATGACCCCCAAACAATGCCTTGATAGGAGAACTTGGGCAATGTTGCGATCAGTCAAAAAATGTGACAATTGATAAAGCTGAATCTTTCACCATCAATTTGAGGCTTTGTCTCTTGCTTCTGAAACTCAGTGAAGAATACTGGAAGCAATGAGTTAGTGGTCTCAATTTGGATAAAGCAACCTTCCCATGTCCTTTTTTCTGGGTAGATCAGGACCATCAAGATGGTCGTTTGCTTTCGATAATATCCAATTCTCCCTCCCTCCATTATACAGCACAGACCACCTGGTGATGTGGTTTCTAATGGAGATGTTCTCCTGCTGAGCCCATATCAGAGGTGAGACAATCTTTTAGGCATTCCTTTGTTCGGTACTTTTGAGGGGTAAAAAAGACATAGAAAGAGTTGATGCTCTTGCTATATGTCTTGTGGGTGCCGGCACAAAATGGCTAGAGACATTTTGAAAGAGAGGGCGGGGTTGGTACCCCATACTGTTCTGCTACATTTTGGGCCCTTCCTGGTCATTGGATCTGGACCCTCAACCTAGCTGGATCCTAGATCCCTCAAGACCCATCCTGGTAGAACTGCCGTACATGGTTTCACCTTACAAATGCTGAAGATCCGCTGCATTAGAAATCCAGTGCCTCAAGGAGTGTTCTGCTTTCCCATATAGGGACCCCTGACCATTAGGTCCAGTCGTGGCCGACTCTGGGGTTGCGGCGCTCATCTCGCTTTACTGGCCGAGGGAGCCGGCGTACAGCTTCCGGGTCATGTGGCCAGCATGACTAAGCTGCTTCTGGTGAACCAGAGCAGCTCACGGAAACGCCGTTTACCTTCCTGCTGGAGCGGTACCTATTTATCTACTTGCACTTTGATGTGCTTTCGAACTGCTAGGTTGGCAGGAGCAGGGACCGAGCAACGGGAGCTCACCCCGTCGCGGGGATTCGAACCGCTGACCTTCTGATCAGCAAGTTCTAGGCTCTGTGGTTTAACCCACAGTGCCACCTGCTTTCCCATATACAATCCTCAAAAAGGGGAAGGGGTAAGAAGCCTGTACCGCAAACTGCTTCAGCTAACTTAGAGCTCACCCATTCTCTGCTTCTTTCTCAGAACCATTTCCTGCTTTATACCAGAAGGTGGCAGACAGATTCCGTTTTTTACAAGCAAAAGCACATAGAATCATAGAAGAGTTGGAAGGAATCCCAAAGTCTTCTAGTCCAACCCCCTGCAATGCAGGAATCTCAACTAAAGTAGCCATGACGGTTGGCCATCTCCAAGGAAGGGGAGTCCATCACCTTCTGAGGGAGTCCGTTCCACTGTCGAACAGCTCATAGTGTCAAAAATTCCTCCTGATGTTTAGTTGGAATCTCCTTTCTTGTTGCTTGAATCCAGTGGTTCAAGTCCTACCCTCTAGCACAGGAGAAAACAAGATAGCTCCATCTTTCATGTGACAGCTCTCTGGATATTTGAAAATGGCCATCATATATCCTCTCTCCTCTTTTCCAGGCTAAACATACCCAGCTTCCTTAACAGTTCCTCTTAAAACTTGGTTTCCAGATCCTTGATCATCTTTGTTGTCCTCCTCTGCACATGTTCCAGCGTGTCAACATTCTTCTTAATTTGTGGTGCCTAGAATTGGACACAGTATTCCAGGTATGGTCTGACCAAGGCAGAATAGAGTTGGACTACTACTACCCTTGACCTGGACACTTCTTCTTCTTCTTCTTCTTCTTCTTCTTCTTCTTCTTCTTCTTCTTCTTCTTCTTCTTCTTATCATTCGTAGCCGAGTAAGATTGTCTTCCATAAGCACAGTTTTAACAGCGAGTCTGTAAGTGACTGTGGAGGCCAATTCTGGACCCACACGTCCTTCCACAGTGGGGTCATTGGTTTCCGGGTTGGAGTTGATCATGGTGTGGATTTGCCAGGAATGCCTTCCTCTTAGCACGTTTCTCCCTTGCATCCCTTGCAGCCAGTGCGGTGTAGTGGTTAAGAGTGGTGGACTCGTAATCTGGGGAACCGGGTTCACTTCCCAGCTCCTCCACATGCAGCTGCTGGGTGACCTTGGGCCAGTCACACTTCTCTGAAGTCTCTCAGCCTCACTCACCTCACAGAGTGTTTGTTGTGGGGGGGGGGGAGGGAAAGGAGAATGTTAGCCACTTTGAGACTCCTTCGGGCAGTGATAAAGCGGGATATCAAATCCAAACTCTTCATCCTGAGTTTGAGTGTCTTCAAAGCCCATGACACCTTTGGTAAAGGCTGTTCTCCAACTGGAGTGCTCACAGGCCAATGTTTCTCAGTTGGTGTGGTCTGACCAAGGCAGAATAGAGTGGGGCTATTATTTCCCTTGACCTGGACACTATACTTCTATTGATGCAGCCTAGAATAATTTTAGCTTTTTTTGCTGCTGCTGCTGCTGCTGCTGCGTCACACTGTTGACTCATGTTAAGCTTGTGGCCCACCCAAACCCCTAAACCCCTTTCACATGTACTGCTAGTAAGCCGGGTATCCCCCATCTTATATTTGCACATCTGGTTCTTCCTGCCTGTGTAAGCCTCTAATGTATGTACCCATGGGAGCGGCCAAGGGAGGGCAAGGGGAGCAGTTACCCCCCCCCCCCCGAAACAATAGAAATACTTACCTAACTGACCAATCACATCGGTTCTGCCCCCCCTCCCAACAAAAGTCCTGGCTATACCCTTGTATGTACCTTATGTATGTATATAGACTCAATGAGAGGTATGAGCTTGCTTTTGCTGAGTGATTCATTTATATTAGGCCTAATTTGAGACAAACAAACTCTCTTCTCCTCATCAGCATGAATAAGCCATTCTCTTTCCTGACCTTTCATATTTGTCAGAGTGGAAAATCCCTGTTCACAACAATATGTAGGAGAAAAGTCAATGCTCTTGCTCTCATTGTGTGTGTGTGTGTGTGTGTGTGTTTGTACACACACACAACCCTATATAAAAAATATATTATTCTATACCAGGCATGTCCAAAGTCCGTTTTGGGGGCTTAATCCAGCCCACGAGCCAATTTAATCCAGCCCACGTGGCAATATATGTCCTAGGGTAAAATCCTTAAAAAATCTCAGCAAGTTCAATCCTAAAAAAAGCTTAGCAAGTTTGATCGGCCCTCATGCATGTTCACTTCATCAAATCTGGCCCTCTTTGAAAAAGGTTTGGGCACCCCTGTTCTATACTGTACTATACTACATTGAAAATTTTAAATGTTTCTTTGACTCTCCTGGAATCTTCCCACCACACCCTTTGAGAACCACTGCAGGAAGGCAAAAGCACTCAAGGAACAGCAGAATTAGGGCCGGTGAAGGGTGTGGCGGGTGGAAAGGGGGTGTGGCTTTCCAAGCATTCCAAGGCCCAGACACAGATGCTGAAGAGGTCCTCTGGTCCCGAGCCTGAGGTTCCCCAATCCAATTAAACAGCCTCCTATAGTCTCCTACTCAGAGACCTCATAAGGTATGAGGGTGGAGAGGCGTGAAATAATGCAAAGCAGAGCAAGGGAAGCCACAAGCCAAACCTCTGCTTTGCAATTAGCTGGAGCTTCATGCACTGCCTCCGCAGCGTTCACTCTGGAGACCACATTAAAAGCAGTGTTTGCTCTGGTTTCCGAGGACGCAGCTGGCAGTGATATAGTCAAATGGCTTGAGGATGACTGCAGTTAGAAGCTTGCTGCTTTAATTTCAGTTCTTTCCTCGGAAACTTACCAAAAAGAAAACCAAAAAACCTAAACCTCACCATTTCCTGAGTCTTTACAGTAACTCCTGTGCAAAAGGTTGAAAATGATTTAAAGCAGACAGAATGAACTGTGGGGTTGGATCCAAAGCCTCACAACGAAAACATGATATCAGATGAACCATTCTGCTAAGTGCAAATTGATCTCTGGAACTCCCTGCCTCTTGATATCAGGCAGGCACTTTTTTTCAGCACTTGCTAAAAAACATTTTGGTTAGGCAAACCTACCCAATTTATTATGTATATTTGCTTTTAAAATTTGTTGATCTTATTGACGTTTTGATAATTTTATGGTGCCTACTGTTTTTAAAGTGTATTTGCACTGCAGATAGATAGATATGAATATGAGCAGGTTGCACAGTTATTAGGGGATTTGGGTTGGCATCCATCTGTCTTGGGAGACTTGGGCTACGCCACTACCACATCCATCTATTTGCTGTGGTAGCTGGGCAGCATTCAGAGGCTCCCTGTCTCACTGGAGTGTCTTAAGTTCCCGATCCATGGAGATTATATAAGGAAGTTGCTTCATTTTTAATAAGGGACTGGGTAGAAATTAAGTGCTCTCTTCCATCCCAAATGCCTGTGGTGTTAAAGTATTGAGTCCTGAAAAGGATCTAGGAGATCTATTATCTGATTAATGATGTAAGCCTCCAGAATGTATCTTGTATAGTGTATCTCTGAAGAAGTGTGCATGCACATGAAAGCTTATACCAGGCATAGGCAAACTCCGGCCCTCCAGATGTTTTGGGACTACAACTCCCATCACCCCGACCACTGGTCCTGTTAGCTAGGGATGATGGGTGTTGTAGGGCTGCCATAAATCCAAATTTCCTGGACACAACCGAAATACGGTAGTTGGAAACAGTGTCCAGGCAGAAATCCAGATGTATGGCAACTCATGCCGGAAGTCTAGATTTTGGCAAATTTCCTTAAAAATAGCTCAAAGGATCAAAGGGTTAAAGGGTCCTTGGCCCTGAAGGTCTCTGGATGTTCTTAGTCTCGCCTACCTTGCAGAGTCACTGTGGTATAAAGGAATGGATATAATTTCCCCTTTTTCTTTTCTTTCTTTCTTTTCCTTTTTTAAAGGAAAAGGTCAGTGCCTGCTGACTGAGCTCTGAATAAAAGGAACAGGAGCACAGATGTCATCTTTTTCAAAGACTTTTGGTTAAATGTCCCAAGAATAGTTTCCAAAATGACAGGTTATAAACTGGATGGCGGTTTTATTAGATTATTATTTTTTGTTAAAAATAAGTAAATAAATAAAAATCCTACTGTTCAACTTGCTCCATGGAATAAAGGATTTATTGCTGACTTTCTGCCTGCTGCAGAAATGCTCAGAGCATAGTGCTTTGGAAGAGTCCAGCCTATCACTAGGATGTTCTCCTAGTGTGGAAGAGCCAGTGTGGTGTAGTGGTTAAGAGTGGTAGTCTCATAATCTGGGGAACCGGGTTCGCGTCTCCGCTCCTCCACACGCAGCTGCTGGGTGACCTTGGGCCAGTCACACTTCTTTGAAGTCTCTCAGCCCCACTCACCTCACAGAGTGTTTGTTGTGGGGGAAGAAGGGAAAGGAGAATGTTAGCTGCTTTGAGACTCCTTAAAGGGAGTGAAAGGCGGGATATCAAATCCAAACTCCTCCTCTTCTTCTTCTTCTTCTTCTTCTTCTTCTTCTTCTTCTTCTTCTTCTTCTTCTCTTGTGGAAGTGCTACAGTCCAGGATTGCTAATGAACATGCAGATATACTTTATAGACCACTAGCAGCCTCATACCCAGCTTACTTGGGAATTCTAAGAGAAGTTTATTTTTCCATTTGTTTCTTCATTTTTACCTGTTCTGATCATATCCTATGCAGCATCTCTACTTCCACTTTTTCACTTTTCTCTTCCTTTGTTCCCATATAATTTCAGCTGATGCCTGACACGCTGTGATGTTTCAGCAGTCCTTATCCTGATAATACTAGCATATGGGTCTCTTAATAAAGTCAGATGGGCATCTAGTTGTTCCAGCTTTACCTCTGGGGCTAACTCTAACATGTACCAACCAATATTGCTTAACCAATAGCTTTGGTTTATTAGCTAATAAAGAAACATGAAGCATTACTGCTCAAACCACTTGGAAAGAAATGGCTCACATATGTTGATTTATTAAAGGACTATGATGGAAAATGGAAATTAAGAGATTATGATGAGATCAAAGACCACTTTCAGAGTTGGTTGCATTATCGACAAATATATGGAACACATAAAGAAGACAGCAAGAAAGAATTCAGTTATACAAAATCTAGGTTTCAAACGGAAGTGATCGAAGGGAAAGTGAAATTACTGAAGGCCACATACTATTAGAATGGGGGACGAAAGATGAAGAGGTAAAATCAGTTATGATTAAATAGGCACAAGATGTAGGTCATAACATTATGATGGAAGATTGGGAAAAATTATGGAAAACTGATTTAAAATTTACAGATTGTTCCCTATTGAAGAAAAATTACATGAAGGTGATGTACAGATGGTACACAACACCAGTGCAGTTAGGGAAAATGTGCAAAAAATATATGTTGAAAGTGTAAGGAAAAGGAAGGGGCATTTTATCATATGTGGTGGGAATGTAATGTAATTTAAAAAAATTGGGAAATGATATACAATGAATTGAAGAAAATGTTCCATTTAACATTTGTTTAAAAACCTGAAGCATTTTTGTTAGGGATTGTAGGGAAAGATCTACCAAAAAAGCTGGAAAACATCTTCATGTATGCGACAACAACCGCGAGAGTTCTAATAGCACAAGGATGGAAAGACTGAAGAAACCCCAACTAAAGAATCACAAGATAAATTGATGGACTATGCAGAACTGGCAAAATTGACATATAAACTACGGGACAAGGATAAGTGTGACTTTAAAGATGAATGGGAATCTTTTACAAAGTAATTGAAGATGCAACAAAGTGAACTGGACTCCTTGGCTGGCTTTGAATGAACATTCACAAACTTTTTATTGATGATAATCAGCTAAATAGTTTGAGGATCTATACAACTGCGTAACATGCAGAAAACAGCATTCTCAGAGAAATCAAAGACTGGAACTGAGGGAAGTCGGGGGGTGGGGGTGGGTGGGTGGGTTTTGTGTGGGAGGGTGGGGGGAGGGTGGGGGAGGGAGGAAAAATGGGGGGGAAATAAGGATATGTTTCTGGATAATATGTTTTGCTTTAATTTTGAATTTAAAAAGTTTTTTAAAAAAAGAAACAAGAGAATCACATTCATGGAATTAAACAGAGGACAGTGTTGATTCTAGATTTAATACATGCTCTGGCTGACATAAGAAGAAGGTTGTTTATGTTTTGCATGGCTAAAAGGAGATCCATAGCAAAAGGCATTTCCAGAGGCATTTCCAACTCATAAGACTCCTTACTAAAATATTGGCTGTATGTGGATTACTTGATATGAGGAATTGGAACTGTGAAATGGGAAATGAATGCGTGGGCATAATCATAAATAGATATGGAACAGGGAGGGGCAGACAAATCAAACAAATCTAGTTCCTCTTTTTTCTGAACTTGTTCAGTTCTCCACATTTCCACATCAGTTTGCAATAAAAATACAGATTTTTGTAAAGCCATTTCCCCTAAAATAATGCATTTTTAATGTTATTTTCATCAATATATAGTTTTTCTAGACACCTTACCGCAGTGTATGCATTTCTGTACACATTACGCAGCTGGAGAACTGAACTAGAAAATTTAGAGGAGTGTGAATTTTGAAGGACAGCTGTGCAGTGGTTCTTGTTTTGGAAGGTGCATCTCTGGGTGCAAGACATGAAATAAGACTTGCTCAGGCAAGTCTGGGCTAATTCAGGCAAGTCTGGGCATGTAGTAGCTAGACTTTAAAGAACACACACAATGCCCACAAACCAAAGCATCACTGTGTTATATTCTCCACCGCCATCTGAAATTGTACAAACTAAGGCTGCATATACATTTCCGTTTACTCTTCACCCAGTGCACTCTCACTACTGGTTTGAGTAGTGGTGTATACACATTGTGAGCCCACAACCCATATCTATCCTGGTTCTATTCTATAGTTTTTATATACATATATAAAAAACTTCATTTTTCATTATTTGAAAGGAAAAAAATGAATGACCTAGCTGTGTTTTAAACTGACAACGTGAGCATAGCCTAGAGATTCTAACTCCTCCTCCGCCCCCAGTGTGGATAGGGGGATATTTCTTCTGAGTCATCACCTACCATGCATCTGTTAAAAGGCACATACTTTCTGTGAAAAAGGTAGGCAATTCTGTTCTAACCAAAATAAAACCCTTTTTGGTTTAACACATGTTAAGGCTTTCTACGTTCACTCAAGCTCCAAAATGCCAGGACATAGCACAGGTTAAGGGTCACACTCTTAACAAACATGTTATCTGGGAAATATGGATTTGGTATGGCATCCTATGATGTGATTAGTTCCAACTTTACCACTGTTTTAGAGATGCATGGCTGTCAGCAGGCAGTGGTGGACTAAAGTCCAAGATTTATTTGTTTACAGTGGTACCTCGGGTTACATACATTTCAAGTTACAGATGCTTCAGGTTACATGCTCCGCTAACCCAGAAATAGTACCTCGGGTTAAGAACTTTGCTTCAGGATGAGAACAGAAATCGTGCTCCGGCGGCGCAGCAGCAGGCCCCATTAGCTAAAGTGGTGTTTCAGGTTAAGAACAGTTTCAGGTTAAGAACGGACCTCCAGAACACATTAACTACTTAACCCGAGGTACCACTGTACTGGAATAGGCTCAAGGAGGCTAATGTAACTGCCTGAAGCTATCATGCAACTGGAGTTAACATTCCACATTACAAATATTCATCCAGCTGGAATCTGGTTCAGATTTTTAGCTACTGACTCAGAACACAGATTCAGTCTAATAATAGTAATAATAATAATACCTCTCTTACGCTGCCAAATTTCAGATTAGTCTATTGAACCATTTTCTGTGAGTCACAGAACCTACACACACAATTTTTCATTATAATAGCAGGGTGCATTTCAGCAGACTCGTCCTTAACATAGGACTGTGATCGTAAATGTAGCAATGTAAAAAATGTAAAAAAGTTTTTTTGTTTTTTAAATGCAGATTGTACCTTTGCATTGCTGGCTACTTTCTACACACATTCCACTCAGTCCTCCAGCCAGCCACACAAGAGGCTTTCTCAGAGTTCAAGAACACAGTCCAGCCAGGCAAAAGCACTCAATGAGGGTGTTAAGCAAGGCCAGTAAGAGGTGCGGCTCTCTGTTGGGTTATGACCTAAGAAGAATCCCAAGGGCCAGACAGAGAAGCCAGGAGGGCCACTTTCAGCCCCTGGGCCTGATCTATGTTCTGCTGAATTGCCAACCAAATAAAAAATCACCATCTTGGCTTTTAAAACACAGCAGTACAAGACTTTCTGTGTAAATAAACTGAGCACATAAAAGATGGAATCAAGGCTTCAAAAACACCAATCGCCTGGGATAGCTCAGTTGGTAGGGCATGAGACTCTTAATTTCATGGTCATGGGTTCAAGCCCCATGTTGGGCAAAAGATTCCTGCATTGCAGGCAGTTTCAGTGGCTCTCAACCTGTGGGTCCCCAGATGTTGTTGGACTAGAACTCCCATCATTCCTGAGCTCTGACCTTGCTAGCTAGGGTGATGGGAGTTGTAGTTCAACAACATCTGGGGGCCCACAGGTTGAGAAAGGCTGGACTAAATGATCCTTGTGATCCCTTCCATTTCTATGAGTCTATGATTAGAATTGGCGAGGGAGGGAAACTAGGTAGTGACCTCACTTTCCCCTATAAAATGTTGGAGCTTATGCACTGACATTAAAGTCTCATGCATCAACAGGCATTGCTTACTGTTTTCTTTAGAATTTCATAGAAACTTGGGGAAATGATTTTGAAACTTGGGCTTCCCCTAATAAAAGATACAGAGAGCTGTGATCTTTTAAGCGCTGGGAAAAATTAGACAGATTTGGAAGGAAAAAAATGCTTACAATGCTGCCACTAGTGTTAGAGAGAGACTTCCAGCATATATTTTCCACTCAATCAGAACAGGTTGCAAATGTAAACAAAATGTTTCTCCCTTGTTGCACCACATAAGGAACATTACCGTATGCCATGAATGATATTCTCCATCTGATTCAGTTGACAAATACGTATATGTTAGCTGCCAGGAACCTGATTGTGTTGCTAGTTGTCTGCATACACTTAGAGGACCCTATGATTCCCAATTCAAGTGTACTATATACATCAGCAAGAGGTGGCTATGAAATTATTTCCAGGTGACCCACCCAGATGCCTGGCGCTTAACATAGGAAGCTTCCTTATACTGAGTCAGATCACTTGGCAGCCCCATTTGGAAGAGGAGGAGGAAGGGAAAGACGTGGGTTGGGTACTGGAAGGCAGGCATCCAGGGACAGAAGAGGGAGGTGCCCTTCTGGTTACTCTAAATGTCAGACGGGCAAGCAAATCTGGTGATTCCCACCCCACCCCCGCCTACTGTGGAGTGCAGAGCCTCATCAGGGAGGGGGGGGAGAACTTTAACCTTCCAGAAGAAGGGGTGAATAGGAAGAGGTGGTGATGGAGCAAGTTGTTTCTCCCTCCTGCTTCAACAAGCTCCCCTCCTCTCTGGTCTCCCAGAACCCAAAGAGGTATGAAAAGGGTGGAGCAAAGGCAAGACAAAGGAGTATCAGATTGCTTTGGGAGGACTTGGGGGAGGCATAGGAGCCAACTCCTAGGGACTGAGGTCCCTTTGCCTCTCCCCCTCAATAAAATATTTGAGGTGGCCAGCCTTCCCACCCCCCAGTTGATGGACATTGCCATTTAAATGGTGTTTGTACATCATGTTATATGATTATGTGGGGCAGGGCTTACCTCCCCACCCCCCCAAAAAATATTTTTATTCAAGTTGGCACCCTTGGATGGACAAGAGGGATGGGATTTAGGTCAGTGGACTGTCAAGCCAAATTGGGCAAGAATATATTTCCAAGTGTCCAAATCAGTGCTGTTTAGGATGCATCGATTTGTGTGCCATCTTGATTCAAAATGGCATCTGACGATTTCCAAACACAGACCAAAACCAACTGTCTGGTCTCAGGAACCACCACCCCAAATGGGGCAATGATAGCCTCAAAAGCGTCCCAGTGAAAGCAGTTTGGAACAGTTAGGCCCACCACCTTGATTCAAAATAGCGTCCAACAGTTTTCAATTTAGGCCAAAATCCACTCCTCAATTTCAAGAACTATCATGCCAAATGGAGACAGTACAGTGGTACCTCAGGTTACATATGCTTCAGGTTACATACACTTCAGGTTACGACTCCACTAACCCAGAAATAGTATCTCGGGTTAAGAACTTTGCTTCAGGATGAGAACAGAAATTGGGCTCTGGCGGCGCGGCAGCAGCAGGAGACCTCATTAGCTAAAGTGGTGCTTCAGGTTAAGAACAGACCTCCGGAACGAATTAAGTACTTAACCTGAGGTACCACTGTATCTCCCGAGGCATCTGGATCATTCTAACTTAGAATGGTTTGATCGTCTTATTGATTTAAAATGTTTAAGTTTCCAAATGTAGGCAAAAAACAGTTCCTCCATCTTGGGAACGGTCATGTGATGTTTGGCAACAATGAAAATTATAAATAAAATTTATATAAAAAATAAAGTAGCTAGGTATTCCCTTACTACCTCTTTTCCTATCTTGGGCTGCAGCTCCCTCCTTACATCATTTATTCTGTTGCTATTCTGATAGCAACTGTTGGCTCCTTGTGTATACTCCTCCTTTGTGATTTCCCCTTTTTACACTTTTTATCCATGCCCTTCTTAACTCTCAGCTCATCTGTTTGCTCCTTATGCAGCCACGCCGGTTGTGTGTAGAAGTTAAGAGCCAGTGGTTAAGAGCGGTTGTCTCGTAATCTGGGGATCCGGGTTCATTTTCCTGCTCCTCCACCTGCAGCTGCTGGGTGACCTTGGGCCAGTCACACTTCTTTGAAGTCTCTCAGCCCCACTCACCTCACAGAGTGTTTGTTGTGGGGAGGAAGGGAAAGGAGAATGTGAGCCGCTTTGAGACTCCTTAAAGGGAGTGAAAGGCGGGGTATCAAATCCAAACTCTTCTTCTTCTTACATGCCTCCCACTTTTCTTTCTTCTTGGAATTGTCTGCATTTGGGCCTTCAATATTTCTCTTTTTAGAAACTCCCATCCATCTTGAACTCCTTTCTCTTTGAGTATTTCTGACCATGGGATCTCACCCATTAGCTCCTCCAGTTTTTTGAAATTGGCCTTCTTAAAATCCAGAGTGCGTGTCCCACAACACTTAGCTTTCCCTTTCCTTTGTATTGTGAAACATAGGAGGACATTATCATTTCATACCAAGTTTCCAATTGTATCCACTTCCTCCCTGTTGGTGAGGACCTGGTCCAAAGTAGATGGTCCCCTTGTTGCTTCTTCCACCTTCTGGGAAGTGAAATTATCAGTGAAGCAATGGAGGAATTTGTCAGATCTTACATTCGTGTGTGAGTTTGAGTCCCAACAGATATTGGGGAAGTTGAAGCCCCCCATGATTATTATTTCTCTCTATTTTGAATGTTTGGTAATCTGCCCTAGTAAGGCATCATCCAAGTTTTCAGTATGGCTTGGCAGTCTATAGCATTCACCCACAGTAAAGTCACTGTTGTTTCTCTCTCCTTCAAACCCCCCCCCCCCCATATACTCTCAATCTGCTTTCTATGTTCCAGGTCATGGATTTATTCACAAGTGTAAACATCCTTTACATAAAATGCTACTCCTCCTCCTGTCCTGTTTGGCCTATTCCTTTTGAACAGGTTATACTTCTCAATTCCTACATTCCAGTCATGAGTCTCATCCCACATTTGCCATCCTGTATTAAAAGCTCCAGTTTGTCTTGCTTGGTTCCCATACTTGTTACCTATCAAGAAAAAGCTGAAAAAGATACTGCTTGTTTGATTTCCAGATTATTATTTTTATAGAAATCCTCCTAGGTAAACCATAATTCAGAGCAAGCAAAGAGAACAAAAAAGGTACAGAACAGGGGAATTCTACGATCTCCTCATTCATAGGACTGTTTTGTAGATGAACTAAATAACTTTCTCATGTCATCTAATATTCAAGAATCACGAGAACTCGGTTTGGCAGCTTAGTTGTAATGGATTTGTTGGGGGGGGGAGGGATTCTTTTTTCAGTACTATGCCCACACATTGCAGGATCCTTATGCAGTCCCTGAAACATAGTAGATTTGTGGTAAATAACACCCAAAAATATTTGTGCATCTATGTGCATTTTCCCATGCAAACACACACACACACACATACAAATACACAGGATGAACACAAACCCCCAGTGGAAATGACACATTGGAAACTTCTTATTGTAGTCACAAACTGCCAAGAGTCAAAAGCATAGAGTCAGACAGATCTTTATCTATTGCCACTGAAATGCTGAGGCTTATTTCTCAAAATTCCAGAACTGAAGTTTCTTCCCCTTGAGGTTATTGCTTATTTCATAACACCCACCACTGCCTCCTCCACCCCAATTATCTTCTTATTTGGCTTCCCTAAGTGCTCATTTTTTGAAACTTATGCCCTGCTCTACCCCTTCAGTTTTTAGGGTGCATAACGTTTTTTAAATCACATTGGTGTTCTTTTTTTAAAATAGCAAAAAGAGATTATAATTACACTTTAAGGCCCCATGGATTCTCAGAACCCCAGGTTGTCTCATTTTGTCAGAGATTTCCTGGTGGAACCGTCACCAGTCAGGCAAAGGTAACCCTCTCATCATTTTCTGAGCCATCAATGCATTCTGTGGGAGTGAGTTCCACAGTTTTTTTCTCTGGCCTGAATCTTCCAGCATTCAGCTTCATTTGATGTCTATGAGTTCTAACATTATGGGAGAGGGAGAAAAGCGTTTATTTATCCACCTTCTCCATGCCACAGATATTTTTATAAACTTTTATCATGTCACCTCTTACTCACCTTTTCTCTAAACTAGAAAGTCCCAAACACTGCAAACTCTCCGCCCCGCCCCCATTTCTCTCTACCTGACTCTGGGTAATGTTTCACAGCTGCTGCTGCCCCATCATATCTGGCTCACCTGTGCCTTCATTTGAACTGGCAGCAAATGGAGTAATGTGGAAGACAAAAGCAATTCCTCTCTCTTCCCAACAACAGTGCAACCCTATGAAGAAGTAAGCACATTTACAACGCAAGTCCCTTTGAGTAAGCAGGTGTAGGAATGCAGTCCCACTTTCCATCTGACCCTTTCCTCTTCTGACCAATGCTTACAAGAGCTTTTTGTGCACATTGATACAACAATGGAAGAAGAAGAAGAAGAAGAAGAAGAAGAAGAATTACTACAGAATTATGACTGTGGCCAGGGACGCGGGTGGCGCTGTGGGTTAAAGCCTCAGCGCCTAGGGCTTGCCGATCAAGAGGTCGGCGGTTCAAATCCCCGCGGCGGGGTGCGCTCCCGTTGCTCGGTCCCAGCGCCTGCCAACCTAGCAGTTCGAAAGCACTCTCGGGTGCAAGTAGATAAATAGGGACCGCTTACTAGCGGGAAGGTAAACGGCGTTTCCGTGTGCGGCTCTGGCTCACCAGAGCAGCGATGTCACGCTGGCCACGTGACCTGGAAGTGTCTTCGGACAGCGCTGGCCCCCGGCCTCTTTGAGTGAGATGGGCGCACAACCCTAGAGTCTGTCAAGACTGGCCCGTACGGGCAGGGGTACCTTTACCTTTACCTTTACGACTGTGGCCACACACATGCATGTATTGTGTTCCACAGTTACCTCATGAATGTTTGGCTGCAATCTATCCAGATAGGCTGTGGCAGGGATGGGAACCTGAGACCCTCCAGGTATTGTTTCCCTACAACATCCAACATCCCTTATCCCTCGAGAATGGGACTTTGCTATACATCTCAAATAAGAGATAAGAGTAAGCATCCTCATTGTGCACTTCTGCCAGGATGGCTTCTTAGACTGCTGCCCATCAATCAGGATTCTAGCTCTACGAATGTTAAATCTGTCTAACCACTTGAATCCCCTCCTATGCTCAAGAGGGGGAACCTATATCTCTCTGGGTTTTTCTGGAATCCAACACCCATTATCCCTGACCCATAAACAGGCAGATGGGAGCAACTGGTGGCAGTATCTGTAGAGCCAAAGGTTAGTCACTCTTGACTTCTGCCAAAACATGTCAAAGTCTCTCTCATAAATACTCATTCCACTATGTTAAATGCATTTTTTGATTAATAAATGTGTCAAATGTCTTCCCCACCCCACTTGACTCATACCTATGTACGCAGGTCTTTGCTTATGTCAAGTTCCAGAGAATTATGTTAATTTGCCCTGACTCACTGTTGGATTGCTATTTTTCAAAGATTTTAACACTGTTTAAATGTTTTTAATGGACTGTTGTATTTTTTCGGCTCTGTGCCATCTTGAGTTGCTACACAAAGAGCATCACTGAAATGACTAAATAGTGGGGTCTAACCATTTTTATTGTCACCTTAATGTCAAAGCGTATGAATCTTATGAGTAACTCCTCTGATTATAGCACTAAACCACCTCTCTCTCTCTCTCTCTCTGCTTCTTTCATGTTATTAGATCTTCTGTTATCTAAATCTTCTGTGGTATCTTGTATATCATTAATATCTCCCTCATTCCATTGAAACCCTTCTCCAATATATAAAAAGATTTTCAAGTTTATCTCTTTTTGCCAAAGTTATTTTTATCTTGAATTCAGATCACTTTGTGTTCCAAAGCTGTATTTGATGTATAATTTATTAATATATTTTTTCCTCATCACAGGAAGGAAATATGCAGCCCACCCCTTCCCTGTACCTGAGACCTACTGCATGCAAAGCAGATGCTGAACTACCAATGAGCTACCACCCTTCCCCTAAAATAGGAACATAGGAATCTGCCTTATACTGAGCCTGATCATTGGCTCATCTATTGTCAACCCTGGTTGGTAGAAGCTCCCAAGAATTGCAGGCAAGGGCCTTTCGCTGCCCTAACTGAAGATGCTGGAGATTGAATCATGCAAAGCAGATACTCTATCACTGATTCACAGCATGAGAAATAATAAATGAAAGAGAATGAATGTGTTTGAGTGCAGCTCTAACAGAAATTCTTGCTAATGATCTGCCTGAAGACGACAAAAAAGATTGATTCAGTCAGTGAAAATAAAATCAGATGTATATATTTGGAATGGGCTTAGTGGATAAAAGCCATGTGAATTTTGACTTTACTTTTTTTTTTTAATAATAATTTTTTATTAATTTTCTAATATTTGCCCAATATTACCACAGTTTTGCCAATTATACAGATTCCAATTAATATCAAAATGATTCCAATTATTTCCAGATTTATACAATTTAATCAAAGTGGTTTCCCATGCTCCTTGATCAATGTTTTTTGTCCAGTTCTTATATTGCTGCGGTTCATATCTTTTATTAAAACCTAATTACATTTCAGTTGGCATTTTAATCATTAAGATAACAGCTTCATTTTTAGCAATTTCTATCCATTTTAATACCTTATCTAACTATCCATAGGATTTCAAATGAATTGTTCTAATTATTTTCCTTTTTTCTGCGTGTGTCAGTTTGAATATGTCCAGTTATGTAGTCCTTGGCATTTGCCTGCTGTCCTATTCTTGAAATTCCTCCAAATGCTGTTCTCTCTCAGCGTAACTGGGGTGGGGCTACAATCCTGGAGAATTATCAAAGTATCTCAATAGCTCCCTCCCATCATGCTCTCATCTTGCTTGGTGTTTCCGGACAACAACATACTCCCAGTCCACTCTTCTCACTACTCAGTCAACACCTTGAAATTTCCACATCCCAGGAAAGAGGGATCCAGCTTCCGCCACAGGGGATCTTCGAGTACTTTCATTTTAATTAATCACCATCAGGGTCTCCATGCCTCCCTCATCCATGGCTCCAAATTCCTTTCATCTTTACAGCTGCATTTTGGCCAAAGTCCACTAAAGTTGTATCTCTTCTCTGTTGTTGTTGTTGTTGTTATTTTTGTTTGCGGGGTAGAGATGGTATCTGCTCTAATTTTCCAAGATAATCCATTCAAGCAATAGAGCTCCCCACCACCACCACACAGCTAATTGTTATTTTAATCACAAGTTTTATTCCATACTATCAAATCAAATTTTGTATCTTTAAAATTTTGCGTCTGGAGAGGGTTGCCAAATCATTAATAAAGAAACTCAAAATAAACAGGAAACCAGAGGCTCTCCATCATCCACTGCCCACACCAAATAAAATCCTTTTCTCAGTTTTAAACCTCAGATCAATGCAGCTGGGTAATTTCGCAGTTCGGATGACAACATCTCTCGGAGCACACCTGACTTTAAACCCAATTAAAAACCCAATTAACAGGAAAACCTATGCTTCTTAATGGCAGCGTAGGAGAGTTTTTAGCAGGCAAAGCGCTTTTACACTCAGCACCTCCCTGCCATTCCATGCCAGAGTGAGAGTGAGAGCCAGGTACTGAGACAAGGTAAAAAAAGGTAAAGGACCCCTGGATGGCTAAGTCCAAACAAAAGTGATTATGGGATGTTGCGCTCGCTTTCAGGTTGAGGGAGCCAGTGTTTGTCCACAGACAGCTTTCCGGGTCATGTGGCCAGCAGGACTAAACCACTTCTGGTGCAACAGAACACCGTTACAGAAACCAGAGCGCATGGAAACGCTGTTTACATTCCCGCTGGAGCGGTACCTATTTATCTACTTGCACTGGTGTGCTTTCGAACTGCTAGATAGGCAGGAGCTGGGACAGAGCAACAGGAGCTCACCCCATTATGCGGATTTGAACCGCCAGCCTTCTGATCGGCAAGTCCAAGAGGCTCAGTGGTTTAGACCACAGTGAAGCCTATTCCTCCCTTCCCTGAGAGGAGTTTCCAATAATGATTTATCCTCTATCATTCCTGCTTTTCTCTGCCTTCGATCCCCTCAATGTCGTGGGAACTGCCTCCATTAAGGCAGATAGGAACCTGAAACCAAGAACTTTGGTTGTACTGTTAGTTCATGTTTATTTACTCTAACCTTTTCTGGAAATAAATTATTCATCAAGGGATTGTGCAGCACCAATGACCACTCCCCACATCAAATGGGGGGCGCCTTTTGATTGGTTGCATGCAGCCCCCCTGAATCCCAATGTGACTCCTGGTAGTTTGGACTGGCTTCTTCCTTCCCAGGCTGGATACATGGAGGTCTCTACCTACCTCAGCCAATCACCCAATCCTGCCTGGGGAGGCTTTGCCAGGGGATTGGCCAGGTAAGGGGAGGGACCATCCTGCCCACACAACAGAAGGTGAATCTTACCTGCGATGGCAGTCGGCATGAGTTACAGAGAAAGCTATTCCCCCAGATTAGTATTGTCTACAGTATTGCTTACTTCTTCACACAGTGCATAGTGGATTAGACAAATTCATGGAGGAGAGGGCCACAGATCTATGAGAACTTTCCCTCCCTCCAAAAAATTCCATAATCACATCCGACAATACATTATTCAATCAATGCTGAAATAATTCACTCTTGTGGGAAAGAACAGCAAAAATATTTTCTGTCATTAACTATGCTCTTGAGTAGCTATGATCATAATGCAACCTACAGGTTGTGCAATATGAAACATGAAACCATGATGAGGAAGTACAGTCACTTTGAGTCTGTTCATAGGGTATTGGATGCCTCCATTTTCTGTGGGCTTGTGCAGTTGTGGTCATCACAATATCAGCTGAAGTGAGTATTCCAGATACATGTTAATTAATAGGGATGCTGCAGAATTTCTCCCAAAACAGTCTCAGCAAAGTTTTTCAGGGACTTGTTAATACCCACCAAAAAGCAGGGGTAAGTTTTTAAACACACTGAATTCTTTCCCAGTTCAGAAATTCAAGCTGCAGAAGAATTTAGGTAGCAAAATGTCAAATACAATTCAATGTAAACAGCTGTAAAGTGATGCACATTGGGGCAAAAATAATAGGAATCACATATACACTAATGGTTCTGAACTGATAGTGACTGACTGACCAGGAACTCCCAATATTATAATGTTATAGAAAGCTACAATGCAATCACATTTTAAATATTCTGTACAGCTCTGGCAAGGAACGCGGGTGGCGCTGTGGGTTAAACCACAGAGCCTCGGGCTTGCCAATCAGAAGGTCAGCGGTTTGAATCCCCGCAACGGGGTGAGCTCCCGTTGCTCGGTCCCTGCTCCTGCCCCTGCTCCTGCCAACCTAGCAGTTCGAAAGCACATCAAAAGTGCAAGTAGATAAATAGGTACCAGAAGGTAAATGGTGTTTCCATGTGCTGCTCTGGTTTCGCCAGAAGCGACTTAGTCATGCTGGCCACATGCCACATAAGCTGTATGCTGGCTCCCTTGGCCAGTAAAGCAAGATGAGCGCCGCAACCCCAGAGTTGACCACAACTGGACCTAATGCCCAGGGGTCCCTTTACCTTTACAGTTCTGGTAATCTCACCTCAATAAAGAATCTGGAAGAAATTCAGAAAAAGGCAACCCAAACAATCAGGGGGAGTGAAACAACTCCCAAGTGAGAAAAAGTGGCAACATTTGGGGGTTTTCAGTCTGAAAAGGTGAAGCAGTTGGGCAGTATCATGTTTCTAAGATCTGGTCTAACCTTGCTCATCTCACTGGCCATATCCATCAAAGCAGGGAGAGTTTCACAAGGGTTCTTATTAGACTGGGTTTTGCTGGAAAATAATATTCCTGGGTTGATGTGGTTCACTTTTAGCTTGTGACTTTGCCCCTGAACTCTTGCTTCCATCTTGACTGGGCCCCAGCACAGGCCTGATGCTCAGTTCCTAGCTCCGCTCTGCCAATTGTATAAACGTTTGTGTACAAAAGGCCACAAGAAGCCTTAGTGAAACTAACATGCTTTCTCTCTATCACCACAAGTACAGATAGAGGTGAAAATGACAAGAAGTTCAAACCCACTGCAATATTCATCTCCAGAGTGAAATGGTATCTCTGATTCACTGCAGAGATAGAGGGCAGGGGAGAGAAGCCTAATCAAGATGTGAGACCTCACCACAGAACAGAAAAGATGAAATTGGCAAGCTTCAGCAGTTGGAAGACGTGAGATGGGGAGCTGTTTCCATTCCCTCGTAGCCAGTCTCCCAGCAGTACACATACCATGGGTGGGTGAGGCCTCAGCCAAAAGTGGACAAGGCAATTGATGCGCCTCTTAGTACAGTACTCTACTTTTAAGCCATGCAAAATCCAGATGTTTCTACAGCTTCCGCCTATGCTTCTCCATTTCCTGTCCAGACAAACAAGAGACATTTGCACAGTTGGAGGACACATTGCAGTCAGGCAACAACACTCCATGTGAGCATGGAGCAGGGACAGTGAACGGCATGATCAGTAGAGAGGGGACAGCATGGCCCACCTTTCAGTGTGATATTAAGGTAAGGAGACAGCAGCAGAAATGAGAGTGCTTTTATCTATAAATACATGCTTGTATATTTTGTAGGTATGGCTGATCTTTTTTCTTTTATATTGTGGATCTGCTAATAGTTATTATGAGCCCTGTATGTTATTGTTTGTAGTTTATACTGATGTTTTAAGAGGGTATCTTATCTCAGGCATAGTCAACATGGTGCACTCTAGATGTTGGACTATAGAATCATAGAATTATAGAGTTGGAAGGGACCATGAGGATAATCTAATCTAAGCACCTGCAATGCAGGAATCTTTTGCCCAACGTGGAGCTGAAGCCCATGTCCTGAGATTAAAAGTCCCATAACTCCCTCCACCTCTGGCTGCTGGTCATGCTGTCTTAGGTTGATGGGCGTTGGAGCCTGAAAGCATCTTGAGACCACAACATTGGCTACGCCTGTCTTCTCCAATTGACCAGTGCTACTCTAAACTGTAGTGGCCCTTTTGAACCTGTATATGGAAATAGAATGAGATTCAGAAAGTAAAAAATTTATTTCTCATCTCCAGGGCTGTACTGAAAGAACTTGAATTTTAATAATCTAGATTGCAGGTATTCAAGACTTTGACAAATTGGCCTTCTCACAAACAAAACATATTTAAAGGGCAGAGGTCAAATGACCTTTTAAAAAACATGTGGCATGATTTTATTTCTCATACAAATACAGTGGTACCTCGGGTTAAGAACTTAATTCGTTCTGGAGGTCCATTCTTAACCTGAAACTGTTCTTAACCTGAGGTACCACTTTAGCCAATGGGGCCTCCCACTGCTGCCACGGCGTGATTTCTGTTCTCATCCTGAAGCAAAGTCCTTAACCCGAGGTTCTGTTTCTGGGTTAGCAGAGTCTGTAACCTGAAGTGCCTGTAACCTGAAGCATCTATAACCCGAGGTACCACTGTATTGAGGCACATGATCACTCAGTGCCATCACATATGCAAATGCCTGGCTCATTTAAGGCTATATAGAGCATTTATTCTCAATAATGATGGAATTCATAGATGGAAAATACTTTTATTTTTACAAAACTTTATTATTTGTAAAGGAAATCTTTGTATGAATTAATGCATTGTTATTCCTTTGGAGTTGTGCTGTATCTTTGTACTTCTGTGATGCCTTATGATTTAAATTTTTGATTCTTTGTTTTCTTTTTGTTGTGTTTGCGCTTTTATTTCTTTTATTTTTACTTTTCTGATATCTTGATGCTGTAAACTGCTCAGAGATTTCTTTATAATATGGAGCAGTATAGGTGTGACTTAAATAAATAAATAATGAACAAATGTGCTTGGGATGTCTCTAGATACCCAGAAAAAAAACCTGTGAATATTTGATATCATGGAGTGGAACAGTGTAGAAAGAAAGGAGCATGTTTTCCATTGCATTTATGTTGAGGCTGTACACTTGTTTTTATATATATATATATATATATATATATATATATATATATATATCTGAATCAGCAGCTCTGGGAATTCAGATCTCCAAAGCGGAAATCACTCAGTGTAGCTGCATCATCACATGAAGAAAGGAAACAAGTCTGCAATTTGTAAAAGAGGAAGTCACCCAAATTGAGAGTGATTTATTTTACCAAAATGTGACAATGGGGTTGTACAAATCTACTGAGAGAGGGGAATGAGCCGTGTTTTGTTGCTACTCACTATTCAGTGTGAGGCACTACAAATGGGCTCACGCAAGCACTGTCCTGGTGGAAGTCTGTTTTGGGAGTACCGAAAAGCCTTCTCTTTGTTGAGATCATAGTCGACTCACCTCCCGCCTCCAGATCTCCTCTCCTTTTTTTTTCTTCACACGGCAAGTGATGAATCTATTTTTTCCAGATCACATGAGCCAAAATGTGGGGGAATCCTCTAAGGAGCAGAGACTTGTTTGAAGGTGATCAGAAAGAGGTATGGAGTGAAAGACTTGAGGACTTCATAAGGGGATGAACTCTCAGGCAGAACGGAAAGCTTTCATGCAAGTGAATTGTCCTCAGGAAGCTACCAGAGATATGACTGAAGAAAGTGTCACCAGGAAGTTCAGTGCCCCAATCCAAACATACTTCTGTTTCGCCATCATTTCTCTCACAATCTGCCTTCTTGCATCTTTGGGAACCATTGTGGTCTTGGTACTTCAAAGGACGGTAAGTTGATTCCTGCTTCTGTCCTAGGGCTCTCTTAACTCCTGTTATCCAGATAAAATGTTGAGTTTCAGCTTTCATGGCACACCTTTTGCAATTATTCAGGCTTTGGCTTCAACTGATCCATGAAAGCCAACTCCACTGTACAATGCCAGTCAATTGCATTGCAGAGAGTAGGTGACTGGATATGAAATACAGGCTGAGATCTTTACTGCTTGAAATGTCACAAAATTTCTACAAGCAGACTCAACGTGTTGATTTCAAGCTCTTGGAATAAGGACATTTGTTTTGCTGATGGTATTCTGTAAAACATGGGTAGGTAAAATGTTGACATCCAGATATTGTTGGACTCCAATTCTCATTAGAAATGTGGTCAATATTCAAGCATGTTTTAAGCCAAGAACTATTTCACAAATACAGAGAACAGCAAAATTTAAAGCGCTATTACATTTTGTTTTATGTATTAGTCTAGAAGGTGAGAAATAGGTTGGTTTGCTCAATTTAAATTCTCCTCCATCCCTAATTGGAAACTGTCTTATATGTGGTCATATTTACTCCTTGGAGTCTAAGGCAGAGACAGGTCTTTCCTATCACATGCTGAGGTGCTTTAACTGGGAAATGACTGAAACTGATCCTAGGACCTTCTGCATGCAAACACTATGCTCTAGCACTGAGCTATGGTCCTGATCTACCTAGTGAATGCTTATTTAAGAAAAGGAAATGTTTGATAGACTAAAAAGGCACCCCATATAATTGTGCACATATGTATGTACACACATATTGGATCCAACTAAATTATACACACACTAGACCCATTGAAATTAATAAACCTAAGCCAGAGATATTCATTCATTTCAATGGGTCTACTCTAAGCAGAACAAACACTGAATTCATAAAATCATATATTGGTAGTGACCCTTAGGGTCATGCAGTCCAACCCCCAGGAAGACAAGAATCTCAGTAAGGATAGCAATAAGGATTCAAAACAGAGAATGGGGAGAAAGGTTAGAAAAGAAATGGCAGAAGCAATAACTTTAGGGGTATCCAATATCCTTACTTGAATACTTTCCCCTCCAAAAAGTATGGCCCATTAGTAGATGATTTTGGGATACTCTCCCTCATGTTCTGAGCTCCTGGGGAGTCTCCTGAGGAAGCTCTCTCACAACCCTTGATTAGTCATTGTTAATTTGTGGGTTTCTTTTTACATAAAAGTCTCAAGAAAATTCATAGAAATATAATAAGATCATAGTTTTAAAAGCAGTACAAAGTACATACTGAAAACATGACTTAAAACAGTTCAAAATGAACCCCTAAGGCACAATTTTTTAATCCATTGAGCTGTTGAAATGTCTTCAGGTATTCTTGTTATTATTTTTATGTGCTTAATGGCTGCTCACAATAAATTGAACTGATTGCTGAGTAAAACACAGTCGTGACAGACTATTTACTATGCAATATTAACTTGTTTTATTTCTTTTCCCTGGCAGTGAGGCAGTTGAATGCTACTTTTGATTCTTTTGTCATCCTTTTCTTTGTATATTGTTTAAAACCATATAGAAATAAATAGTGGTAATAATAATAATAATAATAATAATAATAATAATAATAATAATAATGGAATGGAAAGAACCAAAGAACCAAATGTTTGGGGAGTGAGATAAGATGAATAGTGGTGGAAATAGCCATTATAATCTCATGAGAAACTGAGTTTGAGGTGGGGGGGGGCATGTCACTCAAGGGCAGTGGTATGTATTAGAAGGAATGGAACCTACTTTGTAAAGTTGTGCCAACAGAGATGGAGGGTTAGATTCCATTCCCATTAAGAGGCAAATCAACCTGCTTTGCAGTTTCTGAAACAGTATGCAAACCAAAACAGAGCCATTCTATGAAATGAGTACTTCTCCAAAATTTTGCAGGTCATAAATTAACATTATAGATGTGCTTGGTTTCCAGGATTATTATTTTTTCAATAGGAAACAAGGTCTTAATAGCATTGAATTTAGGAAATTGTTTCTTAATGTTACTGCATAGAAAAATTATCAGTAAGAGTTAAGAGGGGAGGGAGAAACCTGACTGTCTAAGCTAAATTTCACAAACAAAATTCTGAAAAGGTTTGAAATCCAAAGTCTCAAGGGCATAGGAGCCAACTCCTGGGGACTGAGGGGGCTTTGGCCCCCCTAATAAAATATTTGAGGGGGCTGAGGGCCCCCAAAGTTGACGAGCATTGCCATTCAAATGGTGTGTGTGCATTGCATCATGTGATTGATTATGTGGGGCAGGGCTTACCTGGGTCTTCCCAATGGGGTTACATAGGGATGTAATATGAGGATCTCATAATACTAGAATTTGAGGCTATTCATCCAACGAAGCTGAATGTCAGAAGATTCAGAACAGACAAATTATTTCTCCCTGCAGTGCATAGTTAAAGCTATGAAGTTCACTCCCACAAGTTATACTGGTGGTCTCCAAATTGGGTGATTTTAAAAGAGGATTAGATAAGTTCATGGAAGATAAAACCATCAAGGATACTAGCTACGGTGGCTGTACTTTGCCTTCATGGTCAGAGGTAGCATGCCTCTGAATACCAGTTGCTGGGACGCATAAGCGCGGACAGTGCTGCTGTTGCACTCAGGTCCACAGCTTGTGTGCTATCCATGGGCATCTGGTTTGCCACCTTGCAAACAGGGTGCTGGATCAGATGGGCTAGATCAAGCAGGACTACTCCAAAGTTCTTATAAAGGGAAGTTCCTAGTACAGATAATCCAACAGTCAGTCTGTGAGCATTTGTAAAAGGATTCTGTGGTTACTAAGACCCAGCATGAGATTCCTAGCAATTTTTTTTGGGGGGGGGGGGGGATTACAAACTTGGTGGATCAGGGAAATGCTGTGGATATAGTACCGTATTTTTCGCTCTATAGGGCGCACCGGACCATAGGGCACACCTAGTTTTTAGGGGGGGAAATAAAGAAAAAATATTATTTCTCCCCCCCCCCCAGCCCCAAAGAGCAAAGTGCTGTCTTTCTCCCCCCCAGCCCCAAAGTGCTGGCTGTCTTGGCTTCCTCTTTAGCCGTGCGCAACCTCTCCAGCCGGGAGAGGCTGTGTGCAGCTTTGGCAGAAGCCAAGACAGCAAGCGGGATGGATCCCGCTAGCTGTCTTGGCTTCGTTTCTAGCCGCAGGGCTGGGGTGGGGAAAGCCCGAGCTTACCCCAACCCCAGCCCCCAGAATGGGTCCGGGGGTGGCAGCAAGGTTGCGAAGCCTTTGGAGCACAGCGCGAGTTCCCCGGCTTCAGCAAAAGGAACCCAAAGCCTTCGGAGCACAGCGCGAGTTCCCGCTGTGCTCCAAAGGCTTCAGGCGGCTATCCCTGAAGCGTGGAGAGCGAGAGGGGTCAGCACTCCCCGACCCCTCTCGCTCTCCATTCACTCCATAGGACACACACACATTTCCCCTTCATTTTTGGAGGGGAAAAAGTGCGTCCTATAGAGCGAAAAATAAGGTATATCTTGATTTCAGTGAGGCTTTTGACAAAGTCCTCCATGATTTTCTCTCGAGGAAGCTGCTAAAATGTGGGTTGAATGAGGTAACTGTTAGGTGGATTTGTAGCTGGTTGACTGACCAAACCCAAAGAGTACTCATTAATGGTTCCTCAACATCCTGGAAAAAAAGTGACAAGTGGGGTGCCGCAGGGCTCTGTCCTGGGTCCGTTGTTGTTCAACATCTTTATAAATGATTTGGATGAAGGAATTGAGGGGAAGCTCATCAAATTTGCAGATGACTCCAAACTGGGAGGGGTAGCTAATGCCACAGAAGGCAGAATCAGAATTCAAAATGACCTTAATGGATTAGAGAACAGGGCGCAAGCTAACAAAATGAATTATAATAAGGACAAATGTAAGGTTCTGCACTTAGGCAGGAAGATGCACAAATATAGGATGGGAGACATCTGGCTTACTAGTAGTACATGTGAAAAGGATCTAGGGGTCTTGGTGGACCACAAACTTAACATGAGTCAACAGTGTGATGCAGCAGCAAAAAAAGCCTAGGCTACTCTAGGCTGAATCAACAGAAGTATCAAGGGAAGTCATAGTACCGTTCTATTCTGCCTTGGTTAGACCACACCTGGAATACTTTGTCCAGTTCCAGGCACCACAATTTAAGAAGGATGTTGACAAGCTGGAATGTGTGCAGAGGAGGGCAATCAAGATGATCAAGAGTCTGGAAACTAAGTCTTATGAGAAATGCTTGAAGGAGCTGGGTATTTTTAGCCTGGAAAAGAGGAGACGGAGAGGAGATATGATAGCCATCTTCAGATATCTTAAGGGCTGTCACGTGGAAGAGGGAGCTTCCTTGTTTTCTCCTGCCCTTGAGGGTAGGATTCGAGGTAATGGCTTCAAGCTCCAAGAAAGGAGATTCCAACTAAGCTTTCAGAAAAACTTTATGATAGGAAGAACTGTTTTCAGTGGAACAGACTACCACAAGAGGTGGTGAACTCTGCTTCCTTGGAGGTTAGATGGCCATCTGTCATGGATGCCTTAGCTGAGATTCCTGCATTGCAGGGGGTTGGACTAGATGACCCTGGGGTAACTTCCAGTTCTAAGATTCTATGATTCTATGGTTTTAAGTCTGGAAGATTCAGGACAGACAAAAAAAAGTACTTCTTCACACAGCACTTTGCTAAACTATGGATTTCAATGTCACGAGAGGTGGTGATGGCCACCACCAACATGAATGGATTTAATAGAGGATTGGACAAATTCATGGAGGATAAGGAGGATATTGATGGCTAAGTTCTACCTCCTGAATCCTAGGAATGAGGGGTGTGTGCAGAAAACAGTATTTTGTAAGGCACAGCACACAAATTAAGATGCACATCTGCATCTGGTCCCACTTACCATTGGTGTGTGGCCCCCAGAATAATATCCATGAGGGTGAGCACCACCAGGATTGACACCGTGATGCCAGAAACAAAGCCCCCAGGATTTGTGCTTTGATCTGGTAGACGTCAGTGCTTCACTTCCCAGACGTCACAAAAGCGGGGGAGGACAGAAAGAAAATGATGTTGCTATACTTTCAAGAAGTAGCAGCCTGTGGTCATTACATTGGTTGATAGTGTTTATGCAAATCCAGCTACAAAAATCAGGTGTTGCTTGCTGGTCCTCTTCTTAGCATTGCCAAGCCAGTACAGCTGAGTAAAAGATAGAAACCAAAACTAGGAAAATTCCCCTATTAATGTCTAGACTCTGGACATTTAGCAACCACTTTCTTCAGCCACCCTGGGTCTACAAAACTCTCCTTCGTATTCCCATCTCTCCATAGCTTACAATCCTTCCTAGTCTCAACCACTATGGAATTTCTTTCCTAAATAAAGCCATACAATCAAAGAGTCACAAGGCATCTTGAAAGTTAGCTAATCCAACCCCATGGGTCTGTGCTGGATCTTCCATGCAGGATCTGTAAATGGAGAAACCTGAGTGCTCCCTTGGATAAAAAACAAGGACACCAGCCAGGAATACCAGAGCAAAATAGCAGCCAGTAGGCTTGGTCTTTACTGAAGACTGTCACGACAGGACTCCCACCTGCCACAAGGTGGAACAAGATGGAAGCCCCGAACAAAAGAGCCCCCAAACTTTTATTAGCTGCTAATCCCCATGTTATACTCCCCCCCAAACTACATCACTCATACATCACAGTTACATCATGAAAGGGGAGGTCTGGTGGCAGTAATCTGAGCATCCTGGACCCTGCCCCGTGGTTCTCCTTGCCCTCCACCAAACACTCATCAATTGTAACAAAAGAGATATTTACATTTCCCTGTTTCCCAGCCAAGTTAATCACACCCTTTTGTCTTCATCTGGGTTTATTATTTCTGGAATGGCTACCTGTCTGGCACTCATGTATTAGGATGCCAGGGATTATCACTCAGGCAGAGGGGCTGCTGAGTAGCTGAGCTCACATGTCTATATGAATTTCTGAAGTTTTCCCTGTGAGCCAGTACATAGATACATTTATCAGTGAATTCTTACATTTGGTACCATGCAACAAAGGCCCTTTGAATAGATAGAAAGAAACTGTGATTAAGTGTTTTGTAGGGACAAATCACAAAAGTCACAAAAGCGATTGTGCTTATTTTGGTAGTGGGTTGCATGTGCATGATATCTGCTGGAGGGGCAAACCCCCCCCCCCACCCTATACATAAATTTCTGCAACAGATCCAATTACAGCATCCTTGATGCATGACTGCCCAGCCTCTATGACAGAACATAAGAAGAGTCCTACTGCATAATACCCAAGGCAGGGCTGATGAATTTTAATGAGGATTTGTTTTCTTTACAAAGTGATGTAGGAAAATGAAAAATCAAGAGAAATTGGTACTGACGGATTTGACCAGTCCTAGTCCTGCTAGATCTTCACATGTGGGCAGTGAGGCTATTTTGGTGAAGTCACGTCCACTGGCCCTACTCCTGATGGAGAAAGTGTAACTTGATATCGGGTGATTGACAGATTCATAAAGCCAGCCACCTATCAAGCTTGTCCCTCAGGGGTTTGAGGGAGTTAAGTATCTGACCCAGCGGATAGATCCAGTTCCCCAGGATGGACTGAATGACAGATGGTAGAAAGCTGTGTGTGTATCTTTCTAGGGAAGGTTGAGAGGGCCATAGCTCACTGGCAGTTAAGGATGGAAAGCTCTGTAATTTTGGTGCTCTCAGTCTGGTTTTTCTTAAATTTGGTTCTCCACAATTCTAATAAATAATAATCACCATAAACATTCTTCAGTATTTTGTTTGGCAATTTCTCCTCATATAATGCATTTTGGTATACTATTTTCATTCTTTATGCACACCTTCCCCTGGCATGTGCATTTTTGTAAACATTGCTTGGTTGGAGAAATGAATCACAAAATTCAAAGAAGTGCGCATTTTGAGGGGTGGCTGTGTTTCAGTTCTCAAATTGTTTTGGAAAGTGCAAACTTATACATTCGGCTTTAAATGCAAACTGAATCAAAGTTGTCCCCCTTCCCTAGTGGTAGGGCATCTGCTTTGCATGCAGAAGAATCCAAGTTCAATTCCTGGTGTCCCCAGGTGGGCTGAGCCTGGAAAGAACCACTGCCAGTCAGCATAGATAGTATTGAACTAGATGGACCAGTGTTCTGACTCACTATAAGACAGCATCTTATGATCCTGCACACCACCCAAACAAAACTATGAGAGGTGAGAAGAGGGGTCTTTCTCCCCTCCTTCAAACCAACCATTGATCTCATTGGTCTCAAAGACATTTGACAGCCATCCTCAGGGAGTGATCCACACTCCTGACAAGCAATCACTACAACTCCCTAGAACAACATTTTTGGCATAATGTCACCAAATTGATTTTCGAAGGAAGACAGATGTTGTTGCAGCCTCAAGCTTGTAAGTGACCAGCTATATCAGGATTGGAAAAAAACTGCACCAGCACCCAAGAGAAAACACTAACCTTTCTGATCAGAGCTATGTTTTGAGAAAAGAAGGATAAGATTAATTTCCATCTGGCAAAATTGAGGTCATGCCCAGAGAGCCAGCTTACTGCCTCTGCAGTATGTTAAGAACTTGTTGAACTCACAATTTAAGAAGGTTTTGGGTGGTTGCTGCTATTGTTTTACTAGGGGGGGCACTGTTGTTAATTTTTATATTTTTGAAGTAATTATTTCAAGTATTGCAACAAAACAAATGCAAAATTACTTTTTTAAAAATAAGAAATGTCTGCTTATTGCATTGCTATATGCCTTTCACCCAAAGAAATCAGAGCAGCGTACAAAGTGTCCTTTATCCCATCCTCATTTTAACCTCACAGCAACCCTGTGAGGTAGGTTAGCCCAAAGTCATACTGGCAGATTCATCACAGAATAGCACACCAAAGGCCCATCTAGACCGGCATCTTGCTGTGGAAGCCCATAAGTAGGATGTGATAGCAACAAGTCTCGCTTGCTGCCGTCCTCCAGCAACTGGTATTCAGATAAACTGCCTCTGAACATGAAGGTTCCACTGTGTTAATAGACTCTTCCTCCATGGATTTGCGTGTCGAGGTCCCCAGGTCCACCCCAAATAACTCACACATCACACAGAAATTTTTGTTTAAGATTTTTGGCATAATTTTGGCCACAACTTTATTAAAATACAAATTTGAGAGTGGTTGCGTAGGCATTGGTTGCGACTATCTGCCCCCACCATGGGGGACAGACTGACATTCCGCACGATGCGAAAGTCAGAATGGGGGAATACACTTGGGGGTTACGCGGAGCAGGGAACCTGCCCTCACCCCAAATGCAACCAGGAGCTCATTGCTATGGCCCGAGCCCCCTTGACAGAGTGGACAAGCAATAAAGGTTAAGGTACCCCTGCCCGTACGGGCCAGTCTTGACAGACTCTAGGGTTGTGCGCCCATCTCACTCAAAGAGGCCAAGGGCCAGCGCTGTCCGAAGACACTTCCGGGTCATGTGGCCAGCATGACATCGCTGCTCTGGCGAGCCAGAGCCGCACACGGAAACGCCGTTTACCTTCCCGCTAGTAAGCGGTCCCTATTTATCTACTTGCACCTAGGGGTGCTTTCGAACTGCTAGGTTGGCAGGCGCTGGGACCGAACAGCGGGAGCGCACCCCGCCGCGGGGATTCGAACCGCCAACCTTTCGATCGGCAAGCCCTAGGCACTGAGGCTTTAACCCACAGCGCCACCCAGCTCCCAATTCCTTTAACGGAATCCCTTGCAGCAGCAGCATTAGAGGGGCAGGCACAGCCAATCCATGCCCCTCAACCAACCAAACCATAAACCAATGCCTAACCGCGAACCTTACAAGTTGTGACGATTTGCTACACAGTAGGCAAAAACCAAATGGCCCCAGCCAATCAGCCAGATGGACAAAATTCCTACCAGGCCCCCGCTCCAAAGCAGACGACCCCATGACAGGCATAGCAAGGTCAAAGCGAACAACCCTAATTCTAGGGAGGGAGGGATGGGCAATCCGATGCATGGGCGAAAAGAGGAAGCCCTAGCCCCGTGCAAGGAGTTTTAGTATTTCTGGCTGTCAATCAATAAATGGCAACATTAACTTCTTCCCAACAACAAGGGAAGCCCCAATTGCATCAGTGGCCAACGATCAATTAGCCAGCCCTCCAACTTTGGAGTGTCCTGGAGGCCCCCACCGCAACACGTGCTCTCCATGAAGGAGCACACGCTTTGTCTAATCCCTTTTTAAAAGCCTCTTTATGGGAAGCCATGTGATTTTAAATGCTCTTTAAAAGTATGGTGTGGATCTGGCCTATGTTAGCAGTCATCACCACCTTTTTTGGCAGTGCATTCATTATGTGAAGACCATTTAATTAATTTTAACCTGGATATAAAATTACAGGTGTGTGTGTGTGTGTGTGTGTCTTAAAGCAATAGGTTCCTTTTCCAAAAGACCAAGCTTCTGAGTCTGGAGCATCCCTGATCATTAGCTTTATTTTGTCCGACCAAAGCTGTCAATATGAATGGGAATAGAGCTTCAACAATATCTGGAGGAGCTGCTGTTAATTCTGAACTCAAATGTAATCATTATGAGTATTATTTACTAAACCTTCTTTCTAAGGTTTTTTAACACAGTGTCAAAACTAGTTTAAAACAAGGTAAGATCACAGAAATAACAGGGATCCTAAAAATATATATCCCAGATGTCAAAACCAAGGGTAAAGAGGTCTGTCCTCAGCATTAACTGAAAGCTATAGGGGCGCGGGTGGTGCTGTGGGTTAAACCACAGAGCCTAGGGCTTGCTGATCAGAAGGTCGGTGGTTCAAATCCCCACAATGGGGTGAGCTCCCGTTGCTCTGTCCCTGCTCCTGCTAACCTAGCAGTTCGAAAGCACCTCAAAGTGCAAGTAGATAAATAGGTACCGCTCCGGCGGGAAGGTAAACGGCGTTTCCATGCGCTGCTCTGGTTCACCAGAAGCCGCTTAGTCATGCTGGCCACATGACCTGGAAGCTGTAGACCGGCTCCCTCGGCCAATAAAGCGAGATGAGTGCCACAACCCCAGAGTCATCCGTGACTGGATCTAATGGTCAGCGGTCCCTTTACCTTTATATACAGTGGTACCTCAGATTACAAACACCTCACATTACAAACACTTCGGGTTACAAACTCCGTTAACCCAGAAATAGTACCTCGGGTTAAGAACTTTGCTTCAGGATGAGAACAGAAATCGTGCGGCTTCTTAGGGGTGATGGATGTTGTATCTTAACATATGGGGTGCAGTTTAGCCACCTCTGATTTAAAATAAAGCCTATTATGAGTCAAAGTTCATTTAAATGTAATCTACGATCATGTAAGACACAAAAATATGTCATAGATGTAACTTTCTCTTGATTTTTTGTCTCTTTGAAGGGATCTACGACTGAGTGCGATGGACACCAAGGTAGAGAGAAATGTGGTAAGATGATATGAATGAGATAAATTACAAGTGAATATTTTTGGCATGGATGGTCTGAAAATGTTGGATTTGAGCCAGTTGTTGCTTGGGCTGATAATTCCTTGGTGGTGGAGAGGGGGGCACTTAAAGTAGGCACAGTCACACCTGCCAGGTGGGTTTGCCGAGTCACGCAAAACAATGTAAACAGGTCCCAAGTTGCTAAGGGCTTTATATACTTGGCCTAGTAGCAAATCAGTAACCAGTGTAGAGCACAGGTGTTATAAGGCTCCCTCCTGTCAGTGATTGTCCCGCAGCATTTTGCACCACCTGCAGCTTCCAGATCAAATGTGAGGGAAGTCCCGTATGGAACACATTGCAGTAATCCAGTTTTGAAGTAATCAGTGCATGAACTATTATGGCAAGGCTTCCCCAGTCCAGGAATGGCTGTTGCTGTCAAAACAGCAGCACTTGGTAAAAGGTACTTCCAGACACTGTGCTACCTGAGCCTTCAGTGACACAGCTGGATCCAAAAGCACCCCAAACTGCGAACCTGCTCCTTAAAGGAGAAAGCAACCTCATCCAAGGTAGGCAACTGACCAGTTTCTTAGAAACAAGAGCTATTCACCCATGGTGCCTACTTGAACTAGTATCAGTGACAGGATAAAGTGGTTTCAGTGCTAGTAAACAGAGGTTTCTGTATGCCAGATATGTATCCTATAATTTTCACCTTGCCTTTGTCAGCTGCATTGCACAAACAGGTATCCACACATTGGGGAAATGGTACAGAGCTGCTGTCCCAACACTCCTGTGCCTGGGACTTTATGATTCTTCAGAACCCCACTCTGAGCACACCTGCAGGCCATCCAGGTTGCCTGGGGATTTGTTCTTCTCGCGAGGAGTAGCTTACTCATGAATGTGCATGTGTGTGTGTGTGTGTGAACAATGACTGCAAAGAAGTGAAAAAGAGAAGAGTAGCAGCAGTTGGGCCCTTTGCAGGGACAAATACTTTGCTCCACCACCATCACCACCTCCACAAAATATGAAACTTCCATTTGCAACTTCACCACATGTAAACAAAAAGCACATAGGGAGTGGTGGACTGTTTTGGACATTCGTTCTCCTTTTTCTTCCTGTTATCAGCATTTCTGTCCCAACTTTTATCCAAGAAGCTCAAGGTGGCAATCCTGGCTCCGCCCCCTGCTCCCCCCCCCCCCCGGTTTTATCCTTGCAACAGCCTTGTGAGGTGGATTAGACTGATGGACTGTGACTGGCACAAAGTCACCCAGTGAGCTTCATGGCTGAGTGGAGATTTGAACCCTGGTCTTCCAAGGCCAACATACTAACCAATACATTAAACCAGTGCTAGTACATGGGCACAGTACCCAGGGCAACAAGAATGGTAGTTCTCCTAGTCCAGTGCATCTGGCTGTTTCCATTTTGCCTCCATAGAATTAGAAAATAAGATGGTTGGGGGTTAATGAGTTCACGAGTAGTCAATATACCCATTAAAAGAGCAAAGTATCCAATCTTAATGCAAGGATATTTTGTTGGCAAGATAAAGGAAGCTCATGTCTAAAATTGAGCAGATTATCTACAAGACTCTCAAGGCCAAACTGCCTTGCTGAGTTGATTCAGAGCTATTAAAACCACCTAATAAATCTTCATCCCACATTTCTTTTGGCAGAGAACAGGATACTGTTAGCTAAATACCTAGAGGTACTCAAATGTCACTTTATGTGTACACACACACACACACACACACACACATTACTCAGCTATCAATCATCAAGGGCTGAATTGGAAACAGCCCACTAGGATTTAATTGAGATTAATGCATGGATAGATAATTAAAGGGGTATCATGCTCGTATTCAGTGACATAGTGTAGCCTATGTTGTGAGCAAGGAGGAAGTGTCACAGAATCAATCATCCTAGAGAGGCAAAACTCTGCTTTTGTGCAGTCAATGCTGTGTTTCATTCATTTACCCTTGACTGAATATTGAAATCTACGGCATTTTCTACTGATCCAGAAAGATAGCCCACCCATTTAGTCCTAGGGTAGAGAACCTTCTTGGTTCAACAGGTCCGATCCTTATCAGGATCAGCCTTGAGGGACCTCCCAGTTGTCAATCATCTGAAGTCAAGATAAGATGCCAGCTGCAATGGGTTTTGGGTTACAGATTGGGCACTCAGTCTCTAAGCACCTTGCAAGGTGTTGCTAAAAGGAAGCTTTCCCTTCTCCTCTCAGTTTTAGCAAAGGATTCTGATACAAATCCCTTCCTGATTTGATGTGGAACCCTACCAAACTGAGCAGGATTTAAGTCCCATTCATCGGCTGATAAGTTAAGGGGTTAAATCCTGTTATGCTAAGGTTACCAGATGTCGAACTAAGCTAATCGAAAACTGAGGTACCACTGTACAGTATTTATTTTTCCCAATTTGAACCGTATATGAATGATTATTTATTACAACAGCAGTCATAAAGAAGAAACGTGAAACACACAGAAAAAAAATGGGATATAAAGGTTAAATTGCCGCGTTGGTGCTTTGCAATAAATAAGTGGGTTTTGGGTTACAGATTGGGCACTCAGTCTCTGAAGGGTTCACCATCACTGTACTAGGGCTATGCCCCGATTCTGATGAAACCCAAATTTTGAACAAAATCAGCTTAGGCTGGATTGGGTTGTCCCATGCCAAATTGACTCACCTAGAGCAATCCGGTGCTGTCAAAAGACAGGACAGACAACCTCTGCACAGCCTCCTTCACCAACCCTTCCCTATGAGGAGCACAAGTGGTGAAACAACAAGTAGCCAATGAGCAGAACATTAACTCTTGCTTTCTGCACAGGCTCCTTGACCAGTGCAATTTTCCCAGGGAACATGTTGGCAAGGCAGCACCCAGAAGGATTGAATGCAGTTTTTCTTCTTCCCCTGTTACCACCCTTCTGACAACATTAAAACAGGCCCCCAAATCAATTTGGAGCCTGGATCCAAGGTGGACTCTGAGTTGGATTGGTATGTAGGTACACAGCCATAGAATGTGTTCCACATCTCACACTAATGGGCTAAATTGGAACCTGTGTCTCATTTACTTAGGTCTGCTGGTAGGAGATTCCTCACCAGTGCTCTAGAGGTTGCTAGGTTCCAACTTCCATCAGCCCTGCTGACTACAGCTGATGTGACTTTGAGTCCAAAAAAACATCTGGAGGGCACCATGTGGTCTACCTCCATTCTATACCTTGTACCCATAGCAGTCTTTGCTTAGATCTTGTAGTTACAATGCTATTTGTCAAGTGTTGTGATACATAAACCATTCAGAAAGCCAGGCAATAACTGCAAAACATGTTTTATCAAGTGAAAGAACCTAGAGAAGTATTAATGACATATTTGTTGTCCCAGCTGAGTTCAGGCATGAAATTTCCACCTAAAGCCAGTAGAAGGCTCTGTTCTATCACATATGAGAAATGTGTTAGATGCACATAACTTGTTTCTAAGAATCCTGCATCCATCTAGTGTAAAGTGAGAGCTGGACCATAAAGAAGGCTGATTGCCGAAGAATTGATGCTTTTGAATTATGGTGCTGGAGGAGACTCTTGAGAATCCCATGGACTGCAAGAAGATCAAACCTATCCATTCTGAAGGAAATCAGCCCTGAGTGCTCACTGGAAGGACTGATCCTGAAGCTGAGACTCCAATACTTTGGCCACCTCATGAGAAGAGAAGACTCCCTGGAAAAGACCCTGGTGCTGGGAAAGATGGAGGGCACAAGGAGAAGGGGACGACAGAGGACGAGATGGTTGGATAGTGTTCTCGAAGTTACCAGCATGAGTTTGACCAAACTGCGGGAGGCAGTGGAAGACAGGACTGCCTGGCATGCTCTGGTCCATGGGATCACGAAGAGTCGGACACAACTAAACGACTAAACGACTAAACAACAACAATAACAGTGTAAAGTCATAATTAATGACACCAATCAAGCCTCAGCATCAGGCTCTGATCCTTGCCAAGCCAATACATTAATGTTCTTGAGGTGTGAAATTCTTCCTTGGTGATGGAACTCAAAAAGCTGAATCACTGCTTCTAATCTGAGATGGTGTCTCTAGGTGATTCTTGATGAATTAAGCACACTGAAAGTTCATTATCCCACCGATAAACTCACATGATCTGATTCAATGCATTAATAAAGACCAATATTTCAATCCCACAGCTTTGGCACCTTTCTGGGGATGCTAAGTCACCTCGGAGCAGCATTTTTGCTTAAAGAAAGAGCAGTAGGAACCAGGCCCAGATAGAGGGGAGACCATATGGGCCACTTGACCCGGGCCTTTGATTCCAAAGGGGGCCTCAGTCAGCATATTCACAAAATTATTTATATACAGTGGTACCTCTGGTTACATACGCTTCAGGTTACAGACTCCGCTAACCCAGAAATAGTGCTTCAGGTTAAGAACTTTGCTTCAGGATGAGATCACACGGTGGCAGCAGGAGGCCCCATTAGCTAAAGTGGTGCTTCGGGTTAAGAACAGCTTCAGGTTAAGAACGGACCTCTGGAACGAATTAAGTACTTAACCCGAGGTACCACTGTACTTACTTGTTTATAAGACTTCAGTTATCCCCAGGGCAAAAAAAAGAGGGGGGGGCACATTATCTACCTGGCCCGGGTCTCTGCCTGGCTCTGCAAGGCCCTGGTAGTAACAAGGGTTTTGTTTGTTTTCTTCTTGTCTTTTCAGTGCCATGGAAAATATCAGCAGAGGCTTTGAAAGGTCTGCAGACAATGGCGTCTGAGAAAGCAGCTGCATATCTTCAAGGTCAGTGAGAATAGTCTATAAATCAAAGTATGAGAGGTCGCCCTCTCCCACCATAAAAGCCTCATTGCTTCTTTCTGTATACCTTATATTCTTTGAGTTCCACAAATGCTCTTGTCTACCCCATGACTCTCTACTGTATACATGTGTGTAGAATAGGGTGTTCCAGAGGCATGTTGTAGATATCTATGGATCCATAGGATTGCCAGTCAGTGTAGGCAGTACTCTGCTAGATGGACCAGCTTCTTATGTTCCTTTTGCTATCCACCTAGACTGAGTCCCCTATCTGGGCCTTCGTTTTTTGTCGTGCTCCAGCCGGTGCCTTCAGCAGCTAAGGTCCCACTCCTAGGAGACAGTAAGTGGGCACACTCACTTGCAAAGCCATGGTTGGTAGTGCAGTGCAGTCTAAAGCAAGGTCAAGTACAGATTATCAGCCCAGGTCAAAAGCATGATCCAGAGATAAGGCCAGTTCAAGGTCAATATCACAAAGAATTCCAACAAGGGAACACTTGGGAACAAGGAAACAGAGACTTTTGTTGTCACTGTAAAATGGAAGGCTCGCCTTTTCTGACTTCTTAGAACAAACCCTAGCCACAGCTGCTGATAATAAATGCATTCCAGGGACCCCTTACACACAAGGAGACCCAATCTACTTCTGCTTGTGGGAATGTTAAGGATTGTAGGAGAGGATATATTGATTAAGTAGTATCCTTCCTTCACTCATGCTAGTGAGTGATGTAGCAGAGCAAATTCGCCTCAATATAGCTGGAAGCTAGTTTGCAGATTCACTTGAATCTCTTAGTTAAGATTATTTCCTGGTGTCCCCTTTGATCCCACTTAAAAGAATAAAGACACAAGAGTCTTTCTGAGTAAAGTAACAAAAGGTTTACTCACATTTCAGGTCACAAGTTGATCCCTGAAAGGCAGGCTTTACTTAATAGTTACACAAAGAAGCAGTGAATTTGTCTCATATGGAGACTGAACTCATGTGCTGCTGGCTGAGAGCCAGCAGACAGCAAAATTAGATCAAGACAACAAAATGGCTGGAGGAGAGCAGCATGACAGCAAAAAGAGATAACAAGACAACACTGGAACAAGACAACTTCAAGACTGACAAAAGGGTGTATGACTCCTTTTATGGAGTCAGTCAGAGCCATGGCCATCTCCCAGATCACATGCAGGGGGAGGAAACTCCAGACCAGTGGAACAGGAAGTTATACTGGCTGGATGTCACCCTCCCTGTGCCCACTCTAGGGGAATAAGGAATGTTGCATTTGACTGTACCAGTGCATTACATCCCACACTACTCACATGCCACATGATGACTCTGGGTCTGCAGCCACATGTCATGTCATCTGTCTTAGCAGACCTTTTGGTACTGGTGTTCTTCATGTGTGGAGTTGTGATGACTGCACTTCCTCTGACAGTTCCAAGGATTCTTTAGCAGGTCTCTCCCAGAGGGCCCCTCAGCCCTGGCTCCAAGGAAACGTGTCTGCTCCTCAGGGTCCTTGGGGCACCTGGTTTATCCTCTAAGGAAGGTGTTGCTGAACTACAACTCCCATCGTCCTTAGTTATTGGCCATGTTTGCTGGGGCTGATGGGAATTGTAGTTCCGCAACATCTGGAGGGCCAAAGCGCTGCTCTAAGAACTCCCATATGTGGTATCAGGTGAGGGCTGGGTACGACAAGGATTCAGTCCCTCTCATTCCCTACCGATCCCACAAAATTAGACTCAAACTGTGCCAGCCCTGGTGACAATAGAAGGAAAACAAATCTCCATACATTCTGCTTCTGTCCTGGCTGCAGCAGGCAACCAGAAATAAGGATCTGGTGGTTACAACTGGGATAATTTTCCTTGCTCGTGTTTCCATAGAGCAAGAATGGAGAAGCTTTGGTCCTAACAAGATGTTGGCCCTGTCATTCTTGGCTCTTAACCATGATCTTTGGGGGCTGATGGGAGTTGCACTCCAATGACAACCAGAAGACCAAAGGTTCCCCATCCCTGCCATAAGTTTTTGTAGTTAACATTAGGCAAATGTGTCTGTTGGAGAAATTTGCACTAAACTGATGACAGGTGCATGTGACTTGGCTTAAAAGGCTTCATGGGTCATAGGGAGAAACCAAGAGTCCTCATTAGGCCAATCTACTGCAGGATTTCCAACAACTATCTTCTTGTCACCTTGAGACAATTTTTTATAGTAGGCATCTAACACGCTTAACTAATAATAATAGTAGTAGAAGTATATAATTGTAGAGTTGGAAGGAACACCCCAAGGGTCACCAAGTATTCCTAAAAGAAAAGCTTCTGGTTTCTTAAAAAAAGTTATATTGAACATCCCCCCCCCCCCCAGCTCATTATGTATCATTTCCCAGAACAACATCTGCTTCTATATATAGTAGAGATAAGGCATCCAGCTTGCCTTGTTGCATAGTTGTTGGTTGCTCTGTTGTGGTTTTTAATATACTTCAACCAAGAAAATGAAAGCTCACCGGAGCAATTTCTGCCAATTAATGTTAAAAATCTGGCAATGGAAAATGTTTGTGGTGCCCCCCTTCCCTTGATGCCTTAAACACTGCTTACTTTGCTTAATAGTTAATCTAGCCCTGATGAAGGGCCTTCTGCTCTTTTGCTCTGGGTGAGGCAAAGTAATCTACTGATTAGTTTGGCACAGTGGGAGGTTTCAGATTGCCTTGAAAGCCTTTTGATTGATGAGCTTCTATCTCACCACAATGTCATCAGCTGGTCGTGCAACAAATGGTTGCATCAACTGGATGACCTCAATCCACATCCACTTGCATTCTCAGAGCTCAGCTGAAAGCAGCCATAAGGGCGAAACTGAACCAGACGTAAGAGCAGGAAGGTCAAATGAGGAGCCAAAACTAGAAACTATTCAATGAGTAATTTCCTTCAGCTTTCTCCTATGCTGCTGCTGGGACTGCAGAAGTGTGTGCCGCCACCTGCAGATGTGCTGCATGACAGGATTTGACTCAGTCCTATGCAATAGTCATACACAGTTACTGATGTAACTGAAGTTTCTGATACACAAAGAAGTTCCTCTGGGATTACATCTTCAGGAGGAACATGCTTTGTGTTGAGTCGGTTACTTACAGATTTTGCTCCTAGCATGTTTTCTTGACTAAATTCTAAAACAGGTTGCAGTTGAGAAGATTTTGGATATGAAGGGTCATCGTCAACTGAATTCTATTCAGAGCAGACCCACTGAAATGAAAAGGCTTCAGATAGTCATGGCAATTCATTTCAATGGGTCTACACTTTGAGTATGACTTAGTTGAACACAACTGAAGGCTTTATTATATCAGGGATGAGGAACCTGTTAAACTCCAAATGCTGCTGGACTCCTAAGACCCATCATCCCTGGCCACTGGACATGTCCATTGAGGCTGTTGAGAGTTGGAGTCCAACAACATATGGAGAGCCAGAAGTTCTCTACTTCTGCTGTACAGTGGTGCCCCGCAAGACGAATGCCTCGCAAGACGGAAAACCCACTAGACAAAAGGGTTTTCCGTTTTTCAATGCGCTACGCAGGACGAATTTCTCTATGGGCTTGCTTTGCAAGACGAAAATGTCTTGTGATTCTTGCGATTTTTTTTCGCTCCTCACCCCCTTTTTCTAAGGCACTAAGCTGCTAATAGTCTTTTAGCAGCTAATCCGCTAATCCCTTAAGCCTTTAATAGCCGCTAATAGCCGCTAATAGCGCTAATCCGCTAATCCTCTGATAGGGTTGCTTCGCAAGACAAAAAAACCGCTAGACGAAGATTGCGAGGCACCACTGTATATGGCCTGGTATGTCCACATTGACTTGGTGGTGTGTTCACATTGATTCTCCTGACTAGATTCAAGCTTGGAAGTGGGTGCTTAATTCACAGATCCTAACATACCTGTTTCTGCTGGTGATGTAGCAGAAGGTCAGGCACCAAACCCCGTTTGCTGGAGTTCCTAATTCAGGGATGGGGAACCTGTAGCCCTTCAGCTGCTATTGGACTCCCATCAGCCTCTGCCACTATGTCCAATGGCCAAGGATGATGGGGGTTATAGTTAAACTACATCTGGAGGATTACAGGTTCTCAATCTCTACCCTGCTTCAAGACTTTTCAGTACCTGGTTCTTTGAATATATACCAACATCTATTTGTGCTTCTTGGTGCAATTGCAATAAAATAAAACAACAACAACAACACAGAATTAGTGAATTTGACAGTGATAGTTTATGAGAGGAGCTGAAACTAAAAGGCTTGTTCTTCCCACCTGAGTCTGAAGTTTGATTGAAATGAATCTAGACGATCTGTGTCCTTCAAGCATACCTGAAATTGAACTGTTTCCAAATTCTAGAGCACTTGACTCAAAAAGGGATATTAGTGACTGGGCAATAGTTATCTGGTCTTCAACCGCTGGGTCAGCACTCAGGACCCACTACTGGGTGGTGGCCTGATCCAATGTGGCTTGCAATAAGAGCACCAGTACAATGCAAATATATATGAAATGGGTCCCCAAATACATGTTTGAGTTAAAAGTGGTCCTGGGCATGAGAAGGTTGAAGATACCTGATCTAATATTTCCAGATCCAGTGACAAACTTTTGAGAAGGTGGTACACTATTGCCTACTTAAGGGCAACAACGTGAGGTTGTATTAACTTTTTGGCATGGGCAGAAATGTGTGTGTTCCCATTAGTAAAGTGCAACACAAACAGAATCTACACAATGCCACACAAACAGAGGTATGTTGCATTTTATCATACAATCAAATGAAGATTAGATTTGGCTGTTAGGTTTTGCAGTTTCTTATTAATGAGCATTGGTAGCATGGTGGGGGCGGACAAATGAATGGAAAGTTTCAGAGCATATTATAATTTATTTATTTTTAAAGAAACTCTCCATTTTAAATAAGAACTCAGGACAGGAACTGAGCATAAAGCAAATCCACAGAAGAACAAAGAAGTGAAAAAGTGAAAATCCTATTGGGCAGTGTCAGCATTATTGAGCTCATGGCAAGGTGCATGCCCCAGCAGGAGATACATGTGCAATATCTGGAGCCTTCTGGCCCTACTGCATCTTCATATCACTATTGAATACCTATTATTTCTGAGCAAATGAGCAGTGGGAGAAGAAGGAGCAATGTTTCTCTAAACAGGTGTCTCCAGTGGCGTAGCGTGGGTTGTCAGCACCCGGGGCAAGGCAAGTAATTTGCGCCCCCTAACCCGGGGCAAGACAGGTAATTTGCGGCCCCCCCCACTGCACTGTCCCTCCCCCAGATAGTCCCTCGCTCTCTCTCCGCACCGCACTGCACGCCTGGCACCCTCCCCTCCACAGTGGGCGGCGACCCGGCGGCTTGGATCGGATTCGCACAGCCAGCACTGCAGTGAGAGAGAGTGAGTGAGCCAGGTAGGAGCAGAGAGCTGTGAGTGTGAGCGTGCCCCCCCCCAGATGTTGCGCCCGGTGCGGACGGCCCCCCCTGCACCCCCCACGCTACGCCACTGGGTGTCTCTTCAAGAGCTGACAGAATGTGAATCTTGATGGGGTCTCTTGTATTACAGCATGGATCGGATAAATCATGGGTGGGGAACCCTGGAACCAAATGTTACCCTCTAAGTTATCTGGCCCTCGGGACTCTCCACACCACACTCCCTCACCCAAGCCACGCCACTCACTGGCTCTGCTTCATTGAGTGTGCCCCCCCCCCCCGAGTGGAATATGTCCTTGAGCTGTGATAATGTTTCTTGCTTGCTTAGATGGAGGATAGAGAGGAGTATGTGAGTGCATGTAGAAAACAGCCTACTGTACAAAGGCAAAAATTACATTTGCCGGTCCTCTCACTTTTGTCCCAGACCCCGCCCACCTCTGACACGGTTGTCCCAGAAGATAATGTGACCGTCTGGCTGAAATTGGCTTCCCACCCATTTTAAATGATGAATGCTTATATCTCATCCTCTCCTTTCTTTAGTGCTTAGGCCAATCAACCAGTCAGAACTACGATGGATTAATGAGGGCATCCTGTACAACATTCACTACAACCATGGAAGGCTGGTGATCCAGACACCTGGAATGTACTTCATCTATTGTCATTTGCACTTTTACATTGCCGAGTGCAAAGGTGGGGAGATCACCATAAAGTTGGAGATTCTTGTGGACACATCTGTGGCGAGGTCAACTTTGCTCACTTTGTGCAGCTCTCAGAAAACTTTCAGAGACAAAAGACAAGACCTCTTCGTAACTTTACTGGCAGAATTGAAGAAGGGGAATACAATAGGAGTACAGGTCAATGAATTCAGCTATGTGGATGTATCTGACTTTCCTGAAAACAATGTTTTTGGAGCCTTCAAGTACACTGGTGAAAACTGGAGGTACTCTTTGTTCAGGACAGAGGATGAAAAATGACTTTAATTGTTCTAAATAAAGGTATATGTATACTGAGGGCCTGTCATTTGAGATGTGCCAAATTCAGTCCCTCTTGAAGGGACTATGGAACATTTGGTGGCTATTATGCAGAGAACAGTGGAGGCTGGTCCACTGGGACAAACAGGGCACTGCCCCATCAACATCAATCTGCCCTTAGCCAGCCTGCCCTTGCCTGCCTTCTTCTTTACAACCAGACAAGGGTTGACCCTGGCTTTCAGCTTCATAGTGTTATCCTGGTAGAACTCAAAGGGGAGGAGGATGGGGACAAAACCAGAATTAGTTGACTCCACCTGTCATAGGCTCTGGATCTGTCTTCTGCCCTCCCTCCCAGTCCCTTTGGGTACCACTCACCAATGGCAGAAAGTGGGGTGTGAAATACACATACACACACAAAGAAACAAACCTGTTATTGCTGCAAAAAAGTTCAAAGGTATTTCTGATCTTATAAAATACAGTGGACGCTCGGGTTGTGAACATGATCTGTGTGGGATGCACGTTTGCAACCCGCAGCATTCGCAACCCGCGTCTGCGTGTCTGTGCACATGCGGGTTGCAATTCAGCACTTCTATGCATGCACAAAGCGTGATTTACCACTTCTGCGCATGCGCGACCGCCGAAACCCGGAAGTAACCTGTTCCAGTACTTCTGGATTTTGGCGTTCCGCAACCTGGAAGTAACCCGTTCCGGTACTTCTGGGTTTCGGCGGTCTGCAACCCAAAAAAACGCAACCTGAAATATCTGTAACCCGAGGTATGACTGTACAAGGATACCCTGAACTGGCATAGAAATGGGGGGAATGGGTGCTATATTTTCTTTTTTTCTATTTATATGGTAGGAGAAAATACAGGTATGATCTAGCAGTTATATATCCCATTGATGTCAGTGGAAGAGCTTTGTGGTGCAATTCTACATGTTTGCTCAGATATAAGCCACATCGAGTCCACTGACAGGGATAGAAGAACCTCAGATGTGGGGGCCATATGTGCCCATCCAGGCCTCTTTATTTGGCCCTTGGGATTTCCACCAGGCTGCACCAGTTCTTCAGCCACATCCCCTCTCCCTAGGCCACACCATTCACTATCTCTGTCAATGCCTCTTGCAAGCCTGGTCAGAGGATAGAGAGCGGTACATGACTGTGTATAGAAACTAGCCTACCGGAAAAAGTAACATTCACATTTTTGCTCTGCCTAGTCTCTCATCTGGCTCACACACCACTTTGGCATGTGGCTGCAGGAAGCTTGCCCAGAAGGGTATGTGGCCCTTCGGATGAAAATTATTTCCCAGCCTAGTGCATAGGATTGCAGCCCTTCTCTCTCCGGCTGAGAATAATTGGACCTAAAAGTCAATTTTGCCCATTGGATTTATATTCCAGGGATGCAATCCCACACCCAATTTCCTGGGAATAAGCCTGTTAAATACAGTGGAATTTATTTAGGATTTGGAATAGCCGTGTATAATATTGTTAGAAGAAGAGAAAAGCTGTATCTTCAAGATGACCTTAAAGCTCAAATGACATTTCCCCAAAATCTGATAGAACTTCAATGTGACTTCCAAAAAATCAAACCTTAGCAAGTTTCTTTTCAGAAATGCAATTTCTGAGGAATGGTATAACTCTTAACTTTTGTTGATGTCTTAGGAGGCACTATATGAAACTACCAATCAATGACAATACTATTAGAATACCACTGGTTATTTTTTCTCTTTTCTCTTGGAAAAATCCCTAGATCCATAATGCAACATGAAAAGGAAAATGGTGGGTTGGGAGCCACTAGTGGTTCACAGCCTGGATACCTCTTGAGATTCATCTGCTGTAATAGCAGAGTCTAGAGTCTCGCAGATGCAAGCAATTTTATCCTCAAAATGCTTTGCAAACAAGCCACAGCGAGCTACTGTCGGTTCTGCCCCCTCCTTGGGCCAAACTGCTCAAGGCCTCACACTCCCAATAGAAGTTCTGCTGGGCAGCACAATGAGGATGCAATGGAGGCAGCAAAGTATGCCTTCATTGCCACTAGGTAGGCTTGATGATGAGCCCTCACCATGTTCAATTGCATTTGACTAGAGTTTTCCTCTACTCGTGTTCAACCCATCTCCCAGCTTGTTTCCTTAATCTAAGCTCTGGAATATACCAGAGAAGCAAGCAGGCTCCAAAAAGTGAGAGAGAGGACTCAGGGGCAATCATGTCAATGGCCTAAGCCGTTCTGATGTTCAGAAGTCATCCAGGGCTTTGACAGAAGCACCAAGCATGTCAGCCAGAAAACCCCCCAGAACCACCTGGAAATCCATTGGATCTATCAGCCTTCAAGGGTGCACCTTCCTCATAGGTCCCTGCCTCTTCAGAGGAGATAGGGTGCTGAAAGCCCAAACCTCCACAGGAAGTGAGATGGTTATGACAAGGGCCTGCTGTCAGCATCCCCTCTACAGTTCTCTATAGTTCTATGATTCTAACAAGTACCCCAGAATTGCAGAGTTGGAAGCGACCCCAAGGGTTATCTACTATAAGCCCCTGAAATGTTTTTGTTTAGAAATGCAGAATTCACAGCTAAATAATCCCTGGCAGTCGGCCATCCGACCTGCTTAAAAAGCTCCAATGAAGGTGTGTTTACCACCCTCCAAAGTAGTCCATGCTATTGTCAAATGTCTCTTACAGTGCAAACTGATTCAAATTTCTCCTTCATTCCTATTCTCCACTGCATCCCAGTTAAGATTACTCTGGAATAAATTATATGAACAGAGTACAGATGTTTAATGAAAGAAGCTAAAAGTGTATATAAATGGTTATTAATCTTTGTAAAGTTCTTGAGAGCAGAGAGGCTGGATGATTCAGGATACACGCCCAATGCTTATGCCAAAACCTAATGACATCTGTAATCAATAAAGCTGTAGCCTGTCTGATCCCAAAATGATTGTCCTATAACGATTACATCATCCCGTGCTTTAGCCCTCGCCACCTACATGTGGGCTTAACAATATTCCTTATTTAGCAAATATTCACACTGTCCCACTATCTTGTGATCAGCATAATTAGAAATAAAAGCACACTATAAATGAAAGCGATGCTTAGGATATCCTGTTATAGAGCAAGAGCATGGTGCAATAGAGTTGCAATTTTTGGGCAGATGACAGAACAAAGAAAGCCTAAAAAGGACCACCTCTCCCCATATGACCCAATCATCAACTGAGGGTATTCTTCATGTGCCCCCTTCCATGAGAATATACAAAAACACAACAGAACATCACACATTAAATGCTTCCTGATACAGGGCTGCCTTCAGATGTTTATGGAAGGTCATATGATTATCCATCTCTTTGACATCTACAGGGAGAGCATTCCACAGGGCAGGCACCACTACCAAGAAGGCCCTCTGCCTGGTTCCCTGTAACTTCACTTCTCGCAATGAGGGAACCGCCAAAAGTTCCTCAGAACTGGACCTCAGTGTCTGGGCTGAAGTATGGGGGCAAAGGTGCTCCTTCGGGTAGACCAACCATGCCAGAACCCAAGCCCTCACAGACACAAAAAACCTATAACAAATTAAAAAATGAACACACACACACCAGACCCAGACAATTGCTATAACTTGTAAAAATGCCCCCAGATGGGCATGTAGACGCCCCGAAAGAGGACATGTCCGGGATTTCCCAGATGTATGGCAACCCTAGGCTGTGTCGCCTGTCTGAACAAAGGACTTAAATTCTAAAAGCAGCTCTCAGACCACCTCATAAAACCATTAGTTGAGGTTTTAATTTAATATAAAAAACACCCAGTCAATAGAGTTAATAGTGCATTATGCAAAAGTGCCACAGAACGAATCGACACTAGGTTGTGTCCAACTAAATTCTACTCAGAGTAGGCCCATTGGAATTAATGGATCTAATCAGTCATCTTCATTATTTTCAGTGGGGCTATTCTGAACAGGACTAATATTGATTGAACCTATTGTCCCATTACATTTATATTCTGCAGTTCAGAGATGGAGGACCATGGCTATGCTTGCTGGAGCTGATGGAGTTTTGAGTCACATGTCTGGAAGACATCCAGTTCCCCATCCATGCTCTGAATCAACCACTGAAGTGGATGAGTATGTTGAGGGGAAAACAGAAACCGCCTATTTTTAGAACTAAAGAAAACAGATATAATCTCAGTAACCTTTCTTCTTCCGCTTCCTTTGGGTTTTAAGCCAATATTTGAGAACAGGGCATGTGAGCACTTATTTCAGTTAGCAACATTCTTGTTTCAGTTTGTAAGAAAGGAAGTCTTAAGTACCCACCACCCAAAGTACAATAGAACCTCCTTTGCATGTCTGGAGTCTGAGGCAAGTCTGGTGATGAGATTTGGCTTCCCTTGGAGAACAATGAGCCCAGCAATTGTCACCTCTGGGCATTTCCTGGGGTAGGAGGTGTGTATACATGTCTTCAAGCTTGGTCTCCGTCATCCCCAACTGCCACTGATTGTTACAGAGGTTGTATTCACACAGCACTTTATTCCATTTCCCCATTTTCTTAACTATTGGAAGATTCAAGACACATAGAAGAAAGTACTTCTTCCATCCATTTGTGGAATGCTGTCCTCAGGGAGGTTTGCCTGTTGCCTTCATTATACATCTTTAGGTGCCAGGTGAAAACATTCCTTTTCAACCAGGCCTTTTGCTGATTAATATTCTACAGCAGTGGTTCCCAATTAGGGATTTGGGGACCCCTGCAGGTCTGTGAAACTGACCCAGGGGGTCTGCAGCCCCATCCCTTGCCTCCACCCAACTAATTTTTTGTCACATTTGCATGGCAATATCACAAATTTTATGGTCTGTTTTAGCGCTGTGAGATTTTTCAATATGTTGGCCAAAATCGGTTTTGAAATAACACCATGATAACGATTTTGACCCAGGAAGAAGAAGAAGAAGAAGAAGAAGAGTAGTTTGGATTTGATATCCCGCCTTTCACTCCCCTTCAGGAGTCTCAAAGCAGCTAACATTCTCCTTTCCCTTCCTCCCCCACAATAAACACTCTGTGAGGTGAGTGGGGCTGAGAGACTTCAAAGAAGTGTGACTGGAGTTTGGAGGAGTTTGGATTTGATATCCCGCATTTCACTCCCTTTAAGGACTGGCCCAAGGTCACCCAGCAGCTGCAGTGGAGGAGCAGAGACGCGAACCCGGTTCCCCAGATTATGAGACTCCCGCACTTAACCACTACACCACACTGGCTACTCCTTTCTCCTCGCACGAGGGAAAGCAGGGCAGCTGATTTCAAGGCGCCGCCAATATTGCACGATGATCTCAGCTGATAAACACTTCTGATCTGAGCTGCCTGTGAGTGACGTGGCACGGTGGCTCTGGCGCCCTGCAGTCATTCGCAGTGACTCACAAGCCCCCTCCTGCTGGAGGGTGGCCAAGGGGAAAGTGGCAGGTGGCGCCAGCCAAAGGCTTTTCGGGCAGCACAATGCCTGCAGGCACTCGAGCCACTGCGTTGCTCGCAGGAGAGATGCCATGACTTGGGCGTGCTGCAGGCCCAGTGATGCTTGCAGGACCAGCGCATGCCAGTTGCATCATTTTTGGCCACCCTCTGGTGGGAGGGACAGCAGCTCAGCATGCTAAGAGCCCAGCCCCAGACTGCACTGCTTTTGGGAGCAAAGCACCAGGCTCTAGGGCTCCTGGACTTGCACGTCACCTTGATCTCCATCATGCCGCCCCCAAGGTAAGTGTCGCCCTGCCCGCTAGCTATACGTTAGTGCATAGAGTTATCAACATTTTCAAAAGTAGGGTGTCCATGTTAGCTGGAATGTGTTCAGAAGAGGGCAGTCAAGATGATCAAGGGTCTGGAAACTACGTAAGCCAAATGAGGAATGCTTGAAGGAGCTGGATATGTTTAGCCTGGAAAAGAGGAGACTGAGAGGAGATATGATAGCCACCTTCAAATATCTTAAGGGCTGCCACATGGAGGAGAGAGCAAGCTTGTTTTCTCCTGCTCTGGAGGGTAGGACTCGAACCAATGGCTTCAAATTTCAAGAAAGGAGATTCCTCCTAAACATCAGGAAGACATTTCTGATGATAAGAGCTGCTTGACAGTGGAACAGATTCCCACGAGAGATGGTGGACTCTCCTTTGGGGGGGGGGCGTTAAGCAGAGGTTAGATGGCCATCTGTCATGGATGCTTTAGCTGAGATTCCGGCATTGCAGGGGGTTGGACTAGATGAGCCTTGGGTCCCTTCCAACTGTAACATTCTATAATTCTAACAGGTACTGCAGTGTGAAAGGAACATTAGAAAATGGAACAGAAGCACTGGCATTATATTGGAGAAACTAATACAGTGGTACCTCGGGTTAAGAACTTAATTCGTTCCAGAGGTCCGTTCTTAACCTGAAACTGTTCTTAACCTGAGGTACCACTTTAGCTAAGTGTGGTGTAGTGTGGCTTCTTTACGCCAGTGTGGTGTAGCGGTTAAGAGCGGTAGTCTCGTAATCTGGGGAACCGGGTTCGCGTCTCCGCTCCTCCACATTCAGCTGCTGGGTGACCTTGGGCCAGTCACACTTCTTTGAAGTCTCTCAGCCCCACTCACCTCACAGAGTGTTTGTTGTGGGGGAGGAAGGGAAAGGAGAATGTTAGCCACTTTGAGACTCCTTAAAGGGAGTGAAAGACGGGATATCAAATCCAAACTCTTCTTCTTCTTCTTCTAATGGGGCCTCCTGCTGCTGCCGCACAGCCTGAGAACGATTTCTGTTCTCATCCTGAAGCAAAGTTCTTAACCCAAGGTACTATTTCTGGGTTAGCGGAGTCTGTAACCTGAAGTGTCTGTAACCTGAAGTGTCTGTAACCCGAGGTACCACTGTACAGCATTCCCCACATCTATATGCAACCAAGAGTTCCCCGTCAAGTAAGCCTGCTTCTGATTTGCAGCTACCATTTGGTTGAAATTTGACAACTGTGAGAGATAATTATGTAATATATAAATCTGTGTGGACCAGGAAGCCACTCCTATTTGTTTAGCCGGGAATGTATCAGGCCTTGAGAGGATGACATAATTTCTGAAATTTCACAGATTACATTGCCAGCACTCTCGTGTTTTCACAGCATTTGCAGACTCATGGCCAGGGATCCTTGCCAGGTACCTCCCCTTCCCTGTGTTTTGCTGATGTTTTCTTTCTGCCTCTGCCTGCTTCCTGTACACTTTATGTATCTCTCACCAAGGGTGGGTCCTGTGCTGACTTCCAAAACTGGTTATGTTAGCATCTGACTGTAAGAGCTTTCTGAGTTGTTTGCTAAGCAAACAAAAACATGAAGTTCAATAGAATGTTGATTTCACAATAGATCAGTATACTGTTTTGCATATGGCATCTGGAAGCCTCCTTCACTTCTATGGCATGGGAAGTTTAAACTTGAAGCTTGTGCATTCTTGGTAGACCCTTATCTCTTCTGGTTTATCCCCCTCTTCATACCCCTGCGCGCAGACAAAAGAGGATGATTCCAAGTACCGTATTTTTCGCACCATAGGATGCAGTTTTTCCGTCTTAAAAACTAAGGGGGAAAGTCTGTGCGTCCTATGGAGCGAATGCAGGGGGGGGGAGGCAAGCAGGAAAAGCCCCCAAGAGCCACACACAAGCTTCGCACGGCTCTTGCGGGCTTTTCCCCAGGAGGGAGAAGGGACTGACGCAGCCAGTCAGTCCCTTCTCCCTCCTCTAGAAAAGCCTTGCGCAATCTCTCCAGCCGCGGGAGGCAGCACAAGGCTAAAGAAGCCAACTTTTTAAAAATCTCTCTATCTCTACCTCTTTTTCTTTTTTCATCCTTTCTCCACCCTCTTATTTTCCTCTGGATCAGTGTTTTTATCTAGATTAACGTTTTAGTTTGGAGGGGGGGGGGATAATTATAAAAAAGGAAACTTTGCAGCTTTTATTTTAGTATACAATAAAAACAGATTAAACAAAACACAAGAGAAGGAACTAGCATAGAAGAAGAAGAGAAAAGGGAAAGAGGGAGGATACAAAGCCAGAGGTAGATCTTAACCCTTGCCTCACCTGGGAGCTTCTCTGGGCAGGAATTCCCTCGGCTTAAGTGGGGTGAGGGAAGAGTGGGAGGTAGGGGGTACCTACCTAGACAGTGAAGCCACATGTCTTTCCAATGAAAATTGGGAGTGGGCATTGTGTGAAGTGGCTGTGGATCTCCTGCCGCAGAAGTGTAGGACTGTATAGAGTTGGGAGGGACACCCGAGGGTCATCTAGCCCAGCCCCCTCACAATGTAGGAATCACAGCTAAAGAATGGCAGGCAGATGGTCCCCCAACCGCTGCTTAAAAGCCTTCAGTGGTGGAGACCCCCAACAACTTCCGAGGTCACAGAATTGCAGGGTTGGAAGGGAAACCCAGGAGTCATCTAGTCCAGCCCCGGTGGACAGCGGGCACGATCCATCCCGTTGTGCAAGGCTAAAGATGCTGCTCAAGGCTAAAGAGGAAGCGTGCAGCCTGTCCGTTGCTCGGGGGGGGGGATAATATTTTTTTCCCTTGATTTCCTCCTCTAAAAACTAGGTGCGTCCTGTGGTCCGGTGAGTCCAATAGAGCGAAAAATACGGTAAATGGGGATAGCTGGGTTTTTCAATGGAGTTCACTATCTCAGCAGGAGATAGTGCATTTCCTTTTGTGGCAGCCATCCTTTGAGGAATTCCCTCCCCTCGAATATTAGACAGCCACCACCTCTGCTGTCTTTTCAAGCCTAACTGAAGCCCTTCCTCTTCCAACAAGCCTTTTAAATTGAAAACTCCCACAGACAGAGTCTGTGCTGGAATTGTTTTGTTGGTTTTATCACGCATTGTCTGCCACTCTGAGCATCTTTGAGAGGAAGGGAGGGATATAAATTTCAATAAATAAATAAAATGTTATCTTTATCATTAAAGTTTAAATTTGTTACACACCTTCAGCATAAGGCCCCAGGGTGGGCCCCAGTAATCTTAAAATATCCTATAAAAAGGAGTACAAAACAAATTGGAGTCAGGCTATATACGCTATATGAATATAGCCAAAGGCCAGGTTAATGAAATGTTTTTTCAGCATATATGGATCAATTGGTTTGTTCAAAGCACACTACATGTATTAGCAGTCCTTACACTGTTCCTGTAAGGTTCACCCTGTGCTTTCCCCCCTAATAAATAAATAAATGTTTAGAGGTACTCTCATTTTCCTACTCATATTGAAATAATGCCCCTCAGTGAGGCCAAACATAGATTCACAAAATGTTTAGGGGTATGTGTACCCCTGCATTCCCCCCCCCCCCAGAAAAAAGCACTGGGTTCACAAATACTATTATCACCATGTAGCAGACTGGAGGCTTCTGGCAGCAATCCCATGCACACTTATCTAGATTGTAAGGTCTACTGAACACAGTGAGTCTTAACTTACAAGAAAATACAAATATGATTGGACAGTAAGACTGAAAGAATGATGAAGCCACCTACTGTCTCCATAAGGAAGCTTGAGAAAGTTATGCTTTGTGATTTATTTATCTACTTTATCTTTTGAACATTCGCTCTCCACCCCCACCCCACCCCGGTGTGGTCATTCTCTGTGCATTTGGAACTTCTTAAGTTTAAGCTGGTTTTGATCTATGTTTGGATACTGTTGAACTCTATTTTGAATGAAGGTGGCAGGCTAAACTGTTCCAAACCGCACTGGTTTGGTCACCTCTAAGCATATTGTCACCCAATAGGCAAGATGGTTCCTGAGATGGAGGAGCAGGTTTAAATCTTTGTTTGGAAAATATCAGATGCCTTTTGGCTCAGGGTGTGGATCCTGGCAGAGTACTGAAATGACATACAGTGGTACCTCGGGTTACAGACGCTTCAGGTTATAGACTCCGCTAACCCAGAAATAGGACCTCAGGTTAAGAACTTTGCTTCAGAATGAGAACAGAAATCGCACGACGACGGCGCAGCAGCAGCGGGAGGCCCCATTAGCTAAAGTGGTGCTTCAAGTTAAGACCAGTTTCAGGTTAAGAATGGACCTCCAGAACAAATTAAGTTCTTAACCCGAGCTACCACTGTATTCATACTAGCTCTTCTGTATGACTCAGCTTGTATTGTAAATGGTGATGCAACCTTGGACTGCTTCCAGACTTTGCTTCTCATGTTACTCTCCCTGTATTTTGACCTTGGCTGCAACCAGACCTTTCGTTTTGCATTGCCCTGGGAGTGGATTAGGAACTGCTGGATTTGTCTGAAACTGCACAGTACCTAAATGCAGTTATCAGCTATGGTTTGTAATGGAAACAGAGTCTTTTTGAGTTAGCTGCTCACTTCTTGGGAAGTTCACCTGGTGCTGGCACTGCCTTAATTTTGGTGCCAGGTACCAAGCACTGAAGGGACGCGGGTGGCGCTGTGGGTAAAAGCCTCAGCGCCTAGGGCTTGCTGATCGAAAAGGTCGGCGGTTCGAATCCCCGCGGCGGGGTGCGCTCCCGTTGTTCGGTCCCAGCGCCTGCCAACCTAGCAGTTCGAAAGCACTCCCGGGTGCAAGTAGATAAATAGGGACCTCTTACTAGCGGGAAGGTAAACGGCGATGTCACGCTGGCCACGTGACCCGGAAGTTTCTCCGGACAGCGCTGGCCCCCGGCCTCTTGAGTGAGATGGGCGCACAACCCTAGAATATCTCAAGACTGGCCTGTACGGGCAGGGTACCTTTACCTTTTTACCAAGCACTGAAATGGGACGCAGGTGGCGCTGTGGTCTAAACCACTGAGCCTGGGGCTTGCCGATCAGAAGGTCAGGGTTCGAATCCCCACGACGGGGTGAGCTCCCGTTGTTTGGTCCCTGCTCCTGCCCACCTAGCAGTTCGAAAGCATGTCAAAGTGCAAGTAGATAAATAGGTACCGCTCCAGGAGGAAGGTAAACAGCGTTTCTGTGCGCTGCTCTGGTTCACCAGAAGTGGCTTAGTCATGCTGGCCACATGACCCGGAAGCTGTCTGCGGATAAACGCTGGCTCCCTCGGCCCATAGAATGAGATGAGCGCGCAACCCCAGAGTCATCTGCGACTGGACCTAATGGTCGGGGGTACCTTTACCTTTACCAAGCACTGAAGAACATAAGAGCCTGCCGGATCAGGCCACAGGCCCCATCTAGTCAAGCATCCTGTTCTCACACTAGCCAACAAGATACCTATGGGAATCTCGCAGGCAGGACCTCAGTACAAGAGCACCCACAATTAAAATGAACAGTAAAACAAGCCAATTTAGTTATAACAGCAATAAAAACCTATTGCAACATGAGATTTAAGCTGTTGTGTGTGTGGCCTGTCTCTTTAAGAGATGTGTCTGTTCTGCCAATAAAAACATCCATTCCCATCTCTTGGTGTGGTTCCTTCCACCCTTAAGCTATGCTATACTGCAAAGCTGTTTACCAAAAAAATAGGACTAATTAAGTTATTATGACTCCTTCTGCTTCCTGTATTAGGGCAGACCCATTGTGAGATTTCCTCACATACTGAATAATCTTCCCAACAACCACACAATACCACACAACTCAAGAGAGCGAGGAAATGCATTTCAAAGCTGGCATGTATTCAAAAGCCAGCAGAATGCCAATACTGACGGAGCCCCACATATTTCATCAGGGAGAACATTTCACAGCAATGGTGCCATCAGGGGGGAAACCCGCTTCTGTGTTACAACAAACCAATAATGTGTTAGAAGGAGGGGCTTCTTATCCAACTCTGATGACTAATCCTCAGAAATGCTCTTCAGATACTTCCCATCTAATAGGAAACGTCAGCAATCTGGATTACAATGGCCAGAGCCAAGAATGGGCAGAAAAACAAATGCAAAGTTTCCCTATGTACAGTGGGCCAGTTTTTTAATAGACACCTACCCACATTCTTCTCTAACATCCATCAAGGAAATCAAGAGGCATCATCAGAGTTCTAGTACATATTCCAGCCAGGCACACACACTGAAGGAGTGTATAAAGCAGGGGTCAGCAACATTTCTCAGCCGTGGGCCTGTCCACCATCCCTCAGATCATGTGGTGGGCCAGACTATATTTTGGAACTAATTCCTGTGCCCCACAAATAACCCAAAGATGCATTTTGAATAAAAGCATACATTCTACTCATGTAAAAACACGCTGATTCCCGAACCGTCTGCGGGCCGGATTGAGAAGGCGATTGGGCTGCATCCGGCCCACAGCCCTTAGGTTGCTTACCCCTGGTATAAAGTAACCCTGGCGAGGGGTGAAACCTAGTGAGAGTGTGTGCAGCTGAGACTTGGTAGGTATGGCTTGGTGAGATCCCCATATGTCACATTGGCCTTCCAAGAAGCGTTTGGATTTAATATCCCACTTTATCACTACCCTAAGGAGTCTAAAGCGGCTAACAATCTCCTTTCCCTTTCTCCCCCACAATAAACACTCTGTGAGGTGAGTGGGGCTGAGAGACTTCAGAGAAGTGTGACTAGGCCAAGGTCACCCAGCAGCTGCAGGTGGAGGAGCAGGGAAGCGAACCCGGTTCACCAGATTATGAGTCCACCACACTTAACCACTACACCACACTGGCTCTCCAAGGCTTGAGGTTTCCCACCCCTGCTATAAACAAACTGAGCAATGTGGAGTGTTCCTTTTTTCAGTTCCAGTTAGCAAGCCATACACTTCCAAGAGATACTCCATTCCATTTTGCAGAAGTAATAGTAGTAGTAATAATAATAATAAGTAACCATAACTACATAGAAATAAAGCATGGATGGCTCAGTTGGTTAGAGCATGGTGCTGATAATACCAAGGTTGCAGGTTTGATCCCCATATGGGACAGCTGCGTGTTCCTGGATTGCAGGGTGTTGGACTAGATGATCCTCAGGGTCCCCTTTTAACTCTATGATTCTATGAAATATTAAAAAGAGAGAGACTCAATTCTACTCTGCCTCCCATCCAGTTTTTGAGTGTTTCTCTCCCTCCCCCCCCCCCACAAAAAAATATAGCCAGTTAGCATTCCCTGGAGGAGCATCCTCAGTTCTCCTTGGGGTTTTCTTTGGGGGGGGGGAGAGAGAAGGTCCCGCTGATATTTTCCCCCAAGACCTTTTTGTACTTTTGTAGAAAACCCATTGATTTTCCTCAAGCCAGCTAATATTTTCTGTTATGCACAAGTGTTGGCATGTTAGCTTTATAAGCCTCAGCACTCAGAGCCTAAACATTAGAAATCAGAGGCAAATTGTTTCCCCCGACCTGCATATATTGTTCAACAAAAGAGGCCTTTCTCCTGGGCATGGTCGGCCAATTGGTGCCAAAGAAGGATAGAACTTTCTTTATGTTTGCCACAACAGCAGCAAGAATACTTATCGCAAAGTATTGGAAGACACAAGATCTACCCACGCTGGAAGAATGGCAGATGAAGCTGATGGACTACATGGAATTGGCAGAAATGACTGGCAGAATCCGAGACCAGGGAGAAGAGTCGGTGGAAGAAGATTGGAAGAAATTCAAAATATATTTACAGAAATATTGCAAAATTAATGAATGTTAGAAGAATGCTGGAATGAAGTTATATGGTTTTAGCAGAAATGTTATAAAGAATTAAGCAAAAACTGATTGTTAGTGGGCCAAAGTGGAAAATTTAAGGTTAGATTGTGTTAAGGTAAATTATAGAACAAAAAATTGAGAAAGATGGAAAGGATTTGCTGAAATAGCTAATTGAACTAGAATACAAAAAAGGGAGGTGTGAGGAGGTTGATAAAACAAGTAAATGAAAGGGAAACATATGGAAATATTGGATGTGTGTTTAAATGTTTTTGTTTTTCTTGTTGTTTTGCTGTATTGTTTGTTGTTTTTCTTTTTATTTTTGATGTATTGTAAGGTATTGTTTTGTTTTGTTAATTTTTTATTGTTTCTTTCTTCTTTTTTCTGTAACTATTAAACCTCTAATAAATATTATTTTTTAATATATATATATATTGTTCAACAAAAGAAAGAAAGAAATGTCCTTCCTTTGCCTTTTCAGGTGAACACAAAGCAAACTATTGCATACAGCAGACAGAGAACAGTATCCCCTCAACAGTGATGTAAGAGTGTGTGCGTGAGGGGTGTGTGTGCATTCAGGTAGATATCATTACTGAGAAAATAAGGGTGTCACTCACCTAGCTCAAGCTGATTTACTGGTCAGGAAGTTATCTTAACATACGGCCCTGGGTTAGGTGGAGAACTTTCACTGCCTGTGTAAGCAAATCAAGACCCACCACATTCCACAATCACTGAGTCACTTAGGCTATCTGAACTATCTGACTTACAACCATGAAAGGTTCCTGCCAGGCCCTTTTGTACCTGACTCAGGCACTGAAAGCATGTATCACCTTTGCATGTTTTGATTCATAAATATATCTTCTCCTGGTTCAGCCTCACTCTCAAAAAAATTCACACACACACAAAATAATGCCTTTTCTTAAGAAACTAGATAAGTGCTGACTCTTGCACTGAATCTCTTACAGTATTATTGATTCATTAGTCTTTTATGTAGCTCAGTGGGGGAGGGACATAGGGTCCAGTGGAATCACATGCCCTGCAAAATCTTGTAGGAGAGTAACCCACCATACAAGTCTTTGCTTTATGTTTTTGTCAGAGGTGGGCAATATTGGCAATTTGAAACTCCTAGACATGCATTTATCAAGTAGCATTGCTATATACAATATTTGTTCCATTTTTGGTGCTCGCGGGGGGGGGGGGGGGTTAATTTTGGAAAGGCATATACTCTTTTTACAAATAAGACTTTTAATCCAGGCCATATTCTGTTCTCCCAAGGCTCCTGGAAAAAACATGAGACTTGACAGAAGCAACAACAAGCAAGCAGCAACAAAGCAGTTTTCAGGGCCCATCTAAGTAGGAGTCCGCACTCTGAGATGCCAAATCTGAACACCCTAAGCAGAGCTTTCCAAACTTTTCATGTTACACTTTTTAAGGCATGCATCATTTCGTGACCCAGTAATTCTGTTTTACTAGCAAAACGGAGGTTAAAAAACTAAACCCTTTCCAGCCCTGGGAGCATTCATGCGACAGACCTACACACTGCAGCCGACACACTAACGTGCTGCAACACACAATTTGGAAAGTTCTGGGTCAGGATCCAAACTAGCAGAGTTCACAGCAAGGGTCAGGTGGGAAGCAAACTCAGGGCAGTCTGTGCTTAGTCTTTGGCACAGGCAGGTGAGCTAACAGTAGTCAGATCACAGAGGTCATTCATAAACAGCATTCCAGCAACTCTTCCATCCCAGCTCTGGGGTTTTTGAGCTGGAGCTGCTGGAATGACATCCCAACCTCAGGGTCTTACTCCCAAGGAGACCTTTATCCATGAGCAGTTCTTGCCTGTAGTTGGGCACTTCTTTGGATGGGTCAAGTTTCCATTTAGCATTTAAGGTACTACCTTTCTTTTAGGCTTGGGACCCATTTGGCCTTGATGACAGAGGCTGGATTTGATCCAGGTGTTCTGTTATATATATATATTATTAGCGTTTGGAAAAAGTAATACAAAGATGACTTCTTCTTCCTCTTCTTCTTCTTCTTCTTCTTCTTCTTCTTCTTCTTCTTCTTCTTCTTCTTATTTTAACATTTGTATGCCACCCATCTGATTGGGTTGCCCCAGCCACTCTGGGCAGCTGGTGGGAGGGCATCATCTTTTTTTATCAAACCTAAAATGTTAATCTGAATAAAAACACAAATCAAAAAGAAAAAGGGAAAAAAAGAAAAGAAATAGAAATAGAAAAGGATAAAGAGATAGAAAGAATCAAGTAAATAAGGAACTTCCAAATGTTCTATCAGCCCAGCCACTCTAATATAACATCCAATAGAAACACTTTCTATAAACCAACATTATCTCCAATCCTCAAACCCAAATATCATTAATTTATGTTCTTTTTCACACAAAAAGTCTGCGAGGGTTTTCCAGTGTTTAGCAAATGTTAGCATTGACTTTCCTCCGATTAAACATATCAGCTCTGGACCCAGGAGTCCTGTTCAGGTTCCCCTAACTGGGACATTATATACCATCTACTACAATCCATTTGAATCTGTTTAGTAACTGGAATATAATTATCTCAACAAGATTTTCCAATTATTTATCTAGTGGTTTGTGTGTGTGTGTGTGTGCGCGCGCGCGCTATTTCTATTTTTCTATTTCTATATCATCTTTCACTACAGAGAGTACTAAAGAGATTTAATGAGATTTAAAGAGTCGTAATGGTTTAAGGTGGACCATAAAGAAGGCTGATCGCCGTAGAATTGACGCTTTTGAATTATGGTGCTGGAGGAGACTCTTGAGAGTCCCATGGACTGCAAAAAGATCAAACCTCTCCATTCTGAAGGAAATCAGCCCTGAGTGCTCACTGGAAGGACAGATCGTGAAGCTGAGGCTCCAATACTTTGGCCACCTCATGAGAAGAGAAGACTCACTGGAAAAGACCCTGATGTTGGGAAAGATGGAGGGCACAAGGAGAAGGCGACAACAGAGGATGAGATGGTTGGACAGTGTTCTCGAAGCTACAAACATGAATCTGACCAAACTGCGGGTGGCAGTGGAAGACAGGAGGGCCTGGCGTGCTCTGGTCCATGGGGTCACGAAGAGTCGGACACGACTGAACGACTAAACAACAACAACAACAATGGTTTAAGGATACAGCTAAATGATACTGGTGCAACACCACAGTAGTGGGAAACCTCTGACACTGTGTTTTTTTAAATTCAATTATATGAATTACAGTATATTGCAGGACCTGCAGGTGAGGTTCTGTTTGATGTAACATGTTCCTTTCCTCCTGGGACTTTTAAAGTTAATTGTCTCCATGCGATACACATCATTTGGGATTACAAGGATGAGCCAGACAGCTTTGTGTTCTCATTTTGTATTTTATGCTGTGAACGACCCTGTGGTCTTTGGGTGTAGGGTGGGACACAAATTTAATGAATTGATAATTAATAATTAAGTACAACTGTCACTAATAATTTGTGTAGATTTAGAGGATGTTTAAATGTATAACGGTGGGCTTGTCGGTAGCTTTAGCAAGCCATTCAAAGTTTGCTAAGAATGGGTACCTTTCTCTGATTGCCAAGTGATAGTTAAGAGTTGCTGGATGGAAATCTACCAGAAATGGGATATAATAATAATAATAATAATAATAATAATAATAATTTGTATATCACCATTAATCTGAGGATCACACAGTTGTTTATAATATAAAAACACAAAAATACATAACAGTAACAAACAAAACAATACCTCCACGCATAGTTTAAAATGCCATAGATTGTTTAATCAGTCTGAGCTGTCTGAAGGCAATCCTGTATAAGGAATTTTTAAAAAATGTTTAATGTTTTATTATTATTTATTATTATTATTAAATGTTTAATAGTTACAGAAAGAAAAAAAGTGAAAAATTAATAAAAATTTAGCAAACAATACATCAAAAATAAAAAGAGAAAAACAGTACAACAAAACAACAAGAAAAAGCAAAAACATTTAAAAACACATCCAAATTTTCATATCTTTATCTTTCATTTGCTTGTTTCCTCGACTTCCTCACACCTCCCTTTTTTGTATTCTGGTTCAAATTAGCTGGTTCAGCAAATCCTTTCCCTGTTTCTCAATTTTTTGTTCTATAATTTATCTTAACACAATCTAACTTTAAATTTTCCACTTTAGCCCTTTAACAATCAGTTTTTACATAATTCTTAACAACATTTCTGCTAAAACCATATAACTTCATTCCAGTATTCTTCTAACATTCATGTTTTATTATGTTTTCAAATGTGTTGAAAGTCTACCAGAGTGGCTGGGGCAACCCAGTAAGATGTGTGGGATATAAATAGTAAAATTATCATTATGGAATGGGACGTCCCTATTTTCATTGGAGAAATGGAGGGTATGGTGGTTATAGAGGAACAGTTTTGCCTGGTGCCTAAAGATATATAATTATCAGGAGCCAAAGTCAAAGGCAGGTCAGCAATAAAAACCCCAGGGTTAGGGAAGTTAACTCCTTATTCAAAGAAACCAAAACAGTGCAGGCCTAGTGTTAACAGCAACTCTTCCCAGTAGGTAGTTGTGAGGACTGAAGATCCTTGCCTTCCCACCACTCCCTGAGTCCTCCTCCCTGGGATCCTTCCCCAACAACCTGAGGGTCCTTCATCTTGTCTCTCATTGCTCTGCCCTCTTCATTCCTCTGTGTGTTCTGGGAGTCCAGGGACAAGGGGAACTGGCCACAGCAGGAGGGGAGACTCCCTGGATTCTTCAGCATCCTGCTGCCGCTCTGCCTCTTGACCCCCCTCTGTGTCTGCTCTCTGCCACAGCCTCTTCCTGCTCATTAAACCCTGTTACCTCTTCAGCTTCTGACACCTTCCCAGCCTGCCCCCTCTTCTCCCTTTGACCACTCATCATCATTCCACTACCAATCCTCTGGCTCTGAAGTTTCTTCCCCTGGGGATTCCCATGGAGTTCCTCCAGCTGGTGCCTCCTATCGCTCCTTGACATCCAGCAAGTTCACGACCATAATGAAGGCAACAGGCAAGCCTCCCTGGAGAGGGCATACCGCAAATAGGGAGCTCCTGCAGAAAAGGTCTGTTCTCATACTGCCACCCTCCAGACCTCTTGTGGAGGAGGCACACAAAGAATGGCCTCAGATGATCTGGGTTGGTTCATATAGAGAAAGGCAGTCCTTGAGGTATTGTAGTCCTGAGCCATTGAAGGATTTATAGGTCAAAACCAGCACTTTGACTTAAGCCCAGAAACTAGAGTTGCCATATGTCTGGGAATTCCTGGACATGTCCTCTTTGGGGGTCCTACATGCCCATCTGGGGGAGATTTTACATTTTAAAGCAAATGTCTTGGCGTGGGCAGCTCAGGCTCAGCAGTGGCAGAGAGGCTATCAGGTGATTGCCCTAAAAAAGCTCAACAACTTTTTGTGTCCGGATTTTTACCTCATGAAATATGGCAACCCTACCAGAAACTAATTGTCAGCCAGTACCATCAGGCTAGGATCACTGTAATATGCAGACGGAAATGTGTAGGGCAGTGCCCCATTTGTCTCAGGAACCAGTCTCTGTTGAGTCACAGATTCCTTTCTTAGCACATTAAAACAGAAGATCAAAGAATGATCTTGTCGAACATCATATGCCTAACATTTCTGGTGCTTGCAAGAAACCCACAGGCATGGAGAGAATGCTAAGAGATGTTAATGGCTAATATTTCCCAACTAACCACCAATTAGCTTTATCTGATAAGTGAATAAAAGAGAGTTATAGAATTAGCTTTGCCGTAATTACTTCCAGATTGGTTTGCCACAATCTCTCTTCATGTGAGTTTCTTTCAGAACAATCTGGAAACTTCAGTTCATTTAAAAGGCAGATGCTAGGTGCTTTTCTCCCACTCACAATTCAGAGTGGATGATTCCAACCCTTTCCTGCTGGCTAACTATTTGTTATTTGTTCTTGATTTAACACACTCGGGTTGACCTGCAGTATCCTAAATGGCCTGGGAAGTGAGTCATCTCACTTACTCCATGTCCGAAAGGCCATTTCTACTATTAGGGCCGCCAACCTTTGGAGCACATTTGGAATTTTAAGAACTTGTTGTGGTCTGTGTTTGGATATAATTTGTTGCCAGTTTGAATCAAGAACCTTTCAGAACTGGGCTTCTTCTTTTTTGGGGGGGGGGGGGTCTTCTCAGAATTCCTGAACTATATCAGGTACGAGGCTGCTAGTATTTAGACCCCTCTTAAGATATCATCACCAAATTGTGCATGGTGTAACTGAGATGAAGGAGCCACTTCGAATAAATAACCCTTGAAAACTGCACTGATATTTGGGGGTGGGGAGTGGAGAAGTGGAGTGCTTCTCAGAATTAATTGACAACACCAGCTATGAGGCTGCTAGTAATTGATATGTGGTTAGTATGCATGCTTTGCAACTTTATTGTGAAGTTTATTGTCACTTTATTGTGACACAGGTGGCGCTGTGTCACAGAGCCTAGGGCTTGCCAATCAGAAGGTTGACGGTTCGAATCCCCGCCATGGGGTGAGCTCCTGTTGCTCGGTCCCTGCTCCTGCCCACCTAGCAGTTCAAAAGCACGTCAAAGTGCAAGTAGATAAATAGGTACCACTCCGGCGGGAAGGTAAATGGTGTTTCCGTGCACTGCTCTGGTTTCGCCAGGAGTGGCTTAGTCATGCTGGCCACATGACCCGGAAGCTGTCTGCGGACAAACGCCAGCTGCCAGTAAAGCGAGATGAGCACCGCAACCCCAGAGTCGGTCACGATGAGCACCGCAACCCCAGAGTCGGTCACGACTGGACTTAACTGTCAGGGGTCCTTTATCTTTTAAAAAAAAATGGTGATGTGCAAAACACTTAAGATATGGGCAAGTGTAATGTGCACCAAGATTTGAGTAGCTGTAATTGATATGTGGTGTATATGCAAGCTTTGCATCTTTATAGTGAAGTAATAAAAATGGTGAAGTGCAAAACACTCAAGATATAGGCAAGTGTAATGTGCAGCAATATTTGAGTAGCTGACTGCCTCTTCTAGGAAACCCAGCTGGATTTACCACTACTATGGTATCAGTTTCCCAAAGTTCATTATGTTTTTGGCTTTGGTAGGTTGTTAGCTCTTGGATTAGGCACATACTTCACATGCAGATGGTTTGGGTTTTAATCCCCAGTGTCTCCTATTGCGGAAGATCTCATGTCATAGGACTGGGAAATATTGCATCAGTTCAGCTCTGATGCTGATGAAACCATTATGTGAACAGCCCTGACGGTAGCAGCTATGTACCTTGGAGGGTTCCTCAGATAACAGATCTCATGTCATAGGACTGGGAAATATTGCCTCAGTTCAGCTCTGATGCTGTTGAAACCATTATGTGAGCAGCCCTGACGGTAGCAGCTACGTACCTTGGGCGGTTCCTCAGATAACAGTCATCATCAGATAAATATATGGAGGAGGAAGGGACACAATAACATAAATAAGTATTCCTTGTGGGCATTACTGAACAGCAAATAACACATAAAAATGTCTGAAGCTAGGATGTAAAATATGAGATTCCCCAAATGCCTAGCTAAAATAAAACTTAAATTTAATAAATTCTAGTTAATCAAGTCACCTTTGCAACCCTCTGAAATGTTGTTGTTGTTGTTGTTGTTGTTGTTGTTGTTGTCGTTGTTGTCGTCGTCATCGTCGTCATCGTCATCCTGGTATTACTGCTAGGGATGGATCAGACTAAGCTTGTACTGTCCTATTTCCAGGTGAATTTATAATGCAAAACCCGAGAAAACTGCTGAGAAACACACTAAAAATAAAAATTAGTTACAAAGTGGTCTGAAGGTTGCATGCTTCTTCTGTCTTCCTTCTATTCCCCCCCCCCCCATACTTTTAGTGCATACTTTCCCCTCATATATGCACCTTTGAATATATTGATTAGCTGGAGAACTGCACTAGAAAATTAAGAATAGTGTTGTGCAAAACTGTGAGTTCATTTCTGGGCCTAGACTGGGCTGGATCAGGATAGTCCTGGGCTGGATCAGACCAGATCTAAGACTCTGAATTGGTCCCAGGACCAGATCAGGGCCGTGTGTACAAGTTTATGTTGGAGGGCGTCCCTTTTTCAGTTCAAAAATTGATTCAAAGTATGAATTGCAAAAGCTTCGCGTGTCCTAGTTTTCCTGGGACATTCCCAGAATTACAGAAGCCATACTATCTTCTGATTTGATCCCAGAATGTCCTGTGTCCCCCCACCACTCCAGCTCAGGGAGGAGGATGAGTCTTGCAATTGCGCCACACTCTTGTGCGAGTTAGTTGCTTCCCACAAGAACACAGCACCAAAAGACACATGTCCATCAGAGGAATGTTGGAGGCAGAAGAGTCAACTCCTAGGGGGCAAGGTCCCTTTGCCCCTCCAATAGAATATTTGAGGGGGCTGCCCTCCCAAGTTGATGAGCATTGCCATTCTTGTCATCAATTATGCAGTGCCGGGCTTACCTGCCACCCCCCCAATATTTTACTCAAGTTGGCTCCCCTGGTTGGAGGCTATGGAATTGGTAACTTTGCCTATAAATACACACTGATTCAAGTTTCTCTTTCATCTCTACTTCCAAGAACATAACATGAAGAAGAACCTCCTCTGCAGATCCTAAAGTTGTTATATGGGCTGGCACTCCACCACGTGAATAAATCCATTTGAGAGGATCTATACTAATCTAAAAGTTGACATTCCACAATATTCTATTTTGACAGAAATTTCAGCCGGGGATTGAAGCTGGCACCCACTTCTAAGAGAATTTGTTTGGTTATTATTGCATTGCTTATTATCACCTTTCTTCCAATAAATTCAAGATGGTACACATGGCTCTCCCTCCCTCTATTATATCCCAACAAAGCTGTGAGGTAGGTTAGGCTAGAAGTCAATGCCCAGCCCAAAATCACTTAAGTGAGCTTCAGGGTCAGTTACGGATTTGAACCCTGGTCTTCCATGTCCTAGTCTAACTCTCTCAGTAGTCTTCAACCAGTGTGTCATGGACTCAAAATGGTTGAAAACCTCTGCTATAACTCTCAGAGGTGGATTAGTGTTCATGAAAGAGCTGTCAAAATGTATAACTCTAGAGAAGGATCATGCATTTGGCATGTACAAGATCCCTGGATCAGTCTCTGGCATCTCCAGATAAAGCAGATGTGGAGAACATCTGTGGACTTCCAGATGTTAATGAATTCCACCTCCCGTCAGCTCCAACCATCACACACTCCTATCTATCCTCCATCCAGGCAAGCAAGAAGCACTATCTGAATTTAAGGACACACTTCAGCCAGAGGTCTGGAGGGACACAATTGATCGATGGCCCTGAGGTTCCTCACCACTGCCTAAAAATGGAAGAAAGCTTCCTCACCCTTCTCCTCTCCATGCTTTTCATAGAATCATAGAATCATAGAATCATAGAGTTGGAAGAGACCACAAGGGCCATCGAGTCCAACCCCCTGCCAAGCAGGAAACACCATCAGAGCACTCCTGACATATGGTTGTCAAGCCTCTGCTTAAAGACCTCCAAAGAAGGAGACTCCACCACACTCCTTGGCAGCAAATTCCACTGTCGAACAGCTCTTACTGTCAGGAAGTTCTTCCTAATGTTTAGGAGGAATCTTCTTTCTTGTAGTTTGGATCCATTGCTCCGTGTCCGCTTCTCTGGAGCAGCAGAAAACAACCTTTCTCCCTCCTCTATGTGACATCCTTTTATATATTTGAACATGGCTATCATATCACCCCTTAACCTCCTCTTCTCCAGGCTAAACATGCCCAGCTCCCTTAGCCGTTCCTCATAAGGCATCGTTTCCAGGCCTTTGACCATTTTGGTTGCCCTCCTTTGGACACGTTCCACTTTGTCAGTGTCCTTCTTGAACTGTGGTGCCCAGAACTGGACACAGTACTCCAGGTGAGGTCTGACCAGAGCAGAATACAGTGGCACTATAACTTCCCTTGATCTAGATGCTATACTCCTATTGATGCAGCCCAGAATTGCATTGGCTTTTTTAGCTGCCGCGTCACACTGTTGGCTCATGTCAAGTTTGTGGTCAACCAAGACTCCTAGATCCTTTTCACATGTACTGCTCTCAAGCCAGGTGTCACCCATCTTGTATTTGTGCCTCTCATTTTTTTTGCCCAAGTGCAATACTTTACATTTCTCCCTGTTAAAATTCATCTTGTTTGTTTTGGCCCAGTTCTCTAATCTGTCAAGGTCATTTTGAAGTGTGATCCTGTCCTCTGGGGTGTTAGCCACCCCTCCCAGTTTGGTGTCATCTGCAAATTTGATCAGGATGCCCTTGAGTCCATCATCCAAGTCGTTGATAAAGATGTTGAATAAGACCGGGCCCAAGACAGAACCCTGTGGCGCCCCACTAGTCACTCTTCTCCAGGATGAAGAGGAACCATTGATGAGCACCCTTTGGGTCCGGTCAGTCAGCCAGTTACAAATCCATTGAGTGGTAGCAGAGTCAAGACCGCATTTTACCAGCTTCTTTACAAGAATATCATGGGGCACCTTGTCAAATGCCTTGCTGAAATCAAGGTAGACTACATCTACATCTTTTCATATAGTGCTCGAACCATTAAGCCACAGTATTGCTCCCAGAGGTCACAGACATAAGCACGGGCTCTGTAGCACGTCTTCCTTCCAGCACACCTACGCTGTTCTGGATGTTTTCAACAGTTTGGCACAATCCAGATTTCTCTTTTCTTACAATCCATTTCATGATGTTGCAGCTTGCCCAAAATTCCTTTGTTAAATATTGAAAAGGCTTTCCATAGAAAAGTACACCTCCGGCTCTGTGGTCATGGATAATCAAAAGAGATGAAAAACAGCACCTTCACCTTTTGGGGGGGGGGCATTTATGGGAAATTGAATCGTCACTTGCTTTTCCCTCTCAGTGCACACCTTTCCTTAAACTTCTCGCATCACAGGAAAAGAAAGAGAACACCACAGGGAAAAGCAAACAGCTTGAGAACCTGAAATATTTAATTTAAATTTCTGCCTTCCTCTGAACTGTGTTCCCCTCACCTCCATTGGTAAACTTTCCATGCTAAATTCAACACAAAAAGGTAAAGGGGCCCCTGACCATTTGGTCCAGTCGTGGCCGACTCTGGGGTTGCAGTGCTCATCTCGCTTGTTAAACAACAGAGCCTAGGATTTGCCAATCAGAAGGTCAGCAGTTCGAATCCCCGCGACGGGGTGAGCTCCCGTTGCTCGGTCCCTGCTCCTGCCAACCTAGCAGTTCAAAAGTACATCAAAGTGCAAGTAGATAACTAGGTACTGCTCCAGCGGGAAGGTAAATGGCATTTCCATATGCTGCTCTGGTTCGCCAGAAGCAGCTTAGTCATGCTGGCCACATGATCCGGAAGCTGTACGCCGGCTGCCTCAGCCAATAAAGCAAGATGAGCGCCGCAACCCCAGAGTCGTCCGCGACTGGACCTAATGGTCCAAGTAAATATGCATAAGATTATTCTTATCCTTATGAAAAAGGTTCGGAAAGGGGCAGCCAAAATGATCAAGGGGATTGAGCGCCCCACCCCAAAGTAGTGTTTGGGAGTTTTGAAAGAATGTAAGTAAGAGGCTTCAAAATGGAAGTTTATAAACTTATGCATGGCATGGAGAAGGTGGATAGAGAAAAAATATCCTCCCTCTCTCATAACATTAGAATGCTTGGACATCCAATGAAGCTGAATGTTGGAAGTTTTAGGGCAGATAAAAGAAAGTTCTTCACACACTGTATAGTTCATCTGTGGAACTCACAACCACAAGAGGCAGTAATGGTCACCAACTTGGATTTTTAGGAAAAAGAGTTTAGACAAATTCATGGACAGCACGACTATTGATGACTACTAACCATGGTATATATGCTCTGCCTCCACAGCTGGAAACAACTATGCTTCTGAATACCTCAGAAGGAGAAAGCATTCTTGTGCTTGGGTTCTGTTTACAGGCTTCTCACAGGCATCTATTTGGCCACTGCAAGACAGGATGCTGGATGAGAAGGGCCTTTGGCCTGGTCCAGTGGCTTCTTCATCTGTTCTTGTTTATTGAATCTTTAGCCCCCCTCTTCCTCCTCAAGGAATCCTGGACAGAAAACAGATACACAATTTAAAAACGATTTAAAAACTGAGCAAAAGCATTCTAAAACAGTTAAAAATTCTAAGAACAATTTCATTTTAAAACATCTAAAAGGATTTACAGCTAAAAATGTTATTGCATCCGGTGATCTTGGGGTTGCCAGGAACAGTATTCTTCAGCCACCAAATGCCTGAGCAAACAGGAATGTTTTCAAATTCCTCCTGAAAGTTAATAATGATGAAGACAGCCACATCTCTCTAGGGAGGCCATCACAACTGGGGAACCACTGCTGAAAAGGCCCCCTCATGGTTCAGAGTGAAGCTAGGGTTTCCACCTGTCCTGTATAATACAGGATTGTCCTGTATTTGAATGTAAACTGCTGCATTCTGTATTGATGCATGTATCTGCCTTTATGGGTGTAGCTAGGGGGCTGGGGGGGGGGACAGCTGCCCCCATCAAGTAAATAAATAAAAATAACTCCCTGACCAATTGTGTCTTGGGGAGTAAACCCTGAGGAGCAATCCATACTTGCCGCCTTCCAGGACATCTTTGGGAGTAAACCCTACGCAAATCCAGGGTGGAGTCCCTAAGATGGTTGGATGGCACCTTGTACGCCTCCTTCAAGCAACTTCAGCAGCCAAGCTGGTGCCAGATGTATGGCTTTGCTCTCCTTTGGACCACATCAGTGAGGCTGAGAATCAGTGTGGGTGGGGGCAGCCCAGGATGTCCATACACCCTGTCCAGGCTTGCAATTCAGAGAAATCACTTCGGTGCTGGTAACACAGCAAAAACAATGCAGAAGGCAGCAGATATTGTTATAAGCTCAGCCTGATTGGCATAAAGTATGAGCACTTTAAACCACAGAGCCTAGGACTTGCCTAGGTTGGTGGTTCGAATCCCTGTGATGGGGTGAGCTGCCATTGCTTGGTCCCTGCTCCTGCCAACCTAGCAGTTCGAAAGCACATCAAAATGCAAGTAGATAAATAGGTACCACTCCGGCGGGAAGGTAAACAGTGTTTCTATGCACTGCTCTGGTTCGCCAGAAGCGGCTTAGTCATGCTGGCCACATGACCCAGAAGCTTTATGCCGGCTCCCTCGGCCAATAAAGTGAGATGAGCGCCGCAACCCCAGAATAGGTCGTGACTGGACCTAATGGTCAAGGGTCCCTTTACCTTTATGAGCACTACTGTTTGCCTTCATCGGTATTCTTGCAAGAAATTGTGCATAAGATGGTTCTTATCCATAAGCTGGACAGCCCCTGGTCAATAAAGTGCTGACCTGCCACTGTCCAACTGCTTTAATGGGTGCTTGGAGCTCAGAGTATCACTTGACAAGTGGACCAAGCTACTGAACCAAGCCGAAAAAAGAAAAGAAGCAAACCCTTTTGTGCCTAGCAAGCTGGAACATCAAGACCGTGTGCGCTGGCTTGTCCACTGACATGCTGCAGGTCACCAACTCACAGAAGATGGCCATCTTTGGCTGTGAGCTGAAAACACTCAACATTGACCTTGCTGCTCTACAGTAGACCAGAGTTACTTCAAATGGCTGCCTCCAAGAGAAGAACTACACCATTTTCTAGCAAGAAGGGCATCCAGCATAGTTTTTGCAGTAAGGAATTCTCTTCTGTCTGTGATAGAACCACTGACGAAAGAATCAGAATGCTTGCTTCCCCTCTGCCTCTCAACCACCTCTGGTTCAATTAAAATCTTGAGCACTTATTCTCCTTCTATATGTTCTGACATACAGACCAAAGACCAGTTATACAAGAACCTAGACCAGGCTGTCAGGAGGGTCCCAGCCTGTGAACACCTATTCCTGCCAGGAGATTTCAATGCCAGAGTTGACAGCAATCATCACACATGGGACAACTGCATAGGACATGAACAAGAATGGATGTGCTGGTCCAGGGGGGAGGTTACCGTGGGGTGAGGTCCAGGACCTGAGTCGAGGGTCGGCAGACAGTCCTCCACGGGCGAAGTGGGGTCCACAGCGAGGAGCCGGGCAAGGACAGGAACTCTGGGGGAACCGGACTGGGTGCTGGCCGAAACAGCTCTTCAACGACGTTGCTCCTGCAACCTGGGATCGGGCTGACTGGCCTTTATCTTCTCTGAGGCCAGGGGCGGTCTGGGCCCCCAGGAGACCCGCCTCTCCTGGCCTTAAGGCGAGCACTCCTCCTGGGAGAAACCAGTTCCCTCCGCCTCTCTGAACTGAGCCTCTGAAGTTCAGGAGAGGCTGAAGGGTTACTGGACCCAGGGGGAGACTCACCTGTAGGCACTGAGTCCTCAACCACCTCCGGAGCCAGAGTGGATTCACCTGGTGCCTGCTCCTGAGGATCTGGCACAGGTGCAGGTGCTTCAGAATCAAGGCCCTGCCCCAGTTCAGTCGGCCCTGGAGGCAGGGACTCCTGTGCAGGCTGGGATTCCTCCTGTTCAGCCTCTGAATCGGATTCCCAGGCCATCACAATGGACAAGAATGGACAAAGGCAGCTTGAACTGTGCTTGTATCACAAACACTTTCTTCTCTACCAAGGTAAAACACTGAGTGTCCTGTAGAGATCCAAGGTCAGGTCACTGGCATGAACTGGACTTGATTGGCCAGCAATGAAATGTATGTGTGTCACATAGAGTTATCACAGTGCCAACTGTGACATGGATCACTCCCTGGTGGCAAGATACTTCTCCAGCCAGAGAACTCATAGCACAAAGCAGAAAGTGTGGCCATGAATCACCACTGCCAGTACAGCCATACCTGAACTTTATGAATGCTTCTGTGATTCCGTCGAACAAGCTCCACTGAACTGTAGCAAGGTGGAACTACATCAAAGAGGAAAACATACAAAACAACTACCGTATTTTTCGCTTTATAAGACGCACTTTTTCCCTCCTAAAAAGTAAGGGGGAAATGTGTGTGCGTCTTATGGAGCGAATGCAGCCTGTGCAGCTAAGCCAGAAGCCAGAACAGGGAGAGGGAGTGCTGCACTCCCTCTCGCGGTTCTAGCTTCTTGCTTAGCCACGCGAAGCCTCCGCAGGGCAGTGGGGTGCTCCCTCTCACTGTTCTGGCTTCTGGGATAGCCTGCGAAGCCTCCGCAGGGCACGGGGATGAAGGCTCCCCGCTGCCCTGCGAAGGCTTCATGTGGTTCTTGCGGGAGGTGGGGGGAAGGGACAGAGCACACGGCTTTGTCCCTTCCCCCACCTCCCAGAAAAGCCAGCAAGAGTCGCACGCTCTTTAAAGAGCCGTGCCTAGCGTGTGTGCGGCTCTTGGGGGCTTTTGCGGGAGGTGGGAGAAGGGATAGAGGGCAGCTTAGCCGCGTGCAGCCTCTTCCAGGCAGGGAAAGCCTTCATCCCGCTGCCCGGGAGAGGCTTCGGCAGCTATCCCGGAAGCCAGAACAACAAGAGGCTATCCCAGAAGCCAGATCCCTCATGCTGTTCTGACTCCTGGGATTCAGAATATTTTTTTTCTTGTTTTCCTCCTCCAAAAACTAGGTGCATCTTATCCTTTGGTGCGTCTTATAGAGTGAAAAAATACAGTATATCCTCCTCTGGCAAAAGTGATCAGCACATCCCTGACTGGTTTGAGACCAGCATTAAGGACATGGAACTTGTTATTGCTGCAAAGTGTGAGGCTTTTGTAAACTACAAGCGTGTGCTTGCTGCACTGAGAAAGGCAAAGAGTGATGTGCTGCTGACTGCCAGATGATATGCCAATGGGTACTGGCTATAGCTGTGTCAGAGCATTCAACATGCTGCTGACAGTGGCAACACTTCCCAAATGTACAAAGGCATGACCAAGGCAGTCAAGAAAAGCGCACCACTGAAAACCAGGTCTAGAGAGATTATCACAGACCACAGCAAACAGATGAAGGGATGGGCAGAGCACGATCAAGAGCTATAATCGTGGGAAACATGGTCACTGCACAGCAGTTGACAGTATCCTCTTTTGGAAGGGTCCCTCCCTCCCTTGATGAGCTGAAGAACGGCATCAACTCTCAGGCATTGGTAAAGCCCTGGGACAGGATGAAATCGCAACAGAAGTACTGATAGCTGGTGCCAACTCCTTCCTCATGATGCATCTCCATGGCTTTCTCTTGCAGTGTTTGGAAACAGGATCTGAGCCTAAAGACATGTGTGGCTTCAGCATTGTGACTACAAAAACAAAAGCGACCACCATGACTGTAACAACTACCATTGAATCTCCCTTCTGAATACTGTGGAGAAAGCCTTCACTCATGTAGTTGGCCATTCATGGCTCAGAGAAGATTTGAGCAAGGGACATTCTAATCTGGAGATGAGGAACTCAGCAGCCCTCCAAATGCTGTTGGATCCCCAGTCCCGTTGGCCCCGGGAAGCTGAGTCAATAGTCAGGGATGCTGGGGTTGTTCCAGCCAAATGAATGATGATTGTGGTCAACTGGTGTTAAGCTGTTAACCACATATTCAGAATGTATGTTCCAATCAGTTACCACAAAGACAGGGAACCTGTGGTCTTCCACATGTCAGAATCCTTGAATCATAGAACTATAGAGTTGTACATGCCTGTTGTCTTTGTCCATGGAGTTTTCTTTGCAGGAATACTGGAGTGGCTTGCCGGTTCCTGCTCCAGGTGGATCACATTTGGTCAAAACTCTCCACTATGACCTGTCCATCTTTGGTGGCCCTGCACACCATAGCTCATAGCTTCTCTGAGTTATTCAAGCCCCTTCGCCACGGCAAGGCAGTGATCCATGAAGGGGCAAGGCAGTGATCCATGAAGAGTGCCTGGCGTGCTCTGGTCCATGGGGTCACGAAGAGTCGGACACGACTAAACGACTAAATACAACAACAACAGAGTTGTACATAGTTGTACATAGAATTGTGCATCTAGGCCAACCCCCTGTAATTAAAGAATCCCTGACAGATGGCTATCCAACCTCCCATGAAAGCGAGTTCACCACATTCTGAGGTAGTCTGCTCCACTATCAAACAGCTCCTACCACAGAAAATTCTTCCTAATGTTTAGTTGCAACCTAATTTCTTGTAATTTGAATCAATTCCTTTGGATTTCTCCCCTCTGGAGTAGGAGAAAACAAACATAGATCAAACCTATCCATTCTTAAGGAAATCAGCCCTGAGTGCTCACTGGAAGGACAGATCCTGAAGCTGAGGCTCCAATACTTTGGCCACCTCATGAGAAGAGAAGACTCCCTGGAAAAGACCCTGACGTTGGGAAACATTGAGAGCACAAGGAGAAGGGGACGACAGAGGACGAGATGGTTGGACAGTGTTCTCGAAGCTACTAACATGAGTTTGACCAAACTGAGGGAGGCAGTGGAAGACAGGAGTGCCTGGCATGTTCTTGTCCATGGGGTCATGAAGAGTCGGACACAACTAAACGATTAAACAACAACAACAATGTTATCATCTCTAAGTCTTCTTTTCTCCAACCTAAACATACCCAACTCCCTCAACCATTGTTAATTTCCAGTTCCCATTTGGCCCCAGCAAGCATAGCCCAGTAGGATGCTGGGAGCTGTCACTCAGAAACACCTGGTGGGCTACATATACTCCACCCTTCTTCTAATGCATAGTTCAGGCTCTGCATCACATCATTTCTTAAGAGGAAACAAGTAATGAAGAGAAATTTGTGAGTGGGGCATCAAAAGGCCACCAGCATCTCAGAGCATTGCTCAGATGCTTTGTGGCTTGGATGGCGGAAGGAAGCTGCCTCTTGTGTTTTCACAGGCAGAGTGGAAATGTCAGTGTGGAATCTAGCTTTCTTGTCTCAACTCGTGGCAGCCTCTCCATAAGCCTTCCAAACATCATCTGATATGATGTAACATGGAACAAAAGGGAAATACTTCCTCCTCCCAAGCCTGGAATTTCATCATGCCCAGAAGCATTAGTTAGTTGCTATTTTAAGACATCTGCAGGGGGAGGGGGGGTATACATCCCGTTGAGGATAGAAATCAGCTCATCCTTAGCATGCCTGGGTGAGCGCAGCTGCTGCTGGAGAAATCCCCTTTTCAAAGTTTGAGAGTTCTCAGTTCTTTGGAATGTTTTTAGAATGCCATCTTTGAGGGGAACATATTCCCTGCTGTTCCAAGAGATGGGATACATACATACTTGCATACACACACACAGACACCCAGGGCCGTCTTAAGCATATCCAGTGCCCGTGGTGCAAGAGATCCCTCCGACGCCCCCCTTCCCCGTTTCCCAGAGTTGTCAACCTTTTTAAAAGGGGGGACCCCAAAGTTGTTGACTTTTTTTAGAAAAGGTTCCCCAGAGTTGCTGGCTTTTTTCAGGGAGCTGACACCACGCTTACACATTATCTTTGCTTGAGAAAAGAAAACAGGAAGCATAAACAAACTTTTTTTAGTTGCTCATTTATTAACAATGCACCTAGATACACACTTATGTAGTCTTGGGTGCATGTAGGGCAGCCAAAATCTGACAAGTCACTCCTGGTCTTAAATTGTCGAAGCAAAATGCCATAGCTTCACCTGGCACCAAAATGAGGGGGAAAATGCTGAACTTAGATATACCTCAGTCAGTAAAGCACGAGACTCTTAATCTCAGGGTTGTGGTTTCAAGCCCCATGTTGGGCAAAAGATTCCTGCATTGCAGGGGGTTGGACTAGATGACCCTGGTGGTTCCCTTCCAACTCTGTGAATAGTTCTGTTATTCTGTTGCATCTGAAGGGCTGTTCACAGGGAAGGTGGAGCAAACTTGTTTTCTAAGAGATTCTTGCGCTGTGATTCCTGCACCGGAGGGGGCTGGTCTAGAGGACCTTCTGGGATCCCTTCCAGCCGTCCAGTTCTGTGATACTATGATTAAAATACTCCAGGAAATAAATAAACGGGCTTCTCTGTGGCAGTCACTGGAAAGGTCTCCAGGGGCGGCCATCCCACAGAAAGTTCGGTATGTGCTCTGTGGCCCAAGCCCCATTCACCAGGCGAGACCCGGTGAGCCGAAGGAGCGCTCCGCAGTGGCAATGGGGCTGCCCAGGAGAGCTTGCGTACGTGACTGCATGCCTGAGGGATCATGGCGGGAACTGATGGGGCTTGAAGCCCTTGGCCAAAGGTATTAAATGGCGTTAGAATGAAGCAAATCTGTGGAACTAGTGATTTTATATGAATTTTCAAAATTTTGAGGCTTTTTCTTAAAGTCGGCAGGTTTCGGAAACACTCTGACATTGATTTGTTATGTTTCATCCAGGTTATGAAAGAGTTAACAAGATAACGAGGTTTCGGTAGAGTCCATTGTTCTCGCAGCGGGGAGATCGATCAGGTGCTAAATGAGGAAACAGCGCCGGGATGAGGGATGACCCTGGCGCTGCAGAACGGAGCAGGGTCCTAGTGCCTCCGACGGGCGCTGGAGGCGCGCAGGCACCACACCTCTGCTCTGCCTCGCTTACCTCCCTGCTTTCCCCTCCACTGCTTGGCACCCTGTCTCACTGCGCCACTACTCCCAATGGTAAAGACGTCCCTGCATGTGATAGGAATTTTATGGTCTTAGATATTTGGTAATGCTCATAACTGCACATACATAGATCAACACAGGAAGACCAACCTGGAACCATTTTGATTCCTAAACTGACCAAATCCTTTCTCTGCAAGGTTAAACTGGAAAAGCCTCCCCATTGTCTCTTTCCTCACAAATCCTGTCTCAAGGATAGGTCTGTTTGAATAAGGTGTGAGCCTGTGACCTGGCCCAGGAAATAAGTATTTTACCACTACAAAAGAATGGCCAGGCTACCCAGGAAATCCAATCAAGTAACTTGCCAGACAGGAGAAAAACAACATTTAAATTTCTGTGATGTAGATGGGATGTATCTGAGGGGTGCTTAGGTTACACCCCTTCTGTGATGTATGCATAATGTTTCTGGGGGTGGTCTTGATCTACAGGATGGGAATTTCAACAGTCTTTATAAGCCCTTGCACAGCAATTTTGGGGGTCCTCTTCCTCTCCTGCGTGTGAGGGGAGTACCCTGTTGTAACAGATCAATAAAGATCAAGCTTACTAGCTGCTTTGCTTCTCAATATTCTCTGATTGGCCTCTGTTATTTTCTCCTACCAATAGGGAACCTATGTAAGGACTCTATATGGGCTCTTGGATACCCCAGAAGGGAAAAGGGCATATTTTTATTTACAACATGCACACACCATATGTGTAAATAAAACATCCCCATCACACTAAATTAGGTGTGCATACAGGAGGAGAAATCTGATTCAGCTTGCATTAATAGGTGAGCCTACCAGATTCACAGTTTATGAAGCAATATGCTTCAATTTTGCAATGTAGTTCCCTAGCCAGTATCTTGAAGAGCAAAAAAAGAGGACAGCATGACTGCTGCCAGTCTGAGCTGGGGGAAGAGGTGCGTGCAGGCGTGTGGAGCCGCAATCACCACACCCACGAGCTTCTTTCCCTGGCTCGGGTTGGAAGTGGCTGTGGAGTGCAGAGCACTCACGCCCACATGCCTCTTTCCCCAGCTCGGGCTGGCAGCGGCAGTGGTGTGCAGAGCAGCCTGAACCCGAGCCACTCAAACCCAAGCCCAACTCCCCTCCCCCGCCCCACAATTGGACATTTCCCAGATGGGCATGTGGGTTTTCCCAAACGTGTGACAACCCTAACATATGCAAAACACTGGAAAGCCCCCTTGCCCCTGCTTGCTTTCTACTGTACATTGCATAATTGTTAATATTTTCTGCTGCTGCTGTTTTACTTGCATTTCTGAGAGTTTGGGATGCTGTTGGACAGAGCAGCGTGTACTGGCCTCCTTGCCTTGCTGCCAAACTCACATGTCTGCTTCTATTTTCTTGATGCTTTGTCAGATGGGGCTCACTCTAGCTTATGCAGCAGGCAATACAGTGGTACCTTGGGTTAAGTACTTAATTTGTTCCGGACGTTCGTTCTTAACCTGAAACTGGTATTAACCTGAAGCACCACTTTAGCTAATGTGGCCTCCTGCTGCCGCCGCGCCGCCAGAGCACGATTTCTGTTCTCATCCTGAAGCAAAGTTCTTAACCCAAGGTACTATTTCTGGGTTAGTGGAGACTGTAACCTGATGCGTATGTATCCTGAAGCGTATGTAACCCGAGGTACCACTGTATTATAACAGGCTGTAAATTTCATATTTGTTTTCCACAGATTTTCCCAATCACTCATCAGAATAGTATGACCAACATCCTGGGCCCACCTAATGATCAGTGGCGGAGGAACCCTCTCTGGCACCCAGGGCGGTGCAGCCCATACGGACTGCGCATGTGTGGCATCCCATGCGTGCACAGTCTGTACGGGCTGCCACTTGCACAGTGACTGTATGGGCTGCCGCTTGCACACAGCAGCCGTACGGATGCCTGTACGGACGTCACGCAAGAGCAGCAGCCCGTACGGATGCCGCATGAGCGGTGCCCATATGGACTGCATGTGCCCTCGGCTGCTCTACAGCCGGGGGAAGGCAGGGGCCATCTTGTCACCCCTCCCAGAGTGGCACCCAGGGCAGCCCTGCCCTCCCCCCTACGCCCCTGCTAATCATTACTGATTTGACCTCCTCCTCCTTGACTTATGGTCGGTATATTCTGGAAAGTATCTTAGTTTTATTATTTAACAATTCTGTTTCCAATTTAGAGGGTTCTTTGGCAATGTAATTGATATTTTGGAATTATTACAAGAGAACATTAATACAAAGGCTGTTCTAATTTTTGTGGACGCGGAGAAAGCCTTTGACAATATTTCTTGGAGTTTTATGAAGAAAAATCTCCAGGGGATGGGGGTAGGCCAGCAGTTTGAGAATGGTATAGGGGCAATATACTCAGAACAGAAAGCAAAATTAATTGTTAACAACGTAGTGACGGAGGAATTTAAGATAGAGAAAGGTACACGTCAAGGTTGCCCAATCTCTCCACTGCTTTTCATATCGGTCCTGGAGGTCCTCTTGAACATGATCAGAAGGGACCAATTGGTCAAGGGTATACAGGTCGGAGCTAAACAATATAAATTGAGAGCATTTGCAGATGACCTTGTATTGACATTGCAGGAGCCAGAAACTAGTACTAAAAGGGTCTTAGAACTGATTGAAGAATTTGGTCAAGTGGCAGGATTTAAATTAAACAAATTAAAAACAAAGGTTCTGGAGAAAAATTTAACTGAAAAGGAGAGAGAAAGGTTTCAGAAGGAGACAGGTTTGACTGTGGTTAAGAAGGTGAAGTATTTGGGGATTAATATGACATCTAAGAACGGGAACTTATTTAAAGATAATTATGAAAAATGCTGGTCGGAGGTGAAAAGAGACTTTGAAATCTGGTCAAATCTGAAGCTATCATTGTTAGGTCGTATTGCTGTGATAAAAATGAATGTATTGCCGAGAATGTTATTTTTGTTCCAAACACTGCAAATTATTGATAAAATGGACTGCTTTAAGAAGTGGCAGAAAGATATTTCCAGATTTGTCTGGCAGGGCAAAAAGCCAAGAATAAAATTTAAAATATTAACAGATGCAAAAGAAAGAGGAGGCTTTGCCCTGCCAGACCTGAAAATTTATTATGAATCAGCAGCTTTTTGCTGGCTGAAAGAATGGCTACTTCTGGAAAATACTGATATTTTGGACTTAGAAGGGTTTAATAATGCTTTTGGCTGGCATGCATATTTATGGTATGAGAAGGTTAAAGTGCATAGAATGTTTAAGATCCACATTGTAAGGAAAGCACTGTTTAATGTCTGGATAAGGTATAAAGATCTACTTGAGAGTAAAACTCCAAGGTGGTTGTCACCAATGGAAGCGAAGTCCCTTAAAAAGCTTAATATGGAGGACAAATGGCCGAAATATTGGGAGATTTTAGAACAAGATGGAGAAAAATGGAAATTACAGAGTTTTGAGAAGCTAAAAAATAAAGTGCGTGACTGGCTTCACTATCACCAAATAATGGAGGTATATAAACTAGATAGGAAAGTGGGCTTCCAGGTGGAAAAATCAAAATTGGAAACAGAACTGTTAGAGTCCAAAACTAAGACTTTGTCAAGAATGTATAACTTGCTGTTGAAATGGAATACGCAGGACGAAACAGTGAAATCTGCTATGATCAAATGGGCACAGGATGTTGGACATAATATAATGATGGCTGACTGGGAACAGTTATGGACCACCGGTATGAAATTCACGGCATGTAGTGCCTTAAGAGAGAATATTATGAAAATGATATACAGGTGGTACATGACACCAGTCAAGCTAGCAAAAATTTATAAGTTGCCTGATAATAAATGTTGGAAATGTAAAGAAACAGAAGGTACATTCTTTCACCTTTGGTGGACGTGCCCAAGGATTAAGGCCTTTTGGGAAATGATCTATAATGAAATGAAAAAGGTATTTAAATATACTTTCCTCAAGAAACCGGAGGCCTTTCTCCTGGGCATGGTCGGCCAATTGGTGCCAAGAAAGGACAGAACCTTTTTTATGTATGCCACAACAGCAGCAAGAATGCTGATTGCGCAGTATTGGAAGACTCAAGAACTACCCACCGTGGAAGAATGGCAGATGAAGGTGATAGACTACATGGAACTGGCAGAAATGACCGGCAGAATTCGAGACCAGGGAGAAGATCAGGTGGAAGAAGATTGGAAGAAATTTAAGGATTATTTACAGAAATATTGTAAAATTAATGAATGTTAGAACGATGCTGGATTTTGATTAAGGGGCTTTCTGTAAAAAACGAAGAAGTAAATGGAAAAAATAGTGTAAAAGAGAGGGAAGGGTAAAGCCAAAATATTAAGATAAGAAGGGAGATGAAAGTAAAAGAGGGAAAGGATTTGCTGATCGAACAATGGAAATGGAATACAAAGGAGGGAGGTACGGGGAAGTCCAGGAAAAAGCTAATGCAAGATCTATTTTGAAAAGTGAAGTTGCTTTTAACCGTTGTTATATTATGTGTTAATTTTTTGTTATGTGTTAAGGTGTTTTTTTTCTTTATTGTATCTTTGTTGTTGTTGTCTTGTTGTTTCTTTGTTATGTTTGGCTTATATTATACTATGAAAACTTAATAAATATCAATTGGAAAAAAAAATAGAGGGTTCTTTGGCAAAGCCCTTCTTTTTATTAAGTGTAAAGGTCTCGTTTAGTTGGAAGTACTGTAACGATCCTGAAAAATGTTCTTTCATATCATGATACTGTTTTAACTTTAGTTGGTGCCTTCCTCCATTAATAATGACTCATGCGTGAGCCAGCCTACCTGCCTATTCTTTTTCTTTACTGCATTAGCCTCCAAGGCGGAGATCCACTGTGGGGTTTTATATTGAATTAGGTCTTTATATTTTATCCAAACTGTGAATAGCGCTTTTCTAATAATGTGATTCAGAAACCCCTTGTGTGCCTTAGTCTTGTCGTAGTTAAGGTAAGCATGTCCACCAAAAAGATTGCCATGCCCTTCCAAATCAAGCAAGATCGTATTTTTGAGTAGACACCAATCCCTTATCCAGAATAGGCAGGCTGCCTCATAATAAAGCTTCAGGTTGGGAAGGCCAAATCCACCCCTCTCTTTAACATCAATTAACAATTTGTGCTTAATTCTAGGTCTCCAGCCTTCCCAAATGAATTTAGATATTTCTTTTTGCCAAAATGTTATGCAGCCTGTTCCAGAATGCTCTGGAAAAGAAAAAGCATTTTTGGGAGGGTATTCATTTTAATTATCAAAATCCATCCCCAAAAAGATAATTTCTGTCTACTCCATATCTTCATATTTTTTTAAAAAAATTCTGACCACGTCTTGGTTAAAGTTTGGTAAAGATTAATATTTTTTGGTGTTTATATAGATTATGAGATATTTTATTTTTGGCAGACTTTAGGTTTAGTTAGAGTTTCGATTTCTTCTTTTTCTTTCACCGTGAGATTTTTAACCATACTTTTGGTTTTGGAACTGTTTAACTTGAAACCGGCTACTTTCCCATAGTTATTTATTATTTCCAATGCTTTTGTTAAGCTCTCTTTTGGGTTTTCGGTTGTAATAATCCAAAATCTCTTTTCCTTGATGCTTTCCACAAAGATCCAGGGAGCCACATGTTTTTTTTCTCTCTAAAAAACGAAAATTGCAGACTGCTGTGGAAATGCGGTGACCTGAACTTAAGACTGGAAAAAATAAGAAAGCAGGGGAAAGCAAAATGGACAAATTCTTCCATCACTATTACCAGCTCAATCTACTCAGAAGTCCCACTGTGTTCATTGGGGCTGAATGGAGCTTGAACTGACTCAACAAGCTGACCCATTACCATGAGATCCAGTGACATGCGCCACCAAAGAACTGATGAAAAAGTGGAGGATAGGAGACACCCATTGATCATCGCATAGTATCTGCTGGTGGTGGTGGTCATGCTTTCTTTCTTAGAAGATGCCAGCAAAACATAGGACTGGTTGCAGTGGCAGACCTCGGGGTCTCAATTTTCAGCAGCACCCTGTGCAACACCAAAATTTGGTGTCCCCCCCCCACACCTCTCACCTTCCATTCTTGCAGCACCCCCTATGGCAACCCCAAGGCTCCATGCCCTAAATCCACCTCTGCTGCTTGAGACTTACTTCAAAGTAAACATTGTAAGATCACACTGGTAGTCTTGAAAAAGAGTAGATTAAGTGCAGTTGGATGTCCATGGCTATAGTAGAATCCATGTTATTAGATGGAGTGTGGGGAAAGTGTTGCTGACTCAAACTTTTCTGGTAAAGGGCTCCTGTCAAGTTGCTCTGTGGATTGTTTTGCTGAGTCAAGCTGATGTCACAGAATTGGGTTGTTGTTGTTTTACTGTGGCACTGGAACAATTCACTTTGCAAATGTTCTCCGTGCCACTTAATACAATACAATACAAATCACTAAAACAGTAAAAAGCAGGACCAAAAAAAATTAAGTGGCAGCAAGTAAGCCTATAATAAGATGCACAGCATCACCAAAAGCACATATCAGATCTAGGATTCAGTAGATTAAAAATAAGTGTGTGTGTTTATCTCCAGTGTAATCCTCTGAAAAGTAGTGATGGATGAATCACCCTATTTCCTTTCCCTGTAAGTTTTGCATAAGTCAACTCCACTCATATCCATGCTATAAAGTGAAAGCACTCTTTCAATTTGACAGTCATAGCTTCCCCCTAAAATTCTGGGAAATGTAGTTGGTTAAGGGGGCTGGGAAATGGAACTTTTTGAAGGGTCTCCTTCTAACTCTCAGCCAGTGGTGAAGCTACCTGCTCCAACACTGGGAGTGGCATACATCTGGAGGAATGGCTGGCACGCATCCCAGGGGGCGTGGCACGCATCGGGGGTGCACGGCAAGCGTCACGCATCACAGGGCATGCGTGGCGAGCATCACAGGGGTGCACGGTGAGGGCCGAGCATTGCAGGGGGAGTGGGCGCAGGCATGATGGCACCCCCCCTGATGGCACCCGGGACAGGCTGCCCCCCCTGCCCCCACCTTCATCCTCCAGTGCTCTCAGCACCATTAACAAACTACAAATCCTAGGATTCTTTGGTGGAAGCTATGACTATTAAAAGTAGTCTAAGAGTGCTTTTGATGTATGGTGTGGATGTGACCATAGACAGCTGCCTTTTAGCAAGTCAGACCAACTTCCACCTGGTTCACATCACTGATGGGCAGCAGCTCCCAAGTGGGAACTGCTCTCACCTCTACCTGGATATAACATCTCCATTCAGAGGCACCAGCTTGCAAGGGCGATTGCAGGGAGGGGGGCGGCGGACGTCATGCATGTGGTGTCAGTACATAAGGAGGAGTCAGGGTGGAGCCAAATTCAGCTGCAGTGCTGCTTCAGTGGCTTGTGGCTGCTCCTCCTCTTCCTGCCGCCACCACCAGTGGGGGGCTGCTTTGACCCTTCTTCCCTTCTGCAGCAGTGGGAGAAGGAGAGGAGCGGGCCACGAAAGCTACACTGTACTCAGCTCTGCGCTTTGCATCTTCCGTCCCCTGATTTATTATTTTTTACCCCCGAAATATTGGAAGGGGTGAAAGAGCTAAGCTGCCAGGAGTTGGAGCCCCTGTCCCCATTCATCTAAAACTGTATGTCTCCAAAACAAGCTTCCAGTTGTTTGGTGATTGCCAGCTTATTGCTGCCCACTGGCCCAGGGCCATCAATCATGAGACAGATTACCCAAAACACATGAGGAGAGGTTAAATAATTTCTGTTTTACCCACCTCCAAATTGGTAAAATCTTCTATTGTGTGTAGATTGTTTCATCAGCCAAAGGCCTGGGAGAAGAGAAATGTTTTTGACTGGCATCTAAAAATATGTGATGAAGGTACCAGGCAAGCCCCTCTGGGGAGATCATTCCACAAGCAGGGAGCCACTGCAGAAAAGGCCCATTCTCATGTTGCCACCCTCTGGATCTCTCATGGAAAGAGCACAGGAAGAAGGGCTTCCAATGATGATTACAGGGCTTAGGTCGGTTCATATAAGGGAGGCGGTGACCTGGCCATTGACATCCTAGACCAGGGGTAGGCAACCTAAGGCCCGGGGGCTGGATCATTTATTTGTTTTTTCAAAATATAGTCCAGCCCGCCACATGGTCTGAGGGATGGTGGACCGGCCCACGGCTGAAAAAGGTTGCTGACCCCTGTCCTAGATGGAGCAAACATGCCTTCAAATTGCAACCAATTCTGACAGAAAAAGTTAGATTTTTTTCTTTAAAACAAATGGTAAAGGTTCCGTACAGAAAACCCGCTGAATGCGCCTGCTTGTAATTTGGCAGACTTGGTCCGCTTGCAGGCACTTTTAGTGGTTTTTCAACTCCTCATTATAGTCAGTGAGGGAAAGTAGAGCTCTGGAATTGTTGTTGTTGTCCTACTCCCCCACCCCTCCCCCACCCCCCAGAACTGGGACTCAAGGCAGCTCACAAAAATCAAAACAAACATGGATAAAACACAAAAAGTTTAAAAAGAAGATAAAAGATAATTAAACAAATTCAGGTATAATGGATCTGAGTTGGACCTGAAGAACAAGTTGAATCGAAAAGGCACAGGGCAGATCCAAAATCCATCAGTTTGCTGCAGCAACTATGTTACATCTTGTCTAGTCCATCCAGGGACTCCTATTCCTGTAACAATGCAACATGCCTTACTTGAAAGAAAGGCAAGACTGAACAAAACTATAGAGAATGACAAAATTCCCAGAGTTACTGTGAAGAGCCGGTGCTACAAAACATGTGGAAATGGGTTCTGTATCAAGTGACTGGAATCACTAGGTCATCAAAAAAGAATTCTGTTGGCTTTCCAAAACTACTAGAGACTCAGGATGCTTCTCAGAACTTCTGACAGGTTGAAACGGCAGACTGGTGTCTCCTTTTTCATGGGCTTCCCAGAAACATCTCATTGGCCACTGTGAGAAACAGGATGCTGGACTAGACAGACCCAAATGTCTCTTATTTCATCCTTTCTCCCAGTCATCAGGATCTCATCAATGGCTAGATAAAGATGAGTGGCCTTAGCTTGGTGGTAGAGCATCTGGCTTTGCATGGATAATGTCTCAGATTCAATTCCCAGCTTCTATAGGTAGGGCTGGGACACAGGTGGCGCTGTGGGTTAAACCACAGAGCCTAGAACTTGCTGATCAGAAGGTCAGCGGTTCGAATCCCTGCGACGGGGGGAGCTCCTGTTGCTCGGTCCCTGCTCCTGCCAACCTAGCAGTTCGAAAGCACGTCAAAGTGCAAGTAGATAAATAGGTACCGCTCCAGCGGGAAGGTAAATGGCATTTCCGTGCGCTGCTCTGGTTCGCCAGAAGCGGCTTAGTCATGCTGGCCACATGACCCAGAAGCTGTACACTGGCTCCCTCGGCCAATTAAGCGAGATGAGCGCCGCAACCCCAGAGTCGGTCACAACTGGACCTAATGGTCCGGGGTCCCTTTATCTTTACAATAGGTAGGGCTGGGAAAGGTCCCAGCCTGACACCCTGGGGAAAAGTCAACTCTGTGTAGATCAACCTTCCACAACCCAGCGCACCCACCTGTTTAGAAGACAACTCCAGTTGAGCCCTAGTGAGCTGGGCCAATGGACAAGGGTGTGAGAAACTATAGTTCAGCAACATCTGGAGTGCATCAAATTGAGGAAGTTTGGTGTAAAAAATACATAACTAAATGGAGCAAAGCTCAGACACAGGATAAGGCAGCTTTCTAGGTTTACATGATAAAGCGCTGGCTTCTTTGCACCTTGTTTGGGGGCATTATTGCCTGTTTGCACACAAAGATACTACCTTTATTCACATACCCTATCCATATCCAGCTCATTCATCCACTTTCCTTCCTCACGCTCATGCTAGAGCATGCAAATACACATTCCATCCCATCCTCCTCTTACTCTCACTTATTTCCTCTCACATAGAGACATTCCCAACTTATTCATGTTCATCTTCACAACTCCATATGCATGCACATTACCTCTCACAACACATGGATGTGGATATGTTCTCTTCCACATATGCACACTATTGTGTTCTGAGCCTTCTCTCTCACACACATTTGTCTCACACTCACACAATTTATCTCACCCCCAAGAACATGCATATATGTGTTAATTGTGTCACAGAGGCAGCAGAGGTGCAGGTAGCAGCAGCAGCACTGGCCAGCCTGGTTTCTTCACCAGTCAGGTTAGTCTAATCCAGGGGTCAGCAAACCTTTTCAGCAGGGGAGCGGCCCACTGTCCCTCAGACCTTGTGGGGGGCCAGACTATTTTTTTTTGGGGTGGGGGGAATGAAGGAATTCCTACGCCCCACAAATAACCCAGAGATGCATTTTAAATAAAAGCACACATTCTACTCATGTAAAAACACGCTGATTCCCAGACCGTCCGTAGGCTGGATTTAGAAGGCAATTGGGCCAGATCTGGCCCCCGGGCCTTAGGTTGCCTACCCATGGTCTAATCTAGTCCTGCTTGGAGCAGTGGTGGGTGGTATCAGCAGCTGCCAATCCTGATTCCTCCCTGTCCTCCATCTGCTGGGACTAGAAGCAAGCCTACTCCAAATACCAGGTCATTATTTGAGGAGGCATTATGCACTGGCATAGTTGTCAGCCACCTGACATGCCAAACAGGAGCATGATAACTGGCAGAATTTAATAAGCTTCATACCCTCTACCATTTCTGCAAGTTGTATGTATGTATGTGAAATAACTAGACAGTTGTGGCCATTTTACTTTTCAATAAGTTATTTTATGTGTTGGGGGGGACTTTATGGTGGCTAGCATAGCACACCCACCTATCTACCTGTCTGAAATTTGTCAGGGTTAATCTCCCCTTGAGGAGTTATCATGTCTCCAAATACCATGCCCCTACATGAAAAAGAGGGGCGCGGGTGGCGCTGTGGGTTAAACCACAGAACCTAGGACTTGCTGATCAGAAGGTCGGTGGTCTAAATCCCTGCGACGGGATGAGCTCCCGTTGCTTGGTCCCTGCTCCTGCCAACCTAGCAGTTCGAAAGCAACTCAAAGTGCAAGTAGATAAATAGGTACCGCTCTGGCGAGAAGGTAAATGGTATTTCTGTGTGCTGCTCTGGTTCGCCACATGACCCGGAAACTGGCCACATAAGCTGTACGGCCAATAAAACGAGATGAGCACCGCAACCCCAGAGTCGTCCACGACTGGACCTGATGGTCAGGGGTCCCTTTACCTTTACCTTTTACATGAGAAAGCTTGTTACATTTTGGTTTCCCAGTGCAAGTCAAAAGGAGGACCGCAGTAGAGCTGGGCAATGTGCCATCGCGATAACGGTTTCAGAATATTTGATCTGGCAATATATCACAAACAGTGTTCAACACTCCAGGGGACGGGTGAGGTTGGTGGCTGCCACCTTCCAAGTGTCAGGAAGCTGATGAAAGCAGGATGCTCCCTCTGAATGCCTTCCCTTTCAGCTGCCTTCTGCCCCCCTTCCCTCCAGTGGCAGAACAGTCCCAGTCTCAGTACCTCCCCATAATCATGGCTAGCTGCTTAACTGCGGCTCATACCCCTCGCTCTGAAGGCAAGCAGGAACAAACTCCCATTTCCACCTTGGCTACCCCCTCATCTCCCCAAGGGCGAAATGCACCATGCAAAGGGTGCATCACGTGACACGTCCTGCCCAGTGGGACATGGCACGGGGAGGAGTGCAGCGCTGGGCTCCTTGCTCCACCTCCTTCACGGGGCATGCGCGGGGGTGGGGTGGGGAGAGAGATGCGTGAAAGGCGATCTTTTCTCTCACTCATCCCAGTCCCCTCCTGGCTCCTGGGTGTGGCCTGGGGAGCTCGGAGGCCACTCGGCGGTGGATGTTGGCCCCCTCAATATTGGGGGGGGGCTGATTCAAAATATTGAAGGGCCTGGAGCCCCTAGCGCCCCCATACCCAGCCCCAGTGGTTTCAAATGTAAAATAAAATGGGGGGGAAATGGTGCAAGGACGAGAAGGTGAGCTCTTTTGTCCACCTGCCCTCCCCTTTTCCCACAGGGCAAGGAGTCACCTTGAATTGGATTTGGGATGCAGAAAGCAACTCCATTCCTGCCTCACAGGCCACCTGTAAGGCAATGTGTAGGGAAGGGAAGAGAGAGGAAGCCTTCTCCTTACTCTTGGTGTGGGGCTTCCTGTTCCAGCACCCCACTCTTTCTCCATTGCTTATTCCTCCATACCTCTCTATGTCTAGGTAGCAGTTGCCAGGATATTACCCCATTTGCCTCTACATAGTTCCATCCTGATATTGGGAAAGATGGAGGGCACAAGGAGAAGGGGACGACAGAGGACGCGATGGTTGGACAATGTTCTCGAAGCTACCAGTGCGATAGGAATTTTATGGTCTTAGATATATGGTAATGTTCATAACTGCACATACATAGATCAACACAGGAAGACCAACCTGGAACCATTTTGATTCCTAAACTGACCAACTGACCAAATCCTTTCTCTGCAAGGTTAAACTGGAAAAGCCTCCCCATTGTCTCTTTCCTCACAAATCCTGTCTCAAGGATATGTTTGTCCAAACTGTGGGAGGCAGTGGAAGACAGAAGTGCCTGACCATGGGGTCACGAAGAGTCGGACATGACTAAACGACTAAACAACAACAGGTCCATCCTTGTTACAGACATTGGGATATATTGGTATATCACAATCCTTAGCTGATGACATATCACAATGTTGAAACCAGATACCGCTCAGCCCTGGACCACAGATTCAGTTTTCTGAATGTTGATTTGATTTCTGGGTCCAAATTACGTCAGAGTGGGTCCAAATCACTCTTAACAGAATTGAGCCCCATTCTGAATTGTGGAATTAGGTCTCAAAGCAAATCAGGAAAGAGGGCTTTCTACAACCTTAATAGAGACTACAATGGTACCTCGGGTTACAGACGCTTCAGGTTACAGACACTTCAGGTTACAGACTCTTCTAACCCAGAAATAGTACCTCGGGTTAAGAACTTTGCTGGATGAGAACAGAAATCGCACAGCAGTGGCGCGGCAGCAGCAGGAGGCTCCATTAGCTAAAGTGGTGCTTCAGGTTAAGAACAGTTTCAGGTTAAGAACAGACCTCCAGAACGAATTAAGTTCTCAACCTGAGGTACCACTGTATCTTTGGCAGATAGGGCCCTAGAGGTTTCTTCAGGAGGATTCTGTCAAGCTGCACATGGACTCCCCTGCAATTAGGCCCAGTCAGCTGAACCCTTAGCTGCTGTAGCAAGGCGAACAAGTGATTGGCTGCAATCCTGAATGTATGACTGTGTGTCGTGGACTGCATAGTAAATATTTGGTTTGGCTGCAGTCTGGAAAGTGTGACTAGGGGCAGGCATGCACAGTGAACGGCTCTTGCCTGGGTGTGATCTAAATGTTTCTTCCTTCTGGGCTACAATCCAACATGTGAAAGTATGTCTATGTCTTACCATGGAGGCATGGGAAAAGTCAGAAATTACTGGCAAGTGATTGGTGTGTGCTGGCTGGGATTTTATTTGCATGACGGTATGTCTATCTTGTTAGTGACAATATGTCAGCAACCATGTGACTTCAGCAGGTGGTGTGTAGGGAAGTTGGGCTACCATTGTTTGGCATGAACTGCTTTTTGTCTGGGGTTAGTGTTTTGCTGAGTGTGTGTCTCCAATGGCCCATCTAGTCCAACATCCTGCATACCCTTAATATGTATCCGATGAAAATAGGGACATCCTGTTCTACTTCAAGAAGCTTCTTCCTCATTTGATCTGAACACATGCAGAGACATCATGTACACATTGAGACTGGTTATCTTGTGCCTATGACAACCTCTCCGCCTCACCTACCTCACAGCATTGCTGTAAAGAAAATATTTGCAAGGAAAGGGATCAACAGATAAATGGAATGAAAGAAAAATTTAGTTGTAAGCTGCATTGCGTCCCTGTCAGGGAGAAAGGTGGGAAAGGAGGAGGAGAAGGGGAAGAAACTGTGAGAATGATCAGGAACATAAGAGAGAGTAAATCCTATTGAACTCTGTGGGACTTTGTTCTGAGTAAAAATGCCTAGGATTACATTGTAAGGCTGCCCAACCTTGACCTGGGAGTAAGCTCCATTGAATACAGTGTGACTTACTTCTGAGTAGACAGTGTTTGGCTCCAATTAAAATAAAGGAATCAACACACATTATGTTTCCTAAAAAATGGCTGGCTACAGAAGCACAGCGATGAAAGAATTTGAATGAATTGGTGACATTTTCCTTCAAAATTATAATCTTAAACATTTCAAAAGAACCATGGCACATAAGGCCTCTTCAATAGGTTTTTCACCAACTTTTCTTGCCCACCTGGGATATGATACTGCCCTCAGAACTGTGAAACAGAGGTTATGGGATATTGCCTTTAGTGACTTACAATCTCACTCACATGGAACCTGTGGAACCAAATACATACATTTTTTGTTGTTGTTATCTCCCCACTGTAAGAATTTCACTTTCTAAAGCCAGATTAAATGTTTTTCCATCTGAAGTGCTATGGGGAAGATTGGCTGGTGTCCCATACCAAGATAGGCTGTGCCCATGTTCCCAGGATGTTGAATGTATGGAACACATTTTATTGCATTGTAGTCTAGGGTTACCAGACATCCTCGTTTCCTGGGGGCAGTCCCCAGATTCGCAAACCTGTCCCCGAACAAGTTCCGTCCCCGGAATGTCCCTGGATTTCATTAAATGTCCCCAGGAAATGTGACACCCTGCTCTCCTGGAGTAATGTGCAGCTGGAGGGGTGGGAAGATGGTTTTTGTGCAGGCAGAGACAGAGGTGGGGGGAGGGAGCCCTTCTTTCACACTCTTCGATCCCCACCTCTGCCTCTGCCTGTGCAAAAACCATCTTCCCACTCCTTACGTTTTCCTAGGGACAGGTGGCAACCCTAGGCACAATGGACTCTACTGAAATATAGGGTTCGCTGCCTTCCCCAATCTGTCAAAACAAAGGGGGAAGGGGGAAGGAGATTGGAGGAGGCTTGGGAGTCACATGCAGTTTCCCAGGAGAGGTGCAAGAAGCATGGTTTCTCTGCTGGGCAAGGCGCGGAGAGGTGAGATGACTTCGATCCCCTTGGCCAACTGGAGTCGCCGCAGAGCTGGCACAGAGCCGGGCAGCTGAGCATGAGAGAGAGCATGAACGAGAGTGTGTCCCCCGCTGTGTGATTTCTGTTCTCATCCTGAAGCAAAGTTCTTAACCCAAGGTACTATTTCTGGGTTAGCGGAGTCTATGTAACCTGACGTATATGTAACACAAGGTACCACTGTATTCCACTGGCTGTAGCAAAATTCCTCTCTGCGACAGTAAAAATCAGAAATCACTACGTACAGGCTAAAGCTCTTCTGTTGGCTAGCAAGGCCGATCTTACAGCTTAATAACTGTTGATATATACCACTGTTTAGTGATGTATGGAAGTGAGAGCTGGACCATAAAGTAGGCTGATCGCCAAAGAATTGATGCTTTTGAATTATGGTGCTGGATGAGACTCTTGAGAGTCCCATGGACTGTAAGAAGATCAAACCTCTCCGTTCTTAAGGAAATCAGCCCTGAGTGCTCACTGGAAGGACAGATCGTGACGCTGAGACTCCAATACTTTGGCCACCTCATGAGAAGAGAAGACTCCCTGGAAAAGACCCTGATGTTGGGAAAGATGGAGGGCACAAGGAGAAGGGGATGATAGAGGACGAGATGGTTGGACGGTGTTCTCGAAGCTACCAGCATGAGTCTGACCAAACTGCGGGAGGCAGTGGAAGACAGGAGGGCCTGGCGTGCTCTGGTCCATGGGGTCACGAAGAGTCGGACACGACTAAATGACTAAACAACAACATATACCACTGTTGTACTGTGTACTTTGGATCTATGGGCCATATTAAAGCTGTTTGTGTGCATTTCAAAAGAAAACATTACTAAAGGAAGTCAAATGCACATTTAAAGTGGCATAATTAGCAAGAAAATAAAATATCTTAATCATACAATGTATCTGCTGCTGTTGCTGCCAATACCGTGGATCCTGGAGAGTGGCAGCTGTGGAAGCTCAGGCTAAGTGACCTGGGTCTGCCCTAAGAGACAGCCGGAATAGTCTCTGGCTTCATCGGCAGGCTCAGCTTTTGTAGATGGAAAAGGCCAGTCAGGGAAAAGGCCAGCTAGGAAAAGGCAGGAAGCAGGTCTTTCAGGTCCCACAGCCAAGTTTAAGTATGTGCTGCATTTAAAAGTACTTCCTTTTATGTGTCTTGAAACTTCTTTTCTTGTGTAACTTTTTTTTAGATTTTACAAATACAGTCATACCTCTTGTTACGTCCACTTCATCTTACGTTCTTTCAGGATACGTCCCGTGGCGACCCGGAAGTACTGGAAAGGGTTACTTCCGGGTTCCGCCACTCGCGCATGTGCAGACGCACAAAATAACATCACGTGCATGCGCAGAATCGGTGAATCGTGACCCGTGCACGCACAGACGCAGGTTGCATTCTGCTCATGTTGGGAACGGGGCTCCAGAACGGATCCCGTTCGCAACCAGAGGTACCACTGTAATGCCAAGAAACAAACCAAGATTATCTATTATCTGTTATACATGGCAAGACACAGCATTTTAAGGGCACTTCAAAAACAAAACAAGTTCTAGTGTTGTGATGCATGGAGAATAACTTTTCCCTATCCACTTTCTTGATGCCATGCATGATTTTTATAAACTTCTATCATGTCACCTCATACACACCCTTTCTTCATAGCTTTTGAAAGCCATAATGATTCTGAACCCCAGTTGTTGGAAAATACAGGAGGGTTAGCAACTGTGAGAACATGTGGTTAGAATATGGTTAGCAACTGTGAGAACAGGATGCAGAGTTGGACCCTGATCCAGCAGGCTCTTATGTTTTTATGTTCTTACTAGTTCCTGGCCCCTTCCCAGAAGTGCTACTACATTCATTCAATTGTTGCAACATCTTGAAACAATGGAGCAGGTTCCTGCTATGATGAGAGAGGTTCTGTTCTTGCTGAAACACACATAGCACATAGGCAACCCACTTAATTTTAATCTCGCTAAAACAAAATGCAAATGGAAAGACAATTATTCATTTAAACCCTCCAAATTCTGTGATTCAGTTTTCCAATCATTGGAGAAATTGTGTGTAAATATGCATATAACAGTGAAAACAACACAAAGAATCATGTTATACTGGGGGAAACGGCATAGCGTTTTCTTTTCATAAGCATAAAAATTGAAAACTGATGTGGAAATGCTTATGAATAGAAAACCATTTGGGATAATTCCATTATTTAACCCTGGTCTGCGCATCACATAATATTAGATACTCTTCCCTATGTTGGAGGGGATGTCCCAAAAGAGAGACATACCTCCACATGTGGTGGAATTGTGGACATGCACATCAATTCTGGAGACAAGTCTTCAATGAAATATTGAAAATTGTGAGGAAACCTGTTCATCTTGATGTGAAATTATGGGCTTGTCCACACTTCTGCTTGTGTCGTGCCTAGAAAGCACAGGTCCAGGTGGTTTTCCACTTTCCCCACACTTTCTAGGCACAGGTCTGAGTGGTTTTCCCCTTGTCACACTTCTTTCCCAGGGAAATCCCACTCCTTAACAATATGAGAACAAATGGAAACCGGGGGGGAACCTGAATTGCCATTTGCTCTGATTGAACACTAAAAACAGTTTTCTCTGGGGAAAGCAGTGGGACAAGAGGAAGTGTGGATCAATCCTGCTTATTATCAATATTTGAAGATGATAATGCTGACTTAACTTGGAAAGTTATTATATATTTGCTGGTTGTGGCCAGCGACGGAGCTAGCTGCTTGGGCACCTGCAGCGGCGCACATGCCAGTCACCTAGGGGAGTGATCTGTGTGGCAATCAGCGCCCTTTGGGGGTGGTCGGCATGGTGATTGGTGCCCAGGGGGGTGATCGGTGTGGCGATCCAGCCAGGAGGGATTTTGTCACCCCTTCATAGATGTTGCCCAGGGTGGACCACCCCCACCACCCCCTTCCTATGCCCTTGGCTGGATCAATCATGTATACAGCCTCTTTTCCACACACAGAGTTCCCTGTCATTCAGTCTGTCTAGAGGAGCTGGGAGCTGGAGGCACTGTTATGCAGTGGTTCCACTCCTTCCTCCTGGGCTGTGTCCAGAAAGTGGTGATGGGGGATGAGTGTTCAGACCCCTAGGCTCTCACTTGTGGGGTGCCTCAGGGTTCTGTCCTGTCCCCCATGCTTTTCAAGATCTACATGAAGCTGCTGAGAGAGATCATCAGGGGGTTTGGGCTGGGTGTTCATCAGTATGTGGATGATACCCAGCTCTACATCTCTTTCAAATCAGAACCTGTGAAGGCAGTGAAGGTCCTGTGTGAGTGCCTGGAGGAGATTGGAGGATGGATGGCGCTAACAGATTGAGGTTGAATCCTGACATGACAAGTACTCTTTTGGGGGGACAGGGAGCAGGCAGGTGTGGGGGACTCCCTGGTCCTGAATGGGGCAACTGTGCCCCTGAAGGTGCAGGTGCACAGCCTGGAGTCATTTTGGACTCACAGCTGTCCATGGAGGCACAGGTTAATTCTATGTCCAGGGCAGCTGTCTACCAGCTCCATCTGGTATGCAGACTGAGACCCTACCTGCCTGCAGACTGTCTCGCCAGAGTGGTGCATGCTCCAGTTATCTCCTGCTTGGACTACTGCAGTGCGCTCTACGTGGGGCTACCTTTGAAGGTGACCCGAAAACTACAACTAATCCAGAATGTGGCAGCCAGACTGGTGACTGGGAGTGGCCACCGAGACCACAAAGCACTGGTCTTGAAAGACCTACATTGGCTTACTGTACATTTCCGAGCACAATTCAAAGTACTGATATTGACTTTTAAAGCCCTAAACGGCCTTGGCCCAGTATACCTGAAGGAGCGTCTCCACCCCCATCGTTCTGCCTGGACAGTGAGTTCCAGTGCCAACGGCCTTCTGGCAGTTCCCTCACTGTGAGAAGCCAAGTTACAGGGAACCAGGCAGAGGGCCTTCTTGGTAGTGGCGCCCGCCCTGTGGAACACCCTCCCACCAGATGTCAAAGAGATAAATAACTATCTGACATTTAGAAGACATCTGAAGGCAGCCCTCTTTAGGGAAATTTTTAATGACTGATGTTTTAATGTATTTTTAATCTTTGTTGGAAGCTGTCCAGAGTGGCTGAGGAAACCCAGCCAGATGGGCGGGGTATAAATAATAAATTATTATTATTATTATTATTATTATTATTAGTGACCTGCAAGCAGCACACCTAGAGGCCATATTCTGTTTCTTTTTCAAGCCTATGCCACCAGCTCATTATATATACAGATTTCTCTCACACACACTCACTTGAGTGGAATTTACCCTTCCAATTTTTTGCTTGTTGATGCTGCCACAAGATTTGTTCCAGGTTCACAGTGAAATAGAATAAAACTTTACTGCATGTTCTGTACTGTAGGTAACTGGGATGTCAAATTCATAATACTATGCATAGAGAAAGTACACTGAAGGAAAGACATGCATGCATGCACATTTGACCATTTCAAGTTTTGGGGCGCAGGAAGCATAGATGGATTCAAATGTGTTCTTTGTGTTGTCCTTTTCTAGATAAGGATGCACATTCAATTTTAATGCGACTGTGCACATAGGTGCATGAGCAGGCACATATACAGAATTCTGTAAGCACCTCTGTGCTGTTTATCTGTGAGTGGGAACTGAAAATTCCACTGGTGCTTGAAGTGCTGATATGTAGACAAAGCTGATCAAGGCACACACACCACCAAAGGAAGAAGACAAAATTGACAACAATTACCTGCCCCTCTTTTTCCAGCAAAAGTGTCTGATGAAAGGAATTCTACCTATAGGAAGTCTGGATCCAAAACTGTGGATTTTTAGAGATCATCCCAGGATGCAATGTGTCATAATGGCATATGAACCAACAACAATGTAAAGAATTTTTGGCTCTCTGGATGTTGCTGAGCTACAATTTCCACCATCCTAAACTACCGGCCATGCTTGCTGAGGTTAATGGGGGTTGCAATTCAGCATCATCTGGAAGGTCAACTGTTGCCCATGCCTGATATACAGTTAGAGTAGAAAAATTGGAGAGATGTGAAAATCTGTAGAAATTTGGGGATAAATTTGATCTGGTTGGCATTTAAAAGCAAGCCTACCTACTGTATTTTTCGCTCTATAAGATGCATCAGACCACAAGACGCACCTAGTTTTTGGAGGAGGAAAACAAGAAAAAAAAATATGAATCTCAGAAGCCAGAACAGCTAGAGGGATCACTGCGCAGTGAAAGCAGCAATCCCTCTTGCTGTTCTGGCTTCTGTGATAGCTGCGCAGCTTGCATTCGCTCCATAAGACGCACACACATTTCCCCTTACTTTTTAGGATGGAAAAGTGAGTCTTATAGAGCAAAAAATATGGTAGTTCCCGTTACTCTTTCTCATTTTCCAGAACTTCTAAATGGCCCAATGATTAGACTCAGTACAAGTACAAGGACAGCGTTTTCTACATGGGAACTGTCATCATTTAAAAAGTTTGCCACACATGGAGCAACTGGTATCTCTTATCACATTTTGATAGTTAACAAAGATGATTACATAGAATGGGAATTAATTGTAAAAGAGATGACAGAAAACATTAGAAACAAATATAATGGGGCAGGGAATGGAGATATATTTTCCACTAATGTGGCCCTATCTACTGGAGTAAATATAACTTTTTTAAAAAGTCATATAGTAGGTATGTGACCTCACTACGTTTGCCAAAAATGTATCACAGAATAATTGATGCAGGAAATGTGGAAAGAGTGTGGTGGATTCCATCCAAATATGGTAAACCAAAAATTGCGGGGGTGGAGGAAATACTGCATTCATGCAGAAAATGGATTGGATATCACATACCAATGAACATCTTACAAATTATTTGAATTATCTCTAAAGAGGGAAAAGAGAGAGAGGTCCAACCAGACCATCATGATTTAGTAGGCATTATATTAACTGCGGCTAAAATGTTGATAACAGTTAAAGTGTATGCCCATGTGGTTCCAGCTGAACAAGAGTGCTTTAACAAAGTATGATAATTTGCCAAAATTTACTGAAATGTTCCATTTTCAAAAAGGAAGACAATGGATAAGGCTTTTAATGACTCCCTCTACTGTCAGAGGCAGCATGTCTCTGAATACCAGTTGCTAGGGATGACAAATGGGGAGTATTTTTGTTTCACTCAGGTACCAATTTTATGTAGTATGTAGTATGTAGGCGGCTACTGTGTTTGGCCAGTTCGGCCTTTGGCCTGATCCAGCAGGGTTCTTCTTATGTTAGTACAGCAGATGTACCAGGGGAAATGAGAACGAGGGCCAAAATAGTGGCAGGATAGCTGTAGTAAACATGAACACTCTGTTTTCATGTGCTGAAAAATATGTGCTAAGATTTGCAACACGTTTAGCTGGGCACAATGAATTTTGGCATGACTTCCACTCACAGTAGTTATTTAAGAGACTAAATGTTCACCTCTTGTTTGCTTTGTCTCTAAACTAAAGAGTCCCAAGCACTGCCAACCCTTTTTCATAGGAAAGTCACTCCACCCCCTTAATTATTTTAGTCATCCAAGTAGGGTGGATTCTAATCTCCATTCCCAATGGGATAGCTTTGGGTGGTGTTTTGAGGTAAGACGCTCATGAACTTAGCACTCTATTGACACTAGATGGAAAATGCAATGAAAACCTGACATTCACTACCACAAGAGATAGTAATGGCCACCAACTTGGATGACTTTAAGAGAGGATTAGAAAAATTTATGACCTTTGCATAAATGAGCCAGGGGGATTACTCAATTCCAGCTGTGTATATGTAAAAAACTTTTTCCTGCTATGCCTTCTTCAAGCCAAAGACATCCACTTACTGAGGAATCAGTCTGGACAGAATGTCTAGTTCTTACCTTTAAGTGCTAAACCCAGCTTTTTTGCTTCGTGACTGTGGAGCTGAGAGAGCAACAGCTTTCAAATTCTTCCTCTGAGAAGTCTTCTGGTCTTCATTTGTCTCAAGCTCTGGGACTTTTGTGCGTGCTAGAGGATGGATCTGGGTTAGATCTTACACCCACTGCAATGAAAGGTCGGCAATTCCAAAAATGTTCCTTTTCCCTGTTGCTGAAGCTTTGGCCTTTCTACTCAGTCATCTTGCTGAAGCTGTTGTTCTACCAGAAGGCTGGTCCATTAGGGCAAATGAGGTATGACTCCACCAACCTCTGTATGATTTTACCTAGCTCTCACCTTCCTGCTTACTTGCCTTCATACTTACATCCAGTCCAAGGGGTGTCACTGTGGGTAAAAGATGACATGACAGAAGTTTGTAAAATTATGTATGGCAAGGAGAATGTGAAGAGAAAAATGTATTTCTCCCTCTGTCATTCACATTAGAACTTGTGGACATTCAATGAAGTTGAATGCTGGAGAATTCAAGGCAGAAAAAAGAAAGTAATTTTTTACTCAGTTTTTTACTCAATTAAACTTTGGAACTTGCTCCCCCAGGAGGCAGTGAGCATCACCAATGTAAAGGTAAAGGGACCCCTGACCATTAGGTCCAGTCGCAGACAACTCTGGGGTTGCGGCGCTCATCTCTCTTTACTGGCCGAGGGAGCCGGCGTACAGCTTCCGGGTCACATGGCCAGCATGACTAAGCCGCTTCTGGTGAACCAGAGCAGCACACGGAAACACCGTTTACCTTCGCGCTGGAGTGGTAACTATTTATCTACTTGCACTTTGACGTGCTTTCGAACTGCTAGGTTGGCAGAAACAGGGACCGAGCAAAGGGAGCTCACCCCGTCGCGGGGATTTGAACCACCGACCTTCTGATTGGCAAGTCCTAGGCTCTGTGGTTTAACCCACAGCGCCACCAGCATCCCTATCACCAACTTGGTTGGCTTTAAAAGAGGATTAGGCAAATTAATGGATGAGAGGTCTATTAATGGCAACTAGCCACAGTGGCTCTGCTCTGCCTCCAATGCTTCTCAATACCAGTGGCTAGAACCCTCATGAGGGGAGAGTGCCTTTGAGCTTGAGTTCTGCTTGAGGGTTTTCCACAGGCGTCTTGCTGGTAAGAACAGGATGCTGGATTAGATAGGCCCTTGGCCTGATCCAGCAGCCTTGTCTTTTGTTATTAACACAAGGCTATGCATGAGTGACAGCGCCCCTTCAAGTGGCCTAGCACCGTCAGCAGAGTGCCAGAGGCAAGCAAGTGCAGATGAGTTGGCTGAGGGTGGAAGAGAGCCTAGAACAGAGGCGAGGCTGCTTTCCTGGCCCTGGCCTGTAAGTTAGGTTAAAATGGGTGGGTGGATGTTTAATCATCACTTACTGTCAGTGTGCCAAGAAGGGCCTCCTCCTGACTGTCTGGTGATGTGGTGTGGTTAAGCATCCCTAAAACGTGTTCTTCAAGGGCACAAACCCATCCACTTTTTCATCTGACAGGGTTGGATGGATCCTGCAGGAAGATACCGTATTTTTTGCACCAAAGGACGCATCGGACAATAGGACGCACCTTGTTTTAGAGGGGGGAGAACAAGAAAAAAAAAATTTCCCCTCTCTGCCCAGCGCCCCTTCAGTGAAGCGGCAGGAGGCGCTGCGCAGAGAGAGGGAGAATTTCCCCCCTCTTGTTTTCCCGCTCTAAAACAAGGTGCAGTTTAAGGTGCGTTCAGGCGGCTACCTTGGAAGCCTGGAGAGCGAGAGGGGTCGCTGCACACTGACCCCTCTTGCTCTCCAGGCTTCAGGTTCCTTTCAACCTGCTCTATGGGGCTGGCGGGGGGAAGCCCACCACCAGCCGCAAAGAGCAGGTCAGAGAGCAGTGGAAAGGCGCAGCGGAGAGGCTGCTGCCATAGTCGCACGTCACTTCTCCAGCTGGGAGAGGGTCGCGCGGCTATGGCTTCTTTAGCCCCACACACGCTCTCCCAGCTGAAGAGGTGGCGCGCTGCTAAAGAGGCTCCTGCCATAGCTGCGCGTCACCTCTCCAGCCAGGAGAGGGTCGTGGGGTGCTTCTTTAGCCCCGTGCGTGCTCTCCCGGCTGGAGAGGTGACGGGCGGCTATAGAGGTTCCTGCTATAGCCGCCCGTCACCTCTCCAGCCGGGAGAGGGTCGCGGGGGGCTGCTTTAGCCCCGCGCGCGCTCTCCCTGCTGGAGAGGTGACGGGCAGCTATAGAGGTTCCTGCTATAGCCGCCCGTCACCTCTCCAGCCGGGAGAGGGTCGCGGGGGGCTGCTTTAGCCCCGTGCGCGCTCTCCCGGCTGGAGAGGTGACGGGCAGCTATAGAGGCTCCTTCCATAGCCGTGCGTCACCTCTCCAGCCGGGTGAGGGTCGCGGGGCTATGGCGTCTTCGCTCCATAGGAGCGAAGGGGAAAAAGTGTGTCCTATGGTGTGAAAAATACGGTAAGTAGTGTTTGTTTGTTTTTTAACCCCTCTGCATTCACCATCCATGTATAAAATGACCCCCATTTTTAACTACAAAAATTTAAGGGGGGGGGGATACCGTCTTATACCCAGAAAAATATAGTATGTTTTCACACAGCACACAGGTATGATATGGAATTTGCTCCCACTAAATGTGACGGCCACCAGCACCTTTCAAAAATGATAAAAGTGTCAATGGATGCTACTCCTAGCCATAATGGCTTTGTTCTCCCTCCACTGTGGAAGGCAGTATGCCTCTGAATACCAGACACTGGCAATCACAAATGGGGAGATGTGCTGTTGTCCTCAGGTCCCGCAGGAAGGCTTCCCATAAGTATCTGTTGGCCACTGAGAAATCAGGGTGCTGCACTACATAGGTTCTTGGTCCGATGCAGCAGGGCTTTTCCTACGTTCTTAAAGGTGAGAACAATTTGAGCCTCTTTTATTAAGAGTCTCAAAAAGGTGTATGAGCTTCAGATAAGATAGGAAACGAGACAGAGACTGAGAAAGGCACCTGGAAAATGACACTCCAGCTAGTCTCAGCGGAAGCTCCTGCCGCTGCCCCACTCACTGCCTCCCTCACTCTCGTTTCTCCCTTCCCCTCGGGGACTTTCCTCCGACTTCCTCCTTCCTAAGTGCCATCCTCCCGTTAGGGAAAGCGAGCCGATTCCGGCGTAGGTGTGGCATCCTGGCTGAGATGGAAGGGTGTGTCTCCCCCCTTAACTCCACGTGCCCTCTAGTCGCGTCGCGGAATGGGATGGCTCTCGCGATCTCCCCCCCCCCCTCTCCTCCTCTCTCCACCCAGGAATATACAGGGCTATATAATGGGTCCCCAATCAGGGCCCAGAAGACATTTGCTATCCCCCCTCCCCCATTGGCTCGGTGATATTCAGAGCCTGGGGAAGACTTGGCTATGGACGGGGCGCGAATGCAGCAATTGGCGGAAGAGCATTACGGGTACAGGTGGGAGCGGCTGGCGGGCGACTTGCGGAGGCTCCAGTGCCTGGCGCTTTTTTGTCTCCTCCTTCTTGTTCTCTTGGCTATGCCCGTGATTTACCTGCTGGGCAGCAGCCTCAGATGCAAGCAAGACGAGGTAAGGACCTGCGTTTTACTCTGTAGCGTATGTACTGACCGGCATCGGCTCCCCGGGGTTTCGACACGGGATGCCCAGTATTTATTTGAACGTGGGACATTCTGCATGCAAAGCAGATGCTCTTACGCTGAGCTCCCGCGCTTCCCCAAATCAAAGGGTAGGTTGTCTCTCTGTGGGCGGGATTTATCAGAGAAAGCTGCCGAGTCAGGCCATGGATCCGTCTAGCTCAGAACTTCCAGCAGCGCACCCTCCAGTGTTTTAAGGCAGAATCCTCGCCCCCTTCCCCCACTCGTACTGGGAGATGCCCGGGACGTGGGACTTTGGGACACGCAAAGCAGGTACTTTATCACTGAACGATCAACATGTAAATTTCATGCTGAACATTCTAACTTGTTTTTACTCGTATTTTGATCCGTCTGTAGGCTGACTTGCCATTATCGTTTTCTGTTAAGAGGTATTGGAATGATTAAATGGTCTATATACTCTGTTAAGTAAACAAGCAAATAAACAATGCGGAAACCCACGGAGGGATCTTTGGCTAGGGAAGCTGTGGAGCGGGTGGGGCTCCACAGATCCGAGTCCCAAAGAAATGTTGTGGACCAGAGGAGGTGGAAGCTTGTTTCTCTCTTCACAATTGTGGAATCCGGAAGTGTAGTTGGAAAGTTACTCTTCCCTTCGTTCGTTCGTTCATTCGTTTCTCCTCTGCTTCTTGTCATGGCGATGGCTGTTTGTGTGTTTTTAGGGGCATGCTTATAGGATGAAGTTTAGATTGCAGTGCGATCCAGTAATTTGCTCATCTCCAGCATAAGGGACCAGGTCGCTGCTGTTACTGCAAATTTCAAATGTGTGCGTGTGCTGACTACCATAGATGGGAGGGTGGGCTTTATCAGCCCATGGGTTGCATTCACTTTTTGTCAGTATTCTGGGGTGTACATGTGAGGGAGTGGGAAGCCAGAGACGATGCAGGCGATGAATGTCTGTTTTACCTTTAAATAGTAGACTAGTTTGTACACACACTTTCACACCCCTCTCTATCCTCCAAGTAGAAGGCATCATCGGAGTTCAAGGATACAGTCAAGCCAGTTAAAGACACTCTCTTGGGGAGAGGGGGTGCATCTGGGTAGGCATGGTGGTGTGGGGAGGAGTCCTGAGGGCTGGACAGAGGAGCTTTGAGGGCCACCTTTGGCCCCAAGGTTTGAAATTCCCCACTCCTGTTGTAGATCAAAGATGCCACTTTTGTTATTCCCAACAGCCCTGCAAGGTGACTTAACTGAGATGGCTCAAGAAGTAACCTGCCAAATTAAATTACTGAGTCACCCAGTTCAAGATGAGTAATTCTTATCAGACTCACTGAGTGTTAGAGGACAGGGGACACAACAAGGTACCACTGGACCTGATTGGGGGAGTGGAATTCTGTCCCGAGTGGAATCATTATATCAGGGCAGGAATACTCAAGGTGTGTGTGTGTGTCTGTGTGTTGTGTCCTCATCTCCCATGGAAGACTTGAGGCATAAAAGGTTGGACAATATAAGGGTCTCTGAAAACCAGAAACCTGCAACCTGATTTGGTATTTTATCACCACTGTTGGAGAAGGCCAGCCTCTGAATATACTGTAGTTCCTGGGAATCACGTGAGGAGAGCTGCAATTGCACTTGGCTCCTGCTTACAGGCTTCACAGAGGCAGGTTGGCCACTAGTGAGAACAGTCTGCTGGACTTTGGCTTCATTCAGCAGAACTCTTTTGATGTCACTAAGCTTTGTGACACAGACTTTTTGTGGCGCTTCTAGCAGTGAGGTTCCAGATGATGGTTGGGTGATGCTAGTGGTGATGCTATGGAATGTCCATAAACATTCAATTGCTCGGGTAACATAGCAGCCGAGAATAGGATGTTCAAAACTCACCTTCCATGAGAAGGCTTTCTTTGACAGTTTGGTCATCTGTGAGGCAGGAGCTGTGTGGAGCAGACAAAAGGTTGGAAAAGTTGAATGGGACATGGTCCCAGAAGAGATAGTAGGTAAGAGGCAAACATCCCACATGCAGGATGGCTGGGGGAGAGGGGCAGATTCAGCAGTGGAGTGAAATATGAGAAGGGTGATAGGATGGAGCTAGAACACAATGAGTTAAAGAGCCCACTGAACTTCCATACCTTGAGAGGGATCCTGAAATTTAGAGAGAATCCTAACATGCACAGAGATCCAGAAATGAGAGCCAGGAGGTTACCTGAAACACATACCGTATTTTTCGCTCTATAAGACGCACTTTTCCCCCTCCTAAAAACCAAGGGGAAATGTGTGTGCATCTTACGGAGCCAATGCAGGCTGCACAGCTATGCAAAGCCTCTTGAGCGCAGTGGGAGTGTTCCTGCCTCTTCACTCAGGAGGCTTTGCATTGAGGCTTCCCTCTTGCTGTGCTGGCTTCTGGCTTAGCCGTGCACAGCCTCTTCAGGGCAGGGGGAGCCTTCATCCTGCTGGCCACGAGAGGCTTCGTGAAGCTATACCATAAGCCAGGACAGCAAGAGGGATTGCTGCGCAGCAATCCCATTTGCTGTCCTGGCTTTGCTGCGCGAAACCTCTTGAGGGCAGGGGGAGCCTTCATCCCACTGCCCTGAAGAGGCTTCACATGGCTATCCCATAAGCCAGAACAGTAAGAGGCTATCCCAGAAGCCAGATCCCTCTTGCTGTTCTGGCTTCTGGGATTCAGAATATGTATTTTTCTTGTTTTCCTCCTCCAAAACATTGGTGCATCTTATGGTCTGGTGCATCTTATAGAGCGAAAAATACAGTATATTTAATTTCCATAGTCCCCCACACCTTTTTTTCTGGTCTCTCCATGCTTTTGCATTTCCATGGAGTGGCCTGGTTCATGCATCACCCGTACCCTGGAGTGGGGAACTTTCGTTTCAGCCCGGGGGCTGCATTTCCTTCTAGGCAGCCTTCTAGGGGCCACATGAGCAGGATTAGAGACAAAAGTTGACAAAGCAACACATATAAAATTTACCTTTGTACAGTTGGCTAGTTTCTACACCTTCTCCTCTCCATCCCCCATCCAGGCAAGCAAGAGGCATCATGGGAGTCCAAGAACACATTCCAGCCAGGCAAAAACACTCAGGGTGCAGTCCAAGGCAAGTCAGAGGTGTAGTCTGGGATGAGTTACAAGGGGCAGAAAGAGCAGCCAGGGAAGGGGCACATTTGCCCCAAGGTTCCATACCCTTGCACTTAGCCAAAGTTAAACCACAGTTCATTATGCAAACTGCAAATCACCATAAAGAAGATCAAGCAAAGATGGCTTGTTTTGTGGGTGCATATGCCCTACGTAACTCCCCATGTGCTTCATATTACCTACCTAACATCCCAAAAGAATTCCTAGAGCTGTACTGCTACCATTGCCTCAGCAGATCTCCCTGCCCCTTCCTATTGGCTGTCTGCAAAGGTGTGGAAATTTTCTCAAGAGTTCTTTGCCCACTCTCCTCAAGAGCACTCAAAAGATTAGAGCAGCCTAGGGTTTCTTTAACAGTATAACTGTTCTTCCACTGTTATACTGAAATGTGACTCAATTACTTTCCCATTTAGATACTATATCATCCTTCCCCAGATAGGGGAGCTGCATGAGTATAACCCATTAGAGAGTATAGTCTAATATTGTTTCAAACATTCTGCAAAAAATGTTGGAGAGCAGGGACTTTTTCTTGCTCTGTCCTCCTCTTAGGGCCAAGCCTCGCACAGGATTCTGCTGTTGCTCAAGCACCAGTCAGCGTTGAAGCTCAGTACCTACACCTTACATTTAAGGCACTCTTATCCCACTTTAACATACCTGGAGAATCCTGGGAACTATGGTTTGTTGAGACTGGTGGGAACTGTAGATCTGTGAGGTTGGTACCGGTAACAAACAAGAGTTTCCATGATTTTTTTGCAGGAAGTCATGACTGATAAAGTGGAAGAAGAGTTTGTTGTTTGGGGCAGATGTGACCTTAGACTCTGGGCTTCTCTACACTTCTTCTTCTCCCACTTCTCACTCCCCGCACCACCATGGGAAAACCACTCTTTAATACTCAGTTGGAGCAAACCTGGGAAAGGAGTGGGGCAGAGAGAAAACCACTCGGGCCTGTGTCTAGAAAGCATGGGTCAAGTGGAAAACTGTTCACACCTGGGCTTTCTAGGCACGGGACTAGCAGAAGTGTGGACTTGTGGTGTAGTGGTTAAGAGCGGTGGACTCGTAATCTGGTGAACCGGGTTTGATTCCCCGCTCCTCCATATGCAGCCCCTAGGTGACCTAGGGGTAGTCACACTTCTCTGAAGTCTCTCAGCCCCACTCACCTCACAGAGTGTTTGTTGTGGGGGAGGAAGGGAAAGGAGAATATTAGCCGCTTTGAGATTCCTTAGGGTAGTGATAAAGCGGGATATCAAATCCAAACTCCTCTTGAGACTTATATAGCAGCAAGTGGTTCTGTCTAACTTTACTGAAAGGGGCTTCTTCAGTTAAAGGGGCCCAGCCTTCTCCAACTGTTTTCCCCCACTACATATTAGCAGGGAAGGCTGGCTGGCTGCATGAGGGCTTCTGTGATATGAGAGTCCTCAGGGTCAGAGTATGGCAGCATTACACCCTTTGGCTGGAATGACGCCAGCATCACGAGATCCTCTTATGGATGTGCTTCTGGGGCTGGCCCTTTCTGTAATTTCCCTTTCTGACTCAGACTCCTTGACATCCCATGAATGAGGGGAATCCAGTGCCAGGGTGATGAGACATTTTATTTTCAGGCAGGATACCATGCTCCTGAAAACTGTTGCATGAGGGAAGGGGATGAAGGATGTGACTACATTGTGTGCACAGGTTTCAGGGAATGTCCAGGAGAGTGGGTGCATTGTGGTGCTGCTGCTGCTGCTAAGATCACCTTACTTCATATACCTCATCTCCTCTCCTGTCTTCCCCCAGTGTTGGTGCTTCCAATATGCCCCCTCCCCCCCCCCCGCCACAAAAACCCTTTCCCCTTGCAATCCAGATTTGGGACTTTCCAACATGTGTAAACTTAAGGCTGCCCAGCCCAGTCAGTGAAAGTCATTGAGCAAAAGACAATTTCTAACCTCCACCACCCCATTGACTAGCATCTTTATAGCCTGGTGGGTAAACAAACAAGCCACACCTAAGCCATAGTTAAGGAACTGTGTGAGTTTGCACCTATCACTGAACCATAGCAAAGTTCAGTAAGCCAACAACAAACCATGGTTCCTTTTTGCTAACAAACCATAGTTAAAGGGCTGGGCTGGCAGGTAAAGGTTTAACAGCAAATAGTTAATTAGTAATAACTAATAAATAAGTTTATTAATTATTTAGTAATGAATAAATTGGGATTTATTAACTAAACTTTATTTAATGGTTTAACATTGTGTGCAAAACATGCAAATACTGTGGTTTGCTTTTCCAAATGACTTGTATGTGTGGGGTTTTATTATTACCCCCCACCCCCTCACAAAATCTGGGCAATCACTTGCATAGACTGAGGAACATTTTAGGAGTGCTGCAGTGTTAGCACATATCTGCACAGCTGTATCTCTCCTGCCTGCCTGTACCGCTCAAGTTTGCACCTCCACCTGTTTATTCCCTGCCCCCAACAGAAAGTGAAATTGGGTAGCAACAGTGCTTTTCTTCCAGAAAAAAAGGTGCCAGTACTCACCATGAAGTTGTTACGGTAAGTGCCACGCTTTTAACCAGTGCTTTTCTTCCAGGAAAAGAAAGGTGCTGGTACTGCGTACCCTTGAGTGTCCCTAGATAAAAAGCACTGGATAGCAATGTATATACAAAAAGCCTGGAGAAAAGTGTCACACTGGGATATGAACAGCCACATGAAGAATCAAACATGACAGATTACCATGATTGGTATTCAAGTAATGTGTACCCAGTGCAGACCCATTGAAATTAATTCATCTAACTCAACTGTACTTTAAGATGTGCTTATTGAGTTTTCAAAAACAACAATTTGTTGTTGTTGTTTAGTTGTTTAGTTGTGTCCGACTCTTCGTGACCCCATGGACCAGAGCACGCCAGGCACTCCTGTCTTCCACTGCCTCCTGCAGTTTGGTCAGACTCATGCTTGTAGCTTCGAGAACACTGTCCAACCATCTCGTCCTCTGTCACCCCCTTCTCCTTTCCCCCCCATCTTTCCCAACATCAGGGTCTTTTCCAGGGAGTCTTCTCTTCTCATGAGGTGGCCAAAGTATTGGAGCCTCAGCTTCAGGATCTGTCCTTCCAGTGAGCACTCAGGGCTGATTTCCTTAAGAATGGAGAGGTTTGATCTTCTTGCAGTCCATGGGACTCTCAAGAGTCTTCTCCAGCACCATAATTCTTCGGCGATCAGCCTTCTTTATGGTCCAGCTCTCACTTCTATACATCACTATTGGGAAAACCATAGCTTTAACTATACAGACCTTTGTTGGCAAGGTGATGCCCCTGCTTTTTAGGTTGCTGTCCAGGTTTGTCATTGCTTTTCTCCCAAATAGCAGGCGGCTTTTAATTTCGTGACTGCTGTTACCATCTGCAGTGATCAAAAACAACAATATGCAAACAATAAAGAAACAATGAACAAGGGCTGTGTGAAGCACATATTAGGGTTACTACCTGTCCTGTATAATACAGGATTGTCCCGTATTTCAATGTTAAATGCTGCATCCTGTATTGATACAGTTTTGACCTGTACTTCAAATTCATGTGTATGTGTGTGTGTACGTATTTGTGAGTGACAAATTCCAGAGATGCCATCCTGTTAGGCTGCAAGAGATTGTAATGGATTGCTTTGAAGTCACTTTAGAACCAGATGGGAGGGGGAAATCACCCCAAACTGCCCTGCCGTGCTCTGTCCTGTATTTTGCCAGAACAGAGGTGGCAACCCCAAGCACACCATTGAAGTTTGAATAAAATAAACAGAAGGTTTAGTACACTTGCAGACACCACAATAAAATAGATTCTGTAAAGGGACATATTGGAAGCATGAGTCACATATCAACAAGGGAGCCTTCCACATAGAGGTGTATATTGTTGTGGGCCTATTAATTTCAAAACTTATAAATGGAGACTGTGCCCATTAAAATTAATGACCCTAACTCAGACATCTTCATTAATTACAATGGATCTACTTTGAGTAAAAGTTAGTTGAATTACACAGAACTTCTTCCAGGCTTGGGACATGCATTTGGGGGCCTACTTCTTAACCCCCCCAAAAAAATATTTGTATGGTGGCACAGCTGCTGTTGCGACCTGCCTTAGATCAGGCCACAACCTGATAGTGGGTACTGGATGAGTAGTTGAAGACCAATGCAGCAGCAAATACTGCTAGATGTGGTGGGTTCAGGAATGATTTGGACTAAGTTCTGCTTAGAGTAGATCAGAATGAACAAACCTAAGCTAGCCATGCCCATCAATTTCAATGGGTCTATTCTGAGTAGGAATAACCTGGGATAAAATCCTTTGCTTGGTTATCTTATTGATAATAAATACCAGCACTCAGCATGTTTCTGTCATTTATCAATATGCAACTTGTGTAGGAGTTATTGCATAAACATCCGTTGGGAATTAGCATGAGCAGAGGTCACACCGCAAATGAGATTGCTCATTAACTTTCTACAATGCTTTCATTCAAGGAAATGCAAGTATATTGGTGTCATGTGTGGAGCTCTGTAATCTGGGTCTCTGCCAAGGGTGGAAGCTTGTTAGCCCAGCTGAGCAGAAACCAGGGAACTGAACTTCCTATTTATGTCATGGATAAACTCCATCAGCGGATGTGGGTGGTTGCATTCTTTATTTAAGTGTTAGAGAAATTGTGTAAATAATGCAAGTGGGGACTAGAGCAAAAAGTTCTGATAGCAGTTTACTGAACAGATGGAACAACAAACAGTGCATACCTATTTGAGGAGAAAGGAACAGACAGGTTTTGTCTTTCAGTTAAGGCCTTGTACATAACAGGGGGGCATACAACTAAAAACACAGAGGAGAAAACTTCCTGAGAAATACACAACCAACCAGAGCACATGCTAGCTCATGTCACTCTACCTTGTTGCTAAGCAACATCTCCACACACACCCGTCTTGACTAGTGGACTTAACTTTTAAATGACATACTGCATTATCTCTGCTGGTGTACTTTCTACATAAAGTACTCATTGGTGCAGGAGATCCACCCTGATCCTAAACATGGTCTTTTCTGCTGATTTTCCCTGGTGGAGAAGGGATTGCTGTCCCATGGGAAACATTTCAGGTATTCAAAATGTTTGTGTCCTTGCGATTTGGGAGTAGTGGGTCACCTAAAACATGTATGTATGTATGAGCAAATACTAAGATTCATTAACTTTCTAATTTGGATCTTGTTTCCTACCAAAGCAGTGCTTTTTCTTAGTTTGTAAATCATTTTAATTTTGACTCTTGTCAATACAGATAAAGTCCATCATTATTATTGAAATCGTTCATGAAGACTTTTAAAAAGTATTCAGACTGAAGTGGAAATGTGAAGAGCAGAAGTTAGGACTGGGCATACAAAAACCAAGTAATGTAAAACCAACTTTGATAGATTCATCCATCCTTAGTCAGATGGAAAGGCAAATAAAAATCAATCAGGTGGTCTGTTCACAGCCATGATTTTCAAACCAAAAACTTCACATGGTGTCAATAGCTCAGACAACACTTCCCATGTCTTCTTCCCCACCCACTCCAGTGCTGGCAGGGGGTAAGTCCCCTTTGTGGTACAATCAGAGCACTGACTGGTTTTGTAAATAATGGTCAGTGAAACTGTGCCTCCCCTCCCTGATATCCTTGGATTCCAATTTTCATAATGGCCATTGCTCAGGGATGAAAGGAGCTGGAGTCCACCGCCATCTGGAGGGTGACCTTGAAATTATTTCTTAAATTTATATACCACCCTTCATCAAAAGACCACAGCGTGGTTTAGAAAGCAGAACACAAATGGCAGCATGTAACATCTATACAATATAAAACTCAAGGCAGTAATATAAATACCATTACAGTAATGAGAAATAGATAATAAAATACGGATTCTCCTAAAAGAGAATCAGCAGCAGGATATCTTAAATACAAAAAGTCCTGCTGCTTCTTGTACAGCCAAGTTCTATATGCAATACCTGGAGCAGACGGTCGCTTTGAATCTACAGTCCCTTTCTCAGGTAGCTGTTATATTATGAGAGATACTCAGGCACCGTCTACATGTTACTAATCCAGATTGCCCAGTGGATAACGATGGCGATGACAGTATGATTGCATCTTACACACATTTTAACTTGTGTGATTTCAGCCTTAAGTGGTTGCAGGCAAACTGGCCGGCTGAAACTGCACACGTTAAATGTGCTTAAAGGGCTTAAAAACTATTCTTGTGTTGTGTCTGCATGAGGTTTCCAAACGTGAAAAGAAAATGAAGGCTCTCTGCCTTGCTTGGTGGCAGGGAGAGGCACCAAGATTAAGTGCTGAACTACTGCACTTAATCTGATCTGGTGTGAGATCTGGTTTCCCTGCTCAGTTACCAGCTGTAAAGTGATGTCTAGACTCTAGGGGTTAAAAGTTAACTGCATGTACCAGGTGTCCTGTCCTCATGCCAGATGGGACACTCCTGCATTCCATCTGTTTGGTAAGCACAGCTGTAGGAAGCAAATGACAATTAGTAATGTCTGTGTTGTTGTCGGGGGAGGTGGTGTGTGTGAGAGAGAGAGGGAGGGGGCAGGGATTGACCAGTATAAATATTAACTGGACTGGAATGTGTGGGGTTTTATTTTTGCTTGGTGCGATTTCTCTAGCCTTTCAGCAGGCATTTAAAATAGTACATACAGTGAAGGTGTCTGCCTGATGTCACTTAGGCAGGGAGTTCCAGAATGTAAGTGTTGCCACACTAAAATACCAATTTCTTACAAATGCGGAACAGGTATTACATGGCAGTGTAACAATGTAATGAGTAGCCAATCCAAGTGGGGCTTGATTTTCACTACCCATAATCCTACTGATACACTGCAGAGTTCCTGAAGCTCCAGAGTGAAGCTAATCAGCTGATTTCAGACCCTGCTTTCTGAAGGGGTTGTGTGCTCCCAGGTGGAACCAATCCCAGAGGTGCTTGGATTTGGTGCCCTGTTTAAAAGGTGCCAAACACAGCCTCAGTTTGCCAAGGAGCAATTAGGAATATGTTTCAAGGCTCCTGGTGGTTCTTTTGTACCTGTACCTTATTTATTTAGAGCAGGCATGTCCAATTCCCAAGAGACTGTGACCTAATCCCAGTGTAAAACAAACTGGCAGTGATCTACCCATTGACATTGGAGGGAGGAGGAGTGTGCGTGTGTTGGGGGGGGGTGTATTGGCCAGAGTTGTTGAGCTTTTAGGGGGTAGGATTGACCAGAGATCTTCAGCTTTTATTTGTTAACTTTCAGTAAACTTTATTTAATTCCACGATCGATAAGGGCCCCACGATCTACCAGGATCAGCCAGGGATCTACCAGTAGATTGCAACCTACTGGTTGGACATATTTGATTTAGAGCATCTACACCCTAATATTTGGCCAAAAAGGCTCACAGTGTGGCTTAGGTAAAGGGACCCCTGACCATTAGGTCCCGTCGTGGCCGACTCTGGGGTTGCGGTGCTCATCTCGCTTTATTGGCCAAGGGAGCCAGCGTACAGCTTCCGGGTCATGTGGCCAGCATGACTAAGCCACTTCTGGCGAACCAGAGCAGCACACAGAAACGCCAGAGCGGTACCTATTTATCTACTTGCACTTTGACGTGCTTTCGAACTGCTAGGTTGGCAGGAGCAGGGACAGAGCAATGGGAGCTCACCCCATCGCGGGGATTCAAACCACCGACCTTCTGATCGGCAAGTCCTAGGCTCTGTGGTTTAACCCACAGCGCCACCCGTGTCCAGTCAATTAAAACAAGACATTGCCCACCTACAGGCTCCCTCTCTCTCTCTCATGCATTAGAGATGCCACACTGCTGAATTAATCACTTGTGCATTTTCCTTTACAGATGTCACCTGAAACACTTCCTATATTCCAGAAACAAGAGGCCTCTCCTGCAAATTGTGAGTTTGCTTAAAAGAAGAAGAAGAATTGTAGTGTTTGCTTTGTGTTCTGAATAAGATTTTCCCTGCAGCAAATTTCTCCAGGCAGTAGCAGGCATTGGCAGAATAGGAGCATAGGAAGTTACCTTATAACAAATGACATCCCAAAAGACATGAAGAGAATCTTTTTATATGCAACAGCTGCCACAAGGTTATTAACTGCAAAAAATTGGAAGTCAGAAGAAGTACCAACATTGAACGATTGGCAAAATAAATTTTTTGAAATGATTGAATTAGCAAAAATGACGGCAACACTTAGAATGCAATCTAATCAAAATCTCAAACAGGAATGGAAATGTGTAGAAGAATACATGACCAAAAGATGTTCCACAAGAATTTATTGATATGTATAGACTGATTTCATTAAGCTAAACTAAGCTAAGCTAAGCAGATATATAAGATTGAATATTTAATTATTGAGATACAAAATTACAATCTCAATAATAAAGTTACAAAATAATAACAAGGAAGTCACTCACGAGTGGAGGGAAGACACAGGGCAAGAAATAAGAAATGGATAAATGTTGGTGCACAATGAAATGTGAAAATGTGAATTCACGAATATAATGTATATGTATCAATATGTAAAGATTTCATATATGTATTGCAACATTAATAATAAATAAATAAAGTGCAAAAAAGGAAGTTACCTCAAACTGAGTCAGAACACAAGTCCATCTAGGTCATTATTGCTACACTGACTGGCAGCAGTTCTACAGTGTTTCAGGCAGGGGTCTATCTTAGCCCTGCGTAGAGAAGCCAAGGATTAAACATGGAACCTTGTGCATGCAAAACAGCTGCTCTCCCACTGAGCTACAGCCCTTCGCCCATGATGCTTAATTGTGGGGAAAGCTCGTGGTGAAAACTATGCTTGAGGTGATAGCACAGCTTGGAAGGGGGATGCATTCTCCATGGCAGGAATGGGAAACTTATGTGGCCCTCAAAATGTTGTTGAACTCTGTTGCAGGGAGTTGGACTCGATGACCCTTGGGGTCCCTTCCAACTCTAGAATTCTGTGATTCTGTGGGCTAGGGTTGATGGGGGTTGAAGCCCAACAGCATCTAGGGGGCCATCCTCCCTGTCCAAAAAGGAGCATAGCCCTGGACTGCAGAGGTTCAGGGGCCTCAGTTCACTTCCAACATGTGCTATAGCAAGTTGCTCCTTAGGAGGTCTCTATGGTGCTGTGCAACCCGTGCAAAATGCAGACCATCCATTTCTACATCATCTCCAATTAGGGACTATCAGACCTCCAATAACAAAAAAACACAGGACAGTCTGCTTGATGGTCAACAAACCAGTATTGATTGAGAGCTAGTGTGATGTAGAGGTTAGACCAGAAATAGCCAGCAGGTGTCCTCTAGGTGTTGTTGGCCTGCAGCTGCCATCATCCATGACCATCCATTGGCCATCTTGGCTGAGGTTGTTGGCAGATGTAATCCAACACTATCTGGAGGGTACTCTGGGGTCTGGGAGAGCAGGGCTCAAAACCCCACTCAGCCATGGAGCTCATTACATCACAACCATGTAAGGTAGATTATGCTGGGAGTAATCAGTGACTGGCCCAGAGTCACCCAGTGAGCTTCATGGCCAAGTGAAGATTTGAACCCTGGTTTCCTCCAGGCCCTAGTCCAACACACTAACCATTACACCTCTGGATGGGTGATAAGCCAAGCTGCCTTTAAAACTCTGTTTGTGCCTCTGCAGCCAGGGATAGGCAGAAAACATTGTTCTTGACATTCTATATCACTCCCTGCCTACTTATTCAAGGGACAGGTTTCTCAGGAATTCTCCAGAGAGCTTATTTCCTGGACCATAGTGAGAAATCCCATTATTTATTGACAGATGAGAATAAATGCACTGCATTTAAGGTTTCTATGCTCCCCTTAGCTGGTGATCACCTGTGCTAAAACATACTTCTACACTGCTTGCACCTTTGTGAAGATCAATGATTTATAGGAAATAGATTTGACTGGCACATTTACAGAAAGTTCAACAACCATGGCATTCCAAAAAGGTTGCCCTCAAGGGAATGTAGTCCTGGAGTTTAAAACAGTTCTCCACTCTTTTATTATGGGATGGCAATATACATTTGGCTCCAGGATTGCTGGGCTCACTCAACATCTGGTTAGAGGGGCAATGTATGGTTTATCCAGAAGAAAGTAAGGATGTACAAGATTGTGGTCTTAGAGTGCATTAGGTAATTCATTCTCTCTCCCTTTCTGTCTGTCTCTCTTACGTTGCAGATTCGGAAAGCAAGCCAAAGATCCACCTTTCAGGTAATTTTTCACGTTGCAGTTGTTTCTCCTCCAAAGCTTTATGTCTCTGGAGTGTGTTCCTTCCACTTTCAGAAGCCCATCAGAATAGAAAGGTCTCAAGAATAGCCCCTGGTAGTGTTCAGTGGTATTAAAATACATTATGCAAAGCACAGTTGTCTGGAAATATGGTACTGTGCATGTGTTTAAAAGAACAGCATACACTTCTTCCAGTGGCTAGGTATGGTAGGATGGTGAAACTATTAAAGTGGTGGCTGATGCTCATTGAGATTGGTAGGGCAGAGAATGGGGAGCCCAACATTAGGTGGTGTAAAAGCCACTGACAGGAAAAGTCAGAGCCAGTGCCATGTGGAGCCAAGTAATTTTAGTTTTGTCCCCATCCTCCTCCCTGCTGAGTTTTACAAGGAGAACACTGAGACTAAAGCAGAGGAAGCTGAGGGGCTGTGCCACCCCCTTGACTGGTAGGTGGGGTCTGGCTATGGGCAGGCAGAGATTGGCATGCCAAAATCCTGATGGCCCACTAGAACTACAGTACCCCTCTTCTAGGTTTTCAGTGGGCAACACTAAACAGAAATAGACCTGAGAAAATATGGAGAGGATTTGGAAGGAAGAGAGAGAGAGACAGACTGGATATAGCAAAGAATGGAGAGACAAAGTTACCAGTCTATTGAGATGAACCCACTGGTTCAAGTTTCATGCACCACTAAATTTAGAGAAATGCAAATCTTGAGTGACCCTTGCATTTTTGACAGTGTTTTGTTTCAGGAAGTGCAGTAGGTAGGTTTACATTAGGATGCAACCTGAACTGAATCTATCTCCTATTCATAGACTCAGGTAGGCTCACCTGGGTTCAGGTGGGACCTCTGGTGTTCATCTGAGTTTGTGGCAGGGAACCAGTGACCCTCCATTACTCATCAGCCTCAGTCACCACAGCCAACTGTCAGCGATTATGGGAGCTGTTGTTCAGAAATATCTGGAGGTACACATTTTCTTCCCCACTCCTTGGGTGATGGTGATGATTTGGGGCTGAATCTGAATAACAGGCTAGAAAGTCACAAAAGCCATCAGCCTCTTTGAATGTTTTTAGCCCTCAGTGAGAGCATATAACTAAATTGTTTTGCTTTGTCTTATCACAGCTATCAAGCAAAATTCATCCTGTGCCAAGAATGTGCTTCCAATCTTAGAGTGGACAGTTCGCAGAAATGAACAGCACAGTCCAATGAAGTATTTCAATGGTTTCTTGGTGATCCCAAAAAATGGATATTACTTTGTCTACACTCAGGTCACTTTCCGATGTCCTGATGGTACATGCGAAAACATAGAGTACTGTGGAAAGAAAGGTGTGGATGTAAGAAACGTAATGCAGGTGGTTTCATTGAAGAGCCCAAGCTATCCTGCACCTCGCCCAATCATGAAAGGTGAGAGTTCCATTGACAATAATGGAAAATGGAAGAAAACCATTTATGTTGGAGGTATTTTCCAGCTATGGGAAGATGACACACTCATGGTCAATGTCAGCAATCCTGCACTGGTGGGATTTGGTGGTGAAGGAGATATAACCTACTTTGGTGCCTTCTTAATCTAGCTGCCCATTTGAAACCATGGATTCTCCCACTTACAGACCAGAATTTCCACAATGCAGTGTAATAAAAGGATGCTACCTACAAATGCTTCCAGAAATTTCCTCTGCTGACATGGCCTTGATGGGGAAGTTCCAAAGTGCTGGTCTTGTTTTCTGAAGTGGAGTTGAGGGATCTGGAATCCTTCCAAGTCACATAAATGCTGGTTTTGGATGTATTCTGTCTGCTCAGCTCCCTGAGCTTTCAATTCTTTCAGGATATTTGTATCGTGCACACACTGAACTGCTAATCCACAACTTAGAACAGAGGAAATTGCCAATTCTACTCTGAGCCCATTGGTCCATCTGGCTCAGTATTGTCTACACTAACTGACAGCAACTCTCCAGGGTTCCAGGAATGGGGTCCTTCCTATCCCTAACTGGAGATGCTGGGGACCAAACCTGAGACCTCCTGCACGCAAAGCACATGCTCTACCACTTATCTAGGACCTTTCCCTGAACTTCATTTGCTCACACATAGAGTTGTGTCAGGAGTCATTTTTAAGCAATAATTTTCTGATTTGCACATACACCAACCACCAAAACAAACAAATGAAAAATAAACTTTTGGTTTGGTGTTTTACCAATGACTGGGAGAGTTCGTATGCACACTTTAGCACATAGATAAAAATACTATCACACACACAATCATAGAATCATAGAATTGCAGTTGGAAGGAACCCCAAGAGCCATCTAGTCCAACCTCCTACAATGCAGGAATCCTGCCCACAGCCATCTCTGGGTGGACTCAAACCACCAACCTTTCAGTTAGCAGCCAGACACACTGACGCATTGCACATCACTGGCAAAGTGTTGGTGTGGTGTTTTACCAATGACTGAGAGTACATGTGCTCATTAATAAAAACATAGCATAAAAATAATATTGATAATAATATTGATTTCATCCAAAGACATTGTGAGGCCTGAAGCACAGCACAGAGGAATAGCACAGATTTTGCTATGATTTATACTTGCTGATTTATTATTCACATATATGCCACTTCCAATGGGAAGGTCAATCTGTAAAAAAAAACAGAGGAAGGGGCAAAAGATCCAAGCTTTGCTCCCTTCCCATTTGGATGACACTATAGAAATACCCCTGATTCAATTGTATTTGGGATCACTATGAAGTTCATTAGCATAGACAAGAGTGAATGCAGGTTCACCGAAGGGGCTGGACCCTGTAACAATTTGCTCATCTTTCCAATTAGAAAGTTAGATGTATCCCAAATTAAACTAGACCTCAAGTGTCAGAGTACGCAGAGAAGGGGTGAACAAAAACTCCATAAAGGAGCAGGAAGGGAAACATCTGTCTGGCCAGTTTGAAGCTGCTACTCCCAAGATTACCGTATGTTTTGCTCTATAAGACTCACTTTTTCCCTCCCAAAAAGTAAGGGGAAATGTGTGTGCGTCTTATGGAGCGAATGCAGGCTGCGCAGCTATCCCAGAAGCCAGAACAGCAAGAGGGGTTGCTGCTTTCACTGCGCAGCGATCCCTCTTGCTGTTCTGGCTTCTGAGATTCAGAATATTTTTGTTCTTGTTTTCCTCTTCCAAAAACTAGGTGCGTCTTGTGGTCTGGTGCGTCTTATAGAGCGAAAAATACGGTATATTATCTGAAGCAGTTTCTTTGTGCACACATGTTCCTGTGCTTTTCACCCTGCTTGAAATTTCCCAAGCTCAAATAATGGTGCTATTGGCTTGAAACATGCCCCTTTCCCACATTCTGCTCTGGGACAAACAGAACACCCCCTCTGTATCTTTTAACCCAGTGCAGCTTCTGAAGCCTCACCTGCCCCTTGAAATGGAATGGAAACCATTTCAGAACCTGTGGAGCTTTCAACATTTGGCTCCGTCATTGCATTGTACTGCGTTGACCCCTCGACCTTTTTTCTTCTTTGTTCTTAGAGGGTGGGAAATGAAATGAAATAAACAGTGCATGGAGATATACCTGGTTATGGGCTCTGTTTGCATGACTACAAGGAATTATGAGGAATCCAGCCTTGTAACTGGAACAGTTGTGCATCAGCAAGAAACTATAGGGCTATGTGCACATTGCTGTGAATCTTTCAGTGGAGAACCGTGGGACAAGAGAGAGAACTACAGGTCATAGCTACACTCTGAACCTACTGGTATATTAGATTGGTTCTAATTAACCATCATGGCATTCACTTACTCCACCCCAAAGATTTGAGATGTGCAGTATGGAAATTGGGTTTTGACCTATACCATATTATACCTGCTCGTATACATGCATCACTGCATGCAAAATGTGCCATTCCTTAGTTATTATTAGAATCAGAATGTATGCACAACCTTTCATTCCAGCAAGAAATACCAAGACAGAAATGCCAAGGCACAAACAAATAGCAAAATAGCAAGAACAAAGCCAATCATAAAAATACAGAGTAGTGGCAGGTTCATCCACACTGCAAATTTCTGAGTAGTTTTATACCACTTGTACATTTTCTAGATGGAATCCTGGGGTTTTGTTAAACATTCTCCCCCAAGAATTAACTGTGAAAGATCAGTAATCTGTGGCACCCACTCTGCTCAGACTAAAATTGTGGGGTTGCCCCAGTGGAGAGGGAGTGACCCCTTAAATCAGCTCAGATCTGTGGTGTAGATATATCTCTAGGCACAGTACTTAAATGCCTTGGGGCACAAGACCCAAAAACAAATGTGTGTAAATGTAAAACAGGCGATAAGGTGTGACTGGAGTCTTAGCAGCACTGAGTATTACAGCATGCCCATCTGACTGGTAAGCAAAGTATTGGAGGTGAGGATGAAAAGATCTGGGGCCTAGCACAATACCCTCAGGGCTTAAGGCTCCCTAAACCACCCCTTAACAATATCCTTGTAATTAAATATGCCCCAAGAATATATCTCACTCTCTGTTGCACTATGACACCCTCTTGCAAATTAGTCCTTGGAACAGAGTTGTGAGAATGCAAAAAGGAAAAAGGGTGGGGGGGAAGAGTTCCTATTTTACAGCATAAAATGACAGAATATATGGAAACTTCTTTGATGGATTGGGAGAACAAGTTTCTAGACATTATTATGTCTAGGATAGCATGTGGGTATGTGAGCAATGCCTTCAGATTATTCAAAAGCCACAAGGATAATAGTTAGGAGTGGAACTCAGTACGCTGCATAGTTAACCGGGAGAACCCAGAAAAAAGAGCATCTATGCAACTGGTTCATTCAGTTTGGGGAAGGGAATGACTTGGTTTCTCTCCTTTTTCTTAATTTCCCTTTGAAACTATGGTTTTTAAGGTCTTTCAGGTTTGCTTCATGTACAAGAGGAAACAAACTAATGTAACTTCTGTTGACATAAATTCCCCACATTGTTTTCTGTTTCTGGAATACATGTTAGATGCTATTGTGTATTAAATATTTAAATAGATGATTTTTAAAAATGAGTTCTGTCATGGTTGTGTTTTTATTCAGTTTCCTCTATTCCTCAAAATAAACGTCTGAGGTTGACCCCAGAGATATTGAAGCAGCTGTTTAATTCTTACACAGCAAAAAAAACCCCCGCCATCAGCATAGATAAATCTTTGTTATTAGCAAACCAATTTGATATACAGGTACTGAGGGAGGATTGGAAGAAAAAATTAGAGATCTCAATTTCCATCACACAATGGGAAACTGTTTTAACTGCTATAACAAGGGTGTCTCTGGACCTTAAGCTGAGGCTCATACAATAAAAAATTATATTTAGAATATACTGGACCCTATTACATTTGTTTTAAAAAGGGCTATCTAAGGTATCTAACTGTTGGCGATGCAATAGGGATAGTGCTTCTCTAGAACACGTGTTTTTTTTATTGTCCTATATTGAAAGATTTTTGGCAGAAGGTAACTGAAACAGAACTGTACAGATAATACAACTGTACTGGATAATTCCAGTTTAAAAGCAATCTACTGGGATGTTTGAAATTTTTGTTATGCAAAACGCAGCAGGAAAATTGATGGTGGAGATGATGATGATGATAAGTGATTTGCAATATCTGTATGGCAGAGGGCAAGAAAATCAAGCAGGAGGGAAACCTGAGAGATCATAGCTCTCCTTTCTGTTCAATTTCCCCAGATTTTCCGCTGCAGGTTCTTACTGCTCAGAAAATTGGATTGCATTCGGTCAGATCGGCTTTCTTAGAATCGCATCTGAGCAATGGAAACCTCTCACAAACACACCTGAAATTACAATGCCTGGGCCACCCCTCTCCTTCAGACTGGCTGAGTTTCAGAACTCTCTTTCCCTGTGAGCCATAGGCCCCCAGAGAGCTATGCATTTCATTGTCTTGGAAACTGTCCAGGAGGAGAGCTTTTTCCACAGCAAAATATTATGCAATAGAAAATTGGCACAGTCACAGCAAAGGAGATGGGGGGGGGGACTCCCTGTCTCCCTTTTTCATGGATGTAGCCTTTTGTGGGGCAGAACCTCAGTTGCCTATGTATTTTTATTGATATGGGGGTGGCAGCTGCCCCCCGCCGCCCATACTCTCTATACATTTTGGTTATTGAATCACCTGAAAAACTCCATGGAATGTCAGAGGGAAGGAAATAAGATATTAGTTCATACCAGCACTCCTACGCTTAACAGAAGACTAGGGGTATTATTATTATTATTACTATTATACCACATACAAACTTCAGTTAATTTATAATGTGTTACATTTATTTCTTTATTTGAAAGCATTTCTAAACTGCTTAATATTTTAAAATATCCAAAGAATATATATCAGTACTACAAAGAAACAACTAAACAACATGATAAAAATAGAGAAAACATCAAAAGCACTGGTAAAAGAGTATTACAACAACAAATTTAGAACACATTCAGTGATGGTTGGCACTCATTGGACAGAATGCAGGGAACCCAACAGTAGGTGGCGCTAGAGTCAACAGAGTCTACTAATTCTACTTTTTTCCATGTCCTCCCTGATGACATGATGATGATGATGCTCTCCTTTGATGCTTTCAAGCTCTCTAGAGTCTCAGGAAGGGGTGTTTCACAGCCCTACCTGGAGAGCGGGGTCTGAACTATGATATTTTGCATGCCAAGCATGTACTTCATCCACTTAAAAATAAAGTACCCTTCTAGTTCTCAATGTTCTGAATGAAGGGTTGAATTAAACAGGAACATCAGATGCTATCAGACACTTGGTCGGTCTAGCTCAGAATCCTTCTCCCGGATGAGTTCTACAAGAGCAACACTGAGACTGAGAAGTTGAGAAGCAGGGCCACCCCCGGGGCCAGTTATAAGTAAGAAGGCAGGCAGGCAGGCGGTGGGGGGTGTGAGGATAGAGTGAATCATTCTCTCTAGTGGACCTGTCTCCACTCCAAATATTAAATAATAGGGCCCTCAATCTCATGGATCAGGGAAAGCCTGAGGAAGCGCTTTTACAAGGTTTCTGAAGGAACTTAATAGATGGTGATTCATGCACGGCAGACGAAAGTTCATTCCCAGTGCAAAGCTCTAGTTTCTTGTCAAAGCTCTAGTTTCAGTGTGGAACAGAGAGGTGGAAAGAGCCATCTCTTGGGGAATCCAATAGACTTGTTGGTTTACTAAGGAATTCTGGGCAAATCAAGCTAGATGACAGTCAGAGGCTAGAAGGTATGAGCCTTGGCACAAATCTGACTGAATAGAGATGAGTCCAAAGTCAAAGCATAAGGGTATCATGAGATACAAGGTCCAGAAGCAGTCCAAGGTCTATAAATGCATGGAATTCATGTGACCAATTAGGTTGCATGGTACATCAAGGAACAGGGCCGTCTTAAGCATATCCGGTGCCGTGGTGCAAAGATCCCTCCGGCGCCCACCCACCCCCACTTCCCGGAACCTTTTTGGAAAGGTTCCCCAGGGTTGTGCTGTGATTCCTGCACCGGAGGGAGTTGGTCTAGAGGACCCTCTGGGGTCCCTTCCAGCCATCCAGTTCTGTGATACTATGATTAAAATACTCCGGGAAATAAATAAACGGGCTTCTCTGTGGCAGTCACTGGAAAGGGCTCCAGGGGCGGCCATCCCACAGAAAGTTTGGTATGTGCCCTGTAGCCCAAGCCCCATTCACCAGGTGAGACCCGGTGAGCCGAAGGAGCGCTCCGCAGTGGCAACGGGGCTGCCCAGGAGAGCTTGCGCACGTGACTGCATGCCTGAGGGATCATGGCGGGAACTGATGGGGTTTGAAGTCCTTGGCCAAAGGTATTAAATTGCGTTAGAATGAAGCAAATCGGTGGAACTAGTGATTTTATATGAATTTCCAAAGTTTTGAGGCTTTTTCTTAAAGTCGACAGGTTTCGGAAATACTCTGACATTGACTTGTTACATTTCATCCAGGTTATGAAAGAGTTAACAAGATAACGAGGTTTCGGTAGACTGAATCAGCGGGGAGATCGATCAGGTGCTAAATGAGGAAACAGCGCTGGGATGAGGGATGACCCTGGCGCTGCAGAACGGAGCAGGGTCCTAGTGCCTCCGACAGTCACCAAGCCCCTGCTTCGCCTTGCTTACCTCCCTGCTCTCCCCTCCCTGGACTCTCCGCCTGGCCCCCTCCACTGCTTGGCACCCTGGCTCACTGCACCACTACTCTCAATGGTAAAGACGTCCCTGCCAAGGAGCTCATACAAGGTTGTTCCAGCATTCTCTGCTAGGAACTGGAGGCTTTTCATCATGAGACTTTGGAGCCCCACCCAGAGTACAGCTGTGCAAGCCATCTGGATTGGCTGAGGACTGTTGTCTACTCAAGAGAAGCAGCTTCCTCATGAATAGCCCCTTATTCCCAAGGAGTCTTGGTTTCTTTGGGCAGGAATTCCAGCATCTGGAAGCTGACTGGACCTGCAAATCAATGTAGGCTTGAAAGCTTCAGTCCACCATCTTGATTCAAAATGACATATGCTTCTATCCAAACATGAACCTGAAAGCTGCTCCACATCAGGAACCATCATGACAAATCTCACTATGCTATCTTAAGAGGTGTCCAAACCCACAGAGAACAGACAAGAAACAAAACATGTCAAAATATAGATCTAGATATTTGAAGTTTAATTATTTGTTTGGTAGCATTTCACATTGTATCTGTTCTTATTTTACTTTAAGGTGCTCCGAGGCCATTTGCTATAGATGGCTACCCTTCTGGAAACAGGAGCAGGACATTCAAATTCAGTAGTACAACAGGATATTCTAGGAAATTCCCCAGACGTGTGATTAAAAAATAATAATGAAAGCCGTGTCATAATACCTCGTCATGACTTTTAGCAGAAAAGAAAATAAGTGTTTGCTGTTTCAGCATCATCAACAATCCTTCTTTGAAGTTCGTGAATTAATTGTAAGAGCGATTATGAATAATTCATCACTCTCATAAGTCAGGACACTTGTCACCTTCCTGTCTAATCCTCTGCACTTTCTCACATACTCACTTCAAGGCCTCTTGACAACCCTGATGCAGTGAGCGTCATGGAGAAAATTTGTTTGGAACAACTGAACTGCTCCACTAAGATGGTACAGTGGAAACAAAAATCGGTAAGGCAGGGCACTCTACTGAGGTTAGGTCAATCTGTGCGGGCCGGGAGACGCTGCATTTTGAACCTGAAATGTTCAAAATCCCCTTTCCATTTCTCCTGCCGCTTTGCTGAAAGGGCGCTGCACAGAGAGGGGGAGAAATTTTTTTTTTTCTTGTTCTCCCCCTCTAAAACAAGGTGCATTCAGTGCATTCAAGGTGTGTTCAGTCGCCTTCAGTGAAGGCAACCCAAAGTGCTGCGGGAGTTCCTGCTGTGGTCCGAAGGCTTTGGGTTCCTTTCAACCTGCTCTTTGGGGAAAGCCATCGCCAGCCCCAAAGAGCTTGTCGGGGCTGGCGGGGGAAGCCCAGGTCCCCCCCCAGCCCCAGGGACCACACATAAGACGCACAGACATTTCCCCTTAGATTTTAAGAGGAAAAAAGTGTGTCTTATGGAGTGAAAAATACGGTAGTTAAATAGCAACACAACACAAGTAGGCCTTTGGTCTGATTGAGCAGCATTCTCAGCGGAGGCGAGTTCATAAAGGCACTGCCCCACCCACCCCAGCCTACCTTCCGCAGCTTCTTACTTGCAACCAGTCATGGTTCCTTTGCCAGCCATTGGCTGTGACTCCACCTACTATTGGCCTCCCTTCCTCCCCCCCCCCCCGCCCCAGTGCCTAAGGATACGAGATACCACTGAGAACTTTTCTTGTGTCCCAATCAGCCCTCTGTTACACAAACCTCACACAAGCAGCCCCTGTGTGCAAGTGTGGTGTGTTATGTATAATCCTTTAATTGACACTGGAATGTGGAATGTCTAAATGTGAATTACTGAAAAAGTTTAACATGGGGCGATTCCACTGGAATAAAGTGGTACCTCTGGTTGCGACCGGGATCGGTTCCGGAGGCCCGTTCACAACATGAAAAGAGTGCAACCTGCAGCAGAACGTCTGCGCATGCGCGGGTTGCGATTTGCCACTTCTGCGCATGTGCATGATGTCATTTTGCCCATCGCTTCAAACTGCACAATATTAATATCTGCAATGTGGTGCAGCCTGCTATAATCAAGTGTTGTTCTGTTAGGTGCTGTGCTCTTTGTGGTGCTTAGTTAAACTTGTAAGAAGTTCCTCAGGAGACCTAGTTAATCCTACACCATGTGTGAACAATTTTTGGGAACTTGGAAGCTTGTTTCCACTGAAAAATTTGATGACTATATGAAAGAACTTGGTGTGGGCTTTCCCACCAGGAAGCTGGCTGGTGTTGCCAAGCCCAATGTGATCTCAGTTGCAACGGAGATGTTATAACCATCAAAACAGAGAGCAGTTTAAAGAACACTGAGATTTCCTTCAAACTGGGGGAACCGTTTGATGAGACCACAGCAGATGACAGGAAAGTAAAGAGTATTGTAACATTAGACAATGGGTCGCTCAATCAGTTGCAGAAATGGGATGGCAAAGAGACCACAATAAAAAGAAAAATAGAAGATGGAAAGCTGGTTGTGGAGTGTGAAATGAACAACGTTGTCTGCACCAGAGTGTATGAGAAAGCATGAAGAAAGACTCCTTCCCCTATGTGGTTAGTGGGACACAGAAGCAGGAGAGTTAGCTGGTTCGGGATGCAGAGCCCCACAAGGCAGTTGCTTTCTCCAAAGAACTGATATGTTATTGATAGAACCGTTCCAAAGAACCTGTATACAGTATTCAAACTAAAAGTATGGTGACTATTCAATAAAGTACTTAATGATAAAGAAAAAAAAAGTGTTGTTCTGTTTTTAGTGGATGGAGAAAGAAGATTCTTACAGGGCTATCCCGGAGAGCACGTGGAATTCTGGAGAACTGGCATGTGATGATCTCTGTAGCACTCAGTTTTGACAAATGAGAACAACTGAACAAAAACTGCTGTGAGTAACAAGTCTAAGCAAGCAGCAGGCATGTAAAAATAAAGAAGCTGTTAAGAAATTGCTCTGTGAGCTCTTGCAGCACAGTCTCTAGGGAGATAGTTAAGCAATGCTTCCTGATGAAATCCTGAACAAACATCAAATGCACATTTAAAGCATTACTCAGTAATCATCCCCTCATTTCAGTCAATGAGCATCAACACAATTTACCAGTTATCCTGTTCCCACGGTATATGCCCTTCTTCAGCTACAGAAGGCCTTTCCCGATATTTCTGTCCAGATAGCCCCACATTTGACACAGATGTAGTCCCACAGAGTATCTTTCTACCTAGGGTTCTGCAAATCCACATCTGGATCCAGGGCTGACCCAACCCAGATTCTGGCCCCAAACCAGTTTGAAGACTCTCCATTTTAAAGCCTAATTAATCATGTAGTTGGGAGGAGGAAGAACAAGACACCTGCAGGTTGCCTATGTGTGTCTCTTTCCACCACACCCTCTCATTGCTACCAGGTTGCCCCACATCTCTTGGCTCCAGGATTGTTCCAGGCAGGGGTGCCAACTTGAATAAAATATTGGGGGGCAGGTAAGCCCCACCCCACATAATTGATCACAAAACACAGCATACACACACCATTTGAATGGGAATGCCCATCACCTTTTGGGGGAGGGACAAAGGGACCTCAGCCCCTAAGAATTGGCTCCTATGGTTCCAGGTGGACCTGATCTGACCTTGCAAGATCTTGGGTTCCCTCAACCCACTCTGGCTGAATCTCAGGTTGACCCCTATTGGCCATATTCGGTCCAGGATTCGGGCTGAGCGTGTGCACAGTCCTGCTTCTACCCTGCCCTATCAACCTTCACCAGCTGTCCAGTGAAACCAACAAGATTGATGGAAAGCCTTGTTAGTTCAAGGTGTGTGTGTGTGAGGGAGAGAATAAGAATGCAGTCTTGGCTTGAATGAATCTGATAGAAGTTTCCAGCAAAGAATGTTTAATGGCAGCTGTAGTGAAGGAAATGGATGAAAATGAAGCGGTTTTCCACTAATCTTATCTGTTTCACCGGGACGTGGGTGGCACTGTGGTCTATGCTACTGAGCCACTTGGGCTTGCCGACTGGAAGGTTGGCGGTTCGAATCCATGTGATGGGGTGAGCACCTGTTGCTCTGTCCCAGCTTCTGCCAACCTAGAAATTTGAAAACATGCCAGTGTGAGTAAAATAGGTATCGCTGCGGTGGGAAGGTAAACAGCATTTCTGTGCGCTCTGGCATCTGCCACGGTGTCCCGTTGCAACAGAATCGGTTTAGTCATGCTGGCCACATGACCTGGAAAGCTGTCTGTGGACAGATGCTGGCTCCCTTGGCCTGAAGATGAAGATGAGCACCACAACCCCATAGTCACCTTTGACTGGACTTAACGTCCAGGGGTCCTTTACTTTACCTATCTGTTTCACCACAAAGCAGAGAATTGACAATACAGGTGGTGGCAGGGTATGTGTTTCTAAATGAACAGATTTCATCACTTACAGGAAGAGGTGTTGAAAATGTTTAAAGGTTGTTCACAGCTGTATACAACTTTAGGTGAAGACAGGATAATGGATAGAAGACTGGCAATGAACTACTAATCAAAACCTTCCGTTCAAATCCCTGGTGAAACACATACTATGTGGGAAGGTATATCCACCTTCTTTCATTGTACAGCCACCTTCTTTAATGGTCCTCAGTGGATTTTGTAAATAGATACTGGTGCATTTAAAACACCAAGAACATGAAGTTGCAGGTGACCTTAGTTTGATGTTGTTTCTAAAGCTCAAGTACTGCATAACACTGATTGTGCACCATTTATTTTGACAGGTTTCTGTCCTTACCTCTCTTGATTTACTCAGTCTTGTACTATTGCTTCCTGTTTGTTTCTATATACAGTGGTACCTCGGGTTAAGTACTTAATTCGTTCCGGAGCTCCGTTCTTAACCTGAAACTGTGCTGAACCTGAAGCACCACTTTAGCTAATGGGGCCTCCTGCTGCTGCCGTGCCGCTGGAACCTGATTTCTGTTCTTATCCTGAAGCAACGTTCTTAACCTGAAGCACTATTTCTGGGTTAGCGGAGTGTGTAACCTGAAGCATATGTAACCCGAGGTACCACTGTGTGTGTATATATATATATATATATATATATATTTCTTAATAAAATTTCTTAATAGAAAAATTATAATAAAATAAAGTCCCCAAAAGCAGAGAGAAGCTCAAACTAGCTTTAAACCATGTGTGAAATCTGTCAAAGGCTGCAGCTGCCTAACACATTTGTGCACTGGGGGGGGGGGATAGGACTTAGCACTGAATAAACAGGTTGCACAGGTAAGATTGGATTTTTAAAGTGCTTCCTCCAATTGTGTTATGACAGATGCTGGTTCTTTGGGTAAGTCCCCCCCAGCTGACTCCCTCAACCCTCACACAGGAAAGCTTCACAGACAAAACCAGATCCCCTCTTCTCCTTACCCTAAAGTGAAGCAACAGAGCAACTGTATGAGTCACAAAACACCTACCCTGCTAACTGTCACCCACATGTGACTAGGTTACTGGGGCAACTGTCCTCTGGTGAGGAACCAATGTAATGTGTTACCAGAAGGAGGAAATAAGTGGCAACAGCTTTCTTGCTGTAAACCTGTTGACTGCAGAGAGAGAGAGAGAGAGAGAGAGAGAGAGAGAGAGAGAGAGAGCGCACCCATCTGCACCCACAGGAAACATGGCCTGAGTTATTGCTCACGGTAAGTGAAGAACAGCTTTATCTAAAGCCCAGATGACTTTTGGTTACAAAAGAGCTTTTTCAATACCTGAGATCAAAGGGAAAGAGGAGCTGGTGTTTCAGCTGCGGTTTTTGTCCCCGTAGATCTATTTTTAATCTTTCCCCTGGCAAAGGGAGAAGGGTGGGATGTGTGTTTGCTGGGTCACGCAGCTGCTTCAAGGCACCAATTCTCTGTCAGAGTGAACAGTTTTAATCCAAACTAAAAACCAGTGGCCAGCTCCTTGAACTACTTCCAGACTGAAGTATTTCAGGAGCACTCTGGGAAGAACTTATATCCTTCCTTAGGTTCTGTAGTCTACTGCCTTCAACGCATTCCAACCTGATATTTACTTTTAACCCAAACATGTTTCTGAGGACGTGCTTCATTTTTTCCCTGGTTTATTGCTTATTGTTGTTGCTTCAAACATCATGGTCAAATCAACCACAGAAAAAATATATACACTCATGCAATATTTTTTAAAAACCCAACATTGACCAAAATATATATTTACATTAAAATATACCAAAAAAATATAAAAAGGTAAAATAAAATGAAACACCAAAGGTTTAAAACCTGATACATTAGACCACCTATTAAACCATCCATTCAGAAATTTGTCAGAATCAGATAGCAAATATATGATTTTCACTTGATTATCACCATCAGGTATCTTACATAAAAAATTCAGAATAAATTTTGCCTTTGGTTCAGAATACAAAGAGCAGTACAGTAAATAATGATAAAGATATTCTACTGCTGCAGCATCACATATGTAAAACACTGTTCTACCAGTATTTTGCTATTTGTGTTTGTTTACTCGTTTAGTCATGTGCGACTCTTCGTGACCCCATGGACCAGAGCATACCAGGCACTCCTGTCTTCCACTGCCTCCTGCAGTTTGGTCAAACTCTTGTTCATAGCTTCAAGAACACTGTCCAACCATCTTGTCCTCTGTCACCCCCTTCTCCTTGTGCCCTCCATCTTTCCCAACATCAGGGTTTTTTCCAAGGAGTCTTCTCTTCTCATGATGTGGCCAAAGTATTGGAGCCTCAGCTTCAGGATCTGTCCTTCCAGTGAGCACTCAGGGCTGATTTCCTTAAGAATTGAGAGGTGTGATCTTCTTGCAGTCCATGGGACTCTCAGGAGTCTCCTCCAGCACCATAATTCAAAAGCATCAATTCTTTGGTGATCAGTCTTCTTTATGGTCCAGCTCTCACTTCCATACATATTTTGCTATAGTCCCTCTAAATATTGTGAAGACACAGTCTTGAAATGCAAAGCCAGAAATACTTTTCTAAATGAACTGTTATATAATTCTCTATTACATATGTTGATTTAAGAAAATGTAACTGGAGAGAACAATGATTTCTGGATTTGCCTGTAGAGCTTATAGGGAATGGAAATCCCCTCAAACTTTCTCTCTCTATATATACGAGTCTAATCTAGGGTCCACTTTTTAAGAAGCTGGAGAATTATACCAAAAGCTAAAATTTGTTGTTCACAATTTGCTACCCGGGTAGTCGCCTTATGTGATTGTAGCTGTTGCATAATTTTTTATTTTTTTAAAGGAATTCTAAAGCTTTCAATATTAAAAAGATTAAAATGGTACATAAGTAAAACCATAAAAATACAAAATTGTACACGCATAATGCCAGGCTCTGCTCTAATACCAACTGCTAGGCAGGGCCATCTTAAGCATATCCAGGGCCATTGTGCAAAGATCCCTCTGACGTCCGCCCCCCCCCCCCCGTTTCTTAGGCTCATTACCACACTTATTAACAAAATGGTTTGAAATCTAATATTGATCAATAGAGCTTTTCCCTTTCCCTTTTTCTTTTTCTTCACTATGCATTTGCATGGTGGTTGTGGTGCTGCTGAGAGACCCTTAGATCAGGCTATAACCTTGGAAATCCAGCTGAAAGCCAATTGTCTACCCCCTACTCACAATGGTTCTCCCAGATCTCAGGCAGAGAGAGGTCTTTCCTTTTATTTGCTACCTCATCTATGTTTTAGCTGGAGATGGCAGGGATAGAAGGGGGCATCTGTTGTAAGCAAGGCATGTGTCCTGTCATTAGGGATGGGGAAATCTGTTATTTTCCGTTTCTCTCAGTTCCTCCACATTTCCACATCAGTTTGCCACTGGCGTAGCTCAGTTGGTAGCACATGACACTCTTAAATCTCAGGGCCATGGGTTCAAGACCCATATTGGGCATAAGATTCCTGCATTGCAGTGGGTTAGACTAGATGACCCTTGTGGTCCCTTCCACCTCAATGATTCCATTATTTAAATCCACATGCAAATTCATCACCATTTGAGCATTAAAAAATCACCATTTGGGGTGTGAATACACACATGCTTATACGCAGTTTTGCCTAATGCATACATTCCTCTCATATACTCCTAATACTACATTAATAGCCATGACTCCCCCCAGCCAAATAATTCTGGGGACTATAGTTTGTTAAACATTCTGGGCATTCTTAGGAGACCCTTAACAAACTACAGTTCCCAGGATTCTTTGTGGAAAACCATGCCTATTGAAGTGGTCTAAGAGCACTTTAAGTGTATGGTGCGGATGTGACCCCAACCTGCTCCACCTTTTGTGTGACTGACAGTCCTTTAGATATTTGAAGACAGCTCTCCCCATGTCTCCTCTTAACTGTCTCTTCTCCATGACAAACCTACTCAACTCTTTCAACAGTTCCTCATAGGACTTTGTACCTGCAGCCATGTCTTTGCTCATTTGCAGCATTTATGTGTAGAGCGTGTGAAGTGAAACTTACTGCAGAAGGCACACGCTCCAATTCTGGATGTCTGACTTTCCAATGCCAGGTGTTGCTGCTGGTTACCTAGTGGGATGAGAGTCAAAAGCATTGAACTGGGGGTGCTGTCATGCTTGCATGTTGCTGAGCTCCCCGCACCTCACTCCCTCTACCTCTCAGTAACTGGACATGACGCTTGCTGTTGGGCAGCCAGGCAAATAGTGCTGCCTTGTCTCTACAGCCCCACCAACCACTGTTAAAAATGATTTCAGCAAGCCTGGAATGCTGAGCAGAGTGAACTCACTGAACCCTAAGGAAATGGAATGATGGAGCATCCCATAATCACAACCGCAAGTGTTATTTAGGTGTGGCCTTGTAAACTATCTAATTTTTATTAATTTTTCATTAATAAGAATCCAATATAAACCACATTAATACAATACCAAATCATAATACAATTAAAAGAGCCAATTATCCGATTCCAAATTAAACATTTTGGATGACTTCCCATGTTCTGATTTTTGGCAGATGCTGTTATTCCTTGTGCCTACTCCAATCCTCTTATTTAATCCAAACAATACAATTCCAATGTTGATCCTTTGTTTTAACAAACACTGATGTGATTACTTTCGTTCATATTTATTCCATAGCCTTTATTTTGCAAGAGGAGTTTAAGTCTTGTAACTTTTGCGTGGAATGCTTTTTTTTTTAATGTTCGTCCTTCTTTTCTTGCTGTACTCAATCATTTTTGGCACACACACACCCTCCACTCCAAGGGACTGATTTTTGCTGCGTAAAGGCCTCCCGCCATCTTGCGTTTCTCAAAACCAAAAGAGGTCTGGTGTCTGGCCATTACTCCAGGAAGACTTCCAGCATTTTCTTTGATTTCTTTCTCGCCCGATCACAAGCTGATATCTCGCCAACACCATAATAAATCAAAGTTAGAGTCCTCCTTAGAGTTTGGTGGACTATTGCCGCCAAACTTCCCAAGGTTTCCACATAGTTCTGTTCTTTGAATTAATCCATAAGCATTATAAAGTTCTTGTTAATTCCCTCTTGCATTCCATTAATATTTGCAATCCATTTTTAATGACATTCCATAAGTAGCTAATTTTTCTTTGGTGAAGAGTTGCCAAAACATAAAATGGCATATTGAATATATAAAGAGAGAACAAAGGCTCCTCTCTACCAACATACCAATCCAGTAACGATGAAAATCTTCTCCAGATCGAGACCTTTGCACTCAGTGGCTGGTTCATTTAGCAGGTTATCTTGTCTCCTTCATTCAGAACATGCATGTTTCTTAAGTCCAAATTCTGATACATCTTAAAAAACAGGGGGCTTCCGCTCATGGTGGCTGTGTTGCAGAGTTTCCAATACATGCAGTGCTATACACTCAGTGTCCCTGCCCCCCACATTCCATTGGAGTGAGAAGCAGGTATCAGATGAACTGCGAGTGAAAGCTCCCCCCCAACCCCCGGCTTGCAAGGACAATTACTCTGACATTATCCTTAATTGGCTGCATGGCCGGTGTCCGCTATCTTGGGACCCGCTGTTCACCATGATGATTAGCACCGGAAGTCTGGTTTTGTAAACTATCTAGATGTGGCTGACCAGGAACATATTGCTAATAAAAACAAGAGATGTGGAAAGACTGAGTCATACAAGGTTTTTTTTGGCAGTAGGAAGTCCTATACAGAGTGCATCAGTTTACAGAGACTGTTTCCTCAAGTTGAACTGGTCTGCAAGAAATTTACAGTGATTTTTTCCTCTTGTACATATTTTGTTGTTGCATTTTGTTCTCTACAAATAAACGTGCTGAAGATATTGAAAACAATCAGAGTTCTAAAGCAAATAGCACAACTGTCAATCCTGCATCTTCTTCCCAAGAAGCAACAGTAGCAGCCCCACTCCCACTTTTAGTTAATTCTATCTTAAACAAAACAAACCCTCCAGCTGTCAGACTCTGCTTAAATCAAAAATTTTGCTGAGCACTTTCTCCAAACTTTGATGGGTGTGACATTCGTTCCAAAGACTACATAGAACATTCCAGCCATTAAGAGTTGTCAAGCTTATTTTATTCTCATGAGTTAAGCTATGTCACATCTTAATCATTATGAATGGGTCCATTCACAGTAATCAATACAGTCACTCGATCATGTCATACAAATAGTTCACAAGGAGCACTTTGCAAAGCAGAAGATAAACTAGAGGGCATATATTGTTATCCCAGCACTACAACAGCCCCTTCTCTACATCTTCTTTTCACCCAACTCTTCTCTTGTTGCAAACCCCCATTTTCAAAAATTGAAAGCTGAGTTATGTGGACTGCATGCAGAGATTTCCATTTGACTTTCCTTTTATTTCCATGGTCTACAGCCTGTGGCTATGTGGCAGCTAAAATTAGGGAATTCTGCTGCTGCTGTCGAAGCAAAGAGGAGCAACAGCAGGAGCCAAATGAGAAACCAGGTAAGGAAGAACTGGAGACTCTCTGTGGCAGAGATGGGGAACCAGGTGTTGTTCATAACCCTTGGTCATTGGCAGGAGCTGGTGGGGGTTGGAATCTTAACATCTGGAGGGCCATAAGTTTCCAATCCCTGCAGCTGTGGGCATCTGGTTAAGAAGAACCCTACTGGACCAGACCAAAGGCCCTTCTGGTCCAGAAGCATGATTCCAAAGCAGAAGCCGATCAGATGCTTTCGGGAAGCATGACAAAAATAGCCATTCTCCAAAGGGACTCTTAGAAAAGATGTGTAGCAGAGGTGGAAAATGTGCATAAAAGGGAAAACCACCCCCCCACCCCACCCCAAGAAAACAAAGGGCTAGAGCAGAGGTGGGCAATCAATTTCAGGCTGAGGGCCACATTCTCTTCTGGACAACTGTCACTCCAGGAGAGCAAGAGGTGATATCAGAGTTCAGTGACTGTATCCCAGCCAGTGAAAAATCCCCAGGGACAGTGCAAAGCAGGTGAGGGGAGGAACTGGGAGAGGGGGTGCTGCCTGAGAAGAGTTGCAAGGGGCAGCTAGAGAGGCCTGGAGGTCTGCATTTGGCTCCCAGGCTGGAGGTTCTCCCAGTGAGAAGGAAGTTTGCAATGTTTTTGTATTTTTCCATTTAGAAAAAAAGGTGAAAAGAGGAGAGTGTTAGAAGTGTATGAGATTATGTGGAGAAAGTGGATAGGGAGAATGTCCCCCCCCCCCATAGTTCATAATACTTGAACAAAGTGGGGGAGGCTTCCAAAGCAGCTGAACCATGGGATTCAGCCGAATCCTAAATTCAGCACAAACTGGCTACTAATTGCGTCTAATTTTCCCTCCCTTTGTACAAGTAACTACATGACACGCCTCATCTGGAAGAGCTGAGCCACCAGCAACATGTACCCTTCCCGTCCAAAGTCAGCCTATTAGAAGATGACGCTAAAAGCCTACAAGGAGCGTCTTCCCTGGGACAAGATCCTGTGCTGCTTCCCCTCAAGCAACTATGATGTCAGCAAGTCCACACCCTCTTGCATCATCACAGACCATAATGAAGACAGATTCACAAACTCCTCTTTCAGCGGAGATGAATGTGTCTGAAAACCCTCTGCCTGTGATGCCCGTAGATAGTTATAAAATTATAAAATGATTTAATTGGAAGTGAAATGAAAAGGAAATTGTACTAATTAAAACTATGTTATATTGTTATTAGTCTTTGATGGTTTTTTATTTTCCCCATCGAAAATTATGAGTTGCATTGCAAAAGCACAAATGCAGTACGGTGAAATAGCCTGCATTACTTTGCATGACAAGTGTATAGCATGACTATTACAGCAAATATCACAGGGTGGTCTGGAAAACCTATAAAGTCCACTTCAGCCCACACTTTCAACTCTGTGTGTGGGAAGTGTTTATGATATACCGATAGCTCATGGATAAGAGCTCATGCTTCCAGGGATGACAGTCATGGGTTCATGACCCCCTGATATTTCTGCTTGAAGAATCTCAAGAGTCAGGGTCTTTGCAAGTGAAAAAACCAAAACGCAACAGAATGCCCCATGGGAAATATCTTGCCCTATATTGTCAAAAGGGGCCCAGGAAAGTGAAATAATGCTGAAACCAGGGAGGCTACTCTTATGGGCAAAGTAGGGCATAGCCCTGCCAAGGTTCTGAACCCAAAAAACCTTCCCAGGCTATGGTGCAGTCTTCTTTCTGTTGCACACAATAACATCACTGCATTTCCAATGACTGAGAGACTTCTGTATACAGTGGTACCTCGGGTTAAGAACTTAAATCGTTCCAGACATCCGTTCTTAACCTGAAACTGTTCTTAACCTGAGGTACCACTTTAGCTAATGGGGCCTCCCGCTGCCACTGCACCGCCGGAGCACGATTTCTGTTCTCATCCTGAAGCAAAGTTCCTAACCTGAGGTACTGTTTCTAGGTTAGTGGTGTCTGTAACCTGAAGCGTCTGTAACCTGAGGTACCACTGTATCTTCTCTGCTTAGCCAGTCATAAAAATCACCAGCAGTAAATGTCACCCCTGTCTCCAAGGAGAGGAAACTGTTAGGTGTGTGTTGCAGGTAGGTGGGGATCCCAAGCAACTATCTCACACAGAAAGAGCAAAGGAGGGAGGGTAAAAATATTATTGTCCCTTTATCCTGCTTTTGCCTTTCTCGGAAGCTATGCCGCTATGTGAGGGGGCGGGGGGCATCTCTCATCGGCCACCCTAAGCCATCCTGCAGCAGTTTGCTCTTTTGCATCTGCACACATCATTCATTTCCTGCCTGGCGTGCTGCAGCAACAGAAAAGACAAGATCCTTCTTTGCAACGGAATGTCCTGTGGGAAATATCTTCCACTATTGTTACCCAACAGGAGCCATGGGAACCAAAATATTGCAAAATCGCACAAGCGATTTGTGATAATCTCTTATTGACATGGCTTGTTGGATGTCTGCACAGGAGGTTGGAGAAATTTAGCCAGTACTGTGCTAGGCAGGCCATTGATCTCATTTCATATCACTGTAGCTCCTTAAGGGAGATGACAAAAATGCATCCAGAAAATTACTGCTGGACACTTGTTGCATATGGAGAACAATGGTGGTGGCTACTTTTATATTTGTACCCCACCTCTTTGCCTGGCAGGTACTCAAGGAGGCTTACTGATAAAAAATAAACACAGCTAAAATCACAGAAAAACTAATCATTAAAATTACATTTTATAAAATAAAATATAATTAAAACTATATGGTCTAAACCACAGAACCTAGGGCTTGCCAATCAGAAGGCCGGCGGTTCAAATCCTTGCGACGGGGTGAGCTCACATTGTTTAGTCCCAGCTCCTGCCAACCTAGCAGTTCGAAAGCACACCAGTGCAAGTAGATAAATAGGTACCGCTCTGGTGGGAAGGTAAACGGCATTTCCCTGTGCTGCTCTGGTTCGCCAGAAGCAGCTTAGTCATGCTGGCCACATGACCCGGAAGCTGTCTGCGGACAAATGCTGGCTCCCTCAGCATATAGAGCAAGATAAGCGCGCAACCCCAGAGTCGTCCGCGACTGGACCTAACGGTCAGAGGTCTCTGTACCTTTACAATAAAAAATAGCTAGAATGAAAAACAGCACAGCACCAGCCCTTTCATTAAAAGCAGTCACCTTCCCAAAGCCTATTGGAACAAGACTTTACCTGTCAGCAGAAATACCACGAGGGAGCCAGACTGGCTTCCCTGGAGAGGGAGTTTCAGAGTCTGGCAGCAGCTAGCAAGAAGGTCCTCTCCTACATCCCCACCAAGTATGCCTGTCAGGATGGTGGGACCAAGAGAAAGATCTCCCTTGAAGCTCTCGAAACCTGGGCAGGTTCTTATGAGGGAATGTGGTGTTTCAGATAGCTTGGACCTAATCCATATAGGTCAACCAGCCCGGGACAGCAATCTGGCAGCTCTTTGAGCCAGCTGAAGTTTCTGAGCACTTTTCAAAGGCAATCCTATGTAGAGCATGTTACAGCAATGCAAATAGTGCATAACTAAGGTGTGTGTCACTGTGGCCAATTCAGACAACCATGTGAAATAATTCCCCCAGTTTGCAAGTTCTAGGTCTCCATTCTGGTTAATACTGTCCATAATGCAAAGGGCTACTTCATCCACCACTGGTCACCTCAGCTTGAACCAAGAGGATCTCTTTGCCAGCACTGTCGTCTCGACGAATTGGCACAGGCATGGGGTGTGGTTGAGTGATACATGTCGTCTTGCAGCGACCTCTGTGAGTTGACCACTGACCAGAAGTCTGATGTAGCAGCCACTGAAGATTGCCAATAGCTGATGGGCCATCACCTAAAATCAGTCAAGCATCAACATTTATTGATGATGTAAGAACATAGGAAGCAACTGTTATACCAAGTCAGACCAGTGGTCCATCTAGCCCAGTGATGCCTACACCAATCTGTAGCTCAAATAGCACTTCATGTGCTGTCACTGAAAGTTTGTGCCAGAAGTGGAGAACATTTTCTGACCAGCAAGTCAAATCCTTATATCCCCAACCCAGAGGCCATCTACCTGTCAGTCATCTGACGTCAATATGGTACCAGGTTATACTGAACTCTGAAGCCCTGACTATGGGGTCTCTTTTGCAACCAGAATTTTGTTGCTCTTTGAACAGCACAGGGCTCTTTGCAAAAGGGCTTTCAAACAGCCCGACATTGAGCTTTGACTGCACATGGCTGTTTCCAGTAGGGGAAGAGGCATGAACAGCCCAATGGTGCAGGATTTAATTCCTACTCATCAGCTGGTGAGAGGAGATTAAACCCTGCTGCTTCGGCTATGTGTACCAGTTCCCAATAGAGTAACTGATGCATGCAGCCAATTCAGAATCAAACCCCTCCCACCAATGGAATGGCATCAGTGGGCATAGTTTCTGAAATAATGGCCTCACAGGCCAAGATTGGCCTATCCCCAACCCTGGCTTATGTCATAATAAACCACCTCTCCCCAAACTTTCAGACTGGAGTCTTTCCCAGTGCTGGAGGTTGAACCTGAGACCTTCCATACACAAAGCAGGTGCTCTACGACTCACCTGTGGCCCTTTCCCTTCTCCAAATCCAGATATTCTGAGCTCTTTGCTTCTATACTGCACAACTAGCCTCCAACAGCTTTTTAATCCCATTTCATTTAACATTATTGACAACTTAAACATTTCCAGCACCTCCCATCATTTACATCATTAATTCTTATTAGGTTTACATCTACCTTTCCAAACTTTCATGTGCATTACACTTGCTAGTGTTAATATACACAGTACCCTAGTTATTACTGTTGTTATTACCTACTCCTCACTGTGAGGTCCAAGGGTGGGTTACAACTTTGAAACACAAAGTCTAAAACAACTTAAAATAACCAAAAGGTGTGTCCTAAAAGTTTCTTGAAAAGTTCCTGAATTAAAAAAGAAAATTAATAATTAATAATTCCTTTAAGAATTCAAATATTCATTGAATGTCCCTTGCTTATCCACATCATTTAAAAGGCATAATAATATATCATTGGCCCTACATTTTATTTTAAATATTTCTTAAACATTTATAAATGAGCAGTAGTGCCTGGTGCCCCCTTGGGACTGGTAGGACAATAGGTATAGAATACAAAAGTAGGGTGGTGCTGGAGCCAATGACTGATAAATGCACTAGGTACTAGTTTTGCCTCCATCCTCCTCCCTGCTGAGGTCTAGAAGGCCAACCTTGAGACTAAGGAGGAGAAAGAAACTAACAGGCAGTGCCACCTTCTGGACAGTTTATAAGTAAGAAATCAGGCAGGTATGGGCTGGCTGAGTACAGAGGCTGGTGAAGATCCACCTCAGTTCTCCCCCAACACCAAACCTTTTTACAGACACCTTCAATGAATTCTTACCTCAGGGGCTCCATCTGGGACAAGCTGGAGGAACTCTCGGTATGCCAAGGCACTTTGAGTGCTGTCCTTTCTCTCGGGCAGCAGTTCAGAATCTTCTGAAGAAATTCCCAGGCCTTTTTCCTGACTTGGAAGGATGGGAGTCTCTATTACAATGCAGAGTTCTTTCAGGTTGTGCTTCAGAGCAGACTGAAAAGGAGCCGGGAGGAGCAGATTTGCAGGACAGTGATATTATTCTGCATCACCCAGAAAAGCACATTCTGCAGCAATCAGCTAACAGAAAAGCAGCAAGCAGCAATCAGCTAACAACAATGATCAGCTGAATCCCTTTGGGTCCCTTCCAACTCTACAATTCTATGGTTTTATCTTCCATTCCCACAATGGAATTTCCCCTTCCTCTTCTGTCTCCTCACTCCATGTGAGTCCTGACACACAAAATTGCTCTGAAGGTCCCCGTGGCACTGAGGGCATGCAGAGACAGGAGAGGGAACAGAAGTTCTGTTTTGTGAGCAGAAACCATTCTGCTTTCACTAGGAATTTGTTGGATGCAATTCAGTAGCAACATAGGCCACATTCGTACCATCCATAAAGCACTATGCTACCACTTTCAACAGTTGAGGCTTCTCATAAAGGATTATTGGAACTCTAATTTGTTAAGGGTACTTCAGAAAGCTACAATATTCAGGAGTTACCTGTGAGGAGGGATTGATGGTTAAACCATTCTGAGAATTGTAGCTCTGGAAGGGATAAATTAACAACTCTCAGTACCCTTAGCAAACTACAGCTCCCAGAAGCTATGACTGGTTAAGGTGGTATCACAGTGCTTTAAATGGATGGCGTGAATATGGCCATAATCACACAAATGAATATGAGTGTTGTTAAGGATGACAGCATGGGTTCTGAGGGTTGTCTCTAACTAAGTTCCACTCAGAGTAGACACATAAAAATTAAGAGAACCAAGTCATGTCCAACAATTTCAATGGGCCCATAGGCACCAACTCTATGCCCCACCCCAAAGTATGTGGGGACATGGCAGCCCCCCCCCACCTTGAGGAGTTGGGCCTTGTCAGGCCTCCCCACAGCCGTGAAGGGCATCAGGCCTCCTCCTGATGTGTGTGACATCACAGGTGACGTCACACACATGCAACAAGCCCACTCTCTCAATGTTGGGCAGAACTCGGCACCTATGAATGGGTCTACCCTGTGCAGAACCAACATTGGATACAACTTTGAATCTTTATTGAAGTGCCACTAGTGGTTCCAAGTGAGTAATGAATTTGGGGGGATTGAATGGGAGGAGGATGGTGATCTAGGTGACTGGGTAGGATGTTAACTTGAGAAAATAAACTGCTGTGAGATTACTTTATAAAGAAATGACTTGGGGATCATCAATGGGGGCAGCTGAACTGATATTGAGCACAATCTGTCAGGAAATTATTTGGACATAAATGAATTGAAGAGGAAGCAAGATGGGGTGACCCAGAGCAGGATGCAAATTAATGGAAGAATATTCCTATGGTGATTTGGTGCCAGGGCTGCTTCGGCTACACAGGGAACCAGAACTTAGAAAATGGAGATGGATATTGTGTGTGTGCGCACGCGCCGGAGGTTCCTGGTGTCTACCAGGCAGAAGCACCATGTTGCCCCCAAGATTGGGTGGGTTGGCGCATGTTGCACATGCCCCCTATGCTGTGTAGGCCAGACCGTTGCAGCCTAGAGGAAGGCTGTGTCGGCCTGCGTGGTGTCAAGAGATGCTAGGCAGGAGCAGCCTTCCACAATCTGTGCTGGTCCTTGCTTGCATCAGAAGATGCTGTGCAGGCTAGTGCAACCTCTCGCCAGGCTGCACCTGTCCCCACAGCATCTCCCGACACTATGCAGGCTAGTGCAGCCTTCTGCTAGGTCACGCTGGTCCCCACAGTCTCAGGAGATGCTGAGCAGGCTGGTGCAACCTCACTCCAGGCCACCCTGGTCCCTGCAGTGTCTCCTGGCACTGCACAGGCTGGTGCAGCCTTCCATTGAGGCTGTGCTTTGCTCAGCTAGACCTCCTCCACCCGCTCAATATTCAGGGGCTGCGTCCCCTGTTAAGGAATATTGAGGGGGCTGATGACATCTCTGTCTCCTGGAGTTGGTGTGCCTGCTCCTGTGAGAAAGCAAGGAGCCTAGCAGTAGATAGTGTCAGTCAATTGTTCCTTCCTGCTCTCAGTTATGAAGAGGAGAAGGAGATGAAACATCTTCTTCTCCCACCGCCTTGTGCCTTTATGTTTACTTGGGTTTCAGCCTTGTTCCCTGAATTGATTCAGGTCCAGATCCAGGCTAAGTGATCTCCACATCTGCCTGGAATGGGTCCCCAGATCCTGGGGGGTGGAGACTGAGAGGTTGTACACAGTCTTACTAAACAAGATTCTTCAGTGTGATCCAGCAGTGATGTTATTTCAAAAACTCTGCAAAAATACTGAATTTCTTTTTTTTAACTAGCTAACTAACTTTAGAATGACATCTTTAATGAAAATGATAGACACCTGTCCCAAATAGTTAAATGACTAAACAGACTCCATTGACTGAATTCTGTATATTTAATTTGTTATAACCCACAACCTAGTTTTAAGAGCAATGAGTCAGTGTCTTACTTTGGTGGTGGTGGTGGTTTAAAACATGATAACATTCATCAGCTGGATTCTGGTAATTCTGAAGAATATTTCTGTGCCTGATATAATTGCAGGCAATTCTCTGTATGGTTGACTTGAGAAAGAGGATGATGGCTGTTTGCTTATTCACACCCATTTGGAAGATGGAGCTCAAATTATTTTATTTGTTTTGTTTGTTGTCCCCAATGTTTTGTTTGTTTTCAGCAATACCACTAACAGTTTCGGCAGCATGACTTCCTTGGAAACCTTCTGCCTTAAAACAAAACAAAAACCCTCCAATCATCACTCACCTTCTCATTCCTCTTAATTTCTGCCAGAGAGTCTGCTAAGAATTGAAGGCATGGCCCCACGTCAAAATGAACAAACCAGAGCTGATGGGGGAAGTCAAGGAAAACAGCCCAGCCATACACAAATTATGGTAAATGATGAAATTCTATGCAACTCTCTATATTGCTTATTGCAGAAAAGGATTGATGTTGCCTACTTATTCACACCCATTTGTAAGAAGGAGCTCAGATTGTTTTAATTGTTTTACTCTTATGTAGTGATCTGTACTAATACCACCACCTATGGACAAATTATGGTACTGGATATATCATGGCAAGTAAAGAATGTATGATGTTAAGCTATAGTTGGAGAGAAGCCTCAGGCCCCAGAATGAATGTGACTCTCCAGGCCTCTCTATCTTTCCTTTTGAACTTTCTCCAGGCCACACCTCATTGGCCCTGCTTTGTTCCATGAGGGCTGTATCCAGTGTTCTCTGTCTACTAGCACAAGGGCTCCTGCGCCAGCAGTTGGGTGAGACTGTAATGCTGTACAACAGAGGGATCCAACATGACAATTAGAATAGTGGAAAAACAATGTGCAATAAATTGTGCCATCTATTGGGCAATCTATTGGACGTGGGTGGCGCTGTGGGTTAAACCACAGAGCCTAGGGCTTGCCGATCAGAAGGTAGGCAGTTCGAATCCCCACGACGGGGGGAGCTCCCATTGCTCGGTCCCTGCTCCTGCCAACCTAGCAGTTTGAAAGCACATCAAAGTGCAAGTAGATAAATAGGTACCACTCCGGCAGGAAGGTAAAAGGCGTTTCCGTGCGCTGCTCTGTTTCACCAGAAGTGGCTTAGTCATGCTGGCCACATGATCCGGAAGCTGTACGCTGGCTCCCTTGACCAGTAAAGTGAGATGAGTGCTGCAACCCCAGACTCATCCGCAACTGGACCTAACAGTCAGCGGTCCCTTTACCTTTACCTTTATTGGGCAACATAGGTACATTCTCTTGCACAATGATGTTCTGCTGGTACAAAACATTTTGCCAGTGGAACAAATGTACTGCTATGTGTCTTTAACTCCCTCTGGAATTTGCCAATAACGATTTGCCACCCAGCCTCTCCTGGCTTTTCTGCAAAAGGCTACTTCATCTTGGTGACCGGACACAAACCAGTTAACTCTGAAACATTCTGTCCGTTGTGGACCTTGGTTTCTCACAGCCACCCATTTGTGGTGGGGGTATTGTGATATGCAGCATTATTCGCACCTCCTTCCCCCTTCATAGCCAAAGTGGACTTTTCAGTGGGAAACCACACTCCCCTCTGGTTTGCTGCATTCCTTCCCACTCAGAACAAGCTTTTCTGTACCAGGAAACTCCGAATCAAAGAGTGTGGTGTTGAAGTCAGCCTGAGCTTCATGCCGTCATCAGGCACATGCGATGGGGAACTTCTTTCTCTGCCTTTCTGAGAAATGCAAGAGTTGTTCATGGGAATCGGTGGGGCTCCTGCTATTGTTTGAGCCAAGAAGTTTGCTGCTGATAGCAAGATGTTGAAGAACCCCACGAAACCTCCTTCCTTTGGCCTGCAGGAGCCAGTTCTGTCCGGCAGAAGCTGCCACAGGGGTCTGGCCACCGTCCTGTTAAAACCACCCGCTTACTTAATTTCTAGGGGTGTTTTGGTTTCTCTTTCATAATTGAGCGTTGCATTTTTAATTTTTTTAAAAAAATGGCTCTCAGCCCAGCCTGGCCTTTTGGCCGCCTGTGAGTCAGATTGCTGATTCCTCTGGCCCATAAATGGGTTGTCACTGTTTGGATAGGCCCTTTTCTTTGATGTGAAGCTTCTGTGTTCAGCTACAGTTTTGTTTTCACCCCACCCCATATTTACAGCCAACTCTCATGTCTTCTTTCGAGTTGCTAGAACCTTTTCTCCTCCTGACTTCAGGAGCTTGCAGAGAGTGAGATGACTGCATAACCAAACGTTTTCTCTTGCATTTTGTGGGAGGGCTGGGATCCTCTCTTCCAGCTGATTCTGTTGCCTTTGTGGCTTGAACCCAATTTTTGGGGTGTCAAATTACAAGTGCTCATATCCAGGCTGGAGGAATAAATGGCTGTGTGTTTAAACCCAATTTCGTTGGGGTGCTCCTGCTAATTCTGGACTCTCTCCAGAGCTGCAGAAGTACATAGCAAACTTTTATTTTATTTTCTTTTAAGGTGGAACACTGTTTTCCTTGGGATGGGGCCAAAGAGGACTTTTAATCTTCTCCAACCCTCCAAGATAACCATGATTACAGCCAGTCTTCCTTTATGATATGATTTGTTTTAGCACTGAACTGAGCAACACTGGTGTTATTTAAATTCCCATTGTTGCTTTCGCCCAAGGATCTTTTGGGGCTATTTTAAAACCAAGATCTATTCCTTTCCTGTGTGTGACATCTTCTAACAATCTGCTTTTCACTGGGCAACTTCTGGGGAACATCTTTAAAGGGTCTGCAAAAATATTTTCAAATGCAGAGCAAAAATGGCCACTTGGTAGCCAATTTGGTTCACTAGTTTTTTCTTCCTTATTCTAGTTTTCCAGGCTCTCTCACAAAGACCACAAGCATCCATGAACACTTTCCTGCTGCAGTCGCTAGGGCATGTGTATTCTTTATCCTGTATCTCTCCCCCAACCCTCCGTTTGGGGATGGTGTTGTTTTTTCATTGGCTCTTGATCATGATTCCCCCCCCCCCCCTTCTCCCTTTCCTGTGCCATCTGAACAGTATTGACCCGTAGCGGAAAGAAAAGTTTGTTAGCTGGTTCATCTTTTCTTTTTTTAAATGTTTAACAACATGCAATCCTTTTGCTTTAATTTTTTTTTAACAAAAAAGCCTTCAATAAACATGGACCTGTTTATTAGACTCAAAAACAAACAAAGACACCAAAAAGACTTAGCACTACATTGGATACAACCCCAAGTGTTCACCTGGCTGGAATGCATATTTGAACTCCGATAATGCCTTTGACTTGCCTGGATTGAGGTTAAAGCGGAGTGGGTGAGCAGGTGCAGAAACCAGCCTACTTTGTAAAGGAAAACATTTACATTTGTACGGATGCCCCTGGTCTCGCCCACCACTAGCACGTGGTCCCCAGAAGGCTGCCCAGAAGAGAATGAGATCCTTCATCAGCCAAAGGTCCCCACCCTTATTTTATTATATCACTATATTCAGAGGTAAATACAGGGTGAGTTCTTAAGTGACAAAACTGAAACTTCAGTTCTCCCTGACATACAGAGATTTGGCATTCTTTCAATCTGAAAAAGGATACCTGTGGAACACTACATTGCTTCTCTGGCATATTTGCGAACCCCACCAGGAACTTGTTTTTCATGAAAGCTTCGTTGGCAGCGGCTAGTCTCATGTCTGTACTTACATTCAGCTGTTAAAAGAGAAGGAGAAGGAAGGGAATTAAAGGTCTCAACCACGGGGTGCCCAGTGGAGGCAAGAGGGAAGCCATACCACAGTCTCATGGGCATAGGCAGTTTAACAAGCTGGTTTAACAGTCATTCCCCACAATTTTCAAAGGGGAACATAGAAAGCTGCCTTCTGCTGCATCAAGCCATTGGTCCATCTAGTACAGAATTGTATACACTGACTGGCATCAGCTCTTCAGGATTTCAGGCAGGGGACATTCCCATCCCTACCTGGAGATACTGGAGTGAAACCTGGGACCTTCTGAATGCAGCCAGGTGCTCTGCCACTGAATTGTGGCTCCTTATAGGAAGCTGTGGGACGCAGGTGGCGCTGTGGGTAAAACCTAAGCGTCTAGGACTTGCCGATCGTATGGTCGGCGGTTCAAATCCCCGCGGCGGGGTGAGCTCCCGTCGTTCGGTCCCAGCTCCTGCCCACCTAACAGTTCGAAAGCACTCCTAAGTGAAAGTAGATAAATAGGTACCGCTTTATAGCGGGAAGGTAAACGGCATTTCCGTGTGCTGCGCTGGTGCTGGCTCGTCAGAGCAGCTTCGTCACGCTGGCCACATGACCCGGAAGTGTCTCCGGACAGCACTGGCCCCCGGCCTCTTAAGCGAGATGGGCGCACAACCCCAGAGTCGGACACGACTGGCCTGTACAGGCAGGGGTACCTTTACCTTTTATAAGAAGCTGTCTTCTCCTGAGTCAATGGTCCATCTAGATTTGTATCATCTACACTGCGTGGCACTGGCTCGCCTAAGTTTCCTTCCAGCCCTGCCCAAGGATTGGACCTGGGACCTTCTGCATACAAAGCAGATGTTGTACCACTGAGTTAGAGCTCTCCCACTTAAAAGATAGGAACAGGTGGACCAATGGTTCAGACCCAGTTATAAGACAGCCTTATAACTGCATCTGGCCATCAGTCCATCTGGTTCAGTATTGTTCATGTTGACTGGCAGTGGCTCTCCCAAGATTTCAGGCAGGGAATATTCCCAGCTGCACCTGGCGATGCTGGGGTGCTTCTTCATGAAAAAATTGGTTCTCTGTTGCTGAGCTATAACTCTTCAGGGTGGGAAGATTTGAGCTGAGTTGAGCTGACAGTGGTAACAATTCCAGCTAGGACTGTGATGAGGTGGGTGCAACAAATGGGGTTGTAATGCGCAGGCACCCTCTAAAGCAATTGCTTTGCAAGATGTGAGCCAACCTCCTCTTGCTTTTCAGGCATTGCTTATGACATTTATTTCAGTGAATGAAAGTTGAACTGAATAGGCTCCATTGGGTTCTGTTTTTAATTTGTGATTATCTGAATATGAATTCCTAATACCTGCTGGTCATCATGGAAATCATAACTGCAGACATGTCTCAACTCGTCTTACCTTCCTTTGATGTCGATGAATTGTGAGTCTGATGATCAAGGCAGCCACTAGGGCAACTGCAGTGGCCAAAATACTGATTTCCCAGGGTTGCGCTACAGAATATATCTTCAGGGTGGAAAAAAGATTGATCCAGAGGGTCACGTAGAAAACCTGAAAGGAGGAACACAATATTTATCTAATAAAATAGAGGTGAGCAACTTTTTACAAACCAAGGGCCTCATTCACTTCTGGTCAGACTTCTGGGAGCCAAGTGCCAGAAGGGGGGTGGGGGGTGGGGGAGAGAAGCTAAAGAGGGCAGAACAATGAATGTAAATTTTATCTTCATACAGTTGTCTGATTGCTACACCCACTCACACACCCCTCTGTATTCTCCAGCCATGCAAACAAAAAGCATAATTGGAGTTACTGGGCACATTCCTGAGGAGAATTCTGAGGGCCAAGAAGAGAGGTCTAGAGGGCCACATTTGACCAATGGGCCTCTGGTTCCCCACACCTGCAATACATATATAGTCATTTTAGACCCTAGCAAACCCACATGCCCCAACTCTCACTGAAGCAATATGGTGCTTACCACAGCAATTGAGATCGCAAATGCTCTGGAGTTGTAGAAAAGGTGCTTTCTCACCTCTGGTTCTAGCACTGCACACTGAATCAATTTTTTCCACTGGTCAGCTGTCACCTGCATAAGCAACAGCAGCATGGTCATTTGATGTATGCCCAAATGCAATGGACACAATCCCATAACAGCATGAAGTGAGCATCAATTCACTGCCATGCTTTGGACTGTGGTCAAGAAGAGCAATTGGAACTAAGAAATGTGTGAAGGGCTGCTCACCCCACAAAGTGGATCAAGCCGATCCCTTCTGCCGATTCCCCCCCCCCCCTTTCCTCTACCATTCTGCCTCCTCTTCCTCCTCACCAAAGGCCAGCCCACCCGTGAGGCAAAGTGCAGCAACCACCTTAGATGCAGATCCTCAGGGGCAACAGATTCAGCCTCCAAGGAATTCATTGGCCGCTGCTACAGTGGCAGCGGTGGCTGTGGTTCACTCCTTGGAAGCCAGATCTGCTGCTTCCTCACCAGCCTCCTGCCTCACAGTGCTACCTCCACATCAGCTTCTCTGCAGATAGGAAGCATTGCTAGTCTCCCCGCTCCTCTTGTGAGGAAATGATAGGGGTTGCCCCCTGGGTTATGCACTTGCCTGGTTTGATTCAGGGCACACACCCAAACAACAGCCTTTGAGTCTCACTTCAGCTGTCTGGTAAGGTTGATTTGACTCACTGCCTTGTTCCCAATGTAGATCTTTACCCACCCCCCCTTGATCTTAATGGGAATCTCCACTGCCCCCTTCTTCTCTGGTGTGTGTGGGAGGGAGAGAGGTACTTTGTGGTTCACCTCAGGTGCCAGACTGTCTTGGGCCTACCCTGTCCCCATCTTCCTCCTCATGTCCTTCCTCTTCCTCCTGTTCTTTATGACCATGACACCATCCCACCTCCCACTCACCCGCAAAACTAATGTGAACAAAGAAAGAAGAAGAAGAAGAAGAAGAAGAAGAAGAAGTTCCTTAAACTAAGTTGGATAAACTTGGCTTCCATTTGAATCTTGGAGACAACAGGGCTAGTAAGGTAATATTAATAATAATAAATTTTATTTATACCCTGCTGTCCCCAGCCAAGGCCGGGCTCAGGGCAGCTAACACCAAATATATAATACATTAAAAACACAAAATCAAACGATTGATTAAAACACAGCTCAAAATCACAGTAAAATCAATATAAAAGGAAGTGGCAACCCACGAATCACAGCCATGAGGGTCAGAATATTAAATGTTTGCCAGGCCTGGTCACTCGTGCTGGTCCCTTATGGGCCGATAGAAAGCACCAAGGGGGCCACTTAACATACAGGGTTTCATGGGGAAAAGGGGGTCAGACTGGGCCCAGACCAAAGGCCTGGCAGAACAGCTGCATCTTGCAGGCCCTGCGGAAAGATGTCACATCCTGCAGGGCCCTGGTCTCTTGTGACAGAGCATTCCACCAAGCTGGGGCCAGGGCTGAAAAGGCCCAGGCCCTGGTCGAGGCCAGTCTAACCTCCTTGAGGCCTAGGACCTCCAAAGTATTATTATTTGTGGACCATAAGGTCCTCTGCTGGGCATGCTAGGAGAGGCGGTCCCGTAGGTACGAGGGTCCTAGGTAAGTCAAGAGTCCTACTAAGCATAAGAGCATAAGAAGAGCCTTTGTGGAGCAAGCCAATGGCCCACCTTATCCAGCATCCTTTTCTCACAGGGGCCAACCAGATGTCTGTGGGAAGCAGGATTTGATCACAAGGGCACTCACCCTGCCTGTGTTTTCCAGCAACTGGTATTCAGAAGCTTTACTGCCTCCAACTGCCCCATTAATTTCAATAGGAATTAAGTTTAGCTGACAGCTTGGAGTCAAAATAACAATTGCAATAATGGAGGAGGAGGAGGAGAAAAAGAAGAAGAAGAAGAAGAAGACGACGACGACGCAGCAAAAAGTACTAAAAGTACTAATTACTCCTTGCGATAGCAGCAAAAAGTACTAAAAGTGCTAATTACTCCTTGCGATCTGGTTCATCCTGATTTTTTTCCTTGCACAATCAAATTATATTGCATCTGGTGGCTTTTATCTCTGCATGATTCAACAAGATATATGCAACCCTCACCTGAATTCCCATGGTCTTCAATCTCTCTACCCAAAGATTCATATCAAAAAACGTAGAAAAACAGGACTCGTGAGCTGTGAGAACCATAAGCATTTGCCCATTGTGAAGATCTGGAAGGCAACAGTAAAGAAGACTGAGTATAAGCATTGTGGAGTGGCTGTCATGTCATAGCAGTGCATGTGCTTTGTGTGGAATTGGTCCCAGAAAGGATGTGGTATTCTCCAAATGTTCTGCACTACATCTTCCCTGATCTCTGATCATTGGCTATGTACCATTCTGGATATCTTCTGGTCTCCTCTAAGTAGAACCATCTCTCAAGTATTTAATGCATGAGTCCTTCCCAGAAATACAACCATAGATCCTTTAGAAATTAGGAATATAGAAGGATTCTGAGGATACATATTTGTCCATGTAAGTACAGTGGTACCTCGGGTTAAGTACTTAATTCGTTCCGGAGGTCCGTTCTTAACCTGAAACTGTTCTTAACCTGAAGCACCACTTTAGCTAATGGGGCCTCCTGCTGCCACTGCGCCACCGCTGCACGATTTCTGTTCTTATCCTGAAGCAAAGTTCTTAACCCGAGGTCATATTTCTGGGTTAGCAGAGTCAGTAACCTGAAGCGTATGTAACCTGAAGCATATGTAACCCGAGGTACCACTGTAGTAGATTGCTCTGGCCTGGGAGATTTGGAGTTGAATCTCTGATTAGCCATGAATAGGGATGAGCAACTCTTGTCAGTTTGTTTCACATTTTTCCTGTCTAAAGCTCAGTTCTCCAATTTCCACATCAGTTTGCAAATAATAATAATTCTCATGAAAGTTCATTTGCATTTTTGTACATACTTCTCCTAGTATACAAATCGTTTCCCCCGATAAATGCATGCTTGCATGCTATTTTCACTACCCCTGGCCAGAACCTCCTTGACATGATTTTATATTTCCTTGCAGACACAGATAAGTATGTGACCTGGCGGGTAGCACTTTTTGCAACTGCTGCTAGGAAAATTAGAGCAACTTATATAGCCAAGGTAGCCATTAACTGTAATTTATTTATGAATTTATGAATTTATTTGATCCTATCTATTAATTTATTTGATCCTATCTATCTACCTCAGGCTATGCTCTGTCTTTGTGACCACACTCTGAGTATAAATTGTACACTGTATTAATTGATATTGTTTTTAACATTAGTGACCATGTGATGATTTCAGCTTATGAATTTTATTGTTTAATGTTTTTATTTGTACATTGGGGTATTTTCATAGCTTTGTTTAGAGTACGTAATGTTTTAATAATGTAAATGTTTTAAGTCCTTTTTTTAATCAATTCAGTATATTTTCTTTTAATTGTCAAATAATTCTGTGTACATTGCGGCAGCCTTTGGCTATGTGCAATAAAGCTGACTGAGGCTATTTTCACTAATATATGCACTTCTATGCACAGGGTACGATTTTTCTTTGTCTGCATTACTCAGTTTGAGATCTGTGTTGTGAAATTCCATAAAGTGCAAATTTTGGGGGCTGGCTGTGTTTGAGTTAACTTATCATTTTGGAAACTGTGGTTTACGTATGTGTGACTTTAAGTGTGAACTGAATCAAATTTCTCCCCCATCCCTACTGGAAATGCTAAGGATGGAAATTGTTCTGTGTGGAAAGCAGGAACCTCGTCACTGAGCTTTCAGCCCTTCCGAAGAAAAGATTCAGCTTCATAGATTCTTTGACTGGACAGCTAATGGGACACCTTCCCAGAAGTTGTTCAACCCCCCCCCCCATCATCCTTGATCATTAGCCATGCTGGCTTGGGCTGATGGGAACTGTGGTCCCAACAGAATCAGGAATGAGCCAGAGGGCATTCTGTATTCATCGCATGCAGCAATCAGTTCTGCAGCAATTGGTTTTCTTCCAAAAACTATGCTATTTTTCTCTCTGTTCTGCTGTGGTGAAGTTGCATAACTTATGTAAGTTAAGCAATTAATTATGTAGATTATAGAATATATTCTTAGTACGTTATTCCAAGCCATTCATTTCAATGCAAAGGAAACATGATATTTGCAGGTGCTGTAGTTACACCCTGTGCCATAGACCCCGCACTGTATAGTGTGGGGATTCATTTAATGGCCTCCAATATCCCACCCATCTCTATGGTTCTTTGATTCTATGGCAGTCTTTCCCAACGTGGGACCCTCCAGATGTTTTGGACTACAACTCCCATCAGCCCAACCCAGCATGGTTAGGAATGATAGGAGATGCAGTCCAAGACATCTAGAGCGTCTCAGGTTTAGGAAGGCTATTTCTCAGGCAGAAGTATTGTCTCAACCATAATGCACACAGTCCATTTATAGCTGGAGGTACCAGGGACAATTATCTGTATGCAATTATCTGCATACTGCTGTACCATTGAGTTATCATCATCCTTGAAGGAAAAGAGACGGTAAAGGTTGTCCAACAATTTCATAGAATCATAGAATCATAGAGTTGGAATAGACCACAAGGGCCATCGAGTCCAACCCCCTGCCAAGCAGGAAACACCATCAGAGCACTCCTGACATATGGTTGTCAAGCCTCCACCATCATATCGCCCCTTAACCTCCTCTTCTCCAGGCTAAACATGCCCAGCTCCCTTAGCCGTTCCTCATAAGGCATCGTTTCCAGGCCTTTGACCATTTTGGTTGCCCTCCTCTGGACACGTTCCAGTTTGTCAGTGTCCTTCTTGAACTGTGGTGCCCAGAACTGGACACAGTACTCCAGGTGAGGTCTGACCAGAGCAGAATACAGTGGCACTATTACTTCCCTTGATCTAGATGCTATACTCCTATTGATTTCTGGAGCAGGGAAGGGGGAATAGCCTACTGATCCTCCAAAAGCCATCACTGAGGTATCATATTGAACTGATCGTGCAATGGCTGCCATAAATTTTACCACATTATTCTTTTGTTTTAAATTAGGGTTACCAGACGTCCCCGGACCCTTTCCTAAAATAAAGCATGAAATCCCCCCCCCCCCAAAAAAGTGTCCCTGGATTCCTTGAAAAAAATCTGGTAACCATATTTTAAATTGCATTTGTTTAAATGTGAAACCTGGTAAAGCCCAGTCCATTAAAGACACTACAGTGCATTAAAATATACCTAAATATCAACACAAGGCGAATCATGGATGGAAATTCTTTCTCTCGAATAGTTTCTATGGGCTCCTCCAGACAAGCTATTCATTGAGTATTCATTTTGATTTGCTTGCAATGACATACCTTGGGATCTCAAATTCCTGTGGTGCCCTGTGCAATGCCAAATTCAGTGCCCCCCCTTGCCTTCCATTCTACATCATAGTTGCAGCACCCCCTATGGCGCTTCCATGCTCTGCACCCAGTGCAACTAAACCAGTTGCACTCTCCTAAATCTGCCTTTGTTGCTTGCTCAGAGCTTGCACAGAGGATAAATTATATCCAACTCATTCTGTTTGGTTTGTGGTTATACAACAATGAGCATTCACCCTTCATTCATCCTGATTTGCTTGTGCAGTGTTTAAGCGTCTTCCAATTATTCATTCATTTATTTCATTCTTTTCTCCTTCACAAAATATCTGTTTCTTTTCCTAAAGTGGATTTGCTACATTGGGAAAACAAACCCCTAAATCAGCTGCAATTGCACATATCTAAATTTCCTTGTTTGAGTTTTAATCCCTCCTGCAAAACACTGACAGTCTGGATGTGACCCATGTTTAGTTCAGTGTGTGTTGACTATTCTACACCTCATTTTTGGCAATCAACAGTGCATTCATCTACATTACCTTCCTTCCAGTAGTCTGAATGTTCCTCCCCTTGGGTCTGACAGTAAGACACGGAGAATGGTAATTCGTCTTCCTTAGACATGTCCACTTGCTTTTTCCAACAAGCCATATTGCAGAGCAGTGTCACTCAAGGATTTCAGAATCAGATGGAAAATCCTGCTTGGCAGGGGGTTGGACTCGATGGCCCTTGTGGTCTCTTCCAACTCTATGATTCTATGATCTAGCTTTCTGCATCCACATCTTCCACCTGGAAGTTGCTCTGTCCTAGGAAACACCAAGCTAATCATGTGGTATCTGATCTGAGAGGTGGTCGAGGGTTGCAAGTGGAGGCCAAGCAAGCTCAAGATGGGTCCTGAGATGGAAACCTACTTGTCTGAGCTCTCAGTAGAAGATCTGTTGCAGAGTTCTGCCCCTGTTACTTCACATCCTCCTCCTTTCATGAAGCTTCATTGAGTCACTATCTGAAGCACTGAAGCAATGTTATATACTCATCAACAGTGGGTGGAACGAGACTTGGCAAGAGTCCCATGCATGTATGCAACATAGGTCCTGCATTTGCCAACCAAGGGGAAATGCAAGTTATGTCATAATCCAATTACAGGGCCCTCTTTTTCTGCTGCACTTTCAGAAACTCAGCCTGTCAATGTTTTGTCTTCTCTGCTGTTTTCTCTTTGTTGAATTTCTTTTTCTCAATTCACACACCTAAACACACATACACAAACATGTACAAGTCATTAAGGCACCATGAGTGGGGAGTGGAGGCTGAAACAAAATGCTGCAATGTAGAGAGCTGCTGTCAGCAGGGTTGGTGCCCATTGAGATTAGTAGGGAGGGAGGCTGAGAAGCCAGCAGTAGGTGGAGCCTGAGCCAATGACAGACAGAGCTAACTCATTCTAGATTTGATCTCATCCTATTCTCTTCACAGCTCTATAATGGCAGCACTGAGAATAAGGAGGAGCAGGCTAACAGCTAAGCTAACTGTCCATCAGCTGGACTGTTTGTAAATAAGAAGGAAGGCAGGTGGCAGCTGACTAAGGACAGAATGAGGCTGATGGGACAGCACCCATTACCCCTTTTAGACCAGACTCCACTGGCTGCTGTTCAGGGTTTTGCTTTGTTTTCCCTGGAGTTAAAACATAGGCTCTACCACTGGAGACTAGTCCATGGGAGTGAATGGGACTTTCCTCTACCAACTATGGTCTGTTCCCAATCAGACAGCTGCCATCTGTTTGTCTGCCTGCCTTCATCCTTACTACTAGCCAGGGGGTGGCCTTAGCTATCAGCTCCCACCTCATTATTCTCAGTGCTGCTTTTGCAGAATTCAGGATGGGGACAAAATCAGAATTAGCCAGCTCAGCCTGTCATCGGCTCTGGAGCCACTTACTGTTTGAATTCCTTGCCTTCTGCCCTATCAGTCCCAAAGGGCATCAACACCCTTTCCCATGATATCCCACACCCTTTCCCCTTCACAATCATCATGTTAAGAAAACAAACACTCAGCATTATTTCACCACAGAGTATGCTCAGTCCTCAATGGATTGTTTTAGGTTCCCACAACCCCTTGTGGGTCTGTCCGTCCCACTAAATATTTTTGGTACTTATGCTGATTCTTCCCTGTGCATGTACAATACCCCTTCTGGCTACATAATTATTGACACTTGGAGAATGCATTTCTGTTAGTATATAGCAGGGGTGGTGAACCGATGGTCCCCCAGGTGTTTCTGGACTACATATCCCATCATCCCTGATTATCAGTGATACTGGCTGAGGCTGATGGTGGCTGAAGTCCAATAACAAAAAGGCTACTGGTTCTCCATCCCTGGGATATAGGGTGCAAACAGGTCATGTACCCCTAATCAGGGGGTCCATGAGTTGATTGAGTCAACCAAGTTGAGGACCACTTGCCACACCCTTGATCTGGTCCTGAATTAATTTTGGGAAGGGGCTAATGTTTAATTACATATGGCTGGGAGGGGGGGGGAGGAGAAATTTGATCTCTTTCTGCCTCACCACTCTTGACCAACGGCAGGGATGGGGGTCAGTTCTTCAGGGTGCTCCACAAGCAGGTTCTCTGAAAAGCCATTTTCAAAGGGAAATCCTGTGGAAAGCAGGGGTGGCACCTCCTTTGAAGAGAGGCACAGCCCCTGCATAATGTTCTTTTGCAAACTCCTGCTCTAGGTGGAGGCCTCTTGCAAAGGATCTCCGTGCACCACGCAGGATTGATGCCTCCACTGATGGATCCTGTGTGCTGCTGCTTCAGGAACAGGTCTCATGCAGGAAGGACTGTCAGGTGGCAGACACCTACCTTTCCCCAGAAAGACACAGCCCATGGTCAGGGTGGGGTTATTGTGGGGGGTTTCCCGCCCAGTGCCTGCCTATCCTCCCTGTCTGACATCCTATAGCCTGATGGCCATGGATGCCATCCGACCCAACCTGTAGCGATCCATGGCTGTACCGAAGTCACCCAAATATGGCTGATCTGGGTCATGCATCAGCCAAATCTGTTGCACAGCCCTCGGTGCAATCCATAGTCTGCACTCTTTCACTTGTGAGTCTCGTTATGCGTTGCAAACCAGAAACACAAGACCCCACTTGTACAAAAAATGAAGAAAGAATATGGGCTGCATACCCTTGGTTCTCAAGGTCCTTTGGTTCCATGGATTTATCCCCAGTGCCCCCTACCCTATAAAGAGCATTATTCAGAATAGTGGTGTGCACAAGCCACTAAGGAAGATAATATCACAATGACATTCAAAGCAGCAAGCTTTTATTCATTTAAAATCCAGTTAAAACTATCCAGTTTAATTAACTCAACCAAACTGATGAACTTGATCCAGTCTTACCAGCTTTTCAAAGCCTGGTAGTCATTTACACCTCCAGTGTACACACACACACACACACACACACTCACACTCCTTGGCCCTAGGGAATCCTACCTCCTACCTCCACTTTGGGAACCACTGCTCTATACTATTAAATTCATTTTCGCTTGTCTTTTATATGTGGCTTGTACCTAGCCCGCTATGATTGCATCAGTGGCATGTTGCACAATACACCCAACAGAAACAGAAACAAGAAAAACTTGGGAATTTTTGATCATCTCTCCTGTAACCATCCACCCAACCATTACTCAACCACTTGCTGGGAATTATGAATGAGAAGTTGGACTAGCTTTCCATCCTCAGAGGGCCCTTGGGGTAGGAAGTGCACTCCCTTCTCCTTCATCATTAAAATAATCTAGGTCTCTTGTGCATGAGTCAGCTTCTTCATGTGCTGCAGTAAAAAACAAAGACAACAACCTATGGAAAATGTGTGTGTGTGTGTGTGTGTGTGTGAGAGAGAGAGAGAGAGAGAGAGAGAGAGTGCTTACATTGCCGCCTCCTTCTGCTGCTGTGCAGAACTCCGTCATAAACATCTGGTCCTCTTCCAACCAGGAAGGAGCGTTAAAGATCAAAACGCTGTAAGGTTTCCATAGAATTGCAGGATTGTTTAGATTGGGAGGAAGCAGGCAAAAAATAAGGAAAGTCTTGCTGAATGCCAACCATAATAATTTTCTCAGCTCAGACCAGCAAGAAAGCTTAGTGACTGCAAAGGAATGCGGTCATGTGTTCCTCAAATCCTGTGGTTTGGCTTCCAAAGGGGCCCTCTTGATAGTTCCACCACCCTCGGATATTAAGGGGGTGGCAGCCTGGGAAAAAGGCATTCTTTGTGGCAGCCCCTAAACTGTGGTATTCCTTCCCCCATACAGGTGCATCTGGAGCTTCCATTATGTAGTTCTTGCTTCTTTATCTTTCTTTATTTTGACACTTGGGTAGAGACTGGTTCAGGTCAAATTTAAAGGCAATTCTACCTAATTCATATTTCTCCAAACAACACAAACTGGAACACAAGAAAAGCCCTGCAGGATCAGGCCAAAGGCCCACCTAGTCCAGCATCCTCTTCTCACACTGGCCCCTCCCCACTCACCCACACTTTGTAGCCTAAAGTAGTATAGAAGATACAGATTATGGCTCTCAATTTCTCTTGGTTGGAAGGGCAGGGTTCCTCTGAGTGGATCCTTAAATGGCAAGGAGAGCTGCTATCTTGTAATTAATTGTGGCAATTAATCTGTAATTAATCTATGTCAACAACTATGACCATTTCAGCTTTTCCTTTACGACCTGCTTGGAAGCAACCATTGCAAACCTACAAGCATCCAGCAAAGTTCTGCAGCACTTGTTTATCTGCCTGTGTCAAAGCTTTTTGCTGTTCTGTAATGTGGATAAGCTGCGCTGACTTTGTGCCCTTCTACAGATTTTTCTTATTATTGTCTGAAGGCTGAACATAGAAGAGAAATCCATGGCTTCCTTAACAGGAGACACATCTCAGCTTCAAGAGGCTTGGCCTGCAAATCCTCACCTTTTTTTCTACTGGATCTTTTTCAGGGCCTCCTGTCGCCTCTTGCTGGGCAATCTTAAATCCTCTGTGAACGGCTGCATATGAAATCAGTAGTGTTATTTTTAGCTCTCCTCTGGCTCTCCTGTGCTTTAACAGCACACAAATCCCCAAAACATAGTGGGAGGCTCTTTTCAGCCTGAGAGCCACATTCCCTTCTGGGCAAACCAATTGAGGTCCACATGTCAGTGTTGGGTAGGGCCAGAGGAAAAATGGATGGAACAATGAATGTAAATTTTATCTTTGTGCCTTAGCGTAGTTTGTACACACATTCACACAGATCTTTATATCCTCCCTCCAGATAAGCAAGAGGCAATACTGAGCCAGATGGACCAATTGTCTGACTTGCTATATGGCAGCTAAGTGAAATCCCACACAACTCAAGCCAGCTTTGCAATGTCTCTCCATTCCTTTGAAAGCCTCATTTGGCTTGTTTTTCATTAATCACAGCTTGTCACCAACACACTCTGGTTGGTCTTAGGGGTGCCACCTTGGGGGTGGGTGCTGAGCTCTTTGGGCCCCTGAATAATATTTCAGGGAGGGGAGGCTGAGCGTTGACATGTGGCTTCTGTGGCCAGCTTCTTCTCCTCCTGCTGCAGCGGAAGGAGGCCCTGGCTCTTCCCGATGTCGCACTGAGCATTGTGCACATGACATTGCGCATGGCATATGTAATGCTTGGGACACTCAGCACACAGGACATCACACACACTATGTTCTGCACGATGCCAGAAGGAGCCAGGGCCTCTTTCAGCAGCAGCTGCAGTGAGGAAAAGCCAGTGCTTGGGCTGCTCAGTGCTCATCACTTGGGATGCTCAACATGCACCGCTGAGGGTGCTCAGCATGCAAGTGACTTCACACACACAAGCAACGCAAGTGCCAAGTGTCGCACATACAACACCAGTTGCCCCAATCTGCTTCATAAGTAGGAGTGTCTGGTTGGTCTTCACCATGACCAGTTTGAAAGTACAGTGGTACCTCGGGTTACATACCCTTCAGGTTACATACGCTTCAGGTTACAGACTCCGCTAACCCAGAAATAGTACCTTGGGTTAAGTACTTTGCTGCAGGATGAGAACAGAAATAATGCTCCTGCGGCATGGCGGCAGCGGGAGTTCCCATTAGCTAAAGTGGTGCTTGAGGTTAAGAACAGTTTCAGGTTAAGAACGGACCTCTGGAACAAATTAAGTACTTAACCCGAGGTACCACTGTAGCCAAATTCAAACCATGGATTGTGAAGCTGGCTTGTTTCAACAGGCAATAGTTAAGATTAACCAGAGTTTATTACTTGAATGCAGTGTTTGGGGTTAGGAAAGGTGTAGTACCTCTGGTGAAGGACAAGTCATGCTCCTTCTGGGATCATCTGCTCACCTTTTGTCCCCACCCTGCACTCAGCTCTCACCTATAGTGGCCACACCTCAGGAAATGGCTTTGACTGAGCAGCTAAAGCAGGTGAGGGTAGCCAATAATTCTCAAACCATTGGTGAGTTAGGGACTACCCCTGCATGCAAAGACAAGCTCTGGCAGACTGAGTGGATGAGACAAATAATGGATCTACCGGGGGTCAGCAAACTTTTTCAGCAGGGGACCGGTCCACTGTCCCTCACACCTTGTGGGGGGCCAGACTATATATTTTTTTTGGGGGGGTGAACGAATTCCAGAGATGCATTTTAAATAAAAGGACACATTCTACTCATGTAAAAACACGCTGATTCCTGGACCAGATTGAGGTGATTGGGCCGGATCTGGCCCCCTCACCTTAGTTTGCCTACCCATGGTTTAGGTGGTAGATTCTGCACATGCTGTAGAGGGAAGTGAGTGGCAGATGGGACTTATCAACCTGGGAAGGTAGCCCGAACAGAAATAAAACTCCTCCTAAACCTCCACTGCCTTGCAGCTATATTCATTCAGGAGAAAACGTACGGGAGTAAACTGTGAGAAAAATATACAGTGGTACCTCAAGTTACATATGCTTCAGGTTACTGACTCCACTAACCCAGAAATAGTATCTCGGGTTAAGAACTTTGCTTCAGGATGAGAACAGAAATCGTGCTCTGGTGGCGCGGTGGCAGCAGGAGGCCCCATTAGCTAAAGTGGTCTTCAGGTTAAGAACGGACCTCCAGAATGAATTAAGTACTTAACCCGAGGTACCACTGTATACCCATTGCCTTGTGGGACATATTTAGGAGAAGAAAGACTAAGGAATAAACTCTACACAAATCCAGAGTGGAGACCCTAAGACAGTTGGGTGGTGCCATGTATGCCTCCTTCTGGCAACTCCTGCAGCCAAGCTGGTTCCAAACGTATTGCTCTGCTTTCCTCTGGACCACTTCAGTGACACCAAGTGGGGGTCTTGTCGTCTGGGCAGCCCAAGCCCTCCAAACTCATTGCCCAGGCTTGTGCTTCAGAAGGTTCACTTTGGCGCTGCTAATGCAGCAAAAACAACACAAGAGGCAACAGTTGCAAATTACTGGTCTCCGCAGCCACAGCAGGCGCTGCAATCCCCCTGTGGTTTGACTTCACCCCAAGAGGCACACTTGAGACAGACAGATGCCAACATTTGTTTGAACATGGCTCATGGGTCATTATGTCTTTTCATCAAACTATTGGAACAAGCCACAAGTATTTCAGTATTTCTGCTTTAATGTTTTGCTAGATTCTTATTGTATTTTGATGCTATATACTGATTTTTTGCTTGAGATTTTTTGCTTGTAACTTGTGTGAACCACTTAAGAGATTATATTATAATAAGCAGTACAGAAGTTAGTAAAATGAATCAGTGATCAAGGTTATAAGTATTTTAAAAAAGCAAAGTGATTATTAACAAGCTACTTTGAGCCACCACCCACAAAAGACAGCAGGTGGTGTTGAATTGTTTTTTTACAGCATAAGGTCAAACTGGGACATGCTTTTATTACCAGCTGATGACGCCATACTCCCAGCAATGGCTTTGAACACACTGCCCAACCAGCAATGTCAACTCCATATATAAATGAACAAATATAGGCCCATGAAAGATTTGGAGCCATAATAGAAAGCGGACACCAGCAACAGAATAGGGAAGTCACTAAAGGAACAGGAAAAGCCAGCATATTAAATGCCATTCATAAAATCTCATGTGGCACCATGAGATCTCTTTCTGTCTCATACACACACAGAAAGAGAGAGAGAGAGAGAGAGAGAGAGAGAAAGAGAGAGAGAGAGATGAATGGGGCATTCCATGCCCAATTCTGGCCAACTGCTTTGTCAAACTTCACAGCAGCAGCAGAAGCCCTTTTTTTCCAGCTGCCACTCCTACTATGTATTTTGCTCACACAATCCACAGATGGGGCAAAGGTCACCCTTTTAGATGGCATTAAAAGGGGATTAGACAATTTTCTGGAAAATAATGACTACTGGTGATGGCTGTATACCAGGTGCACGGAACACACATCAGGCCTAGCCAGCACTGCCAAGGATGCTGGTTGTAGTTCAGCAGCAACTCAATGAGGATGAGGTTGAATGCTTCTGAATATTAGTCACTAGGTAACAAGAGTGAGAGCCCCCTCTAGGAAGCTTGTTTGCTGGTGGGAGCTGGCGATGGACAGAACAAGATGTTAGACACACCTTCAGTCTGATGCAAGGCTCTCCTGTGTTCTAACATGCATGGGATGCTAGACTGACCCAGAACATTTTGTGCACTGGCATCTGCCCAAATGCAGAATATAAAGAGGTAAGAGCCTACTAATGTTATTTATGCAACTCCTGTCTGACTCTTCAGCTGACACCAGATGGCTCAGCAAAACAGAAACTGATTCACTGCACACTGACTTGGTGAAGGCAGTAGTGATAACTCCCTGTTGCTTCTGCAAAACGTCTGCAGAGCTTCTCCTCCCACCCCACCCAACCAGACTTCTGGCACGATGAAATGACTCGAGACCAAAGACTAAGTCTATCCTCATATGCAGTCACCTGCTTGGTGCTAGGATAGAGTAGGCCTTCTTTGGTTCATTTTTTTGTTTCTTTTTGCAACAGGCAAAAGCAGCACTTTAGCAACACAGGAAGATTCCTTACACCAACTCTGATCATTGGTGCATCTAGCTTAGTAGCTAGATGACGGGCAGCAGCTCTCCAGGGTGTGAGACAGGGACAGCTTCCCAGTCCTACCTGGAAATGCCAGGGATTGAACATGAGACTTTTTGCATGCAAAGCAGATGCTTTGTCAATTTGGGCTGGGCAGTATCAGCTTTTCAACATTGCAGTCTGGCAATATACCGTGATGTTGAAAAAATAAGTTGCACCGATCTCAGCCCATGAGGTGTTGGGTGAAGCTGCCCCAGCTCTCACTGTGGGAGTTGGGGTGGTTTCACCCCAGCGCCTTGCGGTCTGAGGTCAGTGCAACTTACCATTGCCACACTGCAATGTTGAAAAGTAGCTTGTTTGCACGGCTCAGCAGGGGTGCAGGAGGGCTCCTGATCTCCAGCTGTGCCAGCCCTGCTGCTGCCACCGCTGGGCAATCCTTTAACTCAAGGGTTGGCAACCTAAGTCCCATGGGCCACAAGCGGCCCATGGGGGTCCTTTAACCGGCCCATGGACCCCCGCCACCTGCTCAGTTGGTTCCTGTGCACAACAATAAACCAGCATGGAGCAGAGCGGGGACCGCCTTCTGCAACGCTGCCCGGCTTCCCATTGGCTGCAGGAAGCTTCTGCAGCCAATGGGAAGCTGCGCACGCCTCCTCCACGCAGGAAATAGCATTTGTGCATGCGTGTGTGCGCACTCCGGCCCACTGTAGCGTCTGCGGGACTGTGAACTGGCCCAAGCCACAAAAACTTTGCTGACCCCTGCTTTAACTTCTTGACTGAGGGGAGCAGCAACTCTTGACTCACTCCAGCGGGTGCTGCTAGCAGAGGGACTCAGGAACGGTGGTGGTTTCACCAGCGATAAACCACTGAGTGAAGCCAACATCACGGTCTACTCCCGATACCTGTCCTGGGCGATATACTGATATATCATCCAGACCTTCTGTCAATTAATTATGACCCTTTGGCTGCAGGTTCCCTTCCCCTACAATTCACAGAGCTCAGATGAGGTGCAGCAGTTGCCATAGGGAACCTGTGGCTCTTCAAGTATTGTGAGACTCCAATCTGAATATGTCACAGTCAGCACAGCCATTGATCAAGGATGAGAACTGCAGGTTCCACCACTGCCAGCACAAGCTCTAAGTTTAAAAGCATTCTTTAAATTATGTTTATGACTCACGAAGGGTCTGAAAGTCTAATTGTTTTACTCAAACTGGCTGGATTTCAGTAGGATATGACATGAACTGGCTAAGCCATGTTTTAATATAATTAAGTTTTCATCCATGAGATAAAATCAGCTCTTCAGGGCTTTCTATGCACCCCATGGAAATCACCTGAGGCTGAGCTCCTTCTTAAGCTACCCCACCTCACTGGCCTCAATGTGCAACCTCCTTGATTGCTTTTGCTGTGCAGGAATGTGTCCCTGAACTGTGACGATGCCTCCTGCTTGCTAGATGAATTATGGAGATTTTGCACACCTTGGATTGTGCATGGACCAGATACGAGTAGAGCAATTGATGTGGCTTAGCAGATACATAAGACAAGAGTCACATCAACTGCCTTACTCACATCTGGTTCTTGTGGCAGCCTGCAGACCTGGGAAGGTGACTTACAAGAGAATACCACCGTTGAAATGACAAAAGCACCCACCCACTCATTCAGTTAACCAGAATCCTATGTCAGATGTGTGCGGGGGGGGGGGGGGGGAGATGAGAGAGGAGTAATCATTTTAGTGTAATGGCACCTATCCTTTGGAATTCCTTTCCACTGCAAATCAGAGATCCATCACTTTTATACTTATTCTTATTGGCACCTATGTGTTTCTTGTCCAACAAGAGTTTTGCACAAAGCTCTTTATCCCAGTATGTATCTCCACGGAAACTGAAAATGCTTCTACATATGGAATTGCTCGTTTGTGTATACAGAATTGGTTTTTTACTGTGGCATTGCTTTAAAACATTTTATGGGAAGCAATTCATAAATTGAATGAAATGAACACATTTTAATCCAATCACAGATTAAGTAAGACTTTTACTTTTCTTCAAACATTTGTAAGGGCAGGATTCTAGTTCAAGTTAAACAGGAAGATATACAGAGTATAGCTGTTCAAACAGAATCTACTTCAAGAAAACACACCGTCACAAGTCATTGGACTAGTCTGTACGGTAAGACTCACAACTCTTTATGAACACAACTTCCTCCCTCTGCTGGTGTGAGCTTGTCATTGGCCATAGCACCAGGCCCACACATTTCCAGTTTTAAGAGGTATACAGAAGATAGCATAGGAGATCTCATCCTTCCTAACTTTAAAATACTTCATGGGGACAGAGTGCGCAATACTTATCACAAGTCTTACAATATTACCCTTCCATCATAATGCACTTTTGAGACATGTAACTTGTATATATGTATCTTTGGATGAGCTCCAAAAATGCTACAAAAGGTTCTCAGGAGGTTTTAGAAAGAAGAAGCAAAAAGATTATCTACAACTCTCTGAAATAAGTTAAGATCTGTTACAAAAGGAGGGGCACAGCTAGAGTCGGTATTGCTTAATACTTCCTGAATGCCAAAACACTCCCCCCGCCCCTATCCATTGATGCGGTAGTTCAAATGGATTTCTGGCTTGATGTCACAGACTAAGTTGAGCAGGCTAGTCAGCACCTCCTCCCTGTTCTTCTGGAAGTTGTTCTGGAGAATGGTCATCTTCTCCTGAGTCTCCTTTTCCACCTCAGTGGTGGAACTGCCATGGGAACCAAGAGCCTGAGGCAACAAGGGGGAAAAATGTTTATTCAACAAGCTGTAATGCCGAAAAGTACATTTCATACCAGAAGGAATTCCATGTCTTTTCTAGGATTCTTCAGTGCCTTGGTCCAGAACAATTCTATGCATATCTACTTAAAACCCACTGATCTCAGTAGCTTTGCGTATGTGGCCCTCCAGGCTAGGGTGGGGACTTTCAGTCCTCCAGATGCTGCTGAATTGCAACTGCTTTCAACCACAGCAAGCATGGCTAGAGGGCCAAAGTTCAGAATGTCCCAGGTTCAGTCCCTGAATTCCCAAGTTAGGTATGGCAAAAACTCCCTGTCTGAAACCCTAGGGAGGCAATGCCAGTCAGTATAGACAAGTCTGGGCTAGAGGGACTAGTGGTCAAGCTTCATAGGCTGCCTGAAACATGCCCTTCCTGTAATACCGTGGTACCCCCGGTTGCGGACAGGATCTGTTCCGGAGGTCCGGCTGGATCCCAAGCTTTTTGCAACCCGAGAGACCGCTTCTGTGCACACACGCACGGCGGTAGAGCACTTCTATGCATGTGTGCGTGGCAAAAACCCGGAAATATACTTCCGGGTTTGCTGCTTACGTATCCCGAAGTTTACGTAACCAGAGGGATACGTAAGCGGATGTACGACTGTATAATGAAAGGAGAGAAGTTACCCAAAGTAAAAAAAAAATACAAAACATAAGAGTTGTAATTTTAAACATGTTGGTACAAATGACTGGAAAATCCATATTCTGAGCAAGTACTGTACTGAACTTCAACTGCTGTTGACAGCATTTTAAAAATAATGCTGCAAGAGAATGGTGAGAGAAAGTGACCTAGCACAGGTCCTTTTTACTATTAATCAGTTGCAAAGAGGGACTCCCGACTAGTACATGTTCTCAACCTTGCAGCAAACACAATTCTCCTTTTCTGTGAAACTGTTAAGTTACAAGGAACATGCTCTCATTTCCATCTAGAAGCCCTAACTTAAAAATCAAAAATTAGAAAGGTGTATAAATACTCTATGTATATGTGTGTGAGTGCATGCCAGTTTAGCTTTCTAGGCTGGAGTTGAATGGGGGTCTGAAGAAGAGTGTATCATAGAACTGGGAGGAAAGGCAGCCAGAATGATCAGATGGTTAGAATAACTTTTTAAGCTTAGGGGATGAATTGACAGGGGGGAAGAGACAGAAAATGTAAGTTGAATAACACACGGTGTGAAGGAAAGTGGCTTCCCTGCAAAATTCCATTCACCCCAAAAAACCTTAGGGCCAAAAATTGGGCAGGATGGAGAAAAGAAATTCAAATTCCACTGCTTTAAGATACAGCAAAGGCCACTGTCTTCAGAAAGAAGTTAGGACATATCCACTGAGTGAAGAGCGGTCTAGATTGTTGGGATGATGACCCTGTGCCCTTCAGATGTTGCTGGATTACAACTCATTATCAGCCAGGGAGATGAAATCCTAACAGCATCTGCAGGGCCACAGGGTCTTAATCTCTGCACCAATAACTGCTGTTAAATCAGTTTTATCCCAGACTTCCAAGAATCACCACAGGGGCAGGTAGCAAATCTGAGCAGAGAAGAGCAGAGAGGAGTGAAAAGAAAATCTTAGCTAGTATGGAAATCTAACCAACCGCTGCTTCCTTGGCTTTGAAATCCTTCTCCCTCTGCAGGCGGTACTGCTCAATTTCAGCTTGAGCTTCTTCTTTCGCTTGTTTCAACCTCCGGTTCTTTCCTTTTTATGGGGGGAAGGGGGAGAAAAAAAGAGAAACAGGAGTGCTCAGATATCGGAGCAGTTAAGAACTGTAAACTGATTCAGTTAAGTTGCTCTGCTGTTTTCAGATTTTAGCAGGTGGTGCAACCACCTATTAAAGAAGTCAAGGGCTATTTATTATTTACTTTCCTCCAGAAAGCACAAGGTGGTCTGCATGGTTGTCCTCCTCCTCATTTTATGCTTGCAACAACCCTGCAAGGTGGGTTAGGCTGGGAGGAATGACAGGCCTGTGACAAGTCTGTCCAGTGGCTGACTGGGGTTTGAACTCTGGTCTCCCAGATCCAGCACACTCTAACCACCACACCATACAGGCAAAAGTGAAGTACTTATTTGAATGCTGTGGAGCTGTGACGTCGATTCAGACACACTTATAGCCCCAAAAGGTTGATTCACCCTGACATAACATGTGTGTATGTCTCTTGCTACAGTTATGTACACTGTGTGTGCAATCTTTAGAATGCCACAGGTAGCCTTGATAACCTAAAGCATGCATTCATGGGTAAAGAATATAGGGCAGTCACATTACAGGGCAGTGATGATATTCACTGTGTACAAACCAGGAAGATAACTTCAGTATGGCCTACATAGAATTACCTTTGAAGACAGTTTGGAAACTGCAACCGGTCAAGAATGCAGCTGCTAGGATGTTAACGAGAGATGGTACCTTGGAACACACAACACTGATATACCATCTACACAGGTTACCATTTTTGTTTCCATATTCAATCAATCCAAAATACTGGTTTTGAGCTTGCGTGATCCAGAAAATAATTTTCAGTAGTGGTGTCCCACCTCTGGAGCTCTCTGCCTAGGAAAGCTTGTTTGGCAGTCCCATCTCTTGTATTTTGGGCACCATGCAAAGACTTTTTTTCAATTCATTCTAGCTTTTCACAAAGCTTAGTTTACCAAATAGCATTAAACTGTATTACAGACTCACAGAATTGTAGAGTTGGAAGGGACCCCAAGGGTCATCTAGTCCAACCCCCTGCAATGCACAACAGGAGGAGGAGGAAAGGAAATTCTATGCAGACTGCCAAACAAGTAGGGTGCTAGATGTGAGTTTCCTAAGGAAAGGCCTCGGGCTTCACACCTCAGCCCCCCTCTACCTCTGCAGCTTTGGGGCAGCCACGGTTGGCTGCTGGGTTCCCCCACTCTGGAAGTAACTGGCCCCAGACACCAGTGTGTGTTTTTTGGGGAGGGTGGCAGAAGGGGAGATCTGCACTTCACACACCCAGGGTCTAGAAAGATCCACCGTGAAGTTGTCTTGTACAGTTGTTAATTTCTCCTCCCTCATAAGCCCTAGAACATATTTATGGGGCATGCAGGGAGGGGAATTTCCAACGCACAGCCAAAAGTGCTTGTGCTAGCAGAATTGTTTAGCTGTGTAACATTTCCTCACACTTTTGTACACTTGGTTTGCTGCATTGAATATTCTGTCTCCTCCTAGAAGGGCACGATACAGATACGCAAAATATATAGCTGAACTTGCAATACATGTCAAGAAACTTGGAACATGACACTTGTAGGCCAGCCCCATGATGTGTGAACCCAACTAAGTTTTTGAACATTTGGGGCTGACTGGAAGCGACATCTTTAATCAAGGCTTGGGATTTGTCACAGTTTCCAACATGCAGATTAACCAGACACTTGCTTGTTACACTGTCTTTCGGGCACATGACATGCTTCCACTGGTCTGACAAGCCAGCAAGTTCCTTCCTCCAAGCAGTCATGTTGGGAAAGATTCCAGGTATTTCCACACGGAAAAATAGTATATAAAAAAGTGGATTAATTCAAATAAAGTAATTTTAGTTGAGCAGAAGGCTCCCGATTCCCAATAGACAAGACACTACAGCATATTACGTTTCTAGTCCAAGTCCCTAAGTGCATGCCAAGCTTTTGTTCAATCATTGAAGGATTACACAGCACATGACTTTGCAGACCATCTGCCCACCACAAACAACTGGCAATCTGCAGGCTAAAATTTGTTTGCACTGAGTAAACTAGCTTATGCAAAAGATTGCCCAATGCATCCAAAAGTGGAAGCTGCGCTTGGAGCCAAAAGCAAGCCCCAGCCCAAACTTGATAACCTTTTCTTCCTGACTTTATTGTTGCTTCACTCCTGTGCTACTGTTCTACTAAGATTAGCCAAATGTTCTGCAGAGACCCTAAAAAGCATGCATACATACACCAAGTTCCCCTGTGTCACACCAGTTCTACCTGCAGTGTTTGGGCTCCTTCAGTAAACAGGTCCTCCACTCTGCCATCCTGGACTTTGCTGTAAAATAGGGTTGCCATACACCTAGAATTTCATGAGCATATCCAAAACAATGCAGTCGGAAGCAGTGACCGGGAAGAAATTGCTAAAAATTGCAGAAACTGCTTAAAATGTCCAGGAAAATGGCATCTGATGTCAACCTTTTGGGGCTATTTTCATATTTTAGTAAGGGGCACAACCACCTATGAAAGAAGTCAAGGGCTATTACTATTTACTTATTGCACCTCTACCTTTTCTCCAGAGAGCTCAAGGTTGCCTCCTCCTCATTTGCCCAAACAACTGTCTGGATTTTCACTGTTTGAAATATGGCAGCCCTATGTAAGAGACCACAGCCAGGCATCTCCAAAATGCACACAACCACACCTCTTCTACTGAAGACTCGGCCTTTTTAAATGTTGTAATTGTAGCCCATTTTCTCTCTTATAAACATACATTCTTCAGTAACCCCAATCCATCCTTTTCCTTCCCCACAGGACCCACCAAAACCTACCTAACACATCAGCACTTTTTCAAACACAGATGTCTAAATAAGGATGAAATTATGTAGCAAAGAGATAACGCTTAAAAAAACCCCCTTCCTTTTTAACATGGAAGGAAACTATTTAGGGGGAACCAACAAAACCAGAAAACAGAAACACTTTCCCCCTCCTGTTTTCACTGGTAGGGGTGGAGTGGGACAGAAGAAAAGTGAAGAGGGAAAAGGCACATAAGGAAGCATAGGGCTGGAGGGGACAAATGTGTAAGAAAGCAAAGGGGCGACGGAAGCATTGGGGAGACTTCGTGGGTAAGGAGGAGGAAATGGGGGACATAACGAGGCAGGGGAAACACAGACATGAGAGAGCCACAGAAACATGGACACAGAAAAGAGGAGAAGGAAATTTTTATTTCTTTTTAACTCCCAAGTAAATAACCCTAGTCTACACATACTAAGCTGTGATCTCGCATAAGGTTTACCTGGGTGGTGCCACAGGTCTGGCAGCATCCCAGAGCCCTTGCACCGCCCTCCAAAAGTCAGACAAAATGGCCGAACCAGTAATCTTTCATAAAATGGTGCCTTTGCGAGGTTGACGCCCCAAGTGGATTTTCTCAATTATGCGCCAACTCAGCTCAGCGCCGGTGCAGAGAAACTGCTAGTAGCGCTCAGGCTCTGGGAAGGAAAATTCAGGGTTCTGGCAGGGTCCTAGAGCCCTTCCCTATTTCTGAAAGCTGGGCAATTAATAGGCTTCTGGTGCCTGAGCTCTAGCAGCATCCCACTGCCCAACCAGTCAGACAAAATGGACGGACTTTGTAATCTTTCATAAAATGGCGCCTGTGTGAAGCCAGTATCTGGTGCCCCCACATAGATCTTATCAATTATGGATCTTATTAATTTTGAACCACCTCTGCCCTGTGCAGGAGAACTGCCGGGACTGCTCTGGGAAGAAAGCCCCAGGGCTCTGGTGGGGTCCTAGAGCCCTTCACTCCTTTCCAAACCAGGTAAGCACTAATTAGGCTTCCAGCTTATGAGTATTCTACATAAACATAGTTTAAAAATGAAAAGGGCTGCAACTAGGGTTGGGCGATGCCTGGTTTTCAGCATCACGATATGTCACCAGCTAAACATCATGATATACTGATATATCACAATGTCTGAAATAAGGATGGAACTATGTACAAGCAATGACCAATGCACGTGTTTCTGGTTGATGCATGATTGCGCATACTGTGAAATCTAGAAGTAATCCAAAAAGTCGTTAAATGGGGACACTTTACGGGGGCTCCACTGATGCGTGGGGGTCCAGAATGTAACCCCTGCACAAAAAGAGGACTGCCTGAAGAGGCAAACAGGGTAAGGTCCTAGCAACTGCTACTACTTAGAGGTCCAAAACTTACAAAAAAAGTTTTTACCTTTAATATATTGTTGCAACTGTTATTTTATAGTACATTTAGCACATTTTCTCAAATGTTAATGCTGTAGGAATAAGTAGCAGAAATACCAAAGGGATACAGAAGGGAAGAAGCGAGGAAAGAGGCTTAAACAAGAGGGCAAAGTTTATTTTTATGTTTTTAAAACTCAGAAGTAATTTACCGCCATTTATTTTTCGATGCTCCCAGCAATAGCTTCCAAGCGAGCCCATTTGAGGGCAGCAACCCTTCAAAAGGGGTTCCCAGCAAGAAGCCTGGAGCCAGTTTGGACCAGCGTATTCCTCAACCACCTACCAACCTGGCACCTGTACTTAAAACAAGCAGTTTATGGAGTCTATATTACTGAGGAAAGTTGCCAGGACTTTCTTCAGTGCTTGCTCTTGTGGTCTGCTGTCCCTTGCAGGGAAGAGAAGAGGCAGCAGAGCAACAGGGGTGGCAAGAATCATGAGAGAAGTGATGACCAGCTTCAGTTTTCCCCACATTGTGATTTTGTAATTACTGTGCGTACACATTGTGATTTGTGATATATGTTTCATAATGTTTATTATGAAACCATTACCACAATGTGGACTTCAAACAGATTCTGGGAGATCTGATCTGAGAAAGTATTTTGTAGAACCTCTGTTGCTCACAATGACCAGAGCCAACTATACTTAAGGAAGCTTCATCATATGATCTCCTTCCAAGCCACACTATTCTCATGTGTCCCAGCAACCTAAGCTACCTCTCAGCACAACAAAGAAACAGTTACCTCACCTCACCCTTCCTTTAAGTCCCAAGCCACCTCACAGATATGCTTTGGGCCTCCCCTTGTCATTTTATCCTTGCACACTGCTGCATAAATACAAATGTTAGACCCCTTAAACATAGGCTATTCATTGCTAACCCTTTCAACCTTGAAACAATAAGTTCTTTTCTCTGCTATTTTCACTACTGGGCTTTCCATACATCCACTGTAAAGTTGCAGCCTTGCCTCCACTGAGGGAGCGATGACAGTTCTTACTGACAGCAGATCCCAGCTTCAATCCCTGCCATTTCAGATCCTCTGCCAAAAACTCTGGAGAGCTGCTTGCAGCCAGTGAGGCAATACTGACTTAGACCAATAACATTATAAAAACTTTGCTGGTCACCATAATTTGCTTACTTACAGTACTAGCTGTGGAAGAAGGAAAGCCTGTGCCTCAGCTCCATCACACCTCTGCCTGCCTGCCTTTTCATGCTGACCACAGAGCATGGGGTTTTCCCTCCTCCATGGCTAGCAAGGAAATAGGCTAGTATTCTCTTAATAGGCTGGTAATAAAAATACTGAAGGTTAGCAAATTATGAGCTTATCTGCAAAATATTGGGGAATAATAAGTCTTGCCTTGCCATCCAGAACTGTTGTCAGGATAACAACTTTTATGCAACATAACATAATGAGAATTAGGTAAACAAAAATTCCTGAAAAGTTTGAGTGAACTGAAAAGTGTCTTTGCATTGTGCCAAAAATATAGGAGGTGCCAGACAAGCTTTGCTGAGCAGAGAGTTCCAAACGTAGGACACCACAGCTGAAAATTATTTTTCGGCTCACACAGTCAAAACCAGCACTTTGGACTGATAACCATGATAATTTGATTCAGTGTCAGCCATTTGTTCAGTGCTTTAGAATAGTTGTCTCAGCCTGCATTTTTAAATTCCTGTCCATGAATAAATACGAATGAACAAGCATAAACACAAATATTTAAAGCGAATAAATAAAAATAACGAAATGAGAATAAATACGAATACATTAATGAATAAATTAACGAAATACGAATAAGTAAACAGAAACACATCATTTAAGAATGGGTAAAGAAATATGAAGTAATAAAGAATAATTGAATAAATGACAACAAACGCAAATAAATATTTAAAAACAAATACAAATGAGTGAGTGAATAAATAAAAATGAATAAAACTGCATCCAGAGTACTAAGCCACCCGCGCCTCCTACTCCCGGCCCACCCACTCACTCTTCCGGGCCTCGGCCACCTTCTCGGCTGCCCTCTTCTCGGCCTGCAGCAGCTGCTGGATGCCCTGCGACTGGCTGGCCATGGCGGTGCGGCGGTCGGCTCGGCTAGCGGCGGTCGCGGCGCTCTCCGGCAGCTCCTGCCGGCAGCTCTACTGGCTCAGGTCGGCTCTCCCTCTTCACGACCAGGCCGCTGCCGCCCCTCTCGCAACTCCCCTCAGGCAAGGACCGGCACGGACACCAGCCAGCGACGCGGGTCACCTGACGGGGAAGTCAGCGGAAGGGGTCGTGCCAGGATTTAGTTCCTCAAAAAAACAAAAAGAAAAAAACCAGGGAGGGATTGGCCAGTGTTGTTCATCCTCGTTTCCGGCGCGCGTTGACGTCACCACCGGCGCGACCTGGCAAGCGCTGCGACGCTCTAGCCGCCACGTCGTGAGGAGCTGTGCACCCAGCCACCTTCAACTGAAAGCGACGTCAATTTTTTTTCTTTACGCGCCCCTTCGAACCGAGAATTAAAATTAACAGGAGAAGCTTCTTTGACGAAGAAGCCGCCCAAGCAAGAAAGCCGGGTTTCAATTATCTCTGCGCTCTATGGTTTTCCTTCTCCATGTTGTCACGTGGCATCTCACGCATCACCCGCGAAAGTCCTCACTGCGCACGCTCGAGTTTTAGTCTTTTAAACCCCGCCTCCCGGCGTTGCGCGCGCCAACCTGCCGTTCCCTTGCCGCCGGCTTTGCCTCTCGCTTGTGGGCGGCGCTTACTGCTGTTGCTCCTCCCTCTTTGTTATGCTACTGTATACCTTCACCACACGCACACAGATCAAAACATTGCTCGACTGCAGTGCGCAGGCGCGAGTGTCTGTCCTTCCCCTCCTCCACCCTCTGCCAGGCATTAAAAATACTCAGCTGTCTCACGTGAGGAGATAACAAATGGTGCTCAGCCCACAGGACTTTGCTACAGCGCATTTCACCTCCTGGTTACAGCGTCTTGGCTTCCACGTTAGGATCAAGCGGTGTTTACATAGAAATAAATACACTAACATATATGTTCCAGATGATTATATGTACAGGGTGTCTGTTCCAGATTCAGTGTAGTAATTCAGAAGAGAGATTTTGATGAACGAGGAAACGCATTTATCTATCTATCTATTTCATGAAATTCATATGCTGCTTTATTGTTAAAACAAAACAAAAAAGCCTTAAAAATGGGTGGCCCCATTAATGAAATACCCTCCCTAGGCAAGTGAGAGAGGTGCTAGGGTCAAAACTATGCTATACAACACAATATTTAATTATTGCTTTATGATTTGTTTTCTTCTACACTTTAAAAAAAATAGAAATTTGATTGCTTTATATAGGTGCAAAATCGGTATAAGAATGCTTCATTGGTGTTTAATACAGCAGCAATCACAAAAACAAGAAACCATGTATTCAGTTCAAGTTTTCCTTAAGAATGGACCCATTTCAATTAATGTATCTAAGTTACTCATGTCCATTAATTTTTGATGTGGCTACTCTGAGTAGAACTTAGCCAGATACAACCCTAAAAGAAGACCCTCCAAGTGTCCCTATTTTCCAGGGACATCCCTGATTTAGAGAAGCTTAGGATGTCTCATTTCATGGGAGAAATGTTGGAGGGTATGGAGTTATTTGACTCCCAAGGTGTCTGAAGGCAATCCTATATAGGGAAGTGTTGTTGTTTAACGTTTAACGTTTTATTATGTTTTTGTATATGTTGGAAGCTGGCCAGAGTGGCTGGGGCAATCCAGTAAGATGTGTGGGGCATAAATAGTAAAATTATCATATGGAATGTGACGTCCCTATTTTCATTAGAGAAATATTGGAGGATATGTAAAAGTGTATTGCTTGTTCATTGAACTGCTTCCAACCCTATATATGGTTGAAAACTTTCTTGCGTCTTATTGCACCAGTACATAGCAAAACTTCCATTTTTCAATAAATAAATTATCTGCTTGTCTTCCATCCTTCACTCTTACAATATGAGTTGATTTTACCATATCGGCCAATTCCCATAATCTTACTATCCCATCTTCTAATGCAGGAATACATTTTCCTCAAACATAGTGGATTGTAATACAAGCCGCTGTTACCAAATTTATTTTTAATTTTGTGTCTACTCGTTAAACCGTATCCAAATAATATAGCTAATGTTCTATTGGAAATTCATAGCCTATTGTAAGTTTAATTTCATTTATTACAATTGTCTAAAATATTGATCTCTTCAAACACAACCAGAAAGCAGTCACATACCACTTTTAAAAGTCATGGTTTCCCACTAAGAATCCTGGGAAATGCAGTGTGTAAAAAGTGCTGAGAGTTGTTAGAGGAGACCCCTAGTTTCCACAGAGAGCTACAGATTTCAGAGTGGTTTAACAATCCATCTGCACAGGGAACTATGAAAATGTAGCTGGAGGCAGAATAGAGGTCACTTAAACTCTCATCTCCCTCAACAAACTATAGAGCTCTCAGGATTCTTGGGGGGGGGGGGGGGAGCCATAGCTGGATGTAGCCTAAACCATGCTGGTGTTAAATGCCTGCGAGATACTAATTTGTAAATAGTGCAATTCCATACATGTCTGCTCTGAAGTTCACCTCCCCACCCCCCTTGGGAAAACTATAGGGAAACTCAACACCAGGGGTCAGCAAGGTTTATCTTGCCTGGGCTGGATTGGTCCCACAGAGATTCCTCCATGGAACAGATTGCGCACATGCGCAGAAGCGATTTCAGGCGCCGCAGAAGTGAGTCCCCGTGCTGCGCTACGCTGGTTTAGCGCAGTACACAAGCGGACAGCTCAGTTCGGAGGCGACTCGTAAGCCCGTCAAACAACCTCTGTGGGCCGCTTCCAGCCCATGGGCCTTAGGTTGCTGACCCCTGCTCAACACTCACCCCTATGGGCCTGGGATTCCCAGTTTTGTGTAAGCTTTCTCTATTGAGTGTCCACCAAAGAGCAGTTAAAACCAGGGGAGAAAGAAACGTGTGCCAGGGAGGCCGTGGTCCCAGGCACACATTTTTTGTGGGGTGTGTGTGAACCAAACGCCCCCACACAGGCAACCACAGTGAGGCCCAGCCTGGTGCTCCTATCCACCTGCCTAGAGCTATGTCAGTGGGCTGGGCTTCTGTGCGGGTGGGTAGGCAGCTTAAGGAGGCCTTGCTTTGCTCTGGTGGGAGTGGGGTCCCTTAATGATGCAACTTCAGTGGCACCGGAGGGACTGGTGCCCCCCGCCCGGTGTGTGCACACACGTGCACCCTGCCCGGCACGCACACATGTGCCCGCCCTGAGCACTGACAACCGACACTACGCTGCTGGTTTAAACATAAGTACAGTGGTGCCTCAGGTTAAGTACTTAATTCATTCCTGAGGTCCGTTCTTAACCTGAAATTGTTCTTAACCTGAAGCACCACTTTAGCTAATGGGGCCTCCTGCTGCCGCCGCGCCACCGCTGCATGATTTCTGTTCTCATCCTGAAGCAAAGTTCTTAACCTGAGGTACTATTTCTGGGTTAGCAGAGTCTGTAACCTGAAACGTATGTAACCTGAAGCGTCTGTAACCCAAGGTACCACTGTAATTATAACAGGTACTGCAGTGTGAAAGGAACATTAGAAAATGGAACAGAAGCACTGGCATTATATTGGGAAAACTAATACAGTGGTACCTCGGGTTAAGTACTTAATTCGTTCTGGAGGCCCGTTCTTAAGCTGAAACTGTTCTTAACCTGAGGTACCACTTTAGCTAATGGGGTCTCCCGCTGCCGCTGCGCCGCCACCACACAATTTCTGTTCTCATCCTGAAGCAAAGTTCTTAACCTGAGGTACTATTTCTGGGTTAGCAGAGTCTGTAACCTGAAGCATATGTAACCTGAAGTGTATGTAACCCTAGGTACCACTGTACTCAGCTGAAAAAGCAAAAACTGCAAACAGTACACAGAACACTTTTAAATACTAAACCTGAGGACTGAAGGTCGTAATTCTGCTGAAGTTCAAGAACAACAGATGAAGCAGAAATATTGTCTGTGTGAGACATTACAACACATGGTCCACAACCCCCGGCGTTTAATGCTAGATTATATTGCAGCTGCAAAGTGTGCTAACAGCTTGTTAGAAATGACCCCATTTACACAGAGAGCCAACATGCTCTCTTTGCTAATCAGATTGCAGAGGATTTCGTATGTAGCACATCAGATTCAGCTCCAGCCTGAAGAAGCTGGAGAAGGGCACTGAGCGACCTAATGAAGGTGTCTCCCCCCCCCCCGTTTTTTTTAATGCACTTTGGGTGCCTTTTGCGGAACATTTGAGCTGTGTACTGACATCGAGAGCACATGTACTTCCCTGTGGTGGGTGGGAATTATAGAAATTCTCTCTCTGCACAAGATAGTGAATGGAAAGGGTAATTTGGTGAGAAGAAAAATATTGGGAGCAGTATAATCAGTGCCTCCCCTCCCCCCACACAAAATGTTAAAATGTGCCACTTACTGTAATAACTTCATGGTGAGTACTGGAATATACACAAATTTTTATTCACAAAATTGTATAAAACATGTAACTTTTTTTAAAAAAAAAACTTCTAATTAGTAGCCACATTAATCAGAATGGGGGAGGAGAGAGGAGGTTACTGGCAACCCCCCCAAAAATCCACATTATTATGGTATCTAACAGTCAATAACAAGCATGGTGGACATCGCTATGGAGGGAGCTTTGTAACTTTGGTGCTACTGTAGTGAATGCCCTGTCCCGCATCAACACCCATTCATGCGACCCTCTCTGGCCTCCATTCAAGCAAGCGAGAAGCATTATTGGAGTTCAAGAGACATATTCCAGACAGGCAAAAGCGTTCAAGGCTGGTGCACAAGTAGGGCCAGTGAGAGATGTGGTCTTGCTCAGGAGGAGGTGTAGCCTGGCAAGAGTCCCAAGGGCTACACAAAGTAGCCCCAAAGCCCACGTTTAGTTCCCAGACTTTAGGTTCTGAACCCCTGATTCAGTGCTTTAAAGGTTAAAAGCAGCACTTTACTGTTGGATCTGGACTGATGAGCAAGATAATAATGCACAAATTGTTAAGAGAGTTGAGGAACACCAGTGGGAGCAAAACAGCAGAAGTGAATGGGCACCCTCATTCATATTTCCTGACTGAGGCCAAGGGTGTTTAGTAATCTAGGTTTGGTCAGAATAGACCCATTTAAATGAATGGACCTAAGTTAGTTGTTTCCATTAGCTCCACCGGTTCTAGTCTGACTAGAACTGGCACTCAATGCAGCCTATTCATTCAATGGTTATGAGAGAAGTGTGTAATGGGATAGGACAACTTGCTCTCTAAAGGTTATATTAGGGCCTGATTAAGAAGTTGGAATCTACAGTTTGGTGATGTTGACCTTCTTAAATATATCTCATTATTACTAACTTGGATAGATGCTTCCCCTCAAATCACAAACATTGAATTGAGGCAACAACTGACTTGTTCCAAGTAAAAACAACCCAGAATTTCACTCTAGGCAGCAAAAACACAATGCCAAATGCAACCCAGTAATACAGCAGCCACTTTCTCCCCACACTTTGCTTGAAAAGGGTGGGGGAGATAACAATTGGGCCTGCCAGTGAGATCATGCTCCCCATCCCTGCACTAAACCAAACTTCAACTAATAAAAGCACAATAAAACCACAAATTGCTCCACAGACTACTAGAGAGACCTGGGCCCCTTTCTTCTTGAAAGCTTGGCTTGTTTTCTTTCTGCCTTGCCTGCCTTGTAATGGTTTCCCAACAGCCTGAGTGCCTCTGCAGGGTCCTGCAACTGACATTGCCTCATTGTGCCATCATTTTCATTGGCCAGCTGAGAGAGCAACTGTGCAGAAATCTTCTCAGAGATCTTCAACCACCAACTTTAATGACTAATTCCCTCCCCTCACCCTGTCAAAAAAATGCCAGTGTGTCTTTACAGTTGAAACAACAGTTTCCTAAGACTAAATTCTACCACTCTGTCCTACTGCTACAGTCTTTAATGGCTTTATTCCACCCTTCCACCCTTAGCTGTTACAGAGCTGTAATTACGCTGAGGAATGGAAGCACAGTTCACAACCTGTTGTCATCCATTCTTCAGCCACTGAGCAGCTCAGATGCTGCAGTCATTAGCTGCATTATCCCACCACCTACCATTGCCACCTTAATATTACTCTGTCTGGGAGCAGTAATTATTTTGTGCAACAGCAACACTTTTCCTTGCCCTTCTAGCCTCCTCCCATCAGTAATTCAACCACTGGGATACTACTACAGGGCAACTGAACAAAAGTGCTGAGTTACACTCCTACTCTATTGACAGAGCACAAACAAAAGCAAGCCATAACTTACGTATGTGATAGAAAACCGTAACAGGAGTGGTGGCTTGCTGCAGAGATGGTGGAGTCATGGGCGGATTCTAAAGTCAATAATATTTTGACAAAAACCCGGTGCCTGCCCCTCTATCTGCCAAGCAGTGGCAAGAGCACATGGGGTCAGAGGCATGCCTACAGGGTGTTTGTCCCCTTGGGGAATAGAAGACACGGCAGAGACTGTCGTGCTTTAAGAAATAGGGTTTATTCGCCTATTTGCTTCTTCAGTCTGCATGGAGGAAGTCCAGATCTTACAGCATGCACCATTCCAGAGGCAACCGCGCAAGTAACCTTCAGGCTGCTTTCCTCAAAAAATGGATCCCAGCCTTTCTTTCCTTTCTTCTTCCCAGAAACACCTTGCCCTCCCCCAGAGCAGTTACCCTGGAAACCAGCTGCACTGGGTACTGGGTGCAGAGAGGGCTTCAGCTCCAACATTTCTGAGCAGGGAGCACTGCCACCGCCGGGTGCCCTCCACGTGCCCCAGCCCCAGCCTCCATCCCGGCAGTCCAGGAGCCGGGCAGCGGCTGGGACGAGCAAGTGTCCTGCCCTCTTCTGGGGCACACCTGGCGGCATCAGGTGACACATCATGTGACCGTGTCCCCTCAGTTTGGGGGGCAAGTCAGCATTCCTGCTGGCAACCTCCCAAATCCCCAATCTCTGGTAATATCTAGGGCCCTTGTCTTGTTAACACCCCTCAATGGGTCCTCAATGTCTTTCTATTGTTCCCTTAATTGCCCTACCTTGGCCAGACTACAAAAGAATTCCTTTGCAACATATTGTTGTTGTTTAGTCATGCCCGACTCTTCCTGACCTCATGGACCAGAGCACGCCAGGCACTCCTGTCTTCCACTGCCTCCCACAGTTTGGTCAAACTCATGCTGGTAGCTTCGAGAACACTATCCAACCATCTCATCCTCTGTCGTCCCCTTCTCCTTGTGCCCTCCATCTTTCCCAACATCAGGGTATATATCTCTTCTCATGAGGTGGCCAAAGTATTGGAGCCTCAGCTTCAGGATCTGTCCTTCCAGTGAGCACTCAGGGCTGATTTCCTTAAGAATGGATAGGTTTGATCTTCTTGCAGTCCATGGGACTCTCAAGAGTCTCCTCCAGCACCATAATTCAAAAGAATCAATTTTTCGGCGATCAGCCTTCTTTATGGCCCAGCTTTCACTTCCATACATCAATACTGGTGATATCCCTTCCCACTCCAAATAATCTCAATCCTAGAATTTATTAATTTCTATGTTTATCCTAAGTCTATAACTATGGGATAAGTGGGAATGATGGCCCCAAATAAGGATGGAAGAGGAAGCAGGGTTGACCCTCCTGTGCAACAGTTGATGTATGGGGAGACAAATCCTGCCCTGTTCAGGTACAGGAGATTCCCAAGCACTGCACAATGGATTTTGACAGGTAGGTGGGATACCCCACCTGTCAAAGTTGGTTTATGGGGGTAGAGTCACATAAGGATCTGCCCTGTGGAGCCGAATCATTTTTTTGGCAGTCTATAATCAGGCAATAACTTTTTCATTTTTCCTGTTTCATTCATTGCACAATGCAAGTTGTGTTTTAAACCCTATCTGTAATTTTATAATCATATCCATTTTATCCACACCTGATTTTTTAAATTAATTTTTACTGTGTTATCAAAAGCTTCTCGTGTTGAATTTGTTGTTAATGCTTGTTTTTCCATTTGTGTGTATTGTCTGTCTCTGTTGTTCAATAACATTTAAAACATTGGAGTGGCGGGGAATAGCTCCAGCCCTGTTATATTTACAATTGTGCTGATACCAACAAAAAATATAATTAAATATTTATTTTTTAAAAGCCCTAATGCGACCTATGGAATTACTGACAAAAGGGCAGGTGCTGGATCCATCACCACCAATTGTTCTACTGTGGCTGATACTTACTGAAATGTTCTGTGCCAAGATGAACACATCATGGGGCACCTCCACCACATATGGTAGTATGTTCCTGGAAAATTACAATACGGAGAAAATCCTAGTTGTACTGGTGTATAAGACCAGCTTATCACCTTGTAATATGTCTCTTATCTGACTCTGAATTGATTAGTGATTTCAGCCACCCTCCATGCCATATATCATCCTGTGGCACATATCACAGATCAGCTTCCCACACCTCCTCCAGCCCCACTGTATTTCCTATTTCTGGCAGAAGTTCCAGATATTACCTTGAAGTTCCAGATATTACCCCCTTTAAGTCGAGGTTGGGGTTAAAACAAATACCTTTTAAAAATCCTAAACCTCTGATTGCTTCAACAGTTTTGGCCAGCTGAACATTTGAACTTGTCCAAGTGACAGACAGATGGTGCACACTTCTTCCAGCTTTTCAAAGGACTGGCATTTTTGAACAAGTCCAAAAGTAAGTATAGTCCTTTTAACTCCCAGTCTGTATATTGCCTGCATTTACTAACCTCTGAAAATTGTGGATGATACAGAGATGGCAATAGGGGTGATGTCAGTGGTGCCCCCAGACTCTTAAGAGTTTGGAGCCAGTGGTGGTGTAGTGGTTAAAATTAGAACCCGGGAGTACAGGGTTCAAATCCCCACTCAGCCATGAAGCTCATTGGGTGAGCTAGATGCAGTACTAGGTCCTTGGCAATTTTCTACTGAGATAATGTGGCCTATTTTTCACCCCTGCTTTAAAGATCAAACCCAGAATCTTGAATTGGGTTTAGAAACAAATCAGTCAATACTGGGGCAATCAATATAAGCAGTGCTTTTTCCCCCTGAAAAAAATGTTTAGGGGTACAGTGGTGCCTTGGGTTACATACGCTTCAGATTATATATGCTTCAGGTTACAGACTCTGCGAACCCAGAAATAGTACCTCAGGTTAAGAACTTTGCTTCAGCATGAGAACAGAAATTACGTGGCGGCAGCAGGAGGCCCCTTTAGCTAAAGTGGTGCTTCAGGTTAAGAACAGTTTCAGGTTAAGAACAGACCTCCAGAACGAATTGAGTTCTTAACCCGAGGTACCACTGAACTCCAATTTTCCTACTCATATTGAAATACTGCCCCTTAATGAGGCCAAACTTAGATTCGCAAAATGTTTATGGGTATGTGTACCCCTATGTCCACCCAGAAAAAAGTACTGAGTATGAGTATGCTAATTTGTGCCCATCACCATTCAAGGCAGTGGCATACTGTACCAGCTGAAGTTTCTGAACTGTCTTCATAGGTCCACGGAGAGCACCATACAATTGTCTAATTTCCAGCATTAGATACTTCCTCTCCAGAGAAAGGAGTGAAAATACCATGGCTGGGTGGAGAATTCCAATTTGTTTGCATTTGCTTCTCAAGCACCAGTGATTAAACTGCAAAATAAGCAGTTTTATTCCACCTTTCTATTGTCCAGATCTATTCCCCACACTGTAATAGAACTCCTCCCCACATGGCACACTGCTTACTTGTGCAAGGTAAATTGGAGAAGCTGAAAATCAATCTCTGCTCTCGCCACCTCATCCATCAGCTCTGAGAGTTCCCCTAGCAGCAAACCTTTGCCTGGCAAAACTTGTTTTTCACTGTCTGGCAATTGTGGAGGGAGCCCCAAACCCAGGGTAAAATATTAAGCAGCTGCTAATGCAAGCACAGAAGCTGTAAACCAAACAACTAATTGAGTTTGTGGTGGGGGAATACAGAGAGCTCCACGTCATGTAATGAAATTGTGTGTTCCTGTAGACTTCTGGAATTAATAGCATGGATTAACCTGAAATAACCATGGTAACACAGTGATAGTTACGAACAATAAATCATCTTCCACACAGTTACAGGTGGTTCAAGGGTTTGGGGGGCCTTGGAAGAAGTTTGTAAAGCTGTGCAAAGGAGTAAAAGTGCCTTGGAGACATGGCAAACATCTAGGGGAAAGCCCTTTCAATAGTCCCAGCTGTTTCTGGCCCTCATTCAGAATCCATCCATCACATACAATCCTATGAGACCACTGTGTAATTTGTAAGCACTTGCTTAACAAAACTATATGAAGTGCCAGTAGATTGCTGGGAGGGACAGACATGGGGGCTGGAGGGGTCAATGAGTATGTGAGAAACTCTAATTACCTACTCTGGATTTAGAGAATCAGCTTTACTGAGAGAGATGTGCCAGCAGATGGCCTTGGCCTCCTCCTTGTGGGTGGGGAAGTATGAGTATGTGGGGAATATGACTGTAAGTGAAGAAGAGGGAAAAAAGGAAGTAGAATAATAGAGCTGTAAGGTTGGGAGCGACTCCAAGGGTCATCTAGTCCAACCCTCTGTAATACTGGAAAATTCAGCTTAAGAAGCTCTTACAGATGGCCATCAAACCTTTCTTTAAAAACCTCCAGTGAAAGAGAGTCCACCGCTTTCCAATATATTTTGTTCCACTGCTGAACAGCTCTTAATATCATAACGTTCTAATGTTTAATCAGAATTTCTTTTCTTGCAGTTTGAATCCATTGGTTCAGGACATACCCTCTAGAGGAAACAGGAAACAAGCTTGCTTCATATTCCATGTGACAAACCTTCACATATTTGAAGATGGCTATATTCTCTTCTCTCCTGCCAACCTAGCAGTTCGAAAGCACGTCAAGTGAAAGTAGATAAATAGGTACCGCTCCAGCGGGAAGGCAAACAGTGGTTCCGTGCGCTGCTCTGGTTCGCCCGAAGTGGCTTAGTCATGCTGGCCACATGACCTGGAAGCTGTACGCCGGCTCCCTTGGCCAATAAAGCGAGATGAGCGCCGCAACCCCAGTCGGCCACGACTGGACCTAATGGTCAGGGGTCCCTTTAACTTTACCTTTATATTCTCTTATCCAGGCTAAAGATGCCCAGTTCCCAGTATCCCAGCCTTTTTCTTAGTCTTAAAACAAACACAAAAAGGGAGCAGGTATTTGGGCCCTCAGCTCATAACAGTTCTGCAGATGATTTCCCGAACACATTAAAAATCTTTAGATATCAGCGCAATGTGGAAATCATCATCATCACTTGACCAAAACGGGCTGTTAAGTAGTTTTACAAAGTACAAAAACCAGTCACACACACCTTAAAATATAGGCATCCAGAATTAAAATGCACAATAAAACAATCCCATTAAAACATCAAAACATAATTACCCATAATTAAAACCTGTGTTAAAAATCACCCAGCAATTAAAAAGGGGACTGTGGATGAATGATGAAAGGAATGCTTCTGCAAACAGGTGCATCTTCAAAAGCCAGCAGAATGTCAATACAGACGGAGCCTCCTGTATTATCAGTAGGGAGCTCATTCCATAATACCTGTAAGATCAGCTTTTAATAAAATAAAAAACAGCCTAGATTTCCCTGTAACTTAGCCAGATTGTCCTCCAGCACAAAATATAAGTAGGCTAGCTCTCTATTGCTCCCTTTCCTCCCTGCTACTCCGTAATCATATGAGCCAACTCTTAGGGGGCTGAGAGAGCTTCAGACCCCTCCAATAAAATATTTGAGCCCCCACTCCGTTGATGGGCATTGCCATTTAGATGGTTTGCATGCATCAAATCATGTGATCAATTATGTGGGAGTGCGGCTTACCTGCCTTCCCCCTATTTTATTCAAGTTGGCACCATAGCTGTCAACTTTTCCCTTTTCTTGCGAGGAATCCTATTCAGAATAAAGGAATTTCCCTTAAAAAAAAGGGAAACATTGACAACTATGGTTGGCACCCCTGCCCATAACTCTGTGGTACAGTGGTACCTTGGGTTACATACGTTTCCGGTTACAGACTCCACTAACCCAGAAATAGTAACTCGGGTTAAGAACTTTGCTTCAGGATGAGAACAGAAATCGTGCTCTGACAGCACGGCAGCAGCAGGAAGCCCCATTAGCTAAAGTGGTGCTTCAGGTTAAGAACAGTTTCAGGTTAAGAATGGACCTCCGGAACGAATTAAGTACTTAACCCGAGGTACCAATGTATAGGAAAAAATGTCCTCTTCCACCACAGACTTAAAGAGTTTTCTCTCTCATGGGCTATCTCTGAGCAACTCAACTGAAGGGGAAAAAATTAATCACAAATCAGCCAGCCATCTCCAAGCGACCTTCCTCTGCTGAGTCTGTATGGAAGAAATGAATGATCACCTAGCATGCTGGTGAGTGTGCCAGCCCAAAATATCACAATCAAGACAGGAAGGGATATTCCAGTGCACCGTCTAGCCTGGAATAACCCTTTCCTCCCCACCCAAAGGTCACTGTTGGTCCTTGGAACTGAGAAACGTTATTGTTATAGAACTGGGGGGTCCTTCCTAAAAACTAGGAACATATAAATACTAGGATTTTGATTAATTGGGATACGGATTAAAGTACAGTGGTACCTTGGTTTGCATGCATCTTGGATTACAAAAACATCAAACCTGGAAGTGTGTATCCCGCTGTGCAACCTTTTTTTGGATTACAAACAAAAAAAAATTGGAGGCCACATTGGATTACAACCTGTTTTGGTTTACAAATGGACCTCTGGAACGGATTATGGTTGTAAACCAAGGTACCAATGTATAGAACTGTGCCAAACAGGGAATTCAGGAAATTCCTGGGCTGGCTTATACAAATCTGGCTGGCTGGGAGAAGAGCAGACCTGTGTTTCAGTTTGCATATTATTTCGGAAAGAGTGAATTTGATCTATCTGGCTTCAAACAAACCTGAATCAAATTTCTATCCCCATCCCACAGTGGCCCACAAATAGGACCTAGTTTGTCGAGAAGAAACATTCTAGACTGTCTTTCTCTGTAAATGCTTGTTTTCAATCTGGAAGAATCTTCTGAAGCCCCATGAAAGCCGTTTCATCATGTGAGCCCCTTCTTGCAGTCCAAAATGGTAGAGTCCAGACACAGGCCCACTATGAACAGCCACATTCATTTCAGATAACATAGCGTTAATCTTCCATTTATCCAGGATCAAAAAAGCAACCACTAACTCAGCAAATAGCTCTTTCAAGAATACATGACATGTGTGTAATTGACATTTAGCTAGAATGTATATTAAGCTTGATTAAGACAGCAGGTCTCCACGCAAATTTTTAAATACTGGCACAATAAATGAAGACTGGAGGTTCTGAATAAGTATCTCTTAGTTCACTGTAGGCTCTGGAAAATCAGTCTTGGCAGCTGTGCCAAGAGGAGTAAATGGATTCTTTTCCAGCCTGTTGCTTCCCCTTTACCTCAGAAATAAATCCTGTTTTTCTCTGTCTGAGGTTCTGCCTGGCAGTGATCAAACGTGAATTGGCTGATGCCCTCTGGAAATGTTTCTACAAAAGGCCAATGACACCAAGATTAAAGCAAGCTGGAATCAATTTTACTGCATCTGAATCAGGCTGTGCTCAATTTTGACCTAATACAGGGAGTTAGGCAAGGCAAATAGTAAATGGATTGAAGTTGATGGGCTCCGTTTGCAGCAAAGCAGACTTAGACTGGACAGCAGGAAATGCTTCCCACCTGGGTTAAAATTTGGTAATAGGACAAGATGCCCTAGAAGAGTAAATGGCCAAGCATGTGACAGCTCAGAGAGGGAAATCAGAACAGTTTCTATTTGTCTACGATATTGATGTTGGACTTAAGCTCCCCTCCCTCCTGACCTTTGGCCTTGGTGTCTGTGACTGATAGGAGTTGAAGTCCAATATTACCTTCAAGGCCACAGCTTCTTCACCACCGGGCTAGAGGTTAGAAAGATGGTATTCTTTAAGAAGTTTCCAAAATACATATGAGCACAGTGACAACAAGGATAGACCATATTTTTAAATAACATGGAACCTCCATGGGTAGGCAAACTAAGGCCCAGGGGCCGGATCCGGCCCACTCGCTTTCTAAATCTGGCCTGTGGACAGCCCGGGAATCAGTGTGTTTTTACATGAGTAGAATGTGTCCTTTTATTTAAAATGCATCTCTGGGTTATTTGTGGGGGATAGGAATTCATTCCTTTTTAATTTATTGTTCAAAATATAGTCCGGCTCCCCACAAGGTCTGAGGGACAGTGGACTGCCCCCCCTGCTGAAAAAGTTTGCTGACCCCTGCTCTAAGTTAGGTATATATCTGAATACCGCACTGGGAAGGGGCAACCAGTAGAGGGTGTCTGTTGTCTTCCATGTCCTGTTTTGGGGCTTCCTGGAAACTTCTTGTTCTTCTTTACTGAAATGTGGATGCTGGACTAGATGCACCTTGGTCCGAAGCAGCCTGGTTCTTCCTATATCCTAACTGGCACACTGGAAGCTCATTTCTTTTCCTCCTACCCCAAGGCTTCTCACCAACCCCTTACTAGTCACCCAGTTTCTACCCAGTGGGCTGAACTAATGACAAAGGGCCATGGGTGTAGCCAAGGGGGCAGCAGGGACAGTGGCGTAGCTAGCTGCTCGGGTGCCTGGTGCGGTATGTGTGTCCTGCAGCCAGGGGCAGGGCGAGCCAAGGCAGAGCATGCTGTGTGGAGCCTCTCCGCAGCCTCCCCCTCAGGTGCAGGGCAGCTGAGGCGGTGGGCAGATGCAAGCCCTGCGCTGCTCAAAAAAGCAGCGCGAAGCTTGCAAGCAGTCCACCTCCCCCTCAGGAGAGACACATGGCTCAGGCACGCTGCAGGCCCCCCAGTGTGACAGCCAGTTCCTCCCACCTCACCTAGCTACCAGTGGTGTAGTTAGGGGGGTGCAGTAGGTGAAAGAGTTATTTTTTTAAAAAAAATGTGTCATGAGCTCAATTTTTAATTTATTTATTTTAAAAACATATTTTTGCCATTTTGTCACCCTCCTCAGTGATGAAAACCCGGGGCTCCCCGCATCCCCCCTTCGTATGCTATTGGGCAGGAGGGCAGCTAAATCAATAAAAATCAATAAAAAATACATAGCTAACTGAGGTTCTGCTCCCCCTAACAAAAGGCTCCTCCCCAACAAAAATCCTGGCTACGCCCATGTTAAGGGCTATTGCATACACACAGTGTTGACTACAGAAGCTTTGGCAAAGCTCTCATCTCCCACTGACCTCTGCCATTTCACTATGTCTTGCTTAGTGTGGGAGGTTAGTGGCTAGAAGAGAACAGCTTTGCCAAAGCTTCAGCTACTGTTCATTAACTGGGAATGAAAGGTTCAACCTGTTGGGTTCAGATCACAGCAAAGCAAACACAGACAGTGCATATGGAATTGGGGCAATGCAAAGTGTTAAGACTAGGAGTTCTTTCTCTCTCTCGGTTATTCCATCCTCCAGGAGAGCTGGTGAAGGGAGTGGCTCAGGAGGTTGTGTGGCCCAGGAAGACCCCAGAGAGGCCTGGGAAGGATCACATCTCTGTTGCAGAGCATCATCTGGGAATGAGCTTGAAGGGGCAACAGAGGGATGCTGCAGCAGCAGTAGTAGGACGTGTTCCCCTCCAATAGTTGCCTCCAGCTGAGCCCTGACATCTCCATCTCAAGGCATAGGAAAGGGCCACAGCTAAGTGGCAGAGCATCTCATCTCCAGGACAGGCTTGGGGTGTCCCCTCTCTAGAAGCCTGGCGAGCTGCTTTCAGTCAGGGTCAAAAATACTGAGCTGAATGGACAGGTTGTCTGACCCAGAATAGGGCAGCTCCCTATATTCCTAAGGCAGCTGCCATGTTGTACGCTGAATGAATCCTCTGTGCCAGGAATATTTCTCTTGTTCAACATCATAACATGCTTCTAATTGCTAACTCTGTGCAAAGTGATAGCATGGGGATATATATCATAAAAGAAAGAAGCTGACAATGACATTCGGGACCACATGGGAACATTAGAATAATCAGGCAAAGAGAGAAAGAACATCTGGCATAAGATCAGCTGCACATCAAAATCCAGAGCTACTGGCAGGGCAGGGGCACTGAGCATTCAGCATCCCAAGTCATTTGGCACCAGCTCTCATCCTCGTTCCTAATGCACCCAGGGATGATGTCACTGTGTATGTAAACATGCTCCGCCAAAATCATCTGGGGTTTGCTGATGCTTTGCTTAATTATTTATATTGCAGCCGCCTTGCCCCAGCCAGAGCAAAATGTATTTCTTTTCCTTTCTTCCTGCAGAACAACTAGAAAAACTTCCTCAGCTAATGATCTCTTGCAACAAAGTCTCCAGCAGAGCTGATCTTTTTAGCTCGCCAAGCCCAGAGGCTAAAATTGCAGCTGGCAGAGAACTCAGCCTGTGTTCCTGTTAAGGCTCTTCCCCCAAGACTGTGAAGGTCCTTAAAAGGGCTCAGTTTACATTCTGCAGTTTCCCAGCTCAAAGCTGCTTTCCTCTGCTGCTCACTATGGGAAAAGGTTACAATTAAGCCTTGCACATATGGACTGAGGCCAGTTCAACGATGGTAACTCAGTCATTGCTTGCATTTCCTCATGTTGGTGGAATGTGAGTCCAGATGATGGCCACTAGGTCTTATGGCTTGGCTACTGGTGGTGGGAAAGCGGGAGAGATACTGCCAGCCAACTCCAGACCAAGGAGACCTTTGATAGAAAGCCCTCTGGTGAGGACTCTTATACATTGCTTCTCTTTCCATGAGTCCTGGTCAGCTGAACTAGCACCAGTGGACAGTGGTCATGGTGCTCTAAAGTAGAAGTGAGGAACATTTTTCAGCCTGGGGCTGCATTCCTGTCTGGAAAACTTCCTGGGGGCCACATGCCAGGGGTGGGCAGGGCCAGATGCAAAAGCGGGTGGAGCAATGAGTACAACTACCTTTGTGCAGTAGGCTAGTTTTTGTGCGCACCCACCCACCCACCCCTTATCCTCCATCCAGGCAAGCAAGGGGCATGTTATAGATCGGGGGAGGGGGTGGGGAGATCCCCCTAAACTCTAGGAATAAATAAATAATAGGATTTTGATCAATTGAGATATGGACTGAAACACAAACTGCAGAGCTGTGTCAGACAGAGGATTCCTGGCCTGGCCTGGCTGGCTGTGTGAACAGCAAACCAGTTAACATGAGAAAAGGTGTTGATGGGCCATGGGGTGGGGGGTGTTACCAAGGTGATGGGCTGTGTGTTTTTCTGGGAAGAAAAAGGAGGAGGAAGGGCTCAGATCCATTTTGGGTGAATCTGGCTGCAGGCAGCTTACACTGCTGCCTCTTGGAGTGACTATGCTATAAAATCTGGACTCCCCCCACGCAGGCTGAAGGTGTAAATAGGTGGAGAAACCATATTTCTTAAAGCCACAACAGCCTCTGCTGCATCTTCAATTCTTCAAAGGGTCACAGACCCTGTGTGAGTGCCTTGGACCTCATGTGCTCTTGCCACCACTCGGCAGAGAGAAGGGCAGGCACCTGGCTTTTGTTACAGGCATTATCAAAGTACATTACATTCCAACCAGACAGAAATTCCCAAAGGGGGTGCAAAGCAGAGCCAGTGAGAGGAGTGGCTTGGAGGGAGTCCGAACTCACAAATACCAAACACAAAGAACTGGAGGGCTGATTCGACTGGTGGTTCTGTGTCCCTGCTTTAAAGAGTTCTTGATGACTTGGAGACATCAGGTAAATCTCCTACAAATGTCCTGGAGCATTCCCAACATAATGTTGTTCTGAAGCTTATTGGGAGTGTTAAATGGTCCCCCTCCATTTAAACTTCCCAGAGTGTCCCAGAATGATGCTACACAGGAGTTGCTCTGGGTTGTTGTAGGTAATTTTAATGGTGCCTCCAATATGTATGACACTTATTGGAGCACCAGAAAGAGGGGCGAGTAGAGCATCCTCTTTGTCGGTCTCAAAGGGGCTGAACCAGAAGTAGGTAAAGTTGATAGAAAGGAAAGGCAGCAATGACTGGTGTTCCCTGACTGCTCACTGCCTCTCTGTCTTATTAGTAACAATGATAGTGAAGCTCACTGTGGGATGAGGGCTCACAAAGAGAGCAGGGCCCAACAATGATGAAGACCCTCTTTGTCATGGACCAGTTGGACAAATAGGAGTAGTGTGAGGAACCAGCTGGGAAACCACCAAGGGAAGAAAGCTCAGAGCCTGGAGAGTAGTGGTGGGACAAGGGAGGGAGACCTGAGAGGTGTCAGGGAGAAGAGGGAGAAGACTGGGAGGAGGTGATGTTAGAAGCTGCAGGGGTAACTGGGCTTAGTGAGTTGGGAGAGTCAGTGGCAGAGAGAAGAGCAGAAGCAGAAGCAGAAGCTAAAGCAGACAAGTGAGAGGAGGGAGGCCAAGATAAGTCAGGCTGAAGAAGAGTCGCGGGTATATCCCCCTCCTGCTGCGGCAGGCTCCCCTGCCTCTCCCAGAACCAGAAGAGGTATGAAAAGGGAAGAGCAAAGAAAGGCTGCACACAGGTGCAATCTCCGATTGCTTGGAAGAAGCCCTGGAGAGAAGGAGACAAAGACAACTGTGGAGAGATGGGAACGTTTCATGTCAACAACTGGCTTCATGTAGTAAGACCCACAGAGCATGAGCTGTGCTCAGCTGGTTTGCAACTCTGCCCGGTCTCTGAAGATCATGGCTCACTATTAAAGAGTAAACTCCTGCTTTGAACTGACCAGCTTTCTCCATGACACACACAAACACCCTAGGAAAAACTCCAGAGTTTTTTTATATATTAGACACTTCAGGTTTGGAACCAGGATCAGTGCGCATATTACAAGGAAGCAGTGGGCAGAAGGTTGTCTTAGTGTTTTGTGCCTTTCTGGACAAAGCAGGACTGGCATGGAGGGCTGGGGTGAGCTCCCCTAGGCTAAGTCTTGCAGGGAGATTCAACACATACTGAAAACCAAGGTAAATTGGACCGAAGCACCATCACCCTGGCATAACAAACCCACTTTTTTTTAAGGGTTATTTGCAGTTTGGAAAGTGACAGGATAATACAGTTCTGGTTGTTGTTGTTTAGTCGTTTAGTCATGTCCGACTCTTCGTGACCCCATGGACCAGAGCACGCCAGGCACTCCTGTCTTCCACTGCCACCCGCAGTTTGGTCAAACTCATGCTGATAGCTTCAAGAACACTGTCCAACCATCTCGTCCTCTGTCGTCCCCTTCTCCTTGTGCCCTACATCTTTCCCAAAGGGTCTTTTCCAGGGAGTCTTCTCATGAGGTGGCCAAAGTACTGGAGCCTCAGCTTCACAATCTATCCTTCCAGTGAGCCCTCAGGGCTGATTTCCTTAAGAATGGATGCGTTTGATCTTCTTGCAGTCCATGGGACTCTCAAGTGTCTCCTCCAGCACCATAATTCAAAAGCATCAATTCTTTGGTGATCAGCCTTATTGATGGTCCAGCTCTCACTTCCATACATCACTACTGGGAAAACCATAGCTTTTACTATACAGGCCTTTGTCGGCAAGGTAATGTCTCTGCTTTTTAAGATGCTATCTAGGTTTGTCATTGCTTTTCTCCCAAGAAGCAGGCGTCTTTTAATTTCGTGGCTGCTGTCACCATCTGCAGTGATCATGGAGCCCAAGAAAGTAAAATCTCTCACTGCCTCCAGTTCTGGTAGCCTCACCTAAAAAGAATATTGTAGAAAGGAAAGGTTCAGAAAAGGGCAAGAAAACTGATTGAGGGGATGGCGTGACTCTCCTATGAATAAAGGTTGCAGTGGTTGGGACATTTTGGATTAGAGAAAAAATGACTAATAGGGGACATGAAAGAAGTTTACAAAATTATGCACGGCATGCAGAAAGTGGGCAGAGGACAGTGTTTCTCCCTTTTTCGCAACACTGGAACATCCAATTAAAAGGAATGTTAGAAGATTTAGGACAGATAAAATGAAGTACTTCTTCATGCAGTGCACAGTCCAACTATGGAACTCACTCCTGCAGGAAGCAGTGGAGGATTGGACAAATTGATGTGATGCGGGTAGCGCTGTGGGTTAAACCACAGAGCCTAGGACTTGCCGATCAGAAGGTTAGAAGAAGAAGAAGAGTTTGGATTTGATATCCCGCCTTTCACTCCCTTTAAGGAGTCTCAAAGCGGCTAACATTCTCCTTTCCCTTCCTCCCCCACAACAAACACTCTGTGAGGTGAGTGGGGCTGAGAGACTGTGACTGGCCCAAGGTCACCCAGCAGCTGCATGTGGAGGAGCAGAGACGCGAACCCGGTTACCCAGATTACGTGACTACCGCTCTTAACCACTACACCACACTGGCTCTCTGGTTAGCGGTTCGAATCCCCGCGATGGGGTGAGCTCCCATTGCTCGGTCCCTGCTCCTGCCAACCTAGCAGTTCGAAAGCACAAAGTGCAAGTAGATAAATAGGTACAGCTCCGGCGGAGAAGGTAAACGGCGTTTCCATGTGCTGCTCTGGTTCACCAGAGTGGCTTAGTCATGCTGGCCACATGACCCAGAAGCTGTCTGCAGACAAACGCCTGCTCCCTCGGCCAATAAAGCGAGATGAGCGCTGCAACCCTAGAGTTGGTCACGACTGGACCTAATGGTCAGGAGCCCCTTTACCTTAAGGCTAAGTGTGGCTACTAGCCATAATGCCTATGCTCCACAGTTGGAGGCAATAAGTGCTTCTGGATATCAGTTGCTGAAAACCACAGGAGGGGAGAGGGCTCTTGTGCTCAAATCTTGCTCAGGGGTTTCCCACAGACATCTGGTTGGCCACTGTGATAACAGGATGCTGGACCAGGTTCTTCTTATGTTCTTACCTCTTTGTGTTCACTGAAAGATGTGTGTTGAACAAATAATTAATGGGAAGACATTGAGACTGTGAACACACAATCTTTTATTCTAGAATCAGTGGAGACCAAGTACTTGGTTTCCCCACCCCCCTACATAGTCCACACACATTCTAGAGACTACTGCATATTTTTCAGCACAGAAAAATTATTCCTGCTGGTTTCATTTAAAAAATGACACTAATTGCAGATTGATTCTGCATTACCCTGCAGTGTGTTCATTTGAAAACAGATGAGCATTCAGGCAGCGTATTATCCCACACTTTTCAGCGTAGTTTCCCTGTCACTTTCCTCACTGCAAAAAAAGGGAAGCGGATTCATTGCGCAAGCCCTCCCTATAAACTGTAGTAGTGCAACCTGAATTTGCTGTTTTATGAATTGGATCCCACCTGAAAATAGCCTCAGCCAGTCAGCACCCGATGATTTGGAAGGTCCTGGAAAGCTTCCCCATTCAGTCATGATGTTCACAGGCCAGTCATAAACTCTGAGCCTCATCTGCCTCTCAGGATGGTTGTGAGGATAACAATGAATGAGAGGAAACTATGTGCCTGAAGCAAATGAATGTACTGACATATAAAAGTAAGAAACGGGAAAAGGAGGGTGAGCTGCACTCCCACCCACTACTCTCTTTGCATTTGTGAAACAGCGCTGGTTGTTAATGCAGCATTTAGCTTCTGCACAGCTTCTTTTTAAAATATATCTTTTAAATCCCTGCACACTCACTTTGTTTCAAAAGTGCAGACCAATTACAAGAATGTTGGAAATGACTGGAGGCAACACAGGTCTTGCAGTTCAACCTCTCTTGAGAGCTCAGCCTTTTGAAAACTTCATATTTTCTGAGGTGTATTTACACCCACAGCAACATATTCATTCAGGGTAGTTGGTTGGAGGATTTCCTCCCCTTTTCAAAAAGCTGAGTCCTCAGTACTGAGCCAAATGAAGTGAGATTGTTACAAAGAAACAATCACAAAGGAATAATTTTGCTTTTACTCTCCATATAAACTACACACACACAGAGTACTTCTTTCTAAAGACTGGCTGCTTTGCGCTGTGCAATGCCAGTGGGATTCATATTTTGAGTTTCTCAGTATGCACAACCTAAAAATCAGCTGCTTTAGGGAAAGTAATTAAAAGCCACTGGAGACAGCGCAATAAAAGCTTAATTAAAAGCATGCACTGGCAGCTTGCAAGCGCTAGGGGGAGTGTCATTAAGTCACAACTCCAGTTCTGCTTTTGACTTTTGCCAAAAGTGGGGAGTAGTAGAAAGCTTTTGGAAAAACCTTGATGGTGTTCTCACTTCTGGGGTTACTAGCATTTTAGTGTCAAGGGCAACATTAAGAATATAAGTGGGGCCCTGCAATGAAAAGCCGTAGACTGGAATGCTTCTTGGCCCCCACTGTCTCTTTCAAACTTCTATGCAGATTTTTTTTTTGCAATGCAATCTACCCTGAAACAATGCATTTAGGATGCTTTCTAAAATATACTCATCCTGTAGTGATTTCATGCTCTTTATTGCAGCTTGTGAAACAGTGATTGAATTGCACCCCCAAACCTCAGGCTTTTATATGCATTATTTACACAATGAGTCCCGTCTGATTGGCTGATTCTGCTTCCCTCCTGGAGCCTGATTGGTCTTTTCCTGCAAGCCAGTCAGCTGTTGCATTCTAGGATCCTACTTGCCTATTGCCAAGCTTAGTATGTAGCACTTTCTTTAAAAAAATTAATATTTGCATTTTAACTGTACTGCAATACACACATCTTTGTCCACATTACTTCGGTAGAGAACTGAATTGCAAAATTCAGAAATATGAGAAACTCTAAGGACAGCTGTGCTTAGGTTTGTATTTTGCTCCATAAAGAGCAGATAACGGAGATTCTTCTTTAAATGTGAACTGAACTGAGATTATGCCCTATCCCTATCTGAGAAGTTGGATTGTTAGATGGTTCCAGAAGGTCCCAGGTTTGATCCTCAGCATCTCCTGTTAAAATGAGCAGGTAGCATTTGAAGAGAAGAGCAGATAATACTGAAGTACATGGGCAAGAGTCTGATCTGGCCCAAGGCAGTTTTCCATCTCATACCCTGATCAGCAGGGAGAAGTACAAGTGGAGATAAGGGAACACAACTGTCAGACCCAGTGAGACTAATGGGGAAAGACAAGGCAGCCACAGTTAGAACTCAACATGGACAGCCATAAATATTTATTCTCTACCACTGATGGTGACTTCAAAGGATATTTTGTTTCTTGGCACTGTAGAAACAGCAGGGACTGGACAGCTCTTTAAAGAAGTGCCTGTGTCTGTGAATGCTTTCAAGTACTCATCTCTTCGGACACACCCTCATTAAACTGTCTCTCTCCTTACATGCTGAGCACAGTAAGATGAAAGCCTCATCCATGCAGAACTCAATGAAGAATCAATGCTACGGAACTTGAGAGAGTAAAAACATCCAACTCATTCTAATATAAACCTCCAGGACCACTCACCCTTTCATCTCTACTGGAGGCAAGCAAAGGACTGATCAAGACCGTAGCATTGAGCAAGGAATCTGTGTCAATCATAACAGGGCTCAAGCCAGAAGGAATTGGCGCCGTACATTTGTTTGATTCCCAAGTTCTGGAGAGGTTCACAGATGACCAACCTGACAGCTGGCTGACCGGCCACAAACTGGTGCTTAGCGCTTGCCAGAGAGCCCCAGGGGAGCTGCCGCTTCAGTCCTGAAAGTGTCCTGACTATAGCCAAATGTTTTGCCCCTTCCTGGCTCTCAGCAAGGCCCTAATCCAGGCAGCCACCCACACAAACTTATTTTTCTCCCCCACCCCACATATTCTTGCCTGAATGGTAACCTTATGAGGCCATCTGGGCACTTTGCCCCAGCCAAGAAGCCCAGACCATCAGCATTGAGGCTTCCAGTACTACAGCTGGAACAATGTGGTCCAGAACACTCAGTGTGTTGATTCTGCTGTCTCTGTGGCATACAATTGTAGAAGGAGTGGGCACCTCTGCCTCTCTTTGTGTGCATATGCCAAATGGTCCTATTGGCAACCCATGTGGCACCCTCTCCCTCCCCCTTCTGCAATGTGGCAATCTGGAAGTGTTCAGTGAAATGTGCTCTGCTCTGCTCTGTGATGGGACTGGAGGGATTTGGGGGCAAGGGGAGGAACAGGCATTCCAGTGCACACAGCTGCCTTCTCCCTCTCAGTGATCCCCGCCCCACACACCTCCTCTTTCCCATTCTGTGTTGAAATGCTTTCCAGTGCCAAGACTGCAATGCCCTGCCAGGCAGAATGATGAATAAATGTTTGAAAATGTAATTGGAGTCACAGGGGAGTTGCAACAGGAATTTAACGATAACATGGCATGCTGTCATGTCTCTGATGCTCTGGCTAATGAATGGAAATGGAAGGAATTAGAGGCAACTTGGGAGGCATTAACCCAGGCGTGCTAAGAGATCAAAGACTTCATTTATCTCACCTCTCTGCAGGAATGGCCAAATTCACCTGCTGGGTGAAATGAACATATGTTTCATCTTCTTGATATTTCCTGCCCTGAAGAGGGTGCTAAGGAGCAGGCCACTGGCCACCTCTGGCCCTGCAAGTATAGCAGTAGTGATGGTTGCCTGGCACTTCACTTTGTTTTCTTTTGCGGTAGCATTTTTTCTATCCTGGAATTAGGAATGTGTATGTGAAAGTGACTGCCTTTTTCTATGGATTAGTTCAGATTATGCTACTAACTCCTGACTGCAGGTCATTAATATGGACCGGAACCCTTCTTCACTGTCAGGTGCCACTGAGGTTCAATCAAAGTGGGAATCTGTGTTAAGTTGCCTTGTGTGGTGAATGTTGCACCATCTGCTGAGACTGACCACCAGGCCCGTGCAGAGCTTGTCTGAGGCCCAAGGTGGGAGTCTTATAAAGTTATACTGTGGTACCTCAGGTTACAGGCGCTTCAGGTTACAGACTCCACTAACCCCTCGGGTTAAGAACTTTGCTTCAGGATGAGAACAGAAATCGTGCTCTGGCGGTGCGGCGGCAGCGGGAGGCCCCATTAGCTAAAGTGGTGCTTCAGGTTAAGAACAGTTTCAGGTTAAGAATGGACCTCCAGAACGAATTAAGTTCTTAACCTGAGGTACCACTGTAAACTCAAACAAAATAGCGGCCAGCGCCTGAGCCAAATCACAAATGGTGCTTCCTACCCCCAGCCAGGGAGGAAGGGCTGAACAATATATCTATATCGGGAACAAGAAAAGATTAAAGATTTACATCAGGAACAGGGGTGGGAGGAGACCAGCACCATATCCTGTTCACCAATAGGCCACTGGAGAGGCAGCATGGGGGGGGGGAGTGTGGATTGCCAAGGAGGCAACAGATCCAGCCTCTTTGCCCCAGCCATTGCTCCCACTGTGACAGCAGCAGCAGGCCATGCATTCCTTGGAGGCTGGATCTGCTGCCCATGGATCATACCGTCCTTGCCTCATAGGTGGCCTGGCCCTCATTTAGTGTTTTTGCGTGGCTAGAATGTGCTCTTGAACTTGTCTGGGTGGAGGATAGACATGGGTTGTGTGTAGAAACAAGCCTATTGTACAAAGGTAAAAAATTACATTTCTTGCTCCACCCTCTTTTGCTTTTGGCTTTCACAAAATTGTTTAGAGGTGCATTTGGTCCGGGGGGGGGGGAAGCTCCCCCAAGTTAAGGTAAGCCATGCTCATTTGGTCCTGGGGGGGGGGGGAAAGCTTCCCCAAGTTAAGCCATGCTCAAACAACGAAATCTTCCTCTGCTCTGATGTGTTCCTGTTCCATTTGATTGCTCGTTGGCCCTGATTTCTAGCATGTTCCTTGGCGTTTGGCTCCTGCCTTGTCCTTATATGGTACTGATTTCTGGCTTCCTTCCACAACTCCTGATTCTCAGATGACCTTGAGCTGCTCGCCGTGGCCCAGCTCTGACCTCACCTCTGACCATTTGCACTGTTTCAATGCCCTTTTATTTGCTCAGGCTGCTTCTCAGTCACAACTCACCTCCCACACTAGCAGAAGCCAGAACACAGACTCCTATTGATGCAATGGACTTTCTTCCCCTGTCTCCTCCTGATGCACCCCAAGCTTACTCAAATCCACTTGGGCGGAGGGGATCATGAGAACCCTCAGAACAGTGTGCAGGGGGAGGAGAGGGGGATTTTCCCATCTGGCAAGCAGGAATGCTACCTATGACAGAATTTGTCGCATTGCCTTGCTTTACCCTCACTGCCCTTGTTTGCCCTCATTCCCCCACAGTGCTGCTTTTGTCAATGTGGTTGACAATGCCACAAAGCTACTACTAAAATTAGTGGACCTAAGTTAGCCATGGCCATTGTTTTCAATGGGTCTGCTCTAAGTAGAACTAGCACTGGATACAGGCCAAAGGTTCCTGCTGATAACTGAATTCAGCATCAGCCTGGGCAGCAGCAAAGTCAAGGATGGTGATAGGAAGGAAGGAATTAAAACAACAGCAATGTACAGTCATAGCTTGGTTTCAGCCGCTTCAGGTTGTGTTTTTTCGGGTTACAGACCGCCGAAACCTGGAAGTACTGGAATGGGTTACTTCCGGGTTTCAGCGGTCGTGCATGTGCAGAAGTGCTAAATTGTGCTTTGCGCATGCGCAGAAGCACTGAATCACAACCCGTGCGTGTGCAGACGTGGGTTGCGAACGTGCATCCCGCACGGATCAGGTTCGCAGCCCAAGCATCCACTGTATTCATTTGTATCAAAAACTGCCCAAAGTAGGAGGCTGTTTTGCACATTCATTAAGCAAATTACATAAACAAGATAAGTAGTTTTATCTCTGCTCCTGTTCAGGTATAACTAATATGTGTTAAACAGTCTTCTGTGATTGACAGAATGTTTACAGGGTGGCTAGGGTTTTCCATGGTTTTGCGCATCAATTTGAGGCAGAAGCATGGGTGGCTGAAGCAGTGTGTATGCAAGAGTGCAGGAGGCCTTTGGTTTTCTGCTATCTGGCAGATAAACAACGGCCAGCCCTGTGGCGTTGTGGGTGGAAAGTTAATTTTAGGCAGAAGTTGGGAGGAAACCACATCAGGCGTGTGATTGATTAAATGCCTGGGCTTTGCTTTTTGGCTTTAATCAATGGCAGCAGCTGCAGATTGTTTCAGATAGTACAAATCAACCAAGATTAGGACTTCATTAACCTCTCTGGCATGACTATGGATTTCCATCTCTCAGATCTTTGACTGACAGCACCTGTTCCATAACAGCTTGTGCTGCCTGTTCCTAACTCTGCTTATGCAAAAGTAAATAAAAACCCTGCTAAGTTCAATAGGACATACTCTCAAATCACTGTGCATTCGATTGCAGCTCTAGGCATGTAATGGTGATCATCTGTCAAGGCATCCATGCGATCGCCATCCACATTTCCAATAAGAATTTGTTAATTGTTGCTTAGTTTCAATTACCACCATCTGTATACTCAGGAAATCCTGTAGCTCAGTGACAGAGCACCTGTTTCGCTCATGTTCAATCCCTAGTATCTCTAGGTAGGGAAAGATCCCTCTCTGAAACCTTGGAAAACTGCTGCCAGTCAAAGTAGACAATACTGTGCTAGATGGACCAATGGTCTGACTCAGTACATGGCAGCTTCCTATGTTCCTAATGACTATCTCGACGCGGGTGGCGCTGTGGGTTAAACCACAGAGCCTAGGACTTCGAATCCCTGCAATGGGGTGAGCTTCCGTTGCTCGGTCCCAGCTCCTGCCCACCTAGCAGTTCAAAAGCACGTCAAAGTGCAAGTAGATAAATAGGTACCGCTCCGGCAGGAAGGTAAACAGCGTTTCTGTGCACTGCTCTAGTTCACCAGAAGTGGCTTAGTCATGCTGGCCACATGACCCGGAAGCTGTATGCGGGCTCCCTCGGCCAATAAAGCGAGATGAGCGCCGCAACCCCAGAGTTGGCCACGACTGGACCTAACGGTCAGGGGTCCCTTTACCCTTTAATGACTATCTCAAGTCTTCCAAGTATATCCAAGGGTTTACATAGGGTGTGTTATAAGAAAAAAAAACCTCCTTTTCCCTTACAGGGTACCCAAGAGCCCGTATAGAGTCCTTATGTAGGTTCTCTATTGGTAGGAGAAAAATAACAGAGGCCAACAAAATAATATTGAGAAGCAAAGCAGCTAGTAAGCCTGATCTTTATTAACTGTTGCAACAGGGTGCTCACAATCACACGCAGGAGGCAGGAGGGACCCAGAACACTGGTGTTCAAGCTGTTATACTTTTGAAATTGCCCACCCTGTAACCCAAGACCAACCCCCTGACATACATACATACATCACAGAAGGAAGAAGAAACCCTGTTTGCCAGGACCTGATAATGGTCACTGATTGCTGTTAATGGTCACTGATTGCTTTTACCTGGGCATCCTGGCCATTCTTTTGTGTTGGTAAATACTCAGTTCCTGAATCAAGGTCACAGGCTCACCCTATTCATACACAGATATGCCCTTAAGACAGGATTTGTGAGCAAAGAGACAATGGGGAGGTTTTCCCATTTCCTTCCTCCTTGCAGAGAAATATTTGAGATCAATTTGGGAGAGTCAAAATGGTTTCAGGACTATTTTCCTGCACTGTTTCAGACATGTGGTTTATATATTTATGTATGTGTTTGCCTTGTACATTTATGAACATTTATTTTATATCTTAGACCATATAATTCTCATAACAGGTGCTTCCAAATTATTGCTATTTTCAGATAGGATGAAATCACAGCAATTTCAGATGGGATGAAATCACAGTAATTTCAGTTAAAGGTATATTTGCACTGTTGCACAAATAAACCCATCCCTTAAACTCTGGATTCTTTGTAGTAGGGAAATGAACTAGAAAGGGTGGTATAATTATTTCTTAATGCAATATCATCTAGCAAAAATCCAAAAATTGTGTGTGTGAGAGGGGTGAGGGTGGCAGCGAGTATCTGCCCCTCCCCCCCCAAGACTGCTGATACCTACTTCATGTCCATCAGTGGTGCAATTTCAGCTAAAGATTCACACATACAGAATGATGCTTGCTATCTGGTAAATAAAAAAATCCTCTTTTCCTTGTTGCACGGCTTGCTAAGAATACATGCCATGTACCTTGAACCCTTGACAGGCACACTTTAGATTATTAAATTCTGGGTGTCATTCTTTTAGTCATGTTTATTTATTATTTCAGACATTTATATACTACTTAATTATTTGCATTTCTAAGTTGTGCCTTTAAAAACAATCCACAGAAAACGGGACAATAAAACAGATTAAGAAATTATCATGATGCCTGCTGGAACAAGGAAACCTTGGCTGTGCGCCTAATCTCATGTGGAATGGAGTTCCAAAGGCCTTGACCCATGACATTGAAAAGGGAGCAAGCAGAGGCTGCTAGGGGCCTACTAAGCAACACCCACTAATAACATGAGCTCAGGGGTCAGATTAACCCTTTTATAGCTGTCTATTGAGTCACTAGCTGTCTATTGCAGAGGTTTTCAACCTCTCTGCGTCCACACTTGCCTTGACCAACTACATTTTTTCTGTGGTTCCCCTTTGACATGTCCATGGGCAACGTGGGGTGCAGGGCTCAGGAACGACATTTCCCATCAGGTGCACTTTGCAGGTGACACAAGCTTTGCTTTTGCCATGTGTGGTCACTTTTATTAATCTATTCTACACATCTAATCAAAGAGGAGGGAGGGAAAGAAATAACAAAGGCCAATGCTGCCTATCGCTTCCTCCACCATCATTCAAGGCACCCCAGGGAGCAGCAGTACAACACTTCAAAACCACTGTATTATGAGGATGAGGAAAAATGGATCCTGAGGTGTGGAAAAAGAAAAGAGGAGGTGGGGGGGGGGGAAATGGCAAAATTGCTTACAACAAAACCAACAGTGGAAATACAGCCTCAGGAACATGGGGGAAACAAAATTATGGTTGCATCCTCAAATTTAGTCTTTGCAAAGCTGCAAAGAACTAAGGAGAGGAGCCCAGGTGTCTCAGTGGGCCAGGAAAGGCAGCCCCAGAGTTGGCCACCAGTTCTTAGGCTTCCTAGAGCCAGAGGGGCCCTGAGGAAAACAGGGAAGGGCCCCTGTTAGTGTCGATGGCCAGGAGAAAATGGATGGCAAAGAGAGAGCTAAGTGAGGAAACTGTGGGAATGTTCAGGGGTGCAGGAGAGGATATATTGACTAATTATATCCTTATCCAACTTGTGCTAACAAGTTCCCAAAATATCAGCAGAGTTTATAGACATTCCCCTTTAAGTTCGCAATGGTAACGTCTGCACAGGTTCGCTAGAACCTCTATAATAATTACTCTGGTAATTCCCCTTTGTTCCCTCTTAAAATACAAGACACAACACAGTCTTCATAAAGGTATAAAAGAATTTACTCATGTTCTGTTCACAATGTGATCCCAGAAGGCAGACAGCTTAAAAAGGTTACATACATTCAGAATCTATCTTGTAGCAAGATAGTCCTTATCTCCTCTCTTGGCTGGGAGCCAAGAGAGCATCCTTAGATGTTTCCTCATCGAAGGAAGATGGCAGAGAGAGAGAGATGGCTGCCTGCCCTGTGCTTTTATCATTTACCTGCACAGGTGAGGCCACACCCACCTCTGTTCACATGCGGAGGAAGTCCGTCCCCAGGAAGTTTACCTGCTTGCTGGACAGACATCCCTCCCCATGTTCTAACATGTACACTCTATGAATGTTGTCATTGACTGCTCCTGTGTTTACATCCCACAGAAACAAGTGCAGAAAAGAAATAGTGGGGGGAGAGGGGTCTGCTGAGGTCTGCAAGGTGGCAGAGGAAAGGGGGGCACCAGTACAATAAGGTAAAGGGGCCCCTGACCATTAGGTCCAGTCGTGGCCGACTCTGGGGTTGGGGTGCTCATCTCGCTTTATTGGCCGAGGGAGCCGGCGTACAGCTTCCAGGTCATGTGGCCAGCATGACTAAGCCGCTTCTGGCGAACCAGAGCAGCGCATGGAAATGCCGTTTACCTTCCCGCCGGAGCAGTACCTATTTATCTACTTGCACTTTGATGTGCTTTCGAACTGCTAGGTTGGCAGGAGAAGGGACTAAGCAACAGGAGCTCACTCCATGGTAAGGATTCGAACCGCCGACCTTCTGATCAGCAAGTCCTAGGCTCTGTGGTTTAACCCACAGTGCCACCCACGTCCCTACCATGCAATAGGACAGATGTAATAGGCCTGGTGCTTCCATTGAAGAAGACTAAGAGCTTGACAGAAAACAGCCCAGGTGAGACAGGAGCAGAGTTGCAGGGTGGAAGGTGCAGTCAATGTTACTCAATGTTGTTCTGCAAGGAGGGTACTGCCTAATCTCATTACAAGTCATGCATCTGAACCACAGGGGACCACCAACAGAGACTGTCCCAAAGATCTCAGTGATCAAGCTGGGAAACACGGCTTGGGCTCAGAGCACCTGAAAGTTTGTATCTCCCTATACAAACTTGCCTGGGTGCTAAGATCTCAGGTGAGCACCTTCCTTTGGTCTCATCAGCACCAGAAGCACAGTTGCAATCTTTGGGTTAGTGAAGAAGTAGGCCATAAATTTACCTTTTAGAGAGATTCAGCTTACTTGCAAGGAGCCATGGCCACATGGCTTATAGCTTATTCCAGGAAGCATGAAGAGAAAAGAGACTCAGAAAAAGACCCCTGGACGGTTAAGTCCAGTCAAAGGTGACTATGGGGCGCGGCACTCATCTCGCTTTTCAGGCCGAGGAAGCCAACGTTTGTCCATGGACAACTTTCCAGGTCATGTGGCCAGCCTGACTTAAATCGCTACTGGTGCAAGGAGGTCCGTGATGAGTGGAAATGCAGTTTAAAAGTACCAGGCAAGGACAATGCCTGGTTCTTTACCATAATGCACAGGTGTCAGTCAAATCTTCTGCTGAACACAGGCTTTGATCGCTTATCTTGTGCATGCAGAAAAGCCCAGAAGCTCCATTGCCTGTGCCTCCCACTTGGCCCTAGGAAGGAAATACAGTGGTACCTCTGGTTGCGAACGGGACCCGTTCTGGAAGCCCGTTCGCCACATGAAAAGAGCGCAACCTGAAGTGCCATATCTGCACAGGTGTGCAGTGCGATTTGGCACTTGTGTGCATGTGCGAAGTGCGATTTAGCACTTCTGCGTATGCACGAGCGGCGAAACCCGGAAGTAACCCTTTCCGGTACTTGCGGGACATAACCTGAAAAAACGTAACATGAGGTATGATTGTATGTTGCATATAAAGCCTTGTTCAGATCCTTATTTATTTCCTTTTGGTACATGCATTGTGCTCCCCCTCTTAATGCTATATTGGTCATGACCCCAAACCTGAAACATCCATATAATATTAGTCCACATGTAATGGCTAGAGATAAAGAACCATCAGAGGGGAGAGCAGGAGGGGCCTTAAGAAAAATAAAAGGGTCTGTTGGATGAGACCAATGGCCCATCTGGCCCAGCATCCTGTTCTCCACATGGCCAACCAAAGACCTATGGGAAGCCTGTAAGCAGGACTTGAATGCAACAGCTCTCTGCTCTCTTGTGATTCCCACAGAGCATAGCCATTGTGGCTAGTAACCAGTGACAGCCTTTAACAGTCTTGAGGTCACCCGCCCACAGCCAGTACTTAGAAAACAGACTACGCAGGAACACACACCTCCTCATCACTTTTCCACACTGTGGTGAGATGTACTGGATTTCCATTTAAATTATAGTAATTATTTCTACATTTTCATCTATGCATATAAATTAGCATATGCACATTTTATGCAAATATATGTCCTTTGTCCTCTGTTTTGGCAATGCAGAAGCTGCCACACGAAACCCAGCCTCTCATTTAAAGGGATCCAAATCCAGCAGAGATGCCATCCCCTTACTTCTCCCTACTAAGGGAAGTGGGTAGCACACCCGCCATAACTCTAAAGCACATGGAACCCCCACAAAGGCTCATGAGAAGTGCAACAGGTGCTGGGAATTGTAGCTCTGTGAGGGGGAAGCTACAGCATCCAGGTTTCTTTGTGGGTGGCTATATGCTTTAAATGCATGGTGTGCACAACGTCTGCATTGTTTATCTTTTTTAAAAAATAAAAATACTCTCCACTTCTCACCGCTGGAGGAAAAAAGGCAAAGCCATTTAAGCAAATGAACTGTCATTAAATTCAATAGCCATGCCAGGAGGTGGCAATCAATATGTGGCCAGGATTTTGCGAGCTTTTCCAAGCTATTAATAGTCTTTTTTTTCATAATCAATCAACAGATGGGAAACAATGAGGAGATACAGCAGGCTAGAAGCACATCACGTTCTTGAGTAATCTGTTAATATGATTGGGGAAAGCACACGAAGAGGGAATGCACAACCAATAATTAATACAGGGACATTCTACATTTCAGGAGTGCTGAATCTTTCTCTCCCCCCTCGTTTTAGTACAGCTGCTTTAATGCAACTGGCAATGCCATATCATTTGTTAAAGCACCCACTGGGAACATGAACTGGTGAGCATGCAGCTCTGCAGGAAGAACCAAAAGAATTCCTGGCACAGAGTGATACTTGTGCCAGACAGAGTTCTTGCCTGATTAAGATTTTAAACTGACAAACTGCTGGATTTGGAGCAGATAGAGCCTCCTGCTGTTTCGCAGGAGCAGAGAAAAAGAAGAGGCTACATACAAAGCAGAGAACATGGTTTCATAGAAATCACAGCTCTCTTAAAATAATAATAATAATAATAATAATAATAATAATAATAATAATAATTAGAGGAAAAAGTTTCTTGCTGTCATGGCTATGGAGGGGGATAGTTCAGCTGGTAGAGATGTCGTGCATGCAGAAGCCCCCAAGTCCAACCCCCAGCATCTCCAATTGGGGCCAAGAGAAGCTCCTGCCTGAAAGCCTGGAGAGATGTTGCCAGTCTGTGAGAACAGTATTGAACAAGACAGACCTGACTCAGTAAGAGACAGATTCCTCTATTCCTATGAGCGTGTGTGAAATATACTCGTAGTCCTGTAGTGATTTCATGCTCTTTATTGCAACTTGTAAAGGGACGCAGGTGGCGCTGTGGGTTAAACTACAGAGCCTTGGGCTTGCCGATCAGAAGGTCGGCGGTTCGAATCCCCGCGATGGGGTGAGCTCCCGTTGCTGGGTCCCTGCTCCTGCCAACCTAGCAGTTCAAAAGCACGCAGTGCAAGTAGATAAATAGGTATCGCTCCGGCAGTAAGGTAAACGGCGTTTCCGTGCACTGCTCTGGTTCGCCAGAAGCGGCTTAGTCATGCTGGCCACATGACCCAGAAGCTGTACACCGGCTCCCTCGGCCAATAAAGCCAGATGAGCGCCGCAACCCCAGAGTCGGCCACAACTGGACCTAATGGTCAGGGGTCCCTTTACCTTTACTTTAAAACAGTGATTGCCCCCCAAACTTCAGGCTTTTATTTACATTATTTACACAATGAGTCCCATCTGATTGGCTGATTCTGCTTCCCTCCTGGAGCCTGATTGGTCTTTTCCTGCAAGCCAATCAGTTGTTGCATTCTAGGATCCAAGCTTAGTACATTACAGTGTGGTGTAGTAGCCACAGTATTGGACCAGGACTGGGGAGACCTAGGTTCAAATCTCCATTTGGCCATGATGCTCACTGGAGTGGCCTTCAGCCAGTCACTTTCTCAGCCTAACCTCACAGAATCATTGTGAGGGTGAAAAAAGGGCAGGATCATAAAAGGAACCCTATATGTCTCTAGTTACCAAATAAAATCTAGTGGGTGAATGTATTTTCTGAAATAAAGCTCCCTGAGCATATTTTTATCATGTCTAGCTGAGCTACCCTAAGGTTTAATTACACTGACGTTATTTATGAAATAATAGGGTTGTCATTGAAATGTAATGCATTAACATTGCTGTTGAATTATTTAGAGGGTGAATATTATAGAAAGGATCAGATGCTACTAAAGAAACTTCGAGCAGCAGCAAAAATGGACAAAGCTAAAAGTAATAATAATCAGAATTTGGGCCAGCTGGGAAGGAATCCATGAAAGGCCCTTGAGATGTAACAAGGGGACAGTGTGGAGAAGACATTTAGAGTCAAACAAGACCATCTGATGCTCACCACATCACTAGGAGAAGGGATGGAAAGGAGACTGGATACTGAGCCTTATGAGAAACATGCAATGTGCTCTACGTGGGGCTACCTTTAAAGGTGACTCAGAAACTGCAACAAGTCCATAATGCAGCAGCTAGACTGATGCCTGGGAGTGGCCGCCGAGACTATATAATACCAGTCCTGAAAGACCTGCATTGGCTTCTGGTACATTTGCAAGCACAATTCAAAGTATTGGCACTGACCTTTAAAGCCCTAAATGGCCTCGGCCCAGCATACCTGAGGAGCGTCTCTACCCCCATCGTTCTGCCTGGACACTGAGGTCCAGTGTCAAGGGCCTTCTGGCAGTTCCCTCACTGTGAGAAGTGAGATTACAGAGGGCCTTCTCCCTGGTGGCACCCACGCTATGGAGTGTCCACCCATCAGATGTCAAGGAAATAAGCAACTATCTTTTAGAAGACATCTGAAGGCAGCCCTGTTTAGGGAAGTTTTTAACGTTTGATGCTTTATTGTATTTTTTATATTTTGTTGGAAGCCACCCAGAGTGGCTGGGGAAACCCAGCCAATTGGGCGGGGTATAAAAATAAATAATAATTGTTGTGTATTGAGTCAAAGGATTTTATATCTGTATTATTATTGTCTATATTTGCATTAGGGTAAAGTAACTGCCTTTTGGTTTCAGGGGGTACAGCTACTATTGGTTCATTTAAAGTGCTGTATTTGGATCCTCTGTCTTATTGGTTTCCTCCAAAAGGCAGGACTGTGATTGCCTGATATTGTTCCCTCCAAAATGTATCCTTTCTAGCTAGTCCCCTGTCCCTATAAATGTAGCTTTCCCCTCCTCAGTCTTGAGTCTTGTTTGCTGTAATAAAGAAGTGTTACTAGAGAACTGTCTCCAGCAGATTATGTCAAGAGAGCTGAAATCACAAACCCCACGTCACAACAACTGGCGACGAGGATGGGATCCGGAATGCTGAGGAGCGGTTAAACGCAGCCCTGCCTCAGAGTCCGGATTGCAGCTAAGAACAAGACTCACTGGCCAGCTGAGAAGACGACCCTGCCACAGGACAATGGAGAGTCCAAGGGTATTGGAGCCCTTCCAGCCATCAGAGCCCCACACGTGGGAAGACTACGTCGAACGCTTCGAGTTCTTCGCAGTGGCTCAAGGGATCACCGATGCCAGCAAAAGAAGGGCCACATTCCTGAGCTACTGTGGGCCTGAGACCTTCAAGCTGGCCAAGGCATTGCTTGCTCCAGCGAAGCTAAGTGAGACATCTCTCAAAGATATTCTTGCCTGCCTAACAAGCCATTTGGCGCCTACTGAGACCAAGATGGCCCGGCGGATGGAGTTTCATGAGAGGCAGCAGCGTGCTGGGGAGTCTGTATCTGCATTTCTAGCTGAACTGCGGAAGCTCGCTCAGCACTGCGACTTCCAAAATCTGGAAGAGACTCTCCTGGATCGGTTTATCGGTGGTCTGAGCAGCAAGAAAGCCAGAAGACGCATCGTGGCTAAAGAAGAGGTTACCCTTGCTTCAGCCTTGAAGGAGGCCACCGCCACGGAGAATTATGAAAGAGAGGAGCTTGATGCCAGTCGCAAGGCCCCTAAGCCACAGATAGAAGTTGCGCATGCCATGGACGAGCTAGAGGCTACTCCGAGCCAGAGCCCAGTCCGTGGGGTCGAGTCAGTGCGTCAGGCCTGCACAGTGCACAAAGATCACCGAGGCAGGTGTCCAGGTTGTGGCGGAAACCATGAGCGGAAGAGTTGTCGTTTCCGGGATGCTATGTGCCGGACGTGCGGGAAGACAGGTCACATCGCCAGGGTCTGTAGATCGGCGGCGTTGGGAGCGACAGGAACACCTAGACTGGAGCATCGCAGACCGCCCACAGCAACCCATTTTCTAAGGGACTGCCACTATGTAACGGAGATCAACGGGAGGGTCGTGCAGTTCCCAGCGCAAGGCAAGGCACACGTCAAGGTGAAGATTGAGGGTCAGCAGTGCGACATGGAGGTGGACTCCGGATCTGGATTCACTATCGTGTCGGACCAGACCGCGAGGACATTCTTCCCCAGGGGTAAGTTGCCCCCTCTGGAGCCCTTCCCGGCAACCTTGCAGTCATACTCAGCGGGCCGCATCCATGTTATGGGAATGTGTGCCGTGAGAGTTCAGTTCCGGGACAAACAGGCTGTACTCAAACTGGTGATTGCGAAGGGCAGTCGCCCCAGTCTCCTGGGCACTGACTGGTTCCCCGCCCTGGGACTGAGTATATCAGGGCTTAATTCAATCCAAACCTGCCCTGAGATGAGCGAGGCATTATGCAAAGAGTTTGCTGGTCTCTTTAATGGAAAACTGGGTTGTTATAAAGGGCCCCCAGTTGACTTCGAGTTGGACCCTGGGGTGGCCCCAATCCGACTCAAACCAAGGCGAGTGCCATTTGCACTGCAACCCAAGATCGAAGCAGAGCTGGATAAATTGGTCAAGCAGGGAGTTCTCTCACCCGTGGACTCTGCTAAGTGGGAGACTCCAATCGTCACGCCCCTTAAAGCAAATGGGGAAGTCAGGATCTGTGCAGATTACAAATGTACTATCAATAAGGCACTCAGGGGAAACTCATACCCCATTCCAGTCGTATCACATCTGTTGGCTAAACTGGCTGGGGGCAAGGTGTTTGCCAAAATTGACCTGGCACAAGCCTACCAACAGCTGCCAGTAACCCCACAATCAGCGGAAGCACAGACTATTGTCACACATAAAGGGGCGTTCAGAGTTAACAGATTACAATTTGGAGTTTGTGTGGCCCCAGGGATTTTTCAAGGGCTCATGGAACGCCTGTTAAGAGGTCTGCCGGGGGTCTTGCCATTTTTTGATGACGTTTTGATTGCTGGAAAAGACCCACAGGAACTGGTTGCGCGTGTCCGTGCAGTGTTGCTCAAGTTCAAGGAGGTGGGGTTGCAACTGAAAAAGGAAAAATGCAGTTTTGGGGTGCCAGCTGTGGATTTCTTGGGGTTTAAAATTGATGCATCAGGCATCCACCCCACAGATGCTAAGATTAAGGCCATCATCGAGGCACCACGACCACAGAACAAGACGGAGTTGCAGTCATTCCTGGGACTTATTAACTTTTATCATTCGTTCTTACCCCATAAAGCTTCGGTAGCTGAACCATTACATAGACTGTTGCAGAAAAAGAATGTGTGGCGATGGGGGCAGGGGCAGCAGAAGGCTTTTGACTCCTTGCGAAGAATGCTGAGTAGCGGGAGCGTCCTTGCTCATTATGATGAGTCAAAGCCGCTGGTCCTGGCATGTGATGCCTCTCAATACGGCCTGGGGGCGGTGCTGAGTCATAGGGAACTGGATGGGTCGGAAAAGCCCATCTCTTTCTATTCCCGTACGTTGTCGCCCACGGAGCGCAACTATGCTCAAATTGACAAAGAGGCGCTTGCAATTGTGGCAGGAATCAAAAAGTTCCATGATTATGTGTACGGTCGCCATTTCTCCATTGAAACGGACCACAAACCACTGTTAGGGTTGTTCAACCCGAACAAACAAACGCCACAAATTCTCTCCCCCAGAATGTTGCGTTGGTCTATATTCCTGAACGGGTTCCAGTACACCTTGACCCATGTGCCGGGGAAACGGTTGTGCCACGCTGATGCGCTGAGTCGATTGCCCCTTCCTGGCGGGAGCAATGAGGATCCCGCTCCAGCGGAGCACATAATGATGCTGGAAACACTTCCGGGGGCTCCTGTAACGGCTACTGATATAGCTGAGAAAACGAGGAAAGATGCTGTTCTCTCCCGTGTGCTCACTTGGGTGGGGAGGGGGTGGCCAGGTGGTCCGCATGAAGACAAATTCAGGCCTTATGCGACAAGGCAGCACGAGTTGTCCATGCATAAGGGTTGTCTCCTGTGGGGAGATAGGGTGATCATCCCAGCACCACTGAGAAACAGGGTGCTTGAGACGCTTCACATGGGACACCCGGGAATGGTCAGGATGAAGTCGCTAGCCCGATGTTATGTGTGGTGGCCTGGAATGGACCAGAACATAGAACAATGGGTACGAACATGTAAGGCATGCCAAGAGGTGCGGCCAGAAGTGGCCAGAGCACCAGTTCACTGGTGGGAGCAGTCCAGATCTCCCTGGAGCCGGCTGCACTTAGATTTTGCTGGGCCATTCCAGGGGAAGGTCTTTTTGGTTGTCGTCGATGCATATTCCAAATGGTTAGAAGTGGCGATGGTCCCTAGCATGGCATCAGCTGCCGTAATCAAGGTGTTGAGGCAGCTGTTTGCAACCCACGGGTTACCTGAGACCATTGTATCAGATAATGGGGCAGCTTTTGTATCCCAAGAATTCAGGGCATTCTTGGCTGATAACTTCATAAGAGGGGTCACATCCGCGCCCTTTCACCCATCCTCCAATGGGCAGGCTGAGCGCATGGTAAGAACAGCCAAAGAATCCATTGCGCGCTTAATGGAGGGTAACTGGTCAGCTCGCATCGCGCGAATGTTATTTTTGCAGCATGCGACGCCGTGTACTGCGACGGGCAAGTCGCCAGCTGAGCTGCTCTTGGGTAGAAGACTGGTAACGGTGCTGGATTATGTCCACCCGGATAAAATGCCAAACCATAATTCAAGAGCAACCCCCCAGGCTGAGACTGACACAACAAGGTATCTCGCCCCTGAAGATCTGGTCTGGGTGAGGAACTATTCACGAGGTTCGCGGTGGGTGGCTGGTGTGGTCACCCGGGCTAGTGGACCTGTGTCCTATTATGTAACCTTGGAAAATGGGCAAGTTTGGAAGAGACATATAGATCAGCTGAGGCGCCGGGCGCTCAGCAGGGAGGAGTCAGATAATTCATCCCTGGCTAACGACGCAGAGCTGCAAGACCAGAGTGAAAATGGCCCAGAGGTGCAGTCACCAGGGGCTTCAGCAAATGAACCAGGGTCTGCTAGTCCTCATGATGACGAGGTACAGGTAGGGAACCCTGAGATGTCTGGGACTCCATCTGTTCCTGAGGAAACCCCTATAGCAGCCCCTCTACCACAGGTAACACCCAATCCAGAACCGGCAACGCCTGTTGTCAGGAGATCAAGTAGAAGTTGTAGGACCCCACAGTACCTGAGAGATTACGTCTGCTGTGCTCACTAGGGGGGGAGGGGTGTTGTGTATTGAGTCAAAGGATTTTATATCTGTATTATTATTGTCTATATTTGCATTAGGGTAAAGTAACTGCCTTTTGGTTTCAGGGGGTACAGCTACTATTGGTTCATTTAAAGTGCTGTATTTGGATCCTCTGTCTTATTGGTTTCCTCCAAAAGGCAGGACTGTGATTGCCTGATATTGTTCCCTCCAAAATGTATCCTTTCTAGCTAGTCCCCTGTCCCTATAAATGTAGCTTTCCCCTCCTCAGTCTTGAGTCTTGTTTGCTGTAATAAAGAAGTGTTACTAGAGAACTGTCTCCAGCAGATTATGTCAAGAGAGCTGAAATCACAAACCCCACGTCACAACAACAATAATAATAATAATAATAATAATAATAATAATAATAATATTTAGCCTGGAGAAGAGAAGATAGCCATCTTCAAATATCTGAAGGGCTGCCACATGGAAGATGGAGCAAGCTTGTTTTCTTCTGCTCCAGAGGGAAAGTGGGTTCCAGATTTCAAAAAAGGAGATTCTGGTTAAACATCAGGAAGAACCTTCCGGCAGGAAGAGCTGTTCAGCAGTGGAATAGACTCCCTTGGAAGGTGGTGGACTCTCCTTCACTGGAGGTTTCTCAACAGAGGTTGGATGGCCATCTGTCAGGGATTATTTAGCTGTGGTTCCAGCATTGCAGGAGTTCCAACCCTGCTGTAGTGGTTCTAGGAAGCCTTCTGCACAGGGAGGTTGTGGGCATCAGAGGACCCGTGCTCTCCCCGCTGGTCCCCGGTGAGGAGTCTTGGAGCCACCTCGCTGATTCCCCCATCTGCCCCCCTCCTCCACTGGTGCTACGCTGATTTCCTTCCCCAGAAGATGTGCTGCTTCTCTCCCTCCAGGGACGCTCTCTGGAATCCCTCTGGAGCCCTCCCTCTCCTTCTGGCTCCGATGGCAGTTCCCTGACACCTACAATTCTATAATTCTCAAGCTGCCTTTTGCTTGCATAAGCACTGCAGAATGGGAACCAATGGCCCTCCCTATATTGTTGGACACCAGCTTCTGTCAGCCAGCCAGCATGGGAGTTGTAGTCCAACAATATCTGGAGCAAGACAGGTTCTCCCATCCCTCCTTTCATATTTGAAGAGTGAATTTGATACCCTTTGAAAGAAGGTGGAATTGAAATATTGTAAAGCAATCTGATCCAATACTCTTAGGAGCAAATCTCATTCTCCCGAGTCCCCCATCCCCCGCTTCTTGTGACAGTATGTCCTTGTCCTCAGGCCAAATAATAGATTTAGTGGTAAAAGATCCAGATGGCTCAAGTCAATGTTGCTGATGTGACATTCCTCTACCGCTTGCTTAAATAGCCCAAGCAACTCATCATTTTTGTGGCGGGTGGAATCACACCAGCAGATGGCAGGAATAGTAATGGAGCAATCTTTTAATTCCATCTTCTTTACTTTTAATGGCTATTTCCAATGGACACGTCTCTACTGCTTGCAAGGAATAACTTTTCAGCACCGCATTGGTGGCACATCAAAGGGGCTGTCCCTCAAGTGTTCTTGAAGGATACAAATAACACTACTAACTAAATGATGTTGTTATAATAATTACAACGAGTAATTATTATTCTAAGATTGAGTATTGGTGTTCCTTTATTACCCAGGAAGTTGCATACAACAACCTGACAATATACCTTGGATCAGGGTCAACCCAAAGCATTTTGCTGCCCAAAAGGAAGGAGAAGAGGACATCCTGTTTACCATTCTGTGTACAAATCTTCCTTCAAAGGAGAACATGCTCCTTTGCATCTGAGGGCATCAGCCTGGCTTAGTGGGCCCAAGTTGGCACAGACAACTCTACTCCATCATCTCTCTCTCTCTCTCTCTCTCTCTCTCACACACACACACACACACACCAGGTAACAGCTGCCTTTCTTTGCTTAGAGGTAGTTACATAAACACTCACGCTTCTGTCTTTGCTGTGAATAACAAGATGGAGCATCCCAGTTTCCCTTTATTCTTCTGACTGAAGGCATGCAAGTTTTTCTAGAATTTGATCTGAATAGGAAAGAAATTCTTGTGCATGTGCTCCAGCTCTTTGTTTTGGTTCCTGTATAGACAATCTTTGCTGTACAAAGATTAAGATGTTAAATCCCCAGGTTCCTCTGCAAGGCCTGGGCCCCAAAAGTCATTGGGTCAGTCACTCAGCTACTTATCTGAGCACTTTTTTTTTTTGTTCTCACAATGGCTGTGGGTACCACCTGCTGAATTAGAGGACAGTAGTACTTTTCCTTTATATTGTTGTAGGTTTTGGGGGTGGGTGGGTTAGTCAGTATGATGCCTGAGTCCCTTCTGATTGCTGGGGCCCTGGATCCAGCAAGGGCTAACATCTAACGGAGGATCCCATTGCTGAATTAGCCAGGCAAGGGCCCCAGTTGCCACCTAAAGTACCTTGAGTGTGGTCCTTGGTATGGCAAAGGAAGTTGCCCTGGGCCAGAAGGCAATTGGGTAGGTCCCCCTTGTCACTTGGCTGGTAGTGAGAAGGACAACAATCAAAGCTAGAGTGAGCTTGTGAGCTGGGTTAGAAGCAGGCAGAAGTCTGAAAGTAAGAGTCATGCTTTATTTCGGTTTGAATCCAAGGCTGCAGCTATGGGAGAAGAAAGACCTTCTGGGGTGTTAATGCTGTGAGTCCCTCCCTCATAGGCTCACGTTGTATATATATGTGTAAATAAACCAAGTATCATAAAGACACCACAATCTCTGCTGTCCTTCTTTCCAAGGCTACCAAATCCTTGAACCCCTGAAGTCTTGCACCACTTGAAGATTGGGGTGGTGCACAACACTATTCTACTTTGATTATATTGACATATGAGACAGGGAACTCAGCTATACAGCTGCAAATAATAAAAATTAAAAAAAAATGTCCAGTTGCACCTTATAGACCAACTAAGTTTTTCTGGTATAAGCTTTCGTGTGCATGCACACTTCTTATTTATTTATTTTTTAATTTTTATTTCGACTGCGTCACACCAACACAGCTACCTACCTGAATCTAGCTGCAAATAAAACGTTTTAAGTGAATTTAAAGTGCAATATACAACATATCCTTGGGGAAAGTTCAATGTATTTTTTTTAAAAAATGCCCTTAAAAAAGCTTTTTAAGAATGGTTTTTATATGTGTGTAGATTCCACCATGGTGTGATCACTATCAACTTTTAAAACCACCCTGTCTAATCCACCTGACAATTTGTAAAGCTTTCTTCTGTTAATAATAATAGTAATGATAATTCATAGTGTAGGAACAGGTGTGGAGGACTGGATCCAGCCAGCAGGCTAGATCCTTATGTTCCTGCTCTCCCTTGGGCTAAGTCTTACTAAGTGCCCCTCTGTCAAACTTCTGACATCACAATTTTTGCGTTGTGCTGTGTACCTGAGTAGAACAATTCTTATCTTTAAACTATAGAACAAACTATCTTCTTGGCTTTGAAATCTACAAAGGACAAGCTGTTGTAGAGTAAAGGGATATATCACATAGCAGACAGAAGCAAGTCCTTCAGCAACACATAATAGGGAGTGGGAGGTGAATACTGTAAACCTTGCTTTGATAATATAAATGTCAGAAGTGCTTTTTTATGTTGATCTGTAAAATGCCGAAGGACTAATTTTGCAAAACAGACCATGGCAGTTAATGCACTACTCACCTTTCTGTGTCAAAACAATATTTCTGAGTTTTCTGAATGCCCCAGCTCCTTTGCTTAAAAAAATAAAAATTAATAAGAAGTTCTATATGCCAGAGGTTTTCAATCTTTTTGGGTCCCTTGACCAACTACATTCTTTCTGTGGCACCCCTGTGGGGCTCAGGAGCCCTGTTATGTCTGCAGAGGTGGCAATCCCTCACCTCTTTTCAAACACCCCCCTTTGTGGAGTGTTCCCTCAACTTCCTCTCCTCTCTCCCCTCTCCTCAGGAGTCCTCCAGGCAGCTGCTGCTGCCACCCCTGGTCTCTGACCTCCCCCTCATCCCAAAGAGAGGTGCGTCCTCACACTGCCCCAGCGGGAAGGTAAACGGCGTTTCCGTGTGCTGCTCTGGTTCACCAGAAGCGGCTTAGTCATGCTGGCCACATGACCCGGAAGCTGTACGCCAGCTCCCTTAGCCAATAAAGCGAGATGAGCGCCGCAACCCTAGAGTTGTCTGTGACTGGACCTAATGGTCAGGGGTCCCTTTACCTTTACCTTATGATTGTTTAAAGTGGTGTGATACTACTTTAAATGTACATTATAGATGCAGTTTGTTAAGGATACTGAGAGTTATTAGGAGTCCCCTATTCGAATCCCCGTGGCGGGGTGCGCTCCCGTTGCTCGGTCCCAGCGCCTGCCAGACCTGCCAACCTAGCAGTTCAAAAGCACTCCCAGGTGCAAGTAGATAAATAGGGACCGCTTACTAGCGGGAAGGTAAACAGTGTTTCCGTGTGCGGCTCTGGCTCGCCAGAGTAGCTTCATCACGCTGGCCACGTGACCCGGAAGTGTCTGCAGACAGCGCTGGCCCCCGGCCTCTTGAGTGAGATGGGCGCACAACCCTAGAGTCTGTCAAGACTGGCCCGTACGGGCAGGGGTACCTTTACCTTTACCTATTCTTCTCACGGAGCTACAATTCCCAGAGTTCCCTGGGAAGAGGGATTGAGTGCTAAACCACTGTGGTAGTTGTAGGCCTTGGTCAGGTCAATAAACGCCATATACCGGGGTTGGTTTTGCTCTCTGCATTTTTCTTGAAGCTGTTGAGAAGTGAAAATCATGTCAACTGTCCCTCTAGAAAGTTGAAAACCATTTTGGGATTCAGGAAGGGTATCCTGGATATAAATAGGAGACAGTTTGCTAAGATCCTTGCAAGAATTTTGCCAGCCACAGCTAATAAAGAGATGCCTCTATAGTTTCTGCAATCACACTGCTCTGCGGACTGTCCTTCTGAAAATCAGCTGCCCAGATAAATTTGTGAACATCCTTTGGTTCCTCCATGATAATATGCCAGCAAGAATCACAGATAACAATGGCTCTCAAAGCGAACCATTCACACTAGCATCAGGCGTTAAACAGGTATGCATTATTGCCCCAACTCTATTTATTATTTTCATTGCCATGGTCCTACACATTGTCAAAGGGAAACTCCCCACCGGGGTAGAAATCATATATCAAACAGATTTGAGTAGGCTGATAGTAAAGAGTAAGGTTACCATAAGCTCTGTCATAGAGTTTCAATATGCTGTTGACAACGTAATGTGTACACACTCAGAGGATGATCTCCAAACCATGTTAAACCAAAGTGCTGCACCAACAAGCACAAAACAACTCCACAGCACCACAATTCCACCTTAATCGTGTAACGTTGGGAAATGTTGATTATTTCTCCTACCTAGGCAGTTATCTTTCCAGAAGGGCCAACATGGATGTCAAAATCCAGCATCGCCTGAGCTCTGTGAGTGCAGCTTTCTCCTGATTGAAGTGAAGAGTGTTTGAGGACCGGGACATTCACAGGGAAACTAAAATGCTTGTTTACAAAGTTGTTGTACTACCAACTTTACTGTATGCTTGTGAAACATGGACCACTTATAAATGCTATCTCAAACTCCTTAAAAGATTCCATCAATGGTGTCTCCAAAAAAATTTGCACATCACTTGGGAAGAAACCAGTGTTGAAGCAATGATTCTTCAATATCAACTTCATTGGACTGGTCATGTTGTTTGGATGCCTGATTATCATCTTCCAAAGTAACTACTCTTCTCTCAACTTAAGAATGGAATGTGAAATGCTGGTGGACAATAAAAGAGGTTTAAAGATGCTTTGAAGGCAAAACTAAAAAATGTAATATAAAGACCGACAACTGGAAAACATTGGCCTGTGAGCACTCCAATTGGAGAACAGCCTTTACCAAAAGTGTCATGGACTTTGAAGAAGCACAAACTCAGGACAAAAGGAATAAAAGAGCTAACAGGAAGGCACGTTTGGCAAATCCTCACCGTTATCAACTCCTGCATGGAAACCTATGTCTCCACTAGAATGGATGTGCGGATCCAGAATTAGCCTCTATAGTCACTTACGGACACACTGTTAAGACCATATTCATGGAAGACAATCTTACTCAGCTATGAGTGATAAGAAGAAGAAGAAGAAGAAGAAGAAGAAGAAGAAGAAGAAGAAGAAGAAGAAGAATGCTTTACCCAGGAAGGCTCACCTGGCACCATCTTTATCTAATTTTAGGTGTCATGCAGACTCTTTCCTTTTTCACCCAGGCTTTTCATCCTTAATATGAAGGGTTTCACATACGTGTGGAGCAGGAACCTGAGTTTTATTTGCATAGATGTGGTTTTTAAGGTTTCTATTGTGTTTGCTGCGATCGGTTTTAGTGTTTACATAGTGTTTGTAGGTTACTTTGGGTCACTTTTTCTCTAGTTGCAATTAAATTTGCTTTATTCTATGCCAGGATGAAAGAGCGTTATGCAGAGAACCGTATTCTTTATCAAACCTTCCATTGGATCTCTGGGTGCCTTGTTTAAAAACAAAAACCTCTCTGCTAATTAAAATTTGAGTGCTAAACTTGAGCAATGAATTAGCATATGGTGAGAGGCTTAGTCTAAGCTGGGAAAGTGGTACCATCATAATGTGATATAAAGGAGCTTTAAATGTATGGTGAGGGTGCAATCTAAGATTGTCTTCAAATGTCTGAAGGGCATTAATTGAAGAATATACGTACAAAGACTGCAATAATTTGATTCTAGTGTATTCTTCATTTCCTGGGTGGTTCTTCAAAGTGCATACAAATGGAAATTTTTCTCTTGGAATGCATTGTCAAAATACTTGACAGAGGATGATGCTGAACTCTGCGCTCCTTTGGGGTTCTCTTCAGATGGGGACTTCAGGTGGGAATTGTATTTTTCTGTTGTAAACCACCCTAGGATCTTCGGATGAAGGGCAGTAAACGAAGAAGAAGAAGAAGAAGAAGAAGAAGAAGAAGAAGAAGAAGAAGAAGAAGGGACTGCCACCATTGCAAGGAAGCAGGCTTTGGCTAAGCTTTAGGAGAACTTAATGACTACAAATGAAAAAGCTCTCCAAATCGGTACTAGCAAGGTGGCATGGTGATAACTTGGGACGAAGTGGGGAGTCTTGCTCCCTGCATCTACTGCTGATGCCACGCAGAGCCTCTGACAGTCATTTAATCGTTCTTGCCCAACCGGAATTGAAATTAAAATGCCAACCTGCTTTTATAGTCACTTAGAACACACTTACTCCTGCCCTCCCCACCCGCAGTGCACACTCCTGTAGATACGGCATTCTAGGGGCTAATTGCCTGACTTTCCCCCTTCTTTCTAAAAAGCACTTCAGAGTCAGAAAGTGCTCTGTAAGTACAAAAGCTTTTTGTTGTAATTAAGCAGCCCAAGCTAGGGAACATAAAACACAAATTTCAAGAAGATTAGCTTTTTTTGCGAACGCTCAGCCATAGCTTTAATGGCAACTATTTCTTAGTTATACACTGTGGCAGAGAGGGGAAATGGTTGCGCTCAATCCGGGGCAGGAGCGCAGAACTGTTTTTCAGGCCACAAGTCACATTCATATCTGGGTAACCTTCTTGGAGGCGAGTTGCCATTGGTGCAGGGCCAGCCCAATACATTTTGGCACCTTAGACAAACCACAAAATGGTGCTCCCCTCACCAGGGAAGAAGTGGGGAGTGAAAATCTATACCAGGAATGAGGTTGGGAGGAGACCAGCAGCACCTCCTCCTACTTGCCAATAGGCCACTGCAGAGGCAGTGTGGGGTGGGGGCTGCTGAGGAGTGGCAAATCTGTCCTCCAAGGAGCTTGTCCTAGCTGTTGTTGCCACTGTGGTAGCAGCGGCAGCAGTAGTGACGCATTGCTTGGAGGGCAGATCTGCTGCCCTTGTGAATCCTCAGCACAAGGCAGCTACCTCACCTTGCCTCATGGGTGGGCTGGCCCTGCAGTGGTAGGTGGGACAACAAATGCAAAATTTTAGCTTTGTGCACTAGGCTACTTTCTTCCCACATTGTCTCTCTTTTCTCCACCCAGGCAAGCAAGAACCATTATCTGAGTACAAGGACACATTCCAACCAGGCAAAACCCCTCAAGAGGACTTGTGCTGTTTTGTGCTACAAACCCCAGGTTTTGTGCTGTCCCCTCCAAATGATGTGTAACTGACACTTCAAATCAAGCTTCAGTTCTGTCTAGCTCAGAATTGTCTACACTGACTGGCAGTGGCTCTGCAAAGTTTCAGGGAGGGGACATTCCCAACCCGACCTGGAGATGCCAGGACCGAACCTGGGACCGTCTCTGTGCAGAACAGACACTCTGTCCCAAAAAAACACATTGCCTGGTGGGGGTGGGTTGTAGTTGATGGAACCCCATTCCTCAAAGAGAGCATGTGCAAAGTGCTTTTCTTTCATCACTTATAACCACAGTCTGTGCCCCACACATTTGGGTTGGAGATGTCAGTAGACGTCTGAAATGAATAGTGCTCGAGTGAACAGATCTGTCTCAAAGATGTACCTCCCCTGGATAACCTCCACATTCAGAGGCAGTCTGAATTAGGAGTGAGCAGTGAGGTGGCCAATAATTGCCTTCTCAGCTGCTCCAGTAGCTGCCTTTATCCCCTTGAAACTAGCCTGGCTTCCTTTACCTCCAAGGACATAAAAAAACAGAAACTCAATGAATGCAGCAAGACTCCAGCCCTTACTTTTTAAAAAGCCTGCTACACAACTGTATTATGGTAGTCACCTGGATCCTTGCCTCATAAAGTACTGAGATGGTTTGTTTGTTGTTTTGCAAGTAGTGTAGAAAAGCTTCACCTGTCAGGTTTCCACCTGCCATGTTGGAGTGCCCTGTAAGGAGGTGCTAACTAGCTAACTGGAATGCCGCTTAGTAGACAAGCGTCCAGTTCGTATAGCTTTCGGGAGGAGGAGTTGGTGTCGAGAGACTCCATCCGTTGGATTTCCGGCTGCTGCACAGCTTTTAAAGGCCCGGGGGGGGGGGTCATGGTTGCAGGCAGTTCCCTCAGGTGTTGCCATCCAAGTCGCCTGGGTAGATCAGCCAGCCAGAGAGCCCTGGCTCTCCGCCGCCCGCCCCGCCTCCTCCTCCGCGAGTACCTTCACCTCTGCTGAGCCGGACTGTATCGGACCGTCTCCTGGCAACGGGGGGAAGGCGCGTCACTTCCTGAGCAGCTGCTGCCAAGAGGCTGGCCCCAGCAGGCAGGCAGGCTGGCAGCTTTGTGGAGCAGAGCCGCTCAACAGTTTAGCAAACTCTCCCTCCGTCCCCTCCTCTAGCGGCATCAGCGCAGCAGTCAGCTCCTTAGGAAGGGACTTTTCTTTTGCAAAGACCAAAGAGTGGGAAGCAGGAGAGGCCGTCGAGTATTTTTGTTTCTTCGCTTCGCGTGTTTATTCTTTTATAATATATTGTGACGAATCGCAAAATTAAACAAAGAGTAGATTGGGGAGGCCAGGACTTCACGCGCAAAAAGAGAGAGGCGATCTCTCAGCGAGAGGATCTACATAAGAGCCGCCGGCGCGCATACACCGCAAATCCCCAGCGCTACTTCTCCGTGGTGTGTGTGTGTGTTTTTCTTTTCCCTGCAAGAGGGTGAGAGGATCATATACCACAGAAGACCCTCGACGCTCCTTTTATCCACAGAGGGGGTAGCAAGATCCGTGACTTCTCCTGCCGCGCTGGGGCGTTTCGGAACCAGCCCAGATCGCGCCCGCTCTACGTAAAAAGTGGCGGAAACTCGGCAAGAAGATTCGGAGAGACCGCGAAGTTCTGAGTCTTCCCTCGGCGGCTCCGAGAAGGAGGAGAACGGAAGGGATTTCTCCTCTCCCTCTCCTTCCCCTATCTCTATGGCTGTCCTTCCCTCCGGCTCTCCCCTCTGGCCAAGGAGGGTGAAAAGAGCGGAGTTGCCCCAGTCGAAACCGGAGCCTCTTCCCGTCTAAGCTCCGGCAGCAGCTCCCGAGTTTGCCCTCCGATGTCCTGACACTTCCCTCCTCCCCCTCCCATTAGCGAGCGCCTTCCACTGGCTGCCCAAGACCTGTCGCTTGGGGAGGGGGGGCCATGAGCGCGGATCTGGATCGCATGTCTCTGGGATCGTGCTCTTCCGCAGCCTCGTCTTCCCAGTCCAACACCTTCGGCGGCGCGGCGGCTGGGGGCCAGCTGGGGCCCGGGGCGGCGGCGGCCGGAGCTGGAATCCGCCTGCTATCGGCCAACGTGAGGAAACTTCATGGGGCGCTTAACCTGCTCCTGAACGAGGCGGAGAAGGAACAGTTTATCCACTGCTTGAACGTCTATCATTGCCGGAGGAACGTCTTCGATCTGGTGCAGACCCTCAAAGTCCTCCTCGACGGCCCCGAGAAGAGGCAGCTCCTGCCCATGTTGCGCCTGGTCATCCCCCGCTCGGACCAGCTGCTCTTCGACCAGTACACCTCCGAGGGGCTCTACTTGAAGGCGGATTTCTTGCCTGCCAACAGCTCCGGCACCGCGGGCCTCGACTGCGCTGGATCTGCACGGACCCTGCCGACGCCAGCCCCGGCCACCCGCTCCCCGTCTCCCACTCAGACTGGCCACTTCTGGCCCCCCGCTCTCGCCTCGCGGAGGTCCCTGCAGGATTTCAGCACCACACTCGACGGGACAGTTCCCCTGGGCGCCTCCGGCTTGGAGGAACTCCGCGGGGAGATCAGGCAAGTGATCCTCAGGAGGAACAAGGCCCAGGAAGGGTTAGGATTCAGCATCCGAGGGGGCTCTGAGCACGGAGTCGGGATCTATGTCTCCCTGGTGGAACCAGGCTCCCTGGCTGAGAAGGAAGGCCTCCGGGTGGGAGACCAGATCCTGAAAGTCAACGACAAGCCCTTGGACAAGGTGACCCACGCTGAAGCCGTCAAGGTAAGGTGGGACACAAGGCAGGCTGACAGGGTGGTGGTATCTAGGGCTGTCATTTACAGCCTCTGCCTTTGCTGGTCCAAGTCACTTCCAGTAATTGTAGTACTTTGCTTGAGGTGTCTAGGTGGATGATAGAGGCAGGGTGGTTTAGTGGTTAGGGCACATGGCAGCTCTCCTCCAACCTGATGTTGTTGGGCTACAGGGGCTGACACAAGGAAAATGGTGCAAGCTTGTTCTCTTCTGCTCAAGAGGATAGACCCAAACCAATAGATTCAAAGGAGATACTGAGTAAATACTAGGAATTTTTTTCTGACATTAAGAGCTGCTGGACAGTGGAATGGGCTGCCTCTGAAGGTGGTGAATTTCCTTCACTGGGTTTTCAAACAGGTTGGATGGTCATTTGTCAAGGATTATTTAGCTATGATTCCTGCATTCCAGGGGGTTGAAATAGATGACCCTTGGGGTCCCTTCCAACTCTTCCAACTCCAACAGCATGGCCAGGAAAGTTGAAGTAGTTCAGCCTTCACTAGGGTGATTTCCTCCAGATGGTTTGAACTAAACTTCCATCAGCTGGGAGTAAAGTGAGTTGTAGTCCAAAGTGAAGACTAATTAGGGGATTATGTCAAGGAACTTCCACAATCCTGATCACTGATAGAGATGCCTTCCATCTCTTCAAAGGAGCCCAGTTCCACCAGGCAGACACAGGTGTGCCAATGCAAATATGGGCAGGAGTTGGGGGCTTCAACCAGTCACACGGTTCCAGCCTGGCATAGCTTGTTGCAATCAAATAGAAAGCTATTAATCATGAAAGTTGATAGAACAGAGGTAACCCCGCTATAGGTCACCCTAATTTCCTTGAAGGAAGGTTAGGATATAAAAATGTGTGTTTGCAATGTAAATAGTAGCTAGGTGAATGACTGAACATCCTCTTGGCTAAAGGGTGTAGAGGGGGTCTCTTCCTTTGCTGCCACAGTCCTAATAAAAGTCCTCTCTCTTAAGCTGCTATTTATAGCTACTGAGCTAAATTCAAGGTTTTATTACTGGGGCATAAAGCCCTATCCAGCTTAAGACCAGGATATCTGAGAAGCCACCTCTTCCCTACATCTCATCCCTGTCCTTTAGACTTGTGGGTGGAGATCTGTATATGGTGCTGCACACCCCAAAGTGCCATGGCTCACTAAAGTAGAATCTGCTTTGCGTGCAAAAGGTCCCAGGTACAATCTCCGGTATCTTCAAGTAGGATTGGGAGCAATCTTGGAGAACCATTGCCAGTCTGTGCATACAATTCCATGTTAGATGGACCCATGGTCTTGTAAGGCAGATTCCTGTGTATCCCTGTGGCTAAAGCATGCTGTTACTTGAGCATGTGTTTTTAGCATTGTGTCACTCTGGCATTCTCTTCCGTTAGATTGCCACGTTTTGGACATTTGTTTAATAATCTTTCATTTTCTCCCAAGCCTTCCAAAATTAGGCTTGTTGTTTGTTTGTTTGTTTGTTTGCTTGCTTGCTTTCTTATTTGCTTGCTTGGTTTTTGAACCTGCCCTTTACCATAAGGTCCCAGGGCAAGTTACAACCTAATTTACAGTTATAAAACCATGACAATTATAAAAACAATTTACACTATCTCCAGTGGAACAGAGGCATATAAATTAAACAAAAGGGTGGATCCCACTAAATGAAATAAGCTGCATTTCTTCAGTTCCGTATTCATCTTTTTATGTTTTCATATTCTTCTGTGATCCATTTTATTTTTAAAAATAGTTTCTGCACTTCACTTTTTATGCTGATTTACTATTTCCTTGTGTTGTATTTTGTGTTTTCATATTTTATTGTTATGTGGAGGTCCCCTCCCCGCCTTAGAGATCTGAAAGCTGCTTTGTGGAGCAAGTTACTTTAAGGCAGAGGATTCCTTTTTATGAATGAATGAATTTCAGTTTCAATGAATGCTTCCATTGGCACCAATGGAAACTTTCCTTGAAATATGAATATTGGCTCCGGAGAGGTTATTTTTTAATCAGAGTATGGCAAAGAGAGAATTAAAGCCCCCTTCCCATTCACCCTTGGGCTGTTTAGACATTGACGGAATACCTGCTCCCATTTACTCTGCATCCAGTGCTATCCCACCACTGGTTTGGGATGAGCAACATTTGCGACAATGCATTTCTATCCTCTATCTATCCTGCCCTTTTCTTATGAAATACTTCATTCTGATGCATTCTCCCTGCCCACCAAATTGACTTTGATATGAATTGAGAAAAGTAACAACCTCACTGCATTTTGAGCCAATAATGTGTGCACAGCTTTTCCTATACCTGCTGTTAATGTTATAAGAACAAAAAAGCTATTGCAATTCTAGGCTTAATCAGGCGAACTGTCATGTACAGATCAAGCGATGTAATAGTATTACTCTATTATACCTTGGTCAGAACCCATCTGCAGTACTGTGTCCAGTTCTGGGTGCCACAGTTTAAAAAGGATATTCGCAAGCTGGAACATGTGCAGAGGAGAGCAACCAAGATGATAAAGAGTGGTGAAAGCCAAACCTTATGAAGAACGTTTGAGGAAGTTGGGTATGTGTAGCCTGGAAAACAGGAGACTGAGAGATGTTACAATAGCCATCAACTATCTGAAGGATTTCCATATGGATGATGGAGCAAGCTTGTTTTCTGCTGTTCCATTGGGCAGCATCCAATGGATTCAAATTACAAGGAAGTAGATTCTGACTAAACATTAGGAAGAATACTCTGATGATAAGACCTGTTTGACAGGGGGACAGATTCCCTTAGAAAGTGATGGACTTTCCTTCATTGGAGGTTTTTAAACATCCATCACTGGATGGCCAGGGATTCTTTAGTTATGTTTCCTGCATTCTATGGGGGTTGGACTAGATGACCATTGGTGTCCTTACCAACTCTCCAATAATAATAATAATAATAATAATAATAATAATAATAATAATATTTATTTCTACCCCACCATCTGGCTGGGTTTCCCCGGTCACTCTGGGCGGCTTCCAACAAAAGATTGAAAATACAGTGGTACCTCGGATTAAGAACTTAATTCGTTCTGGAGGTCCGTTCTTAACCTGAAGCACTACTTTAGCCAATGGGGCCTCCTGCTGCCGCCACACGATTTCTGTTCCCATCCTGAAGCAAAGTTCTTAACCCGAGGTACTATTTCTGGGTTAGCAGAGTCTGTAACCTGAAGCGTCTGTAACCCGAGGTACCACTGTACATTAAAACATAAGTCATTAAAAACTTCCCTAAACAAGGGGGCCTTCAGATGTCTTCTAGTTGTTTATTTCTTTGACATCTGATGGGAGGGCATTCCACAGGGCGGGGATTTATGTGATTCTATGATATACAGAATGCATGACAATAATCTAGGGGTTGTCTAGAAACAACAGTAGTTGCTGCAGGTACATCCCCATCATCTGAGTGAACAAGGCAGTGCTAGCTGGTGTCGTAGGCAAATAACTTGTGCCATTTGGCAGGGTGATCCATCCCTTTCTCTTTATTCCATCTACCCCCACCCCCTTATGTCCCATTATGGCGCATGAAGATTTTCCAAACCCTAGTAAAAAGGTAAAGGTACCCCTGCCCGTACGGGCCAGTCTTGACAGACTCTAGGGTTGTGCGCCCATCTCACTCAAAGAGGCCGGGGGCCAGCGCTGTCCGAAGACACTTCCGGGTCACGTGGCCAGCGTGACATCGCTGCTCTGGCGAGCCAGAGCCGCACACGGAAACGCCGTTTACCTTCCCGCTAGTAAGCGGTCCCTATTTATCTACTTGCACCCGTGAGTGCTTTCAAACTGCTAGGTTGGCAGGCACTGGGACCGAACAGCGGGAGCGCACCCCGCCGCGGGGATTCGAACCACCGACCTTTCGATCAGCAAGCCCTAGGTGCTGAGGCTTTAACCCACAGCGCCACCCGCGTCTTTCCAAACCCTAAAAATCCTTAAAAATTGCCTAGTTAATAATCTCATAATTAGTGCTTAATCATAATCATAGGCTGCAAACAAATTCTCTTATTAATTCTTCCCACAAAGTATACCATTGTTCAGCACAATAATCTTTCCTTCTGTTGATGTTTGGTAATGAGTCCTGATGCTTATTCAGCCCAAATGGTACCTGCCCACAGACAAGAGAGGTATCAGCAGGTTTGGAGCGACTCCCACCTTTGCAGAAGTTCAAACCTTCTTTCATTGAGGTGAGACCTAAAGGGGAGATCCAAAACAGATGAATGAGAATTGAGTGCTTTCAGTGGTAATGGAATTCTCTGTTATCATTGTTTGCAGGTAGCAGAGACGGAAAATCAGCTGGAAGTGGGAGTGGAGGAGGGCAAGCTTGCTGACTGGAACTTGATTTTGCAACATTTTATTGCACTGGAGTCTGGTCACAGGTGACACATCCTGGTTTGCTGCTTGAGGCAAAATGGGAAGTGCCCCCTCTGGCCTGTGGCAGTCACCACACTGTCTACATTGCCTGCCCCACTGCTAGCAGAGAAGTGGATTTCAGGTGAGTGCTCACTGGCTTCTGGTAAGATCTCACACGCTCCACAAGATCTCACATAATTTCAGTGAATTCTTGCTGGCAATGGGTGAGATCTTGCCAAAATTTATGTCAGTGCCAGTGCCACTTCTCCATCATGGTGGAGCAGGTGAAGTACCAGCCTAATGGCTGTGTAGGCCCTGAGTCTGGTCCATTAGAATGAATGGGGCAGTGCCCCACCAAACTCAGTCTGCTCTCAGCCAGCACCTGCCTACCTTCTTACTTACAACCAGCCCAGGGAATGGACCTGGTCATCAGATTTCTCTCCTTGGTCTCAGTTCTTCCCTTGCAGAACTCAGCAGGGAGAAGGATGGGAAGAAAACTAGAATAGGTTGCCTCCAACTGTTGTTATCTCTGGCTCAGCCTATCGTTGGCTTCCCTGTCTTCTGCCTTACCAACCTTAATGGGCACAAGCCACAATTGTGAAGCATAAGAACTTAGAACAAATTGCCAATATTCAGTTATAAAAAGCTTTTTCACTTATTGAATGATTTGAAAAGAAGTATCCCAAACAAAACAACAATCCTAGTATGTTTTTTTATTTCACTTAGGGAGGTGATGACAGAATAGTCCTTCTAAAAAGTGGAGGAATGTTTCTTCTGTAATCAAAACTGAGTTCTTTCTGTGCTGCCCCAAATCCAGACAGAAGCAAGTTTCAAAATATTCTGGAATGGAGCACGAGCTATCTAGGACTTCTTATGTTCAAGATCCCCCTGAAATGAGCAGCAGTTTGGTGACAGCTCATTTCAGCTTAAGAGTAAGGTAAAGGGATCCCTGACCATTAGGTCCAGTCGTGGCCGACTCTGGGGTTGCAGCATTCATCTCGCTTTACTGGCCAAGGGAGCCAGCATACAGCTTCCGGGTCATGTGGTCAGCATGACTAAGCCGCTTCTGGTGAGCCAGAGCAGCGCATGGAAACGCTGTTTACCATCAGTGAAACATGACAAAGAACTATATTAAGATGCCACTCAGCTTGCAAAAGCTAGCTCCTTTTCAGTACATTCTCTCTTTCCTTATGGGGTTTCAGCCTGTGTCCTAGTCTTTTTCAGTGTGCCAACAACATAGATGTCATGCCCAGCCTTGTCCTCTGAGCACGACACCCAATTCCTGAGGACGCACTGCACCTCTTTTAGACTGAAGACTTGAAGGAACAGGCAGGGTTTCCTGTCATCAGTCTTGACAATCCTGAGAGTTCAAGGTGAGGCTCACCAAGGCTGACTCCAGGGAATTTCCTTGCGGCCCGGGGGCCTTGGGATTGGGTCCAGTTTACCAGTGAATGAAGCCTGAGTGGAGTCCAAGAGAGACAGAGCCACTCCCCCCCAAAAAACCCTAAGAGGACGGGTGCCTAAAGATTCTGGCCCAGGCCCACGCCCATGTTGAACTGCATACACAAGAGCCCCAAACCTCTGTGTGACTCTGAAGAAAAGGCAGTGGCAGACCTACATTTTGGGGCCTTGAAGCTTGAACTTTTATGGGGTCCGCTTCACAATCAGCAACAAGGTCTAGGTAATCACTGTTATCTTCTTCAACAGGTTTGTTTGCAACAACCTTTTAAAACATCTGTGGTACTGACTCTCAAACCTTGGGATTGTTGAAATATATACAACAAAAAAACAAACAATTTGAGTCATGCCACTCAATTGGGTCAACTGGACCCATTTTTAAAAAAAGCAATGTGGTTCTAGGGCCCCCTCTGGGATTAGGGGCTTCAATTGTTTCATACTTTTCAAGCAAAGGGTCTCTCAGAACACCATTCAGCACTGACAGCTGGCATTAAGCGTTACCTCAGAGATAGGCTGTATCAGCCTTTGCTGGAATAACGCAGGTCTATACCATAATCATACACCATATACAAGATACCGTATACAAGATACCATAACTAGCTGATGCTAACCCTTGGGCTGTTACCTTCTGTCATTGCCTATGGCAGGGCTGTAACTACGGGGGGGGGGGGGGGGAGCTGGGTTTTTTTGCCCTGGGTGAATCTTCCTGAAGAACACGATTGAGGCTCCAGGTGGGTGTGGGTATGTGTGCCAAATCCAGGTGAAATAAAGCCTAATTTTGCCCGTAGCCTATAGATCACTTTTTTTGGACTCAGACTGATTACCAATACCTGGTTCTGGTTTGTCTATGACTTTACATGCATAACTTAACCCTGCTGCAGTTTGGCAATCTCATAGGTGATGCTTTAACTTCCTTGGGTGCTATAAGCTACCCCACAAACTGAACTTGCTGCAGCAACAATAAAAGAGATGACCTTTCATTGAAATAACCAGCATTTATCACTTTGGTAAATGTTGGACAAAAGTAGCTTAGGTTTACTGATGTCAGAAGGATTCTTTTGAGCCAACAAGCTGGAAGGGAGGAAAGTGCAAGGGAAGGATTCTGTTCCACATGATGCACTTCAGCTTACTTGATTCTAAAGTGATAATGATTCTATTTGCTATCCCTCCAAATATGATGTTAATGCTTGACTGATTAGCATTTATATAAAATACTTGGAGAACCTGATAAGAACATGGCTAAGCATATGCTGGTGCTCAGTATTCTTGCTATATAATTGAATCTGCTTAGTAATTAGAAATGAAAAAAAACAATACTGTGATTTCCTGTACCTTGTTCTGCTTTCCAAGAAATAATTTTGAAGATCTATATACCATATTCATGATGTAGCTTATAACAGATTGTGATAATATAAAGAGCCCCCAAACTCACTCTCTCACACAGACTCACACATATTCATGCGTATATACACACCCAACAGCCTTGGGGCTCATCCAGACTTCTGCTTGATCCTCAAAACCCAACCTTTAGCACTCAAGCAAAGCAAATATCAATTGGGTTTTTCCTAGATTGATGTTTGCTAAAGCTAAAGAGTGAGTTTTCTCCAGGAAAAGAGCAGGGTAGACTCAAAACCACTTGGACCTGTGCTTTCTTGGCATGGGACAAGCAGAAGTATGGATTTGGAGCCACATCAGCATTTGGAGCCACAGGTTATTTCAGGCAGGAAGAAGGAAACTGCTCCTTCCTCTTGATCAATGGATTTGGCCAGGCTAATCTGCCCTTTGCCATTTTTCTTGGGAGCTGGGGGATGCAGCCTCACAGTGACCCTTTATCTCCTGGATGATGGCAGAGGCCAGTGTCTGCTGCCCTTCATTTTAACAGGGACTGGGAATTAGCAGGTTCTGAAATTGTCAACTGTTCAGTGGGAGAATGGAGGCCCTGGCTATTCCTGGCTATCACTGGCTCTCCTGCCAGAACATTTCTGACCATTTCACCCCATTGTACAACCAGGCTGAATCTACGCACATATAAAAACCATTCTGAAAATGCTTTTTCTTAAAGCGTGTTTTTTTTAAAAAAACACACCACACAAACACATTGAATTTTCCATAAGGCTCACCATCCCCATCTAGTGTCACATTGTATATTGCACTTAGAACACACTTAAAACGTTTTATTTGCAGCTGTATAGCTGAGTCCACAGTCTAAAGGCATGCCTTTTAGAACGTCTCTTGATGGTTGAATCAAAATGATTTACGTGGGATGCTACTAACAGCCTGGAAAGAAACTCACTCCATTTTTGATTGAATATGATTTCCTGTAGAAAACCCTGATGGTTTCTTTTTGAAGACTTAAAAGCCAAGTAAAATTATTGCACTGGGGTGTGTGTGTGTGTGTTCTGCAGCTAGCAGAGAAAGAATTGCAGTGGGGTGGATGATAGTGGCTGATAGTTAGAAGTACAGCTTGGGAAGAATGCATATTAGTTCATTAAGATGCACAGCTCAACTCAGAGCAGCAGTAAAGAAAGGCTGGTCCATTAGGATGAATGGAGCACTGCCCCAACAACCTCAGCCTGCTCCCAGACAGCCCTCGTCTGCCTGCCTTCTTGCAATGAGCCCAGTGTGTGTGTGTCGGCTTCCTCTTTCATAGTCTCAGTGTCTCCCTTTGTAGAGCTTTGCAGGGAGGAGGGAGGCGGGAACAAAACCAGAATTAGCTTTCCCTGCCAGTCATTGGCTCATGCTCCACCTTATCCCATGGGCCTGACTCTGTCTATCTAGCAAAGCTTTGTCCTCTCTGATTCACAGTGGGTTTTGGGCAGAGAAAGGTCTTTCCTATCACCTTGATGCATGGTGTGACAGAACAGTAATGTTTTTATTTCTCTCCCATTCTCGGGGTGTGGCAGTGGTTGTTCAATCATTTTCTAGGTGCTATTTACATTGCAACACACACACACACACACACACACACACACACAGAGTCACTAATTGCATTCTTGCAATGTTAATATCATGTCCTGCCTGGACTCCTTTTCTCTGTTCCTTCCCAGCCCTTGCAATGGGCCCTCTTAGCAATGGCATATTGCTGCCATGTTCAGAGAAGCTAGGAATGTGCAAAAGTGTTCTGAGCAGCTGCCTTATGGACCTCCTGCCTTCCAATTCTCAGAATTGTCTACACTGACTGGCAGTGGCTCTGCGGGATTTCAGGCAGGGTTCACTCCCCAGTCTTATCACTCTTACCTGGAGGCTGCAGGCACTGTCTGGAAATGGCAGGGATTGAACCTGGGATCTTCTGCACGCAAAGCAGATGCTCTCCCACTGAGCCATAGCCCTTGTCTAACTTCTCAGAGCTGTATGATTGGCCACTGGAGAAAACAAGATGCTGGGGTAGATGGGCCTTGTCAGCTTTCCCAGCAGGGCTGGTCCACGCACAAAGGCAGGGGGAAGCAGCCGCCTCAAGGTGGTGAAAGCCTCTGATGTGGCACCCCTGTGGGTGTTCCACCACCAGCAGTGCTGGCGTTTGTGCCAATTTCCAGTGATATCTTGCCAAAATCCTGCAAGATTCCATATGAGAGAACTTGTGAAACAAGATCAGCGGAGGAGGCAGCAGGCGACACAGAGGCAGTGGTGCCAGTGCAAGTGGCAGGGCAGATGTTGAAGCACTTTCTATCTTGCCCCAAGAGTGGCAAACAGGATGTGCCACCCCTGCTTAACAGGGCTGTTTTTAAGCTATGATAAATTTATAAAGCAGTAAGAAGATCAGAGCAATGGTCCACCTAGTCTAGCATATTGTTCTCATAGTGGCCAGGTAGTAGGGCTGCCTAGGTTTCCTCCAGACACGTCATTGTTTTCAGGGTCACAATTTCTGTCCGGGCAGATTTTTTAAATTGGGCAAAAAGTCTGGGTTTCTTTTCTTGGCTTTGCTTGTTTGTGCGTGCCTGCACACGATTCAGATATACTGCCCACCCACCCCAAACTGGAAGCCCAGGCAGTGATTTGACCCCTTTCAGTCAAATCATCAGAGAGATATTTCGAAATTTGTCTGGCAGGGCAAGAAACCTCGAATAAAATTTAAGATACTAACAGATGCTAAAGAAAGAGGTGGATTTGCCCTGCCAGACTTTAAACTTTATTATGAATTAGCCGCTTTTTGCTGGCTGAAAGAATGGATGCTTCTTGAAAACACTGATGTTCTGGACTTGGAAGGTTTTAATAATGTATTTGGTTGGCATGCATACTTGTGGTATGATAAGGTTAAGGTTCATAGGGCCTTTCAGAACCATATTATCAGGAAAGCACTGTTTAATGTTTGGGTAAGGTACAAAGACTTGCTAGAAAATAAAACCCCAAGATGGGTGTCACCAATGGAAGCGAAAGCATTGAAAAAACTCAATATGGATTTGACCCCTTTCATCCTCTGTGGCATGCACACTTCCCCCCCTTGCCCCGCACGATCTTATTTTATGGATGTGCATCTGGGTCACCGGTGCGCTTGGTGCCCATTGTGTTGGAGCGAGCGGGTGCACGAGAGAGAGGATGAGTGAGCTGCTCCGTCTCCAGTGTGTGGGGCTGGGTGGCGAGTAAAGAGAGTGGCTGGGCACTGGCAGTGCCAGATTTACGTATAAGCTAACCAAGCTATAGCTTAGGGCCCCACTCTGTTGGGGGCCCAAAAAAAATTTAAAGGGGAAAAAAACCCCTGGATGTACATTTCCAAGATAAAAGATAAAAAACAAATAAAATAAAACCTACATACAGCAATAGTATGTATTAATAATTATTTCACTATTAATATACTTCTTCTTAATTGTATTTCACTAGATAGATAATTTATTACGGTCGGAGACCAGCTTATAAAACACTCTTGGGGGTACAATCCCAGAAGGAAAACAAACATTTAAAACAATGTACGACAATAAATTTAAAATTTATAAATGCAATAAGCGTGTATTTCACTGTTAATATACTTCTTCTTAATTGTATTTCAGTTCAGCAATTACCTTGATAAAATACATATTTTGTTATGTGCAAATGGCTTTAGATACCTATTAGGTCCATAAATTACCATATAGCATATATTCAACACAAAAACAAGTGACAATTTGTTGTTGACAAAGGACAGCTGGACATATAAAGGGCCCCATTACCTTCAGGAGCTTAGGGCCTCATCAAACCTAAATCCGGCCCTGGGCGCTGGCGTGCTCGTGTGTGTGTGTGTGGATGGCTGGCGGTCCGTTTCCCTGCCTTGACAACGATGCGGGCGGGCAGCTGGTGGGGTCTCTTTTCCCTCTGGCAGCCCAGAGCTTGCACTGTCCCAATTGCGGCGAGCCAAAGTCATGCGTGCTCATGACTGGCACCATCATCCATTACAGGAGGGCTGCAGAGAAGCTCAGGGTGTAAGGGGGCTGGTAAGCAGCCATGGCTGACTGGCATGGGGCGGGTTGGTGGGGTGAGGAAATGAACTGAAAAGTCAAATGGCAAGTTCTAACTCTTAACTGAAACACTCTGGAGGAAGGCGAGGGGGCTTTGCATGGCCTGTGGGTGCGCGTTTCTGCTGCCTGCTCCCCCTACCCGCCGTTCCACCTCCCCCGCTTCCTCTTTCGGGGTAGCTGGGTGACTACTTGGGAGAGGGTGCTGATAGGGAGGGGGCGCAGACCCTGAAAGTGGAATGGTAAGGAGGGATATCGTCACTGTGGCTTCTGATTGGCTGCTCACCTCCCCTGGGCACTTGGGTCTCTGTTCTTGCAACACTTTCGGGCGCTTAGGCGTGAGAACGTGAAGTTGCAGGCCGGGTTTGGAGGCACTGCGGGCTGTAGTCTGCCCGTTCCCCGCCTTTCTCAAACAGGATTTGAGTGAGAGTCTGCTTGATGGGGCTGGTGGCAGTTGCCATGGAGGTTAGAGAGAGGTGCTGTTGTTGGGTCTAGTCTGGCCGGGTGGGTGCCAGGTTGTGGAATGTGATGGGGAAATGGGGGTAAGGACGCTGCTGGCGAAAGGGGGAAGGAGGAAGGTATTGTATGGACAGGTAAGTATGGAGTCCTGAGGAGCAGACACTGCAGAACGTAGGGGAGAAGGCAGATGCAACAGCATGTGGTTGTCATTTGGAAAACCTGTTGAATTGGGTTGTGGGCTAAATCACTACAAATGGGGAAGGTGTTTTTGGGGTAAGCTTCCTGGACACACACACACATACACAGACAGCATAAAGGTAAAGGGACCCCTGACCATTAGGTCCAGTCATGACTGACTCTGGTGTTGTGATGCTTTATTGGCCAAGGGAGCCAGCGTACAGCTTCCGGGTCATGTGTGCAGCATGACTAAGCCACTTCTGGCGAACCAGAGCAGCGCACGGAAATGCCGTTTACCTTCCCACCAGAACGGTACCTATTTATCTACTTGCACTTTGACATGCTTTCGAACTGCTAGGTTGGCAGGAGCAGGGACCGAGCAACGGGAGCTCACCCCGTCGCGAGGACTGGAACCTCCGCCCTTCTGATCGGCAAGTCCTAGGCTCTGTGGTTTAACCCACAGCGCCACCCGCGTACACAGACAGCATACTAATGTTCAAAATAAAATAAATATGCTTGCAGCCTCACAGTTTCTACCGCCCTCGCTGATCCAGAGAGTTTCTAAGCTAGTTAACCTTTTCTATTTGGTGCTCCCATGTGAAGTGCAATAACTGTTGTTGTTGTTGTTACTAATGCTAATTGTATATTTAGTCCAACTTTCCTCCCAGGGAGCTCAAGGCGTCCAATGTGGTACTCCCCCATTTCATTCAGACACCAACTCTGTGAGGTGGGTTAGGTCTCCCAGGGATATCTGTGCTCTTTTGCTCTTCAAAATATGGCAACCCTACCAGGCAAGTGCTTCCAGGAAGCACACAAGGAGGACTTGAGTGTAGCAGCAATTCCCCTCACTAGTGATTCCCAGCAACCGGCATTCAGAGGCATATTGCCTCCCAGAAGTGGAGGTGGAGACAGCTGTCATGTGTAGCACCATGAAGGATGATTTTTGATGATTTCCCCCTTCTGCTCAAATTGAGTTATACACTAATCCCTGTGGAAATAATATCTGTATTGATGTGAGATTAATTATGGGCTTGCTGTGGGGTGTGTGCGTGCCCTCTAATTCCTTTTTCATAAACTTGAGGCTTCCATTCTCCCCCAAACACCTGCATGAATAAACAAACCCAGACTTTGTGGTATCGTGGCATTTGCAGTGACGAGGTGTCATGGACTCTCAAGTTTACGTTTAATCTCTGTGCTCTTAAAAAGAGGGACAAAGCTGGCCTAAATCAGTCTGCTTCAGTAGTTCTTGTGTGGCAGGACACTGGAGGGGTGATGAAGTCAATACAGAGCCAGTCAATACAGTTTTCCAGGGACTTTTGAAATTTCAGCAGGCACTGCCCATATATTTCCAGGCTGCTTTTTGCAACACTAAAGGGCAAAATGTGCTATTAAAAAAACAACAACCCAAAGATGAATAACACCAAACAAAAAAACAAAAAAACCCCAAACCAAACCAAGGCTGAATAACACCCTTGATGCTGGATTCTGTGCTTGGATTCTGCAATCACAGAATTATTTACATTGTTCCTGATGTTTATTCATGAGTGCTGTTACTTGCGCCTGCCATATCCATTTCATTATTGCACATTCTGCTGCCTAATCCTCCATCCTCCACCTATCTTCCTCCTGAGAATAGGCAATCAGATCCATCCTCAATGTTTGTGTGACTTGACACCCCACAGGAATAAGCAGGGCGAATTCGATGTGGCAGTTGTCTTCTAAAATCTGCTGGCAGATTCCCATCGATCTATGAAGTTACGCCTCAGTAAATGAGAAGGCGGTTTCACCTGCTGTGAGATTTACACTGCAGGGATTAAGCGCAGAAGCATGTTTGAGTCAATACCAAATAAATATTTGTGATGTTTGGAGGGGGTGGCCTTGGTTTTAGGGCGGACAGATATATTAAAAATGAGACCCAATATTTATAACAAGGTAAATATTTAGAATACATAGTCCAAATGGGTTGTAAGGATAGGTCTTTTTTTTTAAGTTTGCTACGTCACCCTCCCTCCTTCAGTAATTCTTTGGGAATAGCTCCAGAAGTGTTCACTGAGTGAGGGTAGTAGCGATCCAACAGCTTTTGCCCTCACTCACAATTGCCTTTGTTTTCACTTTGTGATGTCATTATGATGTCAAATCTGATTGACTGTGTAGCATTGCAATAGCAGTTTCGCTATAACTCTTTTCGGGGACACAACAAGTACCACCTTTAGCTCTACCTTCATTAAAGGTAAAGGTACCCCTGCCCGTACGGGCCAGTCTTGACAGACTCTAGGGTTGTGCGGCCATCTCACTCAAAGAGGCCAGGGGCCAGCGCTGTCCAGAGACACTTCCGGGTCATGTGGCCAGCGTGACATCGCTGCTCTGGCGAGCCAGAGCCGCACACGGAAACGCCGTTTACCTTCCCGCTAGTAAGCGGTCCCTATTTATCTACTTGCACCCGGGGGTGCTTTCGAACTGCTAGGTTGGCAGGCGCTGGGACCGAACAACGGGAGCGCACCCCGCCGTGGGGATTCGAACCGCCGACCTTTCGATCGGCAAGCCCTAGGCGCTGAGGCTTTTACCCACAGTGCCACCCGCGTCCCCTTCATTACCATGCAGCTATTTTTGACTTCCCAATGTCAGGGCAAACACCTGCAGTGAGAAGCCTGCTTTTGTAGGATCCCCACACATAGATCTAGATCACATAGAGATGCTGCACAAGAGTAGCAGTCTTTCTGCTAGAGATACTTGCTCTGGGTATGTGGGAAACCAGATGGAAACTAGAGCACTGGTGTTAAAGACTTGGTCCCACAATTCCTTTGCACTTGTAGTGACCCTTCGCAGCAGTAACAACTGAATTAGGGCTTAAGTGATTCTTGATTGGCTGGGATTGTCTATATGACAGAAGGTCCAGGAATTTGGGGAGGGGGTAGATGCAGCAGAGAAGTGAATCAATCACAAAAATTAATGGCATTGTCAGGGTCTATTTTGCCCAACATATTAAATACAATTGCATTGTAAAATAGAAATGGCCCAAGGATTAACATGTTCAAAGAGGGAGACAATTTCTTTAATACGAAAACCATAAATAAACACAGCAAGAGATATATATTTTTTTAGTTCTTCCCTTTTCAGGGAAGTTTTTAAGTTGTGAGTGTCCAGTAAATGACAGCTCTGAAGCTGCCTGCTTAGTATCATGCTGTTGGAGGTTACAGGGGGCATTCCATAAATCTCAAGGGAGACTGTAGCTCAGAGGCAGCGCACCTGCTTTGCATGCAGAATGTCCTGGTTCAATCCCTGCCATCTCCAGACAGTGCTGGGAGAGATTCATGACTGAAAACCTGGAGAGCCTCTGCCCAGTGTGTAGCAGCTGTGGAAAAGGGAGATTCCATGCCAAGGCTCGTTAGGAATAGAACTGAAAATAAAATGCTGAAAATAAAACTGCTTATATCATAACACCATTTTGCAAATCCATAGTGTGACTGCATTTGAAGTACTGTCTACACTTCTAGTTGCCTCACTTGAAAAGTGTATTGTATTTTTATTTATTTATTTATTTAAATTTTTATTTATACAACAAGAAAAACAAACAAACAAAAAACACAAATACCAAATTATACACAAATTACACAAATAACCATAGACACATAATATTCTTAGCAAACAATAAAACATCTATTGGTCTTAACACTAAAGACCCAACCTCCAGTCTATTCCATACTTCAAATTCATATTACTTATTGCCAATACACATTTTTTTTATAATTAAACTTATTCTCATTAAATCTAATTTCTTATATCTACCTTACAACTATTACTGAAGTTCCTCGAATGCTGCAACAGAATTTAAACTACTATATTTATTTTTCAGATATTCTTTAAAAACCTCCCATCTAGAAACAAATTCCTGTTTTGATTTATTCTTTATTTTTTCTGATAAACCATCTAATTCAGCAAAAGAAAAGTGTATTGTAAATTTGGAAAAGGTCCAGGAAAGGGCAGCCAAAATGCTCAAGGGAATGGAGGAACTCCTTGATGAGGAAAGGTTGTGACATTTGTGACTTTTTAGATAAAGGCAAGTAAGAAGTGGTATGGTAGAAATTTATAAAATTATGCATGACAGATATTCACATCAATCTTGGCTAACCACCTAAAAAAAATCCCTGCACAAATGAATAGCCCCAGACCAGACTGGCTTTGTCACTGGTCGCAAAATAACAGACCCCATTAGGAAACTACTGATTCTGATCAAACACAGCAAGGCAACTAAACTCCCACTGATGATTATGTCCCTAGACATCTTCAAAGCCTTTGGCTGCTTAGAATGGCAATACCTACTAGCAGTATAACCAACATTAGATTTGGTCCCAACTTTTTACAAACCCAAGCCTCAGCAAAATGAAGGACTAACAGTATGGACTCTAATACCATAGCTATCCAAAGAGGCAGAAAACAAGGATGCCCACTGCCTGTCTTCATCCTGACTCTGGAACCCCTAGCAATCCAAATCCAGGCATCCACAGACATCAAAGGAATCCAACTCTTTTGGATATCAGTTGTACATGAAATATGCAAAATAACTAAGCAAGTATTAGAAGTCACCCCAGAACTGGCCTTACTAAACATCTTACAAGATAATAATGCCCACTCACATTACAGAGCTCATAACCCACCTTCTCTCAGCAGCCAGAAGCCTCATACCCAGATGCTGGAGAGACCTGTCAGGAGTAAACATGGACCAATGGTACCAAATAGTATGGGAAACAGCCTTACTAGAAAAATTAACCAATAAACTGAAAGTAACACAGGGACAAATAGAAGAAGATGCCTTCACCCCACTATGGTTCCTCTTCATCACATACACAGCCCAACAAGACAACAAGAATCCACCGACAGCATACACATCAATCTGGCTAATCTGATCCAAAAATCCACTCCCTCACACACTCACACACATAAACAGATCTCACTACAGCCAACCAAAGACAACCAACAAAACCCTAGGCCACTCCACCAAGGAAATATAGCTAGCGAACAGAAAGAGAACCCACACAAGTGACACTGACACAAAACCCCACACATATACTAAATCAGGGGTCCCCGAACTAAGGCCCGCGGACTGGATAAGGCCCGAGGGACTTGTTTATCCGTCCTGTGGTGACTCCCACCACCTGCTGCTGCCGCCTGCTCTTACCGGCACTGCACTGCACAGCTGCCCACTTCCAGGTCGGAGGAGCACTGGAAATAGCCTGTGCACATGTGCAAGCATTATTTGCACATGCACAAGCATTATTTCCAGGGCACATCTGGGTCGGAGGAGGCCCGTGCACATGCACAGAAGCTATTTCTGGTACTCCTCCAACCCTGAAGTGCGCCGGAAATAGCATGTGCGCACGCATATGGGCACGCACTCGCCCGCCGTGCGATCGGCGCTGGAGACACCAGCCCAAGGTGTGGTAAGTTTGCTGACCCCTGCACTAAGCAGAAAAATAGAAGCATTACCACCCCACCCCACCCCACTCACCATCCCCCATCCCTCCCTTTCCCCCTCTTTCCTTCCGAACCTAATACTGCATTCAACACTAATGTCTCGCAACAAATGAAACTGAGACAATGCATGTATTTTTGTAAATTAAGAAATCTTTAAGAAAATTATTACTTTTTTTAAAAAAAAAATCATGGATGGCATGAAGAAAGGGGAACTACCTCTGTTTGAAACCCCTGAGATATAATAATCCAACCTCTTTAAAAGTCTCCAGTGGAGGAGAGCCCACCACCTCCTGAGACAGTACATTCTGTTAGAATGAAACTAGTTATTCAACAAATGTTTTCTGCCAGGAATTCTTCGGCTGTGATTCCTGCGTTGCAAGGGGTGGACTAGATGACCCTCGGGGGTCTCTGATTCTATGTTCCAGAATGCTTTCTAACCCTCTTTTTTTTTTCTCAGTGTAATCCCAAAGCAGGCGAGAATTTAGTAGAAGCGTATTGCACAAGCTCAGTGTGACAATAAAATATAACTGCAGCAGCAACAGAGAAAAGTGTTATGTGTACACATAAAATGCTGCAAAAAAATAAATAAAAATAATCGTGATGTGATTGTTCAGCATATTTTTCATTAGAATCCTCTTGTGTGTGGTCTCCTTTAAATTCATGTGCTGTAAAATAAAATGGTAAAGCTGGACATACAGCTTTGAATCACGATTGCTTTTTATGAATGAGGTCTGATGTCTAATCCCTAACATCGCCAGGTAGGGCTGGGAACTACCCCTGTTTGAAACCCCCTAGAGCCCCTGCCACCAGCTTCGTAGACCAATAATTTGCCTCCTTTGTTCATGCCAGGGCCAGGGGCTTAGCAAGGGGGGTGCATTAGATGCAGTCCTCCTCGGGTGTCCCCACTGAGGGGGGTGACAAAATGGTGGGTGGCACTTACCACGGGGCCTGCAGCACGCCTGAGCCACATGTCTCTCCTGGGAGTGACGAGGTGGCTTAGGCACCCGCAGGCTCCACGCTGCCCCAAACAGTCTGCCCATTGCTTCCCCCTCAGCTGTAGGGCGGCTGAGTGGGAGAAGAAGAAGAGTTTGGATTTGATATCCCGCTTTATCACTACCCTAAGGAGTCTCATAGTGGCTAACAATCTCCTTTCCCTTCCTCCAGCCCTTACCATTTCCCCCCTAAGTGTGGGAGGAGAGCAACAGTGCCTCCTAATTGCTGGGATGGTTGGGAACCACACGCTCTTGGAGACAAGGTCAAAGGAAAGATTGTGATGAGGCTGCTGGCTTCCCCAGGTTATGAAGGTTGAAACTTGGAACTGGGAAGAGTGCTGGGGAACTTAATGTCCTGGGGCCAATTCTGGCCCCCCTGGCCTCTTTCTGGCCCTCAGCACTCTTCCCAGGTGATAACTTTCCTGAGCCCCATGCAACACCATCCCTGCTTTGCATACTCTTGAGATGGTTTGCTTAGCTAGAATAGGTCCTTGTACTCTGGTTGTACTTCTTGCTTCTCTGGCTAGAGGACAAAGAGGGGTGAGAGAGTGTGTGTACAACCTAGCCCACTGTACAAACAGTAAGAGTCACATTTATAGCTCTGCCCACCTTTGCCTCTGGATCTACTCACCCCTGGCATGTGGCCAGGGGTTGCCCAGTAGAGAATGCAGCCCTCTGAAACACCCACCCCTCCAATCTAAAGAGCACTTGCCCCTGCTAGTCTGCCAAGGATAAATAAAACACTACACTTCGGAACTCCTTGCTTATAGACATCTGTCAGGAGCCTTCCCTGTACTTTCGGCACCTCTAAAACATTTTTGTTTCAACAAATATGTGTAATGTTGATGTCTTCAGTTTATTTCTGATTTTATTTATTTTTTCTGAATATTTTTAAATTGTTGTGTGTGTTTTTCAGATACTTAGGTTGTTTTATTCTCTTCTTAAACTGCTTTGAGGGTTTTTTTCAACCATCAAGTCTAATTGCACCACTGTCCCCAACATAAGGTCTACACTGTACAGCCCAAGGCATGTGCGAGAGAGAAGGATCATTGTTCACGAAGGGTTGTTGGTCTCTAATGCACAGTTTGAGCTTGGAGCAGTAGTTGCCAATTGTTGCCAGACACTTCTGGAAGTACAGAATCCTCAGTGGTTAAAATTGGCAGCAATCAGTTCTTTGCCTGATGAATAAAACCGATCATTCTGGTGGCCCACAGGGGTAAAAGTGATGCTGCCTCATTCTCTTAAGTAGCACATCTTGCTGGCGTGAAGTCTTTACATGCTTATTGCTTACATGCTTGCATGCTTGCCAAGCATCAAGTGGCATGTGAAAGACATAGTCCATATGCTGGTTTAACACACCACTGCTCTGATCTGATGAATGCAGCATCTCATAGTGCAGGCTATGGAGGTAAGAAAGCCTAGGTTGTTCCAGTCATTCATTCTGACAGGTGGGCGGATAATAAATACCTTGAGCTCTATGTTCCTGGAGTCTTTTAAAAACTTTTCACAGGCTGCTTAGCTTTTCATCAGAAAAGGCAGATGTTTTTGCTTGTTATGTCTCTTTTAAGTGCTGCTTGTTTTGGCTCATTGTAACATCCTTCCTTCTACAAATTGAGATGAGCTGAAATATATGTGGATCGGGTGGTTCCACCCTCCCCTCCAGCTTTATCCCCTAAATATTCATTCTTTCTCAATTTCAGTCTCTGGCTCTGAAAACAATACCGTCATATATTTTCCCTCCACCTAAAAGCTTGCCTAAAGATATGTTACCTTTTTAGAGTAGAATGTTGCTGCCGAGATAAGGCAGCCCATAAATCAGGGTGAAAGAGACGACAAGCGGATGGGTTATATGTACAATTTACTGCTCTGATATGACCCTTTTTGGAGTGGCCTGCATGTGTATCTTGCATTTTCCTCCTTGATATCAACAACACTTTTTAGTGTTCCAAATAAAATTATCATGTCCCCTGTTAACCTTCCTTCTCTCATTCTCCCTTCCCTACTGATGTGCTTTCTTTGTATCGAGGACCTATTTTTGCTTGTATTACTCTGTAAATGGCCACACCTATCAGGAATGGGGAACCTCGGTCTCGGTCCAGTATATCTAAAGGAGCGTCTCCACCCCCATCGTTCTACGCTGACACTGAGGTCCAGTGCTGAGGGCCTTCTGGTGGTTCCCTCACTGCGAGAGGCCAAGTTACAGGGAACCAGACAGAGGGCCTTCTCGGTAGTGGTGCCCGTCCTGTGGAACGCCCTCCCATCAGATGTCAAAGCGATAAACAACTACCTGACACTCAGAAGACATCTGAAGGCAGCCCTGTTCAGGGAAGTTTTTAATATGTGACATTTTAGTGTATTTTTCATCTTTGTTGGAAGCCGTCCAGAGTGGCTGGGGAAACCCAGCCAGATGGGCGGGGTACAAATAATAAATTATTATTATTATTATTATTATTATTATTATTATTATTATTAACCTGTGATCCTCCAGATGTTGGTGGACCCCAGCTTGAATCTTCCCTGACATTTTGCCATGATAGCTTGGGCTGATGGGAGTTAAGGTCCAATGATGTCTAGAAGGCCACAGGTTCCCTCTCCCTGACTTATGTTGATGTTACTATACGATTTAATCATTTACTATATGAATAAATTAATAGAAAGGGCAACTAGTGATGGGCAAACTCTCCTAAACTCAGTTCAGAATAACTACAGTATGAGTGCCTAGGAGTTCTCTCAGAAGTGCTGTTTGAGTATGGTAAAAGGTAAAGGATGCGGGTGGCACTGTAGTCTTAACCACTGAGCCTCTTGGGCTTGCCAATCAGAAGGTCGGCGGTTCGAATCCACATGATGGAGTGAGTGAGCTCCTGTTGCTCAGTCCCAGCTCCTGCCAACCTAGCAGTTCGAAAGCATGCCAGTGCAAGTAGATAAATAGGTACTGCTGCGGTGGGAAGGTAAACGGCATTTCCATGCACTCTGGTTTCCATCACCAGGTAGACTTTTGGTGTGACCTACTAGAATTCTCTTCATGGGCTTATGCTGTACTGCTGAGCTACTGTCCTTTATTTTTAGATGAATATTCCAGTCCTCATTGTTATGAATAAAAGGCTGCATTGAAATGGAACATTGGTCTACCTCAGTGTAATTTGCATTGACCAGCAGCAACCCTCCAGGATTTTAGCTCAGATGTCTTTCTTGGCCTTACCAGGAGATTTTGGATATTCAACCTGAGACCTTCTGCATGTAGAGCATATGTGCTTAGCTTTGGAGCTTCGACTCTTATCTCCCAGGGACCGTATAACATATTGCCAGTAGTTCAAAATATACATTGGCAGCTGCAGTGTGGTACAATGTGCATTGCATGTCAAATTAGTGCTCATGTGTATGTTTTAGATATATACATGATCAGTGGATCCATTCAGGTGAATAAGGCACTGCCTCACCTATCTCAAACTGCCCTTACCCAGCCCTTACTTGTTCTCAGGGTGCTAGCTTCCTTATTCTCAGTCTTGCCCCTTGTAGAACTCAGCGGAGAGCAGGATGGGGACAAAACTAGAATGAGTTGGCTCTTCCTGCCATTGGCTCTGGCTCTGCCTACTGTTTGAGCCCTGTCATTCCATCCTACCAATCTTGATGGACACCAGCCACACTTTGTGTGATAGGCAAGATGCATCCATCTCACACTCAGAAATTCAACTGCTAGAAACAGGAGCAAGGGAGCAGAAGAATAACTCTACTAATTCATTCCAACAAAATGTAAAATCTGAATTGGGTGTCCCTAAATGATGTGTGTTTTGGCAAGGGACACTCTTTGTCTCTTTGTTAAATTATGAACAGCTGGAACATGCTGGATAAACCAGAGATGGATAATGTGTGGACCTCCATATGTTGTTGGACTTCAACTTCCATCATCCCTGACCATTGGCTATGTTGGCTGGGCCTGATGGGAATTGGGAGTCCAACATTGTCTGATGGGCCAAAGATTCCCCAGCCCTGGCATTTGATCTATCCCTAATACAGCAAGTGTCCACCTGGCCAGCTAGGACACATTCTTCTGCTTGACTACTATTTTTCAACCAAGCATTGCTGTGTTCTCAGACCAGCCTGTTGCAATCAACTCCAGTGCAAGCAACTGAGGTACGGATCCATGATTTCACATTTTACAGAAGAGCATCTTCACCTAATCCCTAAAAGAGAAGGGGGGGGGGGGAGACAACAAATTGAAGCCCAAGTAATAGAAATACATCAAAGCTCTGATAGAAAACCACCTGAGCTGCCTCTCAGTCTAATAGGTTTATATGCTTCTTCCTTCTCTCTGCCTGAGAAACTCCAAATGTGGACCATGCCAGGCTTAGGTTACTGAAAGATGAAATATGTTCTTTGGAGGGCTTATTTTCTTTTCTTGAGATGCATTTACTTTGCAGTGTTCTTCTGGAACACTTGTCCAGCACACCAATTATGCCAAGTTGGCGTCTCTCTCTCTCTCTCTCTCTCTCTCTCTCTCTCTCTCTCTCTCTCTCTGTTTCCTGACTCAAATCTCCCAGTAATTATTTTAATGTTCCCTTCGCTTGGCTGCTGGACGGAGTGACCTTTTTAAAAACCCAGCAGCCGTCAAAAAGAGTGTAAAGTGCCTCAGCTCTGGCACTGGGGGGACCTCATTGCATTGCATCAAGGGACTCACACAGCGAAGGAGATGTGCAGGTCTAAGCAGCCTGGAACGAAGGGGCCCGACAAGAGAGATTTCAAGGAAATGCTTTACCCCATTGATCAATGAATCGATCAGGATGTTTGACAGAGCTAACAAGGCTGAGCTAATGATCACCACTGCCCTGTGTTTATTTGACTAGCCTAAAAGGGTGGTAGCATTTATTATTTTTAAATACCTAATATGATCAAAAGGTCAGCGGTTCGAATCCCCGCAATGGGGTGAGCTCCCGTCGCTCGGTGCCTGCTCCTGCCAACCAAGCAGTTTGAAAGCACATCAAAGTGCAAGTAGATAAATAGGTAGCGCTCTGGCGGGAAGGTAAACGGTGTTTCTGTGCACTGGTCTGGTTCACCAGAAGTGGCTTAGTCCTATTGGCCACATGACCCGGAAGCTGTACGCCGGCTCCTTTGGGCAATAAAGCGAGATGAGTGCCGCAACCCCAGGGTCGTCCGCGACTGGACCTAATGGTCAGGGGTCCCTTTACCTTTACTATTCTGAAGAACAAAAGAAGAGCCTGCCAGATCAGGCCAGTGGTCCATCTAGTCCAGCATCCTGTTCCCATAGTGGCCAACCAAATGCCCACAGATAGTACCTGAGCACAACAACATTGCTCTCTCTGCCTGTGGTCAGAGGAAACCACACACTATTTTGCTCCTGGCACCATGCATCATCTTCTATATGACAATCCAGATTCAACAACAAAGTCATTTAGAACAGGTGCATTATTAATAAGCTTAAACTAAAACCTTCTCCAGCTGACCAACCTAACTCGACAGGCTGGCTCTTAACACTCCAGCCATCTTAAATATATAGTAACAAATGTCACTGCAGTTTGGCTTGTAGCAGGACCAGACTGGAGCAGCAAAGCAGCCTTTAGAAGAACTTAGAGCAGGGCCTTCACGGTAGCTGCCCCTAAAACAGGCACCCATGATCTGTACTTCAGGCAATTGAAGGTATTTTTGTTCCCAGATGGATCAATGGGTCTTACGCTATGGGTGTTTATTTTGCATTGCTTTTTGTTGTTGTTTTGTTTTAAATATATCTGCAGGTTTTTGTATTGTTCTTCGCTGTTCTCTTTAAGCTGTTTCTTTTGTACATTGCGTTCAGATGCATGTGTAGAAGGCAAATGATTGTGATGATGAAGATGATGATTTCACCCTGCCAATGAAGACTGTCCCCCAGCCCACCTTTACCCCTTCTATATTCCACCACCCCTCCTCTCCCCTCCTTTCCCTCCATATGCTTTCTTCCTCTTGGCTTTGATCGTTTTATAAAATTGAAAACTTCTCAATACAAAATGAAAGGGACTTGACATCAACTTAACCACACAATAAGATGAAATAATATGTCATTTCCCCAGCCCCCACTGGAATACATTTTGAGAGATAATAGAGCTGCATCATGCAGAAATAATTCACAGCTGAATGTGTTATTTGTTCATCTCCCTTGCAAAGACTGAAAGAGTCTCATTACCTCCTTCCTATCCCCACCCCCACCCAACACTCAGGAAAATTATGCTGCTTTATTGCAAAGCTGCCTCTGTTGACAATGTACGTTAACTGGCACTCGTCAGTCTTGGGTCATTGACCAAGTGGCTCAAGCAGCACCTGCCCAACTTTGATAGCTAAGACATTTTAAAAAAATAGTTAGAATTTATCATATCTGTAGTACTGGCAACTAGGATAACCTTTTATACATCATCAAAAGACAGGAGTTTTATCAAATACACATACCAAAAAGCTGAGAGGGTAAGACATGGTACTGATATGCATTAAAATATGAATTTGTTATGTGAAATTAGAAATGATCACTATGATTTAAATTAAAGATACATCTCACCATAACAGGGAAGAATGTGACCAGGTGACCTGTGTGCCAGCTCAGCCTGTTGTCCGGGTGCTGCTAATTGTTAATGAGCAATTTCAAAGCCCCTGCTCTCACTTAACCATATCCATTCATCCCTATACTGCTTAATGCCAAAATAGGCTTCTGAGTGGTTTGTAAAACATAAAAACCAGGTGCACTAAAATTAAAATAGAAACATCCACAATTAAGACGCTCAGTCCCATTACATTGCATTAAAATAACACAGCAATTAAAAATAGGATGCTCAGGATGAGAGTTCAGGGGAATGGCTGTGTAGACAGGTATGTCTTCAAAGGCCAGCAGAATGCCAGTGCAGATGAGGGCCTCTAATTTTTCAGCAGGGAGTTCATTCCATAGCACTGGTGAAAAAGCCCACTCCCGCATTACCGCAAAATGATTATCATACCATGTCAGGACTAACTGGGTTTTCAGGGCTTTATGCAACCTGGTGTGTCCTTATTGGCTTTTGGAGTCATCTTACTGTATTTAAGATACAAAAGGAGGCCGGAGGGCACTCTTGAACCATGGTGCCTAGTCTGCCTGGTTTACTGAGTGACAGCAGTGCTGGTGATGCAGGAGGTAAGACTATGAAAAATGCTTGCCCGAGGCCCTAGTTTTCATCCTGCCTCCTCAGTGCCTTACAAGCTTCTAATTTAGGATGCACTCAGTGTAAAAAAAGGTTGTACTCCTATGCACATACTATTTATGCCCACTTACTTTTATTTTTTACTTTTATTTTACTTTTATTTTATTTTTTACTTTTATTTTTTACTTTTATATGGGACGCGGGTGGCGCTGTGGGTTAAAGCCTCAGTGCCTAGGGCTTGCCGATCGAAAGGTTGGCGGTTCGAATCCCTGCGGTGGGGTGCGCTCCCGCTGTTCGGTCCCAGCGCATGCCAACCTAGCAGTTCGAAAGCACCCCTGGGTGCAAGTAGATAAATAGGGACCGCTTACTAGCGGGAAGGTAAACGGCGTTTCCGTGTGCGGCTCTGGCTCGCCAGAGCAGCGATGTCACGCTGGCCACGTGACCCGGAAGTATCTTCGGACAGCGCTGGCCCCCGGCCTCTTTGAGTGAGATGGGCGCACAACCCTAGAGTCTGTCAAGACTGGCCCGTACGGGCAGGGGTACCATTACCTTTACCTTTACCTTTACCTTTACCTTTACCTTTATCTATTACATTTTTATTATACCAGGGGTTACACCTAGGACCTTCTGCATGCAGAATGAATGCTGTACCACTAACTACAGCCTTTCCTGTCTGGCATTACACCAGTGGCGTAGCATGGGTTGTCAGCACCCGGGGCAAGGCAAGTAATTGGCACCCCCTAACCCGTGGATTTGCGCCCCCTAACCCTACCCCCAGATGTTGCGCCCAGTGTGGCTGGCCCCCCCTGCACCCCCCACGCTACGCCACTGCATTACACAGATCTGTCAGCAAGGAAAAGTTGTCCCTGGATGGGGAAGTGGTTCTGGAGCAACTCTACTCTCCACCCCACTTCTCTGCAGTGCTTCCCCTTCTTGAAACATTTCAACCATTCAATCCGTGGTTACCTCTGTTTGCTTCCTTCAGCCAAGTCAGGTTACAGACTGGCTCTGTTGCTGCTGCTGCTGCCACCACTGCTACGAGAAACTTTTTTCTTAACTGTCTTTCTTTAATTGGGCCCAGAGGGCACAGCGCCATGGTTGTTCAACCCATTACAGTTCACCTGTCTCCTCTAACAGAACAAAAAACACCCGTAGGCAATGCAGAAGCAATCAGATGCAAAAAGAAGAAGAAAGCTTTGAAGGCTGGGCAAAGCATTCCATGGAACAACACAGATGGAAAGGACCTCAGAGATTGTTCAAGGGCTCTTCCATATCAACGCTTTGAGCATTTGCCTTGGTCTGCTTGCACAAAGCTTATATGGAGGTTAGAATAATACATTGTAGGGCTGTGCATGGACACCCCCACTTAATCAGTTTTTGGATCTGCTGTTTTAGAGTGACCCCAATTCAACCTGGGACAATCCATGATTGACCCAGCCCAGGCCTGGGACCCAAACAGACTCACAGACCTTGCACAGTGTTTAATTAAGGTTTAAAACATGTGTTTGAGAAGAGGAGAGAATGGAGACTCAGTTGTGTCTCCTTTCCTCCCAATTACATATTTCAACCCTAATTACACACGCAGTTGGAAAGGGGGGCTTGTGTCCCAGAGCACAACCCCCTTGACAGCACCAGATTGCTCTGGATCAGCAATGGCTATGTTTTATGGCCTACATGGCATTATGCCCTACATTCCTATACTGCGCTCTCTATGGAGCAGAGCATTCAACTCACTTTCTAGACTATTTTGATGACTTTCTAGATTTCTCCCAGAATGGAATTTTGCTGAAAATTAATATGCAGAAGTGCCATTGGGGGACCAGGAAGTGAAAGTGCTTGGAGGGAGTAGGGAAGCCACAATATCCTCACCCGACTCCCTGCAACTTGAAAGTGGACTGGGACAGGGGAAAGGTTCCTTGCTGCACAGAGAAAGAGTTCCATCTAGGGATCTGTCTGTGAAAGTGCTTTTCAAGTTGGGGGTCTTGGGCCTGGACTAGTCGAAGATCACTGGTGCAGACAGTTATAACAGAACACTAAGTAGCCTGTTACATTTGGTTATGTGATGACATTACAAAGCCAAGTCAAAGAGAGGATACCTTCACTCTGATGGGGAGAAAAGAATCACCCTGTCTTGTAGCACAACTGCCCCCCCCCCCATTATCTGCTAAACAGGTGGATATATTTTGCAGATAACTTTTTCTTCTTCTCTCCATGAAATACACCCTAGGGCAGAGCTTTCCAAACTGTGTGTCGGCTTCAGTGTGTAGGTGTGTTGTGCAAATGCTCCCTGCGCTCCTCCAGGAGCTGGAAAGAAGGTAATTTAACCTCTGGTTTGCTAGTACAGTGAAATTAAAGGACCGCTGACCGTTAAGTCCAGTCGCAGATGACTCTGGGGTTGCAGCGTTCATCTTGCTTTACTGGCTGACGGAGCCGGCGTTTGTCCACAGACAGTTTCTGGGTCATGTGCCCAGCATGACTAAGCTGCTTCTGGTGAACCAGAGCAGCGCATGGAAACACTGTTTATCTTCCTGCTGGAGCAGTACCTATTTATCTACTTGCACAGGCATGCTTTCGAACTGCTAGGTTGGCAGGAGCAGGGACTGAGCAATGGGAGCTCATCCCGTTGTGGGGATTCGAACTGCCGACCTTCTGATCGGCAAGCCCAAGAGGTTCTGTTGCAAAATGAACCATGTCTAAAAAGTGTGTCAGCAACACGAAAAGTTTGGAAAGCTCTGCCCTAGGGTTTTATCTCAGAGGAAGGCCACCCAGGCCACGTGCAAGTAAATGAACAAGCACACTGTACTCTCACTGCATGCACATTTCATTCTGAAAAAGGCTAGCACCATGATGCCTCCTGTGTATTCATTGTGCTTGCCCCATCACTCAGTCAGTGATTTAGTTTGAATGGCGTTGCTGGCAGAACAAAGTGGAAAGCTTTTCCTCATTCCCACAAGCCTTTTGTTGCTTGTAATGTGGGAATGAAATCGTTATGCGCAATGTAAGTGGATGCTTACCTCCCTTTTTGTTGTGAGTCCCGTTCTTCAAATAGATAGTGTGCTTCAGAGTCCATTGTGGCTAGATCAAAGAGGTTTTTAAGGGGAAACAAAAGTGCTGAGCTGTAGTTAAAGCTCCTTGTATCCCACTGTGAATAGCTGTAGCATTACCGCAACCAAGTGAATTGGGCTAGCCGCTAGATTACTCATTTCATTATGAAGAAGAGTTTGGATTTGATATCCCGCTTTATCACTTCCCAAAGGAGTCTCAAAGTGACTAACAATCTCCTTTCCCTTCCTACCCCACAACAAACACTCTGTGAGGTGAGTGGGGCTGAGAGACTTCAGAGAAGTGTGACTAGCCCAAGGTCACCCAGCAACTGCATGTGGAAGAGCAGAGATGCAAACCCGGTTCACCAGATTATGAGTCTACTGCTCTTAACCACTACACCACACTGGCTGAGTGTGAACAGGCAACTTCAATGACTTTACTCTGAGCAAAACCAAGCCTTATGAGATATTTGGGTATGTTTGGCCTGGAGAAGAGATGAGAAGACTGCAAGGTGATATAACAGCCATCTTCAAATATCTAAAGGGCCATCAAATGGATCTTGGCACAAGCTTGCTTTATGCTGCCCTTGGGGGTAGGACTTGAATCAATGGTTTCAGATTACAAGAAATGAGATTCTGACTGAAGATTAGGAAGAATTCTCTGACAGTGAGAATTGTTTGGCAGTGGACTCCCTGAGAAGATGGTGAACTCTCCTTCCTTTTATGTTTAAAAATGGGTTGGATGGTCATGTGTCAGGAAATCTTTAGTTATGATTCCTGCATTGCAGGGGGTTGGACTACTAGATGATTCTTAGGATCCCTTCCAACTCTATAATTCTGTATAAGCCTACTTGTATGCAACCCAATAGGTCTAGGTAAAGGTAAAGGGGCCCCTGACCATTAGGTCCAGTCACAGACAACTCCGGGGTTGTGGCGCTCGTCTCCTTTATTGGACCAGGGAGCCGGCGTACAGCTTCCGGGGCATGTGGCCAGCATGACTAAGCCACTTCTGGCGAACCAGAGCAGCACATGGAAATGGCGTTTACCTTCCCGCCGGAGTGGTACTTATTTATCTACTTGTACTTTGATGTGCTTTCGAACTGCTAGGTTGGCAGGAGGAGGGACCAAGCAACGGGAGCTCACCCCGTCACGGGGATTCAAACCGCCGACCTTCTGATCGGCAAGCCCTAGGCTCTGTGGTTTAACCCACAGCGCCACTCTACAATTCTGTGTAAACCTACTTGTATGCACCTCAATAGGTCTACCTGTGAGTAAATTTTAGTTGGCTAGAACCCTACCAACACACAGTCATCCTTCAAAAGTGTCACTTCACTGAATTTTGCAATGCCGAGTAATTTGTACAAAAATGCATATACTGTGGTAAAGTGGGGAAAATGAGAAACCAAAATGGAGAGATTTCCCTCAGCAGTACTGAAACCAGCGTGTGGAGAAAAGGGTGGGCAGAGAAAGCAACATGAGCAGCAAAAGGCAAGTAACATACTGACATGTTGACAAATGTTGAGCCAAAACTGTTCTAAAACAACAACAACTTTTGGATCAAAAATCAGGAGGCAGTGACAAGCACCAGCTTAAAAGAGGATTGCACAAATTCGTGGAGCTAAAGACTATCAATGGTTACTAGCCATGATGGTTATGTTCTGCTTCCATGGAGCTACTCATTGAGGCTTCTGGTTGACCTCTGTGAGAACAGGATGCTGGACAAGATCCATCAGGCTCTTATTACGCTCTTATGACTTCAGCTCTCATCATGGTCAGTGATGCATCAGTGATTGGAATTGCAGTCCAAACTAATTGCAAAGCACCACAAGGTTGGGACAAGATGACCCACATGGCACACACACCCTGAAGCTCCTCCTGCTCTAGGGTTCTATGATAGCTCATATCCACATCGTGCATCAAAAGCACTATGATATCACCTCAGCAGTCATGGAAAATCCTGGCAGGTTTAATTTGTTAAGGTTGCTCAGAGGGGTAGGTTTGTGAGGTCAGCACCCTCAACAAACTGCGGTACCCAGGATTCCCTGGTGGGAGATATAAGAAACCTTTAAATATACAGTGTGGATGTGACCATACTGTCGCCACACACCCTCTTATCCCCCAATTTTACTTGTTACAAGGGAAAACTCATATGTTGCCAGCTCCTTTCCCAAAGTTGCCTATAACTTCACAATGACGATTTAAAACATGTGTTGTGTGTCCCATTGAGGGGGTGGAGAGCATACAATTAGGAACCTGGAAAAAGGACTGGCCAGTTCTGTTATGCCACTGGGTTGCATTCCATTGCCGTGGCTCGACACCGACCAGTGGGAGCAGTTATTGACATAAATGGATCTATGTGAAGGATGGCGTATGTCACAGTCATTGATTGCAGCTAATAAAATGCTGTATTGCAAATCAATTTAATAGAGCCCCAAGCTGTTCTCTGACAGTCTATTTCTATTTATGACTCAGCAAAGTTAAAGCGAGGAAAGAATGCTATTCTAAAAGTGTACTTTCCTTCTCTTCCTCTCCCATTCCCAGCTTCCAACTCTTCTTTCTTTCAGAAAAATGAGGCAATTTACTTAAATCATACTAGACTTGAAGATAATTAAATGATTGCATTAGGAAAGGATTGATCGCCCTTATGAAATCTCACTGGCTCCTGCTTCTTTGGCTCTCATTACTCCTAACTGCACATCCTGGTGATTATAATCTATTAGCAGACAACTTGCTATTTATGAAGGGGAGGCTGTATATAGAAGGAGGGTTTGCAAACTGGATAGATGCTCCTGGGTGGAGGAGTGCAATGCTTTGTTATGCACACAGGCACACTTGCACCCCTGGGTGGTGCTGGGAGGCAGCAAGTCTCATTACTGAGGTGAAATACCTTCATGCCAGGAGTCCCAACTTGGCCCCACAACCGTGGGCGCCTGGGGCCATGGGTGCCATTTAGCATGCTCAACAGCTATGGGTCTTCCTTTCCAAAATAAGCTCAACAACTTTGCTGAAGCCTCCCCCCAAAAAGCTCAACAACTCTGGTCAATTCAATGGGTAGATCACTGCCAGATTATTTATAGTGGGAGCAGTGGCGTAGAGTGGGGGTGCAGGGGGGCTGGCCGCACCGGGCGCAACATCTGGGAGGGGCGCGCTCGCACTCGCAGCTCTCTGCCCCTATCTGGCTCACTCACTCTCACTGCAGTGCTGGCTGTGCGAATCCGATCCGAGCCGCCAGGTCGCCACCCACTGTGGAGGGGAGGGTGCCAGGCGTGCGGTGCGGTGTGGAGAGAGAGCGAGGGACTATCTGGGGGAGGGACAGTGCAGCGGGGGGGCGCGCAAATTACTTGCCTTGCCCCGGGTTAGGGGGCGCAAATTACTTGCCTTGCCCCGGGTGCTGACAACCCACGCTACGCCACTGAGTGGGAGATTGCAGTCTCTTGGAAGTTAGACGTCCCTGCACTAGTCTATCGGTTAGAAAGAAATTGCATTAAGGTTGCACTTTTCATACAAAAATGTTTTCCAGAGAGCACTAAGGGGTTTCTTTATTGGAATCAACAATATGTAACTTGACATCTCATATGTGTCCCTCATTGTCTTGGTGCTTTCCAGTCTGCACTACAGGGGATCTGAACCGCCAGCAATACAAATCTGCTTTGAGTTAGGCAACCAAAGTGATAATCACTTCAGCAGCATCTGAAGGCAGGGAAGCTTTTAAAGGTTTAATGTTTTATTATGTTTTTATATATGTTGGAAGCTTCCCTGAGTGGCTGGAGCAACCCAGTCTTTCTTTGTTTACAGAAGGAGGGGGGTCAGACTGTGCCTTGGCCAAATGCCTGATGGAACAGCTCTGTCTTGCAGGCCCTACAGAAAGATGTCAAGTCCCGCAGGGCATAGTCTCTTGTGACAGAGCATTCCACCAGATTGGGGCCACCGCCAAAAAAGCCCTGGCTCTGGTTGAGGCCAGCCTAACCTCCCTGTGGCCCGGGATCTTCAATATGTTTTTATTTGAAGACAGTAAGGTCCTCCGTGGGACATACCAGAGAGGCGGTCCCGTAGGTACGAGGTTCCTAGGCCGTATAGGGCATTAAAAGTTAAAACCAGAACCTTAAACTTGATCCTGTACTCCACTGGGAGCCAGTGCAGCTGTAGGAAAGCAGGGAGCTGCCTTGTATCAGGCCAGATTATTTCACCCCTCTTGCTCAGTCCAAGTGTAGCCAGCGTGTTGTCCTTCAGATGTTCTTGGACTCCATTTCTGAACATCCGGGACTACTGTCCATATTGGCTGGATTTTGGTGGAAGTTTTTTTTAAAAAAAATATTTTTATTAATTTTCCATCCATAAAAAATACATATCACACCACATTACAACTTTCACAAATTTTCTCATCTTTTGGACTTCCTTCAGCCTCTCTGACAATCATCTGAATTTTTTTCCTAATTACACATTTCCTAAATTTACTATTGCCTTTTAACGCACCCTACCACATCTATTTTTCTTTTTTACAACATTTCTTAGACCTTTACAGGGCTTCTTTAAATGCCACTAACGTTATTTCTTTGTCACTTATACATTCCCAGTACTCAACAAACTTTCCCCAGTCCTCGATGAATTTTTGATCTCGTCAATATCTAATCTTCCCTGTCAGTTTATCAAGTTCTGCATAGTCCATCAGCTTCATTCTCTGGATTTTGGTGGAAGTTAGAGTGCAACAACATCTGGAGGGCTACTGTAATCTACCCTACAGCAGTTCTTCATGATCTCAGCTGGAGAATCTTTGCCATCACCTGCTAGTCCATTCTCTTGGCTTGAGATGCTATTTATTGGACTGCAACCTTCTGCACACATAGCAGATGCTCCACCATTGAGCTATGGTATCTCCCAAAGCATGTAGGGGGTGGGACTAGATTACCCTTGGGGTTCTTACACCTCTGCAGTTCTATGATTCTACGAAAGCAGATACTGTACCAGTAAGCTATAGGCTTAATGCAGTTACACTGGTTTTCCTTCCTGCATATTTTCTGTTGCTAGACTTCCCTCCTCAATGTGTCAAACCCATGGCTATAAAGCTTAACTTTCTTACTCCTGTACTCAGCATTTCACGCACACCCCTCTTGGCTGCAAAAAGAGAGGCGCCCACAGGGGATTTGGGGTTATGAGAGAAAAGTTGATGGCCGGTATATTTGCTCAGGGTGATGTGTACCACACAGCCACAGGAATATTTGTGGCCAAGCATAAATTGGAGCCATTCCTTTTGACCTTTTCCTCCTGCAGCTATTTTTCAGCTAAGAATGTGGAGCACACTGTTCAATGGCTAAGAAAATGACCTGCAGATATGTCCTCCCCCCTCCTTCCTTTTCTTACCCTTTTCCATCTGATAAGTAAAGTGGGTTTCGTACTTTGCTGTCACTCTAAGCTGTTCTCCAGATGCTGGAACTAAAATGGGTCCTGTATGCCATCACCCTCCACCCCCAAGTGGAACTACACATGGTCAGAAATAAGAACATAAGATGAGTGCTGCTTGATCAGGGGGAATGGCTATCTAATTCAGAATCTTGTTCTCGAGGTGACCAACTATTTTGCCCCAAAATATTGTTTGCTTATTTGTTACATTTGTATCCCACTTCTTTTGCCAAGGAGACCAAAGTGGTGGACATAGTTCTCCTCCTCCCTACTTAATCCTCACAACAACCCTGTGAAATAGGCTAGAATCTGAACCGAATGATACAAAATTGATAAGGATTGGTTAGGGAAGCAGTTTAAAATATGTAAAGGTGGATGCAATTATCTCAAATATTATCTCAAATTACTTTTTTCTAAAAAAGTAAAAAATAAATAAATTTCCCAGCTGTTTAACTTGCTACCTTACAAAAACCCTAAGTAAAAGCATTCTGAAAAACAGGTCTCGTTCCCCCCCCCCCCCACATCTAATTGCCATTCTACTCTATACAGTATAGGGAGTGGGTTGGGCTGGTTTAGCATGAGAAATTAAAGTTTCTATTTAGTAGAGGTAAGCAAATAAAAATAATGAGCTCAGCTTGGAGGCAGTGGTGAAGTGAATAAGAAGAAGTAGCTCAGGCATGGACAAACTCGGACCTCCAGATGTTTTGGGACTACAATTCCCATCACCCCTGACCACTGGTCCTGTTAGCTAGGGATGATGGGAGTTGTAGGTCAAAAACAGCTGGAGGGCCAAGTTTGCCCATGCCTGGAGTAGCTTGTTTGACTGGTTTGCTTTCCTTCCTTCTCTCTGACTCTACAGCCCATGGAATCATAGAATTGTACAACTGGAAGGCACTCTGGGGATCATCTAGTCCAGCCCCCTGCAATGCAGGAATAGGCAGCTGTCCCATACATGAATTGAACCTGCAGCCTTGAGAAACATCAGTATATGCATGCATGCATGCCTCTCTCCCATTAATAGCAAACTCAGCCGCTGAGTGTTGACAGGAATGTAGCCATAACAGGGTCACTTAGTAAAAACAAGAGGAAGGTGTCAGCACACTTGGGGAAACTTGCAGAAGTACTAAAAAATATTTAGGAGTGGGAAAAGAAACTTCAAAACAGCTGCCCACTATCACCTTTATTGTTTATTCTGGTATGGGAAACTTTGTGCAGAAGTAAAAGAGAAAATGAAGAAATTGGAAGGGTTTGAGTTGTACATCAGATATATAGATTTAGGGCCTTTGCAGATTATGTAGTACTATTTGCTGATAATCCTTTGGATAATATGAAGATTGTATTAAGGGAGATAAAACAATCTGGAGACCTAGCAGATTTTTACATGAATTCTGGCAAAAAATAATAATCTGATGCATCAAGAGAAAGAGGGTCTACAAAAGCAAAATGGGTATTAGTGTGGAGAAAAAGGTGAAATATTTGGTTAAAAAATAAAAATGCATTGCTTTTTCAGTATAACTATGTTAAAGTATGGAACGAGGTGAAGCAAGGCTTATCAAGATGGGGAAAGATGAAAATTCCATTACAGTGGTACCTCGAGTTACAAACACCTCAGGTTACAAATGCTTCAGGTTACAAACTCTGCTAACCTGAAAGAGTTACCTCGAGTTGAGAACTTTGCCCCAGGATGAGAACGGAAATCATGTGCCGGCGGCGTAGCAGCAGCAAGAGGCCCCATTAGCGAAAGCATGCCTCTAGTTAAGCACAGTTTCAGGTTAAGAACAGACCTCCAGAACGAATTAAGTTCATAACTAGAGGTACCACTGTACTAGGAATGATATTAGCTGTTAAGATAAATGTAATACCGAATATGCTATTTTTATTTCAAATTATACTGATTATTGGTAATATGAGCTGCTTCAAACAATGGCAAAAAGAGATATCGGATTTTATCTGGCAAGGAGATAACCGAGGATTAAATTTATAATATTAACTGTCCTTAAAGAAAAAGGGAAGTTCTCACTGCCAGATTTAAAACTGTAATATGAAGCAGCCTGTTTTATATGGCTAAAAGAGTGGATATCTTTAAAAAATGCAAGACTGTTCGATTTGGAAGGGTATGTAAGGGATTTGGATGAAGATACAGATGGCATACGTATCTTTGGTATGAAAAAGTTAAGGGTAAATAAGGAATTTGTGGACTATTGTATTCAGATAAGTATTTCAGGAGTTTGATCCAGGTACAAAAAAATTATTAGAAAGGAAAACTCTATTATGGCTTTCTCTTATAGAGGCAAGTGCTCAAACAACAACAAAACCACCAATATCCAGGTGGGTTGAGGTACCTATAAAGATATACTTATCTTGGTGGGAGGTAGATGGAAACTCAAAAAATAGGACAAAATACAGAATTACATGACAAACTGGTTGCAATACCATCATATTGTTTAAAATTGTTAAAAAAGACGTGTTCACCAGTTTTAATGACAAAGGTCTGACTTTGAAATGAGGTTGTTGGAAAATAATGATAAACTAATATCAAAATTGTAGAAACTGCTGTTAGAATGGGAAACAAAAGATGAGATGGTGAAGTCAGCAGTGATACATTGGGCCAAAGATCTAGGGCACAACAAAGAAATGACTGCATGGGAGAGACTTTGGAAAGTAGATTTGAAATTTACTGCATGTTATACCTTGATAGAAAATTATATGAAAATGATGTATAGGTGGCAACCCTATCCCAGTGTTAAATCTGAACCCAGGTTTGTGGTTTCTCTCACTTCAGACAAACCACAAGCTGTAACCAAGGTCTGTTCTTGGCTTACTGCTTATGTTTTATCTAAGGGAGATGTCAGGGAACTGCCATCAGTGCCAGAGGGAGAGAGCAAAATCCAGAGGGATTCCAGAGAGCGTCCCGGGATTGGGAGAGGCAGCCCATCTTCTGGGGAAGAGAATCAGCGTAGCACCAGTGGAGAAGGGGGGCAGATGGGGGAAGCGGCGAGGCGGTCCCATGACTCCTTGCCGGAGACCAGCGGGGAGAGTAGGGGTCCTCCGCTGCCTACGCCCTCCTTGCGCAGAAGGCGGAGACTAGGCGCAGAGTAGGAGGAGACTAGGCGTCAAAGAGCTTCTTTGCTGGAAGAAGTTTAAGAAACGCCCACTGACGGATTCTGCCAGCGATTGAGACAGCTACGGGTGAGTGGCTGTCTGGACAGAAAAGGTTCACTCAGGCAACCCAGCCAGGTGTTTGCACCGGTTTACGCACGAGCAACCCCTAGAACTATTACAGGAGACAAACAGGGAATTGTGGTTCAGATGTCACGTTAGTTCCCAGTAATGCAGCAGAAGCAGGAGAGGAATGAGCAGCCACAATTTCTTCCCTCTAAAGCAGCATACTTCCTCACTCACGTCATTAGCGCCATGTGCAAAGGAGGCCTCTGTGCATTTGCAGGTGCAGTCTGAAGATGGTTATGATGCCCTTGTGTAGGACAGCTTTTTTGAAGAAGAAGTATATTTGCAAAAGAACGCCATTAAAAAAAAAAATCTTTCTACCAGGGAGGGCAGGGGTACAGTCTTGCCAATACCCAGCCATCTTGAGTCCCTTTCATTAGAATTCCTAATTATGTCCTTAAATGCATCCTTTGCTGACTGATAAGTCTCATTGATTCAGAAATGATTGCAGTGCATTTAGAATCCTAGTTAAGTGTTCTGTTGAGAACGGAACAATGAAAGTAGTCAGGCAGCAGTCCCAGGAAACAGGCATCAAAGAAAAGAGTACTTCCTGTAACTAGATAGAAATTTGCATCTCCCCCAACCCAGCCCCCACCAACTGAACATAGCATTGTGTGCTTCCCCAAGCAGCAAAAAGTTCTAGGGCAGTGCGACCTGGCTTTAGTTTAGGTTTAGAGACAGCACTGGAACCTCAAACATATGAGCATAGCATAAATAGAGGCTAGCAGCATTCACATTTTAAAAGTTAGGGCTGTATATCTAATTTGTCTAAACCACCAAACTGAAATGGGCTGATTTGGGTAGAAACAGGCTTGGTGAGTTGGGTGGAGGTAGCCATGGGTCAACCCAAGTGAGTCTGGACCTCCCAGAAAAATTGGGGGCTGTCAAGGAATGGGGCACTGGATGGGAAGAAGAAGCTATGCTGAGTATACCTGTTCCCCCAGTTAATTCAGTGCCAGACCTGTGTTGGAAGTTCCCTGGGATAGTCCTGCCTAGGCTGAGGGGGCGGGTCTGGGCCTCATATCAGTTCAGGTGCACAACCCTAATGGAAGGGTCTTGGGCAAATGGTTGTGCGAATAGAAGAATCTCTGTGGAAGCAGGGTCATTTTCCTTGCCCAGTTCTGATAGTCCTCCTGTTGATTTGAATTTACTTACTCGAATATAATGTGTAAATACCATAAGAGGGTAAAATTAAGTCTTTGCCCTCACTTTTTGAGATCCTTTCAATTGGAAATTATGGGAACTGACCCTGAGGCTTTCTGAACTCAGAGCAAGGATTCTGTTTCAGATCTATGATTCCTCCTAAGGCTATATGAACGTCGGAAGCTTCTGCAAGCCACTCCTTGATTCATCTACTCCAGTAGGATATACATGAGGGCTTGGGAACCTATGGCCCTCCAGATGTTGTGGGACTACAACTCCCATCATCCCTGACACTGACTGTGCTTGCTAATGATCATTGGAGTTAGAGTCTAACCTAGTCTGGAGGGGTGCATGCTCCCCACCCTTACTGTAGGTTTTTCTGTTAATGGAGATTCCTAGGGTTGAACTGCAGACTTTTAGCATTCCTAGAACTGGGCTTGACCCCTGATTGGTATTGGAGTTCTGCTTTCCTTAAATTGCCTCCTGTCTCATTGAGGACCTTGGTGTCCATTTCTTCCTCAATGTTTCCAGGCGCTCAAGGGCTCAAAGAAGCTGAATCTCTCTGTCCACTCGGTGGGGCGGATCCCTGGAGGCTATGTTACCAACCACATCTATACCTGGGTGGACCCCCAGGGGCGGAGCGTCTCTCCACCAACTGGCCTGCCCCAACACCAGAGCAGTTCTCTGCACAAGGACAGTGAGAAAAGGAGCCACCTCCAACTTCTGCAAGAAGGGGACGAGAAAAAGGTGGGTGATGCAAAGACCAGAGAAGGTGGGCAGTGAGCACTGGAGCCCTTCTGTATAGTATGCTATATGCCGGGGGTAGCCAACATGATTCCTGAAGGCACTGGTGGGCCCACCAGTGTCTCCTATGGCACCTGTGAATGGTCTCAGTAAATACCCATTCAAAAATACACAGTGCATAAGAGATGCTGCTCCTGCTCAGCTCATTTTTGCACTTGCTCAGCCTCTCCTATGTTGAACACACCAATATTTCCTTGGGTGCCATGACCCTTCCTCCCTTTCATTCTGAACAGAAAAGAGGTGCAAAGAGCTTCTCCCTGGGAGCAAGTGTGGAGGTGGTTGGTGGAGGTCCCTTCTCCCCATTGATGGGGGCGGCGGCAAGGGGGCATGCTCACACTATTTTATGACTGGCACCCACATTTTAATTTAATTTAGCATTTGGAGTGGCCTTAACGTTGCCTTCCTATATTCTGCAGCTAGCTTTAGGACACATCAAGGCAGCATCCCCTAATAGGAAAGCAATGAACTGACGTCTTCCCTAACCTGGAGCCCTTGACATTTTGGACTGCAGATCCTGTCAGTCTTGTCAGTTGGGGCTGATGGGAGCTATAGTCCAAAACATCAAGAAAGGTGCCAAGTTGGGTAAAACTGAGCTGACCCTTAAGAAAAATGAACTGCTTGTGGTTCTGAGGTGTCCATACATACTTAAATACAAGCATGAATTTCCTCTTTTCCTAGCCTTTGCAACCTTTGCCGTTCCCCTTATCTATCCAGGACCTCTCTCTTGAGCATGGATGTTACAGTTGCCTTGGCTGCATAAGTAAAAAGGGTTCACCATTAGTACATTGGACTGTTCCATGGTCAGGCATAGATTTTTCCTGTTTCAGTGTGTGGAGGATGACCTCCCATAAAGCAACAGTATCTACCCCATCTTTGCAACCTCAGTTGTGTCTTTGTACTTTTGGGGCCAAAGTTGTTGCCACCTACCCTATAAAAAGTGGTTTGCACAACCCAGTACAGAAGATAACAACACAATAACATTCAATACAGTAACAATTAACTGCACACTATTAAAAATCCAGTTAATACTTAGTTTAATTAACTAGTTCGACAAAACTGGTGAACGTGATCTAGTGATATCAGCTTTTCTAAACCTGACAGCCATTTACACCTCCAGCACTCTACTGCCACCCCCTTGCCTCTTAACACTCCCTTAGGTATTCCCACTGCATTCCCACCCCCCAGGTATGCAAGTGCCCACTATGGGAACCTTTGATCTAAATGCCAAATCACATCTGCAACTCACCAGGTAAAATATGTTCAAGAATGTTTCCATGGCATATATTCTTGCAGTGTATGGAGCAACAAATTTAAAAAATTACCTTTCCACAACAGGCTAGTTCTAGTGCTATCCTTCTATAGGGTTGCTATATTTCAAAAAGTGAATTGGGGGGGGGGAGTTTTTGAGCTTTTTTTTTTTTTACTTTTGCCCAAAGTTGTTTAGTTGTGTGTGTGTTCGTTTGTTGTTTGCAATATCTCAAAAAATAATAATACATTTTTTGAGCTATTTTAAAGGAAATTTACCAAAATCTAGACTTCCAACATGGGTTGTCATACATCCAGCTTTTCCTGGATATTTAAGAGATTTCTGCCCTGACACTGTTTTCAAATGCCGTATTCTGGGTACGTCCGGGAAATTCCAGACGTATGGCAACCCTATACTCAAGCAACAAAAGAGAAGGGACCACACCAACAGAACAGGTTGATAGGAAAGCTTTGCCAGAAGCAAATCCATTTAGGTGCAATTCATAAATTATTCCTCACATGTTGTAGGTATATTTCTTAGTGGAAATTATTCAGTAGTGAAACAGATGCAAAATTTGTGCCTTCTTTCATAACAATCAGTCACAGGGACATAGGAAGCTGTCTTATACCAAATCAGACCAATGATCCCGCTAGCTCCATATTGTCTACACTGACTGGCAGTGCTCTCCATTTTTCAGACCTAGGACCATCTGCATGCAAAGCAGGCACTCTCCCACTGTTCAGTAGTGAAACAGATGCAAAATTTGTGCCTTCTTTCATAACAATCAGTCACAGGAACATAGGAAGCTGTCTTATACAAAATCAGACCATTTGGTCCACCTAGCTCAGTATAGTCTTACACTGACTGTCAGTGGCTCTCCAGGGTTTCAGGCAGGTGCTTTTTCCCAGCGATTGAACCTGGGATCTTCTGCATGCAAGGAAAGTGCTCTACCACTGAGATGCATCACTTCCCCAACTGGAAACTTAGGAAAGTGCCAAGTCAAACCACTGATGCATCTAGATCAGTACTGTTTACACCAGGGATGGGGAAACCCTTTCTCCCCATGGGTCAGTTCTGTATGTACCTTCTGGGCCAGTTTTGACACTTAAAGCTCCTGAACGTTTCTTTAAAGCCACATTGATACCTGCCCCACTCCTGACATCAGTATGTGTGGCTTTTCAAAAATGGCCTTTTGAGCCAAATTGTGTATCCTACCGGTCTAAATTTGGCCCACAGGCCAGAGGTTCCCCACTTCTGCTCTACACTGATTGGCAGCGGCTGGTTATGGTTTCAGACTGGGGTCTCTCCCAGCCCTATCTGGAGATGCAGGGGATTGAACCTGGCACCTTCTGCATGCAAAGCAGATGCTCTACTCCTGAGCTATGGCACTTCCCCATACATTAATGCATGCAAAAATAATTTCACTTCTATATATCTTTTGAGATCAATATTCCAAGAAAGATTAATAGAATTCTGCCATCACCCACACATTTATCTCTTAGTATTTCCAAGTTTGGATAGGATGGCTCTTGTTATTTGGCACCTGGTGTACGAATCCTGTTGCAAAGATGGATTGAATTTCAATGGGACTCTGATGAACATTTAATCATCCCCTTTCACATTTGAGACAATCCAAGATTATTTCTCACACATCACGTTAGAGTCATGAGTGAGTTCTTTTCGATTCATTTGCTTTAGATGGCTTGGTAAATACTCAGTAAAGGTTTTACAAATGCCAGTAATATTTCCTTCCACCGAATTCATGTTTTATGCCCCTGCAGAAGCCATCAAGCTTTCTGATTCCTGCCTGGAGAATAGAATTCTTTGACTGAATCACAGACTTAAAAGCAGAGTCTTAGAGTTGAATGACATATTCAGGAAGGTTACGTTTCTGTGGTATAGCCCTCAGAGGACAGGACTGAATATAGAAAGCCATTAGCTCTGCAGAAAGCATAGAATGGAAATATTCATATGCCATCTTTTCACAGCCATGATTTGAGATAGCTTGAAATGCCACACCACCCTCATCTGCTTGCTAAAGTAGTATAGTCCAAGGAAGACTGTACTATGCGGTACATCTGTTGGATGTTAGAATGTTGTAGGGATGCTGCCTGCTCCCTTAGCAGCTCAGCTATGCACCATCTGTTATCTGGGGGAAATGGATATTAACAGCACTCAGGACCTGCTTGTTGGCTTCCCATTGCTGCATCTCATTGACCACTGTGAGAACAGGATGGTGCACTAGATGTGCCTTTCTCCTGACTCTTACGTTCTTAAGCTTTGGAAGAGACTGGTTTCACTCCACTTTTCTTGGAGAAGGGGCAGCTGTAAAACAGGACTGGCCTGTGTTGTGCTGATGCCACCAACCTGGGGGGCTTAAAAGAGGATTGGATAAATTCATGGAGGATAAAGCTAACATCACTTACTAGCCATGACTAGCTATGCTCTGCCTCCATAGTCAGAGGCAGTAATGTTTCTGAATGAAACCACAGGGTCCAGCTGCAAAGCAGACTGACTTCAGTGTCTCATTTTACCCCACTTAGCAAAGGAAGCAGGCAAACAGACTGGAAAGTAAGCTTAAAATATAGTTTACTTACTCAGTTGTCTTGTATTGGTTCTTAGCTATAGCAGCAGTAAAATCTATGCAGGTAAAATACTTATATTTAAGTATTTTATATTTAAAAACAGTCTCCGGCTTGGGACTGGAGCAAACACAGGACATGTCTGCCCCCATGGCTAGTCAGACAGACAGACAAACTGACAGAGAAGCAGGAAATTACATATGTGCTTTGCCCAGGAAAGGAGGGGAAATAATATCACACAGAGCCCTCTCTACCAATTACATTTTCTATTTCTGAGTCTCTGCCTATTAGCAATACAGCTCTGTAGTCATTTCCCCATAAACGTACTAACCAGCAAGAATGTGCATTGTTGGATTCAGTCCCCCACAAAATTTGCGTTTGTTGCTCCATCTACTCTTGCCCACCACTTGCAAGTACTGCTCTCCAGGAAGGTTGCCCAGATTTGAAGCATGGAACCTAGCAAAGTATGCAGAACACAAATTAGGTTGGCAAGTTTTTTAAAAAATCAATATTTTATTTCTTTCTTCTTTTAAATCAAGCATTTCATCAGCATTCAGTGCAAGGGAAAGCTACTGCAGAGATGGCAAGAGGTTCTTAGTGAAGGCTGCTCGGCAAGATGTTAATACAGAGGTGGTTCGCTTCTGTCAAGTGACAAGCAAAAGATTTTTATTTTGTCTGTATGCCTGTGATCAAAAGGCGGGAGTGTGACTCAGCAAGAGAATTAGGATATGTTTGTAGCAAAACAAAAAATGCAGAAGATTTTTGCCAGCTTTCCCCCATTGCCCTTCAGGGGACAAGCACAACACCCCAGCTGTCATGTTCATCAGAATGATCCCAAGGAGTTCTAAGAAAATCTTGTTTCTTCTTTGCATGTAGTGTCCTGTTCCCTCTCCTCAGGAGATGGGGTAAACATTCAATTCAGCCCACATTTAAAGGCAACTCTACCTTAATGCACACTTCTGAAGCAATACAGTGGTACCTCAGGTTACATACACTTCAGGTTACAGACTCCGCTAACCCAGAAATAGTGCTTCAGGTTAAGAACTTTGCTTCAGGATGAGAACAGAAATCGTGCTCCGGCGGCGCAGCAGCAGCAGGAGGCCCCATTAGCTAAAGTGGTGCTTCAGGTTAAGAATAGTTTCAGATTAAGAACAGACCTCTAGAACGAATTAAGTACTTAACCCGAGGTACCACTGTACTGAGAACCAAAATGCAGCCATCCTTTGAAATTCATGCTACTCTGAATTATGCAATGCAGTTCTCCAGTGGAGTAATGTGTACTGTGGTAAAGTGTGCATTGAAATTCATAAGTACAGTGGTACCTTGATTTATGAACTTAATTCATTCCGGAAGTCCGTTCTTAAATCAAAGTGTTCTTAAACCAAGGCGTGCTTTCCCATAGCAGTGGGGGACTCAATTTACAAATGGAACACACTCACCAGGAAGCGGGACATGTTCTGCTTTCAAGGCAAAGTTCACAAACCAAAACACCTACTTCCGGGTTTGCAGTGTTCTTAATCCAAGTTGTTAATAAACTAAGCTGTTCCTAAACCAAGGTACCACTGTACATGAAAATAGCACACCAAAATAAATGCATTATATAAAAGGAAATGTCTGTGTCTGAAGCAAAAGTTGTGTGCAAATGTGTATATTAGGAGAAACCCACTCTAAAATACTGATGAATGTTCATGAGCTTAAAATCATCATCATCACCACCACAAACAATGTTTCATTATTTTTAATGATTTTTAGTACATTTTTGATGATGTCTTCTTATTATCTTGTAACAATTCCTTATCTAGCACTGAAATTTTGTTTTCAAATCCATTCTTTTTTATCTTTTTCAAAAATTGCATTTATTTGATGGTATTGTAGACAGGTAATTCCAAGCCTTTTAAGTTCTTCATATTTTTTTCCCTTTTAATTGGCCATTTTGTTCTTCTAATAAATCTTTATACCCTGGCCAATTATTATCCATATTTTTCTTGTGGATGGAAATTACCTCCACTGGTGAAAGCCACCATGGAGTTTGGGGCTCTAAAAGTGTTTTGTATCTTTCCCAAACCTTTTATAGGGCCTTCCTTACTATATGATTAAGGAACCCTCTGTGGTTTTTCACTTTATTATGTTCCAAATAGCTGTGCCATCCAAAGATATTATCCTACCCCTCTATGTCTAATATTTTAGTGTTTTTTAATGTTTTCCATTCTTTGAGCCAAATGAAGCTTGTTGCTTCATAATATAGTTTAAGATCTGGGACCGCAAAACCACCTCTGTCTCTAATTTCTGTTAATAATTTAAATTTTATTCTTGGTTTTTTACCTCTCCAGATGAATTTAGCCAGGTCTTTATGCCTCAGTTTTCCTTAAATTATCTCTTACTTGCCTCTGACTTTCATTAATCACAGCTATTCTGCCCCATTCCTTTCTTCTCTCCATCCTCTTCCTTTCCTTCCTCCTCTTTCCTTCCTCATGTATTGGAGGTTACAGGAGTCCAGAATGCAAGCTAAGAGGTGAGAGGAGACCAACATAATGCAAAACATCCCAGCAGGGTTGAAGGCAGAAATGTAGATTGATTTAAATAGGTTGATGTACCACCCTGGACCGGGGCCTCAGGAAAGATTGCACAAATCATATAAGCAATTGTCTATTTAAAAATGTTTCTAACCGGCTGGCCTTAATATGAGGCAGAGTGAGGCAGTCACCTCCGGCAAGTCATTTGGGGCATCATGAAAGGGCAGCCAACTGTTTAATTTATTATAATTGTATTTCTTTACAGCCAAGGGAGAGGTGCCTGTGGGATATTCTGCCGCTCATACCAAAATATGTGCCTGGACAAAACACTGCAGTGTGCAGTGCTCCTGTTCAGCATTCAAACCAGGCAGCACATGCCCTTTCCCAGGATACTCCATTCATTTTGCCCTCTTCAGTTTTCTGCCCTTGTGCCCCACTCAACCAGTCAGCAGTCCGTAACTACTAAACATTCTATATGGTCTGTGTTTTTTTTTTTGGGGGGGGGAGTTTCCCCCTACAGAGTCTTTGTATTTCTGCAGATCATGGGATTTCCCTGCTTCTGCTAATAATGCTCATTCTCTTGTACATGGATGGAGCTAATTTGGATTCCTAACGATCCCCACTTGGAGAACGAGTTTGCTATCATTAGTATTAGTATTAGTATTAATAATTCTATACTGCTTCACATCTTTAAGGGGGAAAAACTCAAAGCAATTTACAACCTACATCAAAGCATCAAATAAAACACCCAGAATAAAGCATTACTGAAGAAAGTCAAATATAAAGTATGCATTCAAAGCAACATAACAAAAAACTAAAATATTAACTTGAAGATTTCAAAATGAAATATTATAAAGAACTACAATTTGCACATTAAATGCAGCAAAGTTAACAAATATACATATACATGTATATATATTAAAATTTCAAAAGAAAGCAATGGTAAAGGAAGTCAAATATAAAATGCACATTAAAAACCACACAACTAAGAAGAGACTAAAATATTATCATGAGTACAGAACGTAGCTGCTGCTTCTGTTGCCAGTCCTGCCGGTGATGGTTCAAGGTGGGCAGCAGCTGTGGAAGTTCAGGTTGGATGGCCTGGATCTGCAGTAAGAGACAGACAATATGGTACATACAGGATAGGATGGTCTGGGATTCTGAGTGACCACCTTCTCCCATATGAATAAGTCCATGAATTAGAATCATCAGATGACGACTTGCTGTGGGTGCCCTCACCTGTCAGAGCTTAGGTAGCTGGCTGCCATGGAAAGCTCCTTCTCTGTTGTGGTCCCTCAGTTATGGAACATCTTCCCTACACATGCCCAACTGATTCATTTTTTTGACATTTTAATACATCCATTGAAAACAGAATCTGCCCTCCCCCACCTGAGGCATTTGGTTGATCTTAGTAATTATTGGAAGTTTGGTGGTTCGAATCTGCCAACCTAGCAGTTTGGAAGCATACCAGTGCAAGTAGATAAATAGGTACTGCTGTGGCGGGAAGGTAAACAGCATTTCCATGCATTCTCTGGTTTCCGTCACGGTGTTCCATTGCACCAGCAGTGGTTTAGTCATGCTGGCCACATGACCTGGAAAGTTGCTGTGGCAAAGACCAGCTCCCTTGGTCTGAAAACAAGATGAACACCACACCCCATAGTCACCTTTGACTGGATTTAACCATCCAGGGGTCCTTTACCTTTACTATATATGTTGTTGTTTAGTCGTTCAGTCGTGTCCGACTCTTCGTGACCCCATGGACCAGAGCACGCCAGGCACTCCTGTCTTCCACTGCCACCCGCAGTTTGGTCAGGTTCATGTTTGTAGCTTCGAGAACACTGCCTAACCATCTCATCCTCTGTTGTCCCCTTCTCCTTGTGCCCTCCATCTTTCCCAACATCAGGGTCTTTTCCAGTGAGTCTTCTCTTCTCATGAGATGGCCAAAGTATTGGAGCCTCAGCTTCACGATCTGTCCTTCCAGTGAGCACTCAGGGCTGATTTCCTTAAGAATGGATGCGTTTGATCTTCTTGCAGTCCATGGGACTCTCAAGAGTCTCCTCCAGCACCATAATTCAAAAGCGTCAATTCTTCGGCGATCAGCCTTCTTTATGGTCCAGCTCTCACTTCCATACATCACTACTGGGAAAACCATAGCTTTTACTATACGGACCTTTGTTGGCAAGGTGATGTCTCTACTTTTTAAAATGCTGTCTAGGTTTGTCATTGCTTTCCTCCCAAGAAGCAGGCGTCTCTTAATTTCGTGGCTGCTGTCACCATCTGCAGTGATCATGGAGCCCAAGAAAGTAAAATCTCTCACTGCCTCCATTTCCTCCCCTTCTATTTGCCAGGAGGTGATGGGACCAGTGGCCATGATCTTTGTTTTTTTGATGTTGAGCTTCAGACCATATTTTGCGCTCTCCTCTTTCACCCTCAATAAAAGGTTTTTTAATTCCTCCTCACTTTCTGCCATCAAGGTTGTGTCATCTGCATATCTGAGGTTGTTGATATTTCTTCCAGCAATCTTAATTCCGGCTAGGGATTCATCCAGCCCAGCCTTTCGCATGATGAATTCTGCATATAAGTTAAATAAGCAGGGAGACAAAATACAGCCTTGTCGTACTCCTTTCCCAATTTTGAACCAATCAGTTGTTCCATATCCAGTTCTAACTGTAGCTTCTTGTCCCACATAGAGATTTCTAAGGAGACAGATGAGGTGATCAGGCACTCCCATTACTTTAAGAACTTGCCATAGTTTGCTGTGGTCGACACAGTCAAAGGCTTTTGCATAGTCAATGAAGCAGAAGTAGATGTCTTTCTGGAACTCTCTAGCTTTCTCCATAATCCAGCGCATGTTTGCAATTTGGTCTCTGGTTCCTCTGCCTCTTCTAAATCCAGCTTGCACTTCTGGGAGTTCTCGGTCCACATACTGCTTGAGCCTGCCTTGTAGAATTTTAAGCATAACCTTGCTAGCGTGTGAAATGAGTGCAATTGTGTGGTAGTTGGAGCATTCTTTGGCACTGCCCTTCTTTGGGATTGGGATGTAGACTGACATCCAATCCTCTGGCCACTGCTGAGTTTTCCAAACTTTTTTGGAAGGTTTTTCCAAGGTCAGCAACCACACTACCTGGGGTGTACGAGACATCCATATCTCTCTGGTATAATTCCTCTGTGTATTCTTGCCACCTCTTCTTGATGTCTTCTGCTTCTGTTAGGTCCTTACCACTTTTGTCCTTTATTATGGTAATCTTTGAACGAAATGTTCCTTTCATATCTCCAATTTTCTTGAACAGATCTCTGGTTCTTCCCATTCTGTTGTTTTCCTCTATTTCTTTGCATTGCTCATTTAAGAAGGCCTTCTTGTCTCTCCTTGCTATTTTTTGGAATTCTGCATTCAATTTCCTGTATCTTTCTCTATCTCCCTCGCATTTTGCTTGCCTTCTCTCCCCCGCTATTTGTAAGACCTCTTTGGACAGCCACTTTGCTTTCTTGCATTTCCTTTTCATTGGGATGGTTTTCGTTGCTGCCTCCTGTATAATGTTTCGAGCCTCCATCCATAGTTCTTCAGGAACTCTGTCCAGCAAATCTAAATCCTTAAACCTGTTCCTCACTTCCACTGTGTATTCATAAGGGATTTGGTTTAGATTGTATCTTACCGGCCCAGTGGTTTTTCCTACTCTCTTCAGTTTAAGCTTGAATTTTGCTATAAGAAGCTGATGATCTGAGCCACAGTCAGCTCCAGGTCTTGTTTTTGCTGACTGTATAGAGCTTCTCCATCTTTGGCTGCAGAGAATATAATCAATCTGATTTCGATGCTGCCCATCTGGTGATGTCCATGTGTAGAGTCGTCTCTTGTGTTGTTGGAAAAGAGTGTTTGTGATGACCAGCTTGTTCTCTTGACAGAACTCTATTAGCCTTTGCCCTGCTTCGTTTTGAATTCCAAGACCAAATTTGCCAGTTGTTCCTTTTATCTCTTGATTCCCTACTTTAGCATTCCAATCCCCTATAATGAAAAGAACATCCTTCTTTGGTGTCACTTCTATAAGGTCTTGTAAGTCTTCATAGAATTGGTCAATTTCAGTTTCTTCAGCACCAGTAGTTGGTGCATAAACTTGGATTATTGTTATGTTAAAAGGTCTGCCTTGGATTCGTATTGAGATCATTCTATCATTTTTGAGATTGCATCCCAGTACAGCTTTCGCCACTCTTTTGTTGACTATGAGGGCCACTCCATTTCTTTTGCGGGTTTCTTGCCCACAGTAGTAGATATGATGGTCATCCGAACTGAATTCGCCCATTCCCGTCCATTTTAGTTCACTGATGCCCAGGATGTCAATATTTATTCTTGCCATCTCATTTTTGACCACATCCAACTTACCAAGGTTCATGGTTCTTACATTCCACGTTCCTATGCAATATTTTCCTTTACAGCATTGGACTTTCCTTTCGCTTCCATGCATATCCGCAACTGAGCGTCCTTTCGGCTTTGGCCCAGCCGCTTCATCAGCTCTGGATCTACTTGTACTTGTCCTCCGCTCTTCCCCAGTAGCATGTTGGATGCCTTCCGACCTGAGGGGCTCATCTTCCAGCGTCATATCTTTTATATGCCTGTTGTCTTTGTCCATGGAGTTTTCTTGGCAAGGATACTGGAGTGGCTTGCCGGTTCCTGCTCCAGGTGGATCACGTTTGGTCAAAACTCTCCACTATGACCTGTTCATCTTGGGTGCCCTGCTCGGCATAGTTCATAGCTTCTCTGAGTTCTTCAAGCCCCTTCGCCACGGCAAGGCAGTGATCCATGAAGGGGTTACTATATATATGTATATATATAAAATGAAATATAAGATAAAAGAAATTCCTCAGTGTAACTATGTTCTGAGCTACATGATGGTTGTGCAGCCAGTTTTCAGCCTTGCTCTGGGCTAGGACTTGCTGAGTGTTTTTTGTGGGCAATCAGTGAGAAAACTGCAGACTTACCCTTGAAATGTACCCCTGGATAAGAAACAAATAGACAAATAGGTCCATGGGCTTTTGTGCTAGGCACTTACATACTTGACCTGAATGTCACAATCCACTGATCTCTCTTCTCCCCTCCTTAAGCATGGAGGAGACAAGCGTTCATTTGCTCTTGCAGACTTGCTATTTTCCCCAAGGCAACTTGGATTGGGGAGAACTGGCAATTTCCTCCATTCACAGCCTAGACCTGTCACTCAACAAGAAGGTCTCTCTTCTTGCTCTTGATTCAAATGTGTAAGCTAAAGATGTAAGCTTTTGGCTTTGCAAGGTTGTTCCTTTTTCACCTCCCCAACATCCTGGTGTTCACAATAAAGCTCAGAGTCATTGTTTCACTTTTCACTCACACTTGTCTGCAGCTTCTTTTTAAATGTCTGGATTGCCAAATTTCACAAAGCTTTTAAATTGGTGCCCACGTTGTTACAGAGCCTGCCTTGCCTTGTAAAAGTCTAAAATCCCTCCAAGGCATCCTGCCTCAGGTTGTTATTCAGGATTCTTAGGAGTCCTTTTGCACACTTCTGGTGTATGCATGCTCAGAGCTGACTACATCAGTGGTACAATTCAAGGTCAGAGTTAGAGGAATGTTCCTAACAGTTCCTGCCAATCTTTTTCTCTGTGGCAACAGTTGCCTAGTTTCACAGCATTGTTTAGGTGATCAGATCAGATCTGTACTATTCATCCACCTACTTCAGTATTGTCTACACTAACTGGCAGTGACTCTCCAAGGTTTCAGACAGTGGGCATTCCCAGCCATACATGGAGATGTTGGGGATTGAACCTGGGACCTTCTGCATGTAAAGTTGCAACCGCAGCCCTTCCCCAAAGCTGATGCTGCTTGGCAGCGTTGACAGCAGGTATATGAAGGTAGATCATCCAATGGTGAGCTGGAAGCACAAAGGAATCATGGGATGTATCCTTCTTTCTTCTTTGGCGATCACTCATAGCTAAGTAAGACTGTCTTCCATGACCACGGTCTTAACAGTGAATCCGTAAGTGACTGTGAAGGCCAATTCTGGATCCACACGTCCTTCCACAGTGGGGTCTAGCCCATCCCCCTTTTGGTGGTGAGCAGAGTAGATCCTAAGTAGGGATGCTCAGTCATCGATACAGCTGCTGAGCTGCTCAACTGCCTCATTCCTTGAGTCAGAGCGACTGAAATTGTATCCACCATCCATTTGCTGGTTCATGACTAGGAGATTCCAGATTTTCATGGTCCTGCCACTGTTACCATTTGCCGATCGCCATGGGATTTTTTTGGTTTTGGTTTTGGGATGGGATTTTAGAAGATGCCTGTGTGTTAAATTTTTTTATGTGTGTAGATCAGTGCACACTGACCAATGCACAGTCTTCGCAGTAGGGCTCTATTCTGATGGCATGAGTACCACAACGACTTGTAGATTCTTATCTGCTGCAGCCTTCATCCACCTTCACAGCCATTGTAACATACTGCTTGTTATCGTCCACCTGCTCTGCCATTGAGGACTCCTTGGATCATTCTTTGTCTAGCTCCTCCCTGTTGAACTTCCTGTCTTGCGTGACCCTGCTGGGAATGTGAGACTCCCGACGGCTTCACTCACAAGAGTCATAGGTAGCATGCAAGCCCACTCACCACAACAAGGTGATGATCCAGCGAATGAGATTGGATGTATTAACATCCACACCTGCACCCCATCACCAATCACTATCTAGTTCTGCTAGGCACATCCAATTGTTTACCTTCTATGCTACAGGGGCTTGAATCTGGAGTGTGTGGTTCAGGTGCTAGCTACCTGCCCCACTACATCAACACAGCTGTTAATCAGATAAAGAACTGCAGGAATATGAAGCTAGTGATAATATTGTATCTTTTGGGTAATCTTCCTGACCTTGGGTTCCATGTGTTCTCAGAAGCCCATGGTCAGAGACAGCAATGCTCCTGAATACCAGTTGCAGGAAACTGCAGGAGAGGGCAGTGTACGTGTGCTTGGGTTCTGTTTGTGGGCTTCCCATGGGCATCTTGTTCAGAACAGGGTGCTGATCCAGCAAGTCTCTTTTGTCCAGGGCCAGCCCACCCATGAGGCAAGGTGAGGTGACTTTCCCAGAGACAGCAGATCTCAATGTGGATCTTTATTCCCCACTTATTCCTGGTGCATAGCTTCACTCACCCCTTCCCTGGTGAGGAGGGAGGAAAAAAATTGTGTTTTGCCTCAGGTGCCAAAATGTATTGAGCTGACCCTGCTTTTGATGTTCTTAAAACTAATCCTTTGCCACTGCTGGCCATTAATTCCAGTCTCTGAAATCAGCTGTACTCCCAGATTGTCAGCTGCTCTTCACTGGAGACAACTATCCCATGGGCTAGGGGTGCAGAATCATTCTCAGCCCAAGGCCCCCATTCCCTTCTTGACAATCTTCTGAGGGTCACATAAGGGTGGTGTGCAGGGCCAGAGCCAAAAGTGTGTAAAGCAATGGATGTCCACATGCACATTGCAAGATGGATCTGATGGATCAAGCTGATGGCTCATCTAGTTCAGCATCCTGTTTTCACAATGTATGAGCAGATGTCTGTGGAAAGCACATAAGCACACATTTGACCTTTGTACAGTAGGCTAGTTTCTACACACACACACACACACACACAGAGAGAGAGAGAGAGAGAGAGAGAGAGAGAGAGAGACAGACATTTCTGTAACCACCCTCCAGCCAAGCAAGAGGCACCAGGGAAGGCCCAAAGCAAAGCCAGTGGGGAATGTGGTCTGGGAAAGGACATGTAGCCAGGAGAGAGTTGTGAGGGCCAGACAGAGAGATCTGTCCGGTCATCTCTGGGCCCCAGGCCCGAGGCTCTCCAGCCCTACCCTACACTTCTGCACTACCAGGCTAAATATTTATGCACTTTCCTGAATGCCACTGATGTGTACTCTGTTGTCCTATTGGGGCAGGACTTTGGTAGCAGAAGCCCAGGGCCCTATTCTGCAGAATGAGGAGAAGGGGAGGGCAAACACACCACATTTTGAAGTAAGTGAAGGGACATACCTTGCCATCTAAATAAGAAAACCCCTCTTAAGCCCATAATCTAAAAGGGTCTAACTCAGTGCTGTACTTGCTGGTAGAGTAAGTGGGATGTATTGCTTAGAGCAAGAAGGTCCAGGTGTGAGTGTCCACTCCTAGTTTGCCTATATATTTGCCTTTTGTTTGCCTGCCCATTTCCTGTCAACCACAGGTACATCATTCTAGAGACAATGCTTGTACTACAAGGAGATTTGGGTTCAGATCTGCTCTTACCAGGGTTCCCATGGTCATGCATGCCAGTTGTCAACTGCTACAGGTGCATACTAGTGGAGCCTCTGTCATGAAGTAGCTGGAGTGGTACTGGGCAGACCATGAAGTTCCTTGGGTTACCCTAGCCCCCCCCCTCTGTCTCTCTCTCTCAGCCTAACATACCCGAACGCATTGATGTGAAGATGAAATGCAGTGAAGAGAACCATGGTAGGGGGAATTAAGGATCAGGTCCACTGGTGTACACCAGCTTAACAGTTTGGGAAAAGGGCAAGATTAAAATGTATTAATGCTGACTGCCCATGGTTCCAAGCTCCTGATGCTTCGCTGCATGTGATGACAGCTCCATTGGAATCTGTATCTCTCCTGTCTATTCTTCTAAGCCACTGTCACAACCAAATAAGCATTAAATCCTTTTCCTTGAATGTTATCATTGCATACAGTTCCACGAATATCATAGGAGTAGCATTTTCAAAAACAAATGATTACCTCTTTTATCAAACATACCCATGTCTTTACTTCTGCTCTATTACATACTGGCTGCTAAACTCTCTAATTAATATGGGATTAATGCACTCCTGTCTCCAACTTTGCAATAAAGAGGTGTCTGCCTCTGCAATCACAAGCCTCCTGGAAAGACTTCATAATTCTTCCATCTATTTTTACCAAGATAATTGCTCCCAAGTCTAAAGAGAAATACATAAATTCACTCCTTTAGTTATCTGATTCCTCGGAGAGCGCACAGCCTACAGCAGCGTTTTGTCAATAAGGCATATGCTGTGCAGTATTATTTAAAGGGGGGGGGGAACGTTTCTGTATGCTGAAGCCGTACTTCGCCTGAATTCTAATAGAAATCAGATCTGCTTGGGGTTTTCTCCTGAGAGCCTTAGGTATATTAGTTTGACTGAAAATGCAATTAAAAGCATTTTCCGTTCCAACCAGGACTTACAGTCCCTGCCTGCTTGAGGCAGAGCATATTCATATTCATACTGTAAGTAGAGGACTTTGTTGCATTAATCACACTCTAGAGATAACTAAAGTTTAATTCCTTGCTCTCAGAGCTCTGATGCAACCCGGTAATTGTAGGGATGGGATAGGACAGATATACGAAACAGGACAGATAGAAGAAAAAAAAGAAATTCTTCATTCAACACTATTTAACACAGAAGGCTGTGGTGGCCACCAACTCTGAAAGCTTTATTGAGGATTGTACACATTTATGGAGGACAAGGCTACTAGCCATGATGACTATGCTCTGAATACTAGTTACTGGAAACCTCAGGAGGGGAGAGTGCTGTTGTGCTCAAATCCTGCTTGCTGGTTTGCCACAGGCATCTGGGTGGCCAGTTTGAGAACAGGGTGCTGGACTAGATGGGCCATTGGCAGGCTCCTCTTATGTTTTTACGTTACAAAAAGGAGGTGCACACAACAGAAGTTTATGATTCATCTAGCCCAGAGATGGAAGGAAGGAGAACTATCAACAAAATAATAATGGCAGACGCGGGTGGCGCTGTGGGTTAAAGCCTCAGCACCTAGGGCTTGCCGATCGAAAGGTCGGCGATTCGAATCCCCGCGGTGGGGTGCGCTCCCGCTGTTCGGTCCCAGCGCCTGCCAACCTAGCAGTTCGAAAGCACTCCCGGGTGCAAGTAGATAAATAGGGACCGCTTACTAGCGGGAAGGTAAACGCGTTTCCGTGTGCAGCTCTGGCTCGCCAGATGCAGCTTGTCATGCTGGCCACATGACCCGGAAGTGTCTCCGGACAGCGCTGGCCCCCGGCCTCTTGAGTGAGATGGGCGCACAACCCTAGAGTCTGTCAAGACTGGCCCGTACGGGCAGGGGTACCTTTACCTTTACCTTTTAAACTGATGGAGTATGCAGGGGTGGTGAAACTGACAGGGAAGATCAGAAACCAGGAAGAACAAGTATTCTTAAAAGACTAGAGTCAATTTTTTATTTACTTAATCAACCATTGTAAACAGTTAAAATCATAGGCAGGGATATAATGACACTTGTAATGTGGAATTAAGTATGGTAACAGATGGATAAAGGGACATTTTTATCTTGAATATGGAACCCATGGAGTGAGGGAAGGAGGTCCGAAGGTTCAGTAGAACCTTTTATTTTAATGTTTGAAATGGATAAAGTTAAAATGTATAGAATTTTGTAAAACCAATAAAAAAATGTTATATATATATATAAAGTTTATGAACCACCTGGAGAGAGGGAAAGGAGCAATCATTAGTCTTTCTTCCAAAGCACAAGGATCCATATCACATATAACATAGCAATACACCCTAATTACATCAGAAAGGGCCCTGCTGGATCAGGCCAAAGGTCTATCTTATCCTGCATCCTCTTTCCCACAGCGGCCAAACAGATGCCTTCAGCAAACCCAAAGGCAGGATGTGAAAGCAAGCATCTTTCTTCATTGCTAAAGTTGTGAGAAGGTCCTGGCTCCTAGATGAGGCCAAGGGAGCATGCAATCCAGCACCCTGTTCTCATAGTAGCCAACCAGATGCTTATGGAAAATCTGTAAGGAGGATGGTTATTCATATAAGGAAGATGAGATACTTCCTGTATAATTAATCTCTTTCTCTTTCTCTGCTCAGCTGCCTTCCTCTTCCTGTTGGATCAGTTTTGCCCAGTGACAGCCAGTGACATTCAGATGTCCATCACTTTGATTCCCATTGTCCCTTCCGCTTTGCCTTGCAGCTTCAGGATCCTTTAATGCTGCCAACCTTTGTTGCTTATTCCATCAGGGGCTGCTGAGGTCACCTGTGTGGTTCTTTCCACTGTCTCAATTTTCTACGTGCATGGCAGTACGGGTAGGAGGGGAAGACTTGGTCAGCTTGTGGCCACATCAAATTGTGGGCTTTTATTAAGGGCTGGAGGGAGAAGGTTTCAAGAGTTACAGAACAAGAAGAGCTAGAGAACCTAAAACGGAGTAAATCCAATAAGCAGTGATTTACCTGGTTCTCCTTTAGGTATGGGCAAATCTGTCAATTTTCATTTCTCTTTCTTTCAAACTTTAAGGCACCAAAAAGATTGCCGTAAAGATGCCTGCCTGATATCCATAGGCAGGGAGCACCAAAGTGTGGGTGGTGCCGCACTAAAAGATTGATGTGGAATGAGTATCATGTGGCACTTACAACAGTGCAAGTTCCAAAGCTTAAAGTGGCTGGGTGGCCATATATGAAACAAGGAATCATGGGACTGCAAAGCAGTGTATTCAACTAAGCTGCACTCGGAGTAGACATATAAATAAATGGGCCTCACTTACTCACGTACATTAATATCAGCTGATAGGCTCTGAATAAAATTTAGTAGAATCCACTCTTAAGTATTTAAATAACATTAGGTTGCATCCAGTGCTTTTTCTTTTCTTTTTTAAAAATAAAAATGTTTAGGGGTACTCTCATTTTGACTCAAGAAAATCACCATTTTATAGTTCAAATCGGGGGAAATAAACACAGTAAATGAACAAAAGGACAAAGATTCACAAAATGTTTAGGGGTATGTGTATCCCTGCGTCCCCCCAGAAAAAGCACTGGTTGCATCCAACTAAGTCCTATTCAGAGTCGAGCCATTGAAATTAATGAACCTAAGTTAGTCATACCCATCAATTTCAATGAGTCTACTCTGAGCCGGACTAAAATTGGATAGAATCCTAACCCCATGTACTTAGCAGTAAGCCCCATCAAATTCAGTTTGACTTCTGAATAGACATGGTGTTCTGTTAGTTCTGAGTCCCCACCTTCGCAACCCTGTAGTCACAGCCATCTCTTATTCTTGTTTGCCCAAACAAGATATTATACAAAATCCTGGGTACTGAATAAAATAGAGAGCTGGGTCCACGTCACATCCATATCAACAACTATGGGTTGTAGCCAGTTAAGTTCTACTCAGAGTAGACCAACTGAAATGAGTGGACTTAAGCTTGTCATCTTTATTAAATCCAATGTATCTGCTCAGAGTAGTTGTTGGCCGCAACCTTCTGTGTGTGCCTACAGAGCTCCAAAACTCATCATTATTTCCTTGGCACAGGTGAATCTGGTCCTGAATGAAGGGCGATCACTTGGCCTCATGATCCGAGGAGGAGCCGAATATGCTCTCGGGATTTACATCACAGGTGTGGACAAGGGCTCTGAAGCAGAAAGCACTGGCTTGAAGGTGAGTGCAGCTGGTTAAAAGTGCATATCTCGTGGTGCAAGAATGGGAAACCAAACCACTGGCCCTGAGCTAATGGCCCACAACTCTAGAGTCAGTGCCAGTGCAGTCAATACTGAGCTAGATAGACAAAATGTCTTCTGTCAGGTCAGCTTCATGTATTCCCTTCATGACATCATTATAGGCCATTTATTTGACATCTATAAACCGAAGGAGTATTTCCCTCCCCCACTTCTTTAAGTAGCAAACCCTTCTCATGAAATACTGGGCAGCAAAACAGTTCTTAGATTCCAGCAACTAGTATTATTTTAGTAGACAGAAGGATTCTGCAACCCTTTTGCAGTGGGAAATCAGTCTGAGACCCACTGATCAGTTCAAGTCAATTCAGGATGTTGGCCTTAACCTTTAAGTAAAAAAACAGAGAGTGGGTGGAGCTGTGGTCTAAGCCACTGAGTCTCCTGCGCTTGCTGATTGGAAGGTTGGCAGTTCAAGTCAGTGCAACAGGGTGAGCTCCCGTTGCTCTGTTCCAGCTCCTACCAACCTAGCAGTTCAAAAGCTTACAGCACAAGTACATAAATAGGTTCTGCTGCAGTGGGAAGGTAAACGGCATTTCCATGCGCTCTGGTACTCATCACAGTGTCCTATTATGCCAGAATCAGTTTAGTCATGCTGGACACATGACTTGGAAAGCTGTCTGTGGACAAACACTGGCTCCCTTGGCCTGAAAATGGAGATGAAAGCCACAATCCATAGTCAAGTTTGATTTGACTTAACCGTCCAGGGGTCCTTTACCTTACCTTTTACCTTAACCTTTAAAGTCCTCAAAGACTTGGGAGCTTTGTATGTCCTTTGGTGCATTCCTCTCCACATGCTCCAGTTATCATCTGGATCCTTGCTCCAAATCCTTCAACCTGGGGAGGTGAGGCTGCTGTCAATTGGCATACAACCTTTTGTCTCATGGACCATCATACCCCATCAGTGTATTGCTTCTTGTGGCCAGTGAAGACTTGGCTCTATAAAAAGGCCTTTAGTTGGCTCAGTGTTATAGTACTTTTGAGCTGCTGGGATTTGTTAAACAGGTAGGTTATTGTTAAATGTATCTGAATGCACTGGGAGAGTTAAAGAACTGTGTTTGCTTTCTTTTCTTTCTATTACTGTTTGTTAGTCTTATGGAGTCTCTTTCGAGAAATAGGAGCAATATATATATATGCGTGCACACACACACACACACACACACACACACACACACACTATAAATCAATCAGTAAAGCATAAATCAAGCCCAACAGTCCTGCTGCAGGGATTGGCTGCTGCATATTCATAAGCAGCTGGCAGGTGTGTTTTGCAGTGGCATGGAAACGAAACATGCCTCCTGCACTAATCCGTTTGGCAAGGTATCATGCATAAACATTGATGGCCACATCAGTGCATTTTAAATATGCTTTTGTGTACATTTTTATAGTTTAGCATGGGGGCGTTGTCTGAATATGTTTTCTTTATCATGGGTAGCATTTTGCAAGAAACACTGCATTGGCCACTTGGCCACTTGGCCACAGTTTTCAATTCTTTCAGAGTCCATCAGTGTCTTTTCCCTCTGTTTATATTATTGGCACTGTGGGTTAACCCACAGAGCCTAGGACTTGCTGACCAGAAGGTCAGCGGTTCAAATCCCCGCGACAGGGTGAGCTCCCGTTGCTTGGTCCCTGTTCCTGCCAACCTAGCAGTTCGAAAGCACGTCAAAGTGCAAGTAGATAAATAGGTACCGCTCCAGTAGGAAGGTAAACGGTGTTTCCGTGTGCTGCTCTGGTTCACCAGAAGCGGCTTAGTCATGCTGGCCACATGACCCAGAAGCTGTACGCTGGCTCCCTCGGCCAATAGAGATGAGCGCTGCAACCCCAGAGTCGTCCACGACTGGACCTAACGGTCAGGGGTCCCTTTACCTTTACTTTTACAAAAAATGAAATCTTGGGTATCTTCCCATGCAGCTTCTCTCCATGCATGTGCATGTGAGCATATGCCTATTTGTAAAGCACTGCACAAAAATGACTTTGATGCTGTCGTAGGTATATAGGCATGGGGTAAGCATGCAGTCATATCACGATTCTTTGCGTGGACGGCGGAGTCCCCAGATCCCGAGCAGTCCCCCCCGTCATGTGGAATAACGACTCAAGACAACGTGCTATGGGATTAAATTGGCCACAACTTTATTAAATTTCAAATGTGGGTAGACCTTGGCTCAGACATTGGGCGTTCTCCCTCCCCAGTCCCCAGCCGGGGACGTAGGGAGCATCAGGGTTATCCAGTGTTTGTGTGGGGGATGGGCCGGCTCTGGAGAACATATGTTCAAGCAGAGATAGCCGTCCCTGTTACGCCGCCACAGCAGGGGAGAGCAATGACGACCTTTCGGCATACGGTCAAAGCCTCCCTTCAGAAACCCCTTTAACGGGGAGCCCTGGTATCGCCGCTGCAAAGAGGAAGATGGACTAAAGGATTCCACCCAAGGCCTGATACCACCAAAGTTGTGACGTTTTGCTACGGGAAAGGCGAAACCTGCCAATGCAGGGAAATTCTTTTCCGGCCCTTTAACAGCGACCTTAATGTAGCAGCGCCCGCGTACCTGTGAAGATAAGTTCACCTGCAAAACCTATGAAGAAAAGTTAACCTGCAAAAGAAGACATTAACTGAGGGTGGGTAGGGTGGGAGAAGCTCTGGAGCCAAGTGAGGATTCCCAGGTAAGATCCTCCCTCTATTGTGTGGGCAGGTAATCCCTCCCCTACCTGGCCTGGTCTCCTTGGCAACACTTCCCCCAGGTGGGATTGGACAACTGACTGGGGTAGGCAGAGACCTCCAGGTATCCCACCTGAGGGAAGGCAAAGCCAAGCCTATGCTGATGGGGCCACTCCAGATCTAGGGCTGCACGTGTCCACGCAAAGGGCGCCCCCTGTTTTAAGCGGGGAGCGGTCATTCTGTGCAGTGCGTTACCCATGTGCATGAGAGCATGTGCCCATTAATAACACAGCATGCAAAAAGGACCCTAATTCTATCATAGGTAAAATCACATCATTTCTTTAGTTTTCTTTTTTTGCAATGTTTCATCAATGCACACCTATTCTGACAAAGGGATGGGACAAAAGATAAACTGAAGGAGAAGAAAGAAAGAAAGAAAGAAAGAAAGAAAGAAAGAAAGAAAGAGCAATTCATTCTTCTAGTTAAATGAGAATTCAGAAGAAGCAAAATACACAACAGAGCAAACCCAAAAAAGGAGGCTACCTTATACTGAGTCAGACCATCTGACTCAGTATTGTCTACACTGACTGGCAGCAGCTCTTGGAAGGGGGTGTTAAGACAGGGAGTCTTTCACAACGCTACCTGGAGATGTCAGGAATTGAATTTAGGATCCTCTGTATGTAAAGCAGATTCTGTACCACTGACCTTCAAATTCAGACAAGTCATGGAATACTATCTGTGTACAGTACTAATATAGAGGGTTGCCTTGTATTGTCAGATCATTGATCAGTCTAACTCAGTACCTTCTACAGTTGCTGGCAGTGACTCGCCAGAGTTTTAGACATGTTTTTTTCTCCCAGTAGCCTTTCTTGGAGATGTCAGTGATTGAACGTGGAATCTTTTACATGCAAAGTAGATTCTCTACCACTGAGTTATTTCTCTTCCAAGAATAACGGAATGTAATAAGGTGTCCTGTAACAAAACACTACTATGTGACGTGCTTCTGTTTGGTGGTCCAGCCAGCCATGCCCTTTTCTTAGCCCCTCCAAGTGTCCCTATTTTCCAGGGACATCCCTGATTTAGAGAAGCCATCCCGGTTTCTGATTTGATCCCAGAAAGTCCCACTTTTCCTTAGGATGTCCCTATTTTCATTGGAGAAATGTTGGAGGGTATGGAGTTATCCAACCCCTGAGCTGTCTAAAGGCAATCCTGTATAGGGAAGGTTTTTTTAATGTTTAATGTTTATGTTTTTATATATGTTGGAAGCTGCCCAGAGTGGGGTGAGATATGTAGGGCATTATCATTATGGAATGGGACATCCCTATTTTTATTGGAGAAATGTTGGAGGGTATGCTTTCTAGGACTCTCTGTTCCACTGCTCCTTCAACATGTTTTTTAATCCTTCCCAACTCTCACCCCATCAGCATTCCATAGCAACTAAGCATTATTAGTCCTCATTGTGCTGCATTCATTTATAAATGTATATTTTAGACACACAACCACACCACCACATGATCCCAGAGTAGGTTACAACATTGCAACATTACCAGGCTCTTCTTCCTTTTCTTCTTCTTCATCATTACTCGTACCACATCCATCTGACTGAGTTGCTCCAGTATTTGTGATACTTTTGCAAACCCTCAGGAGTTTCCCTCAAGTCTATTGATACCATTTTCTTTTGGATGGGTGCAACTGTTTTGGTTATGTATGCAATGGCAACTACCACTTGAGCATCAAAAATAGAAGAAATGGTAATGGGGGCATTTGTTTGCCCCCTGCTTTCTTCCCAATGTTGCATCACTGCAATGCTTCTTCCTTAAATTCAGACAAGCTCACTTTGCAGGGATGAGGGAGAAATTGGATTCAGTTTGAACTTAAAGGCGATTGATATGAGATAATATCACCAAGGCAACTATCTGCAAACAAACAATAAACGTCCATAAAAGGTAGTTTCTTTCCATAATAGGTTTTATCTTAAACAATTTCAAAAGCAGTAATAAAGAGTCCACTTGTGATATACCAGTGGTTCAATGCTCGGACGTTTCGTCACGAAAGAGCTTACACATCGAGCTTGGAAGTAAATAGTATGAAAATGACTTAAAGCAGGGGTATATCTGTTCCCATCTGCATGTTTCCATAGGGAGGAAAAGCACTAGGCAAACTGCAAATGAGAGCCTGGTTCTTCTTCCAACCAAAGAAGAATGCAGATAATGAAATTCCCCCATCATTAACTGATTATCTCCATCTGTCTCTCTCCCACAGTGTTAGGAGTGACCCTATTCCTGGCCTACCGGAAACAGGAAGCTGTATCCTGTGCTCCATTTATCATAATTCCAAATTTGATTATTGGGAGAAAAAGTAGGGAACTTAGGTTGAAGTAGGTGGTGAGATATCCTTTTTACCAATGATTTTCTGGCTTTTTTCCCCTTTCAGCAGCTATCTGACCTCCATACTCCTTCAGCTGCCTGCAAGGAAATTGCTTATTTTCTTCCCAATTCACTCAGATCTCTGGTCCCCCCCCCCTTTGCTTTTTCATAAAATGCCAAACTATTAGATGCAGGCACCATAATGCTCTAGCAAGAGTCATAAAACAATAACTGCAGGCTTGGTACAAATACAACCTTCTGTGAACAAGCTATTTTATATCTTCAGCTGACCATAATACGTATCATTATCGCCCCATCTGTCCTTTCATCTCCATTTCCAAAAGGAGGAGATAATTAGAGGCCATCCTTCCAGCCTAATTCCTGTGATATGCTTTTCTTTTTCTTTTTACACTTCCACTTTCTGCCTACAGGATATTTAGGATGTGCTGTTTTTGTTTGCTAGGCAAATGTTATGGGTTGCTTTGGGCATTAGAGCTGCTTCTTCTGGATTGTCTTCTATGCTGTCCTCTATTGTGTTACGTATGGGGTTTTTGCCCATACAGGAATATGTTCCACATTCATTTCCTCTGCTGGAAAACTCCTGCATATCTGGCATGTTCAAGAGCATGACCTCAGCTGCCACTTTGGGTGGTAACCAGCATTCTTGGCATCCACCATCACTTCACACGAACAAAGGCCTAATTTTGTCTGTGATGGTCAACAGCAACATTCTTCTAGTACAATGAGCCATATTCCCTTCTGGGCAACATTCAAGGGGCCACATACTTGTGATGGACAGAGCAATGGATGTGAATTTTACCTTTATACAGTAGGTGCGCGTACACACACACACACACGCGCACCCCCCCCTCTGTCCTGCATTCAGGCAAGCAAAAAACATTGTCAGAGTTCAAGAACACATTTTAGCTAGGCAAACGAGATGCATTTTTTGTATCACACTTTATCCTAATAAATGAATTTTTGTATGTACTACATTGCCAGAGAACTGCTTTGCAAGACGTGGAGAGGTGCGAAATTCAAAGGATGGCTGTGTATAGCTTTGCATAATCTTTTAGGAAGCAAAATTGGGTATGTTCACCTTTAAATGCAAATTGAACTGGTTTTATGCCCCCTCCCTATCTCACACTTTCTAGTCAATTTCCCTGTCACTTTCCTTACTGAAAAAGGTCCAGTTTTTCAAAAGTGTGTTCATTGAAAAAGAGCATAAGATCACTTTGATCGCTTTAATTGTGCAAATCTAAATTTCTGGTATGCAACTGAATCCCTCCCACAATGTGGCAATCCAGAAGCAACTGCAGACTGAGCTCTTAAAATATCCCCTCCCTCCTGACAGACCTGCATGCCTTTGGGCCTTACGGAAGTATGATGGAAACAGCTGCACAGAGGTGTTCCCTTTCTGAATGAAAGTGGATCACAGGGTCTGAGCAGATCATTAGAAACCAAGGTGGCACCGCACAGGCTGGCTCAATGGTGCATTATTAATCACCACGAGGCATTTTATGACATTGCACACTGGTTAATGTCACTCCAGAGCATGGAGTCGTAATCTGGTGCAGATCTGGCACCCAGCAATCCAAATCTAATGAGGATCCCAGGTGTGTGTGTGTGTGTGTGTGTGTGTGTATGACCAACAAGACTGCAAAGCTGCCTTGTTTGTTTTGAACTAAGCTGTGGGAAAATTGCATCAAAAGCACGAGGAGAGCATTGCAGGGGGTTGGGGGGAGATGACTCTTGGGGGTACCTGCCAACGCTACAATTCTAGGATTCTAAAATCCTGTGCTGATCCTGTGTTGGATCATGCCAAATGTCATCTAGTCCAACAACCTCTTCTCACAGTAGCCAGCCAAATGCCTCTGGGGAGTTACTCCCAACCTGCAATTTCCAGCAACTGGTATTCAGAAGCATTGCTGCCTTCCAACAATGGAGGCAGAGCACAACCATCATAGAGCATCATAGAGCAGAGCACTACCAGCCATTGATTGCTTTCTCCTCCCTTATATTTATCTCATCTGTTTTTAAACATATCCAGCTTAATGGCCATCACTACCTCTTGTGGGAATCACAAAATTCACGTGCTTTGTGGGGAAAGAAATTGGGGCAGGGGAAAAAAGCATTTCAATGCATTCTTTAAGGCAGGCACCCCCAACCTGTGGCCCACCAGATGTTTTGGCCTACAACTCCCATGATCCCTAGCTAACATGACCAGTGGTCAGGGATGATGGGAATTGTAGTCCAAAACATCTGGAGGGCCAAAGGTTGGGGATGCCTGCTTTAAGGGGTGGATAAATTCTTCAATGTTTTCTCAGGGGTGGGGCTCCCTCTTTCTTTCATTGTCCTTAAGCAGTTCTTTTGTGGCTGTCACTAGCAATGTAATACTTGAGACACAGGGAGCAGCGGACAGCATTGCAATAAAATTCTTTCATGGGATTTCCCCTTACCTTTTTCCTGACCACCATCATTTTACCGCTGCTGTGAAAAATACTTATCCGAAATTGCCTTGTTTTAGAAGCCGAGCAAAGTACTCCAAAATGGATTGCTTGCTGCTTTGATGAGGCCCTTAAGATGTCTGATCGTTACTGTCAGGGGTTCAGGAGCAGAGTCACTGGAGAGGGAAGAAACAGAGAGCGAGGGGGAGGAGTCGGAAGGAAATGTCAGCGGCGACAGTAGTCCAAGATCTCTGAGTCTCTCCAGTGACTCGGAGGATTCACAGAAAGGGGCCCCCATGGTCAGGGCAAGGGGAGTGCCCAGGGGGACACCTCGGGAAGAAGGGGACTCAGAGAGTAGCAGCTGGAAATCCGGACCAGCGTCCCCCCCAGAGTGCAGTAGGGGGGAGGAGTCCAAGGCATCGGGATCAGGGAGCGCGCAGGCAGAGGGAGAACGTGAGGCAGGAGTGGCCACACCCTCGTCAGGGAGCGAGGAAACGGTCATCCGGAAAGTAAAACGCGCGCGCGCGCCAAGTTCAAATGTACAGGAGGGCGGCAAGGTGGGCAGCCCGGGTAAGGAGCCAGGTCCTAAAGCCCGCCGAAGAGAGGGGGAGGAGTCAGAGGGGTCTAGCTCCGCATCGGAAGAGTCCAGGAGGAATGAGACCCCGGGGGGTAGTAAGACCCAGAGGAAGAGAGAGAGAAGGAAGAGGTGGAGTAAGATTAGAGTCTTGAACTGGTGCACGGGGGGTGGAGATCCAGACAGAGCTTCGCCGGTCTAGAGTCCAGACGTAGGGCTGGGACGCTGAGACTTGTAAATGGAGACTATTCTTCAATAAAGACTTTGATACTGTACTATCGGCTAGCGTTGGTCCTGGGTGAGCTGGGACCCGGAGCCAGCCCTGACAGTAAGCTCTGTCTCAAATTTTAAAGTTTTGGCACCAAGAACCTCGCCACGTGAGTCGGCGCAGCGAGGACAGAGGAGGGGTGCTTACAGAGCTCACAAAACTCAGGCAAGATGACGACGGAAGAGAAGATAAAAGCCCTGCAAGAAGCGGTGACACAACTCAGCACTGAGGTAATTGCATCCAGGAAGAGAGAGGAGGAGATGGTTACCTCCTGCCGGGATCTCCAGGCCAGGTTGGACGTGCTTTCCAAAGAGGGGCAAACGGGAGCCAAGGCAGAAGGCATAGGTTTGGGGAGAAGGGGAGGAAGCCTTGTATCGCATTTCGACGGGAGTTTGCAGCAGTACCCCAACTTCAGAGCAGACCTGCTGTTTGCGCTGGATTTACTTGACAAAGACTTTAGAGATGAGAGAGAGAGAGTGGGGTTTATCTTGTCCCATTTGCATGGGGAAGCCAAAACGTGGCTGCGGAATCTATGGAGGGACAATGATCCAGCGCTCCAAGATGCGAAGGCTTTTATTAAAGCAATGGACTCATGCTTTTTATCAAAGGTAGACGTCGATATTGCCAGGAGGGACATACATGGACTTAAACAAGGCAAAGCCAGCGTGAGGCAGTACCATACTCGATTTTTCGGACTGGTTCATGCCCTGGGGTGGGAGAAAGATTCTGCGCCAGTCAGAGACCTCTTTTGGGAGGGGTTGAATGCAGATGTAAAAGCGGAGATTGGAAGAGGGGAGAGACCAAGGAGCACCCAGCAGGTAGTCCAGAGGGCTCTGGAGATCGGGGTGCATCTGGAAGAACGTCCTTGCAACAGGGAGGAAGGGCGTTGGGGAAGGGCACCAGCCAGAGCACCTCCCTTCTTTCCCAGAGACGCAGCGCGTGCGCACTCCACACCCTCGCAGGGAGGGGGAGAAGAGCCGATGGAGATAGGAGGTGCCAGGGCTCAGTCAGCTAACAGAGCCCTAACACCGGGAGCAGCCAAAACGAAGCCTCCTAGAGGGAACAGGAAGTGCTACATCTGCGACAGTGCTCAACACATGGCGAAAGAGTGTCCCCAGAGGCTCCACAAGCACACTGCAGCCTCCGCAACAGTCGCTGAAGCAGCTCAATTGAAAACGCAGCAACAGTTAAACGACAGAGTCTGGCTGGAGGAAGAGGCACTGGGGTCCAGTCAGACAAGTCAATGAAACAATCCCCAGCACTTTTGCAACCCACAGACCCCCTCCCACCCAAACCAGTGGTGCAGCTTACAGCGTCTCTCCAACTGCCCAATGGACGCACTCTGGAGGTGCCGATCACCATTGACTCCGGCAGCAACGCTGACTTTATGGGACTGGAATTCATTCAGCAGCACAATATACCACTGCTACCAGCCACGCTGCCCCTGAACGTTGTCACGGTGGATGGCAGAGACTTGTTAGGGGGGCAGGTGGTGCAACAAACGCAACCAATGGTGATGCGGATTGGAAATCACCGAGAAGTCATCAGCTTTAATGTCACACACCTGTCGGACACGCCGGTAGTCCTCGGCATGAGTTGGCTGCACAGGCACAGCCCAGCATTGGCGTGGTACCAACGCCAACTGACCTTCGGCTCCTCCTATTGCGCGGAACATTGCATCCTTCCTAGCCCGGAAGAAGGAGGGGACGACCCGCAGCTACAATTAGGCACGCTGCAAGCAGTGCCTCGCAAGTATGCAGCGTTTTTGGAGGTTTTCTGCGAGAAGGAAGCGGACAAGCTGCCCCCCCACAGGCCCTATGACTGCAAGATTGACCTCCTGCCAGGAGCGACGCTGCCAGCCGGGAAACTGTATTCCATGTCTGAGGATGAGCTGCAGGAGCTCAAGGAGTTCATAGACCTCAACTTGAAGCGCGGTTTCATCCGGGAGTCGAAGGCAGCGGGGGGCAGTCCTGTATTCTTTGTGAAGAAGAGGGACACGCCCCAAAAAAGACTTGTGGTAGACTTCAGAATTTTAAATTCCAGAACCAAGCCCGCGGCCTTTCCCATGCCCAAGATAGATGACCTGCTGGCGACGGCGAGGAAAGGACGCGTTTTTACAAAGTTGGATCTGCGAGGGGCGTACAACCTGATTCGCATACGGGAAGGAGACGAGTGGAAGACTACCATGTTCACGCCCCTGGGCACATATGAATACAGAGTTATGCCCTTCGGTTTACAAAATGGCGCCCACTGTTTTCAAGCTTTCATGCATCACGTCCTGGCGGGTCTCCTCTACAAGACATGCGTCTGCTTCTTGGACGACATCCTGATATTCTCAGAATCGGAGGAGGCCCACGAAGGTGACGTCAAGGCAGTTCTGCAGAGACTGCAGGAGCATCGGCTGTATGCCAAGCTGGAGAAGTGCCAGTTCGACAGGACGGAGGTGGATTTCCTAGGCTACAAGCTGTCGGACAAGGGGCTTGCCATGGACAGCGCCAAGGTTCGCGCAGTGTTGGACTGGAAGAGCCCGCGCAATCGGAAGGAGGTCCAGCGGTTTGTGGGGTTCGCCAACTTTTACCGCAAGTTCATCAAGGGGTTCGCGATGCAGACGGCGGCCATTACTGACACGCTCAGCTCTAAGAAGAAGAAGTTCATCTGGACGGAGCAAGCGGAGCAGTCCTTTCAGAACCTTAAGCGTCTCTTCTCGTCCGAAGGGCAGCTACTGCATGTGAATCCCAGCAAACCGATGAGGGTTGAAACAGACGCCTCGGACAGAGCCGTGGGCGCCGTACTGTTGCAGGAGGACCCGCATGGGGACTGGAGACCGTGTGCCTTCTACTCTAGGAAGCTCAGCAAGTCGGAGCAAAACTACACCATCTGGGACAGGGAGTTGCTGGCCATTCATGCAGCATTCAAGGCGTGGCGACACTTCCTCGTCGGGGCCAAGCACACCGTGCAGGTCCGCACGGATCATAAGAACCTGGAGTACTGGCGCACGGCAAGATTCCTAAACCAGCGGCACATCAGATGGGCGGAATTTTTCGCGGATTTCGACTTCAGGATAGAATACATCCCAGGCGACAACAACATCATGGCGGATGCACTGTCCAGGAAGCCGCAATACCTCGAAGAGGCGGCACCAGCAGCGGCCAAGCACATTTTCGCTCCGAAAGCGTGGGCGTGCGCTGCAGCAACCGTGGACTTGGAGGCGGTCCGTCGAGCACTGCAGAGGGACCCCTTTGCACAAGCCAAGATGGAGGAGGTGCACAAGGGCACGGTGAAGGACGACGAGTTCCAAGTACGAGACGGATTGCTCATCCGCAGAGGGGCCCTCTACGTACCGGGAGACGACCTCCGGGCGAAAGTACTGCAGCAGTTACACGACGCACCCACCGCCGGGCACTTTGGCAAGGAGAAGACGGCAGAACTCGTTGCCAGAGATTTTTGGTGGCCCAAGATGCGGGGGGAAGTCGCGGAGTACGTCTCGAGGTGCGACACCTGCCAAAGGGCCAAGTCAGTCCACAAACCTCCGGCGGGACTGCTCGAACCGCTGCAGACTCCGAGCGAACCGTGGGAGAGGGTGGCCCTGGACTTTGTCACGGATTTACCCAGCTCAAGGGGTAAAACGGCAGTGCTAGTGGTGGTGGACATGTTCACTAAAATGGCCCACTTCATTCCGTGCGCGAAGGTCGCCACGGCAGAACAGACCGCCAAACTGTTCATAGACCACGTCTTCAGAGTGCATGGCCTGCCACGGTCTATCTTGTCCGACAGGGGGCGCCAGTTCATTTCGAGCTTCTGGCAGAAGCTGATGGGTTTCCTGAACGTCAAGATCAACCTAGCGTCGGCGAGACACCCGCAGACCAATGGACAAGCGGAACGCGTCAACGCCGTCATGCAGCAGTACCTGAGATGCTACGCAAATCAACAGCCGACGACATGGGTGGACTACCTGCCGCTCGCTGAGTTCGCTTACAACAACACGAAGCACGTGTCCACAGGAGTGACGCCGTTCTTCGCCAACAACGGGAGGCATCCCAGAACCTTCCCGGGATTAGAGAGACTGGGGGAGGGGGAGCCACAGGCAGCGGAAGTCTTGGCGGCGGAATTGCAGGAAGTCCACGATCAGCTTAGGAGGCAGTTAGAGCTGGCAAAGCACGCATACAAACTGCAGGCTGACAAGCACAGGAGGGTTGGTGAAGACATACAGGTGGGAGACTGGGTGTGGTTAGCGGCCCACGCAGTGCCGACCAGATCCTTAGCTAAGAAGAAACTCGGACATAAGCAGCTAGGACCTTACCTAGTTGAGGCACAGATCAATCCGGTGGCCTTCCGGTTGACACTTCCGGAAGGATCCAGAATGCACCCAGTATTCCATAGGTCGGTGCTCACGCCCTACAAAGCACCTCACCGATTTCAGGCGCAGGGCACGGCACCAGACCGGTATGAGGAGATCCCCCCAAGGAGGGAGTCGCCAAGAAGGGAACCCATCAACCAGGTCACAGAGATTTTGGACTCGAGATGGGGGGAAGAGGGAGTAGAATATTTTCTCGCAAGGGAAGGTACCCCGGCCAGCGCCAACAGTTGGGTGCCGGACTATGCCCTGGACGAGCCTCTCCTCAAAGAGGAGTTTCATGCCTTGTTCCCACACAGGCCCATGCCAGCCGAGTATTTCGACGACTGGCTTTTCACACCCACGCTTTCTACCAGCACGTTCCAGGGATTTACCTCGGACGAAGAACCACCATTAGACACACGTTCACCGGAGGGCTCGCCCTCGGGGTCGGCCTCAGACCGCTCGTTTTGGTGGGACAATCGAGGAGAGGAGAGGTGGCTGAGGGGCCCTTGGCAGGCAACGGACCCAGAGGGGAACGAGGGTGAGAGGGACATGGACGTGATGGGGGAGGACGTTGGGTTCGAGCATGGCGGCACGGAGATGGAAGCAGAGGAGAACGAGGTCGGCGAAGACATGGAGGACGAGCCGGATTTCTCTAACTGGATGCACGCCACGGGGGACGAACTGTATCCACCATTCACCCCCACAACGACGGAGCACCCAGCACTCCCGCCGGAGGAAGGGGAGGGGGGAAGGGGGGGCTTCGAGGGGGGGATGGATGTCAGGGGTTCAGGAGCAGAGTCACTGGAGAGGGAAGAAACAGAGAGCGAGGGGGAGGAGTCGGAAGGAAATGTCAGCGGCGACAGTAGTCCAAGATCTCTGAGTCTCTCCAGTGACTCGGAGGATTCACAGAAAGGGGCCCCCATGGTCAGGGCAAGGGGAGTGCCCAGGGGGACACCTCGGGAAGAAGGGGACTCAGAGAGTAGCAGCTGGAAATCCGGACCAGCGTCCCCCCCAGAGTGCAGTAGGGGGGAGGAGTCCAAGGCATCGGGATCAGGGAGCGCGCAGGCAGAGGGAGAACGTGAGGCAGGAGTGGCCACACCCTCGTCAGGGAGCGAGGAAACGGTCATCCGGAAAGTAAAACGCGCGCGCGCGCCAAGTTCAAATGTACAGGAGGGCGGCAAGGTGGGCAGCCCGGGTAAGGAGCCAGGTCCTAAAGCCCGCCGAAGAGAGGGGGAGGAGTCAGAGGGGTCTAGCTCCGCATCGGAAGAGTCCAGGAGGAATGAGACCCCGGGGGGTAGTAAGACCCAGAGGAAGAGAGAGAGAAGGAAGAGGTGGAGTAAGATTAGAGTCTTGAACTGGTGCACGGGGGGTGGAGATCCAGACAGAGCTTCGCCGGTCTAGAGTCCAGACGTAGGGCTGGGACGCTGAGACTTGTAAATGGAGACTATTCTTCAATAAAGACTTTGATACTGTACTATCGGCTAGCGTTGGTCCTGGGTGAGCTGGGACCCGGAGCCAGCCCTGACAGTTACCCATTTAATTCAAAGATTCCTTTGATCGCCTGTGCCAGCTGTCAATATGTTGATGGTATGTGAGAGGAAAGAGAGAGATTTGGGTAATTATTTGTGGAGCCTTCTCTTGGGACTTCATCATCATTAGGAAGCTGGTAATCAGCTGTTCGGAAGCAGAGGCAACAGCAGTACTGTGTTTGTCTTTGTCCCTGCTCCTCTGTCTTATCTCCCGGGCTTCCTTATGTAATGGGTCCAATCTAGTCATGGTTCTGCCATGTGTAGCAGTCTGTGGTGAGCCAGGAGCCAAAAGCTGTGGGGGAAATCCAGGAGGCAGGACCAAAGAGAGCATAAAAACACTATAAAGAGCCATGCTGGATTTTGGGTCAGTGGCCTATCTAGTCCAGCATCCTGTTCTCACAGTGGCCTACCAGATGCCTCTAGGAAGCTGGACAGGAGTGCAACAGCAGTCTGCCCACCTGTGATAACCAGTAATTCGCATTCAGAGGCATACCAAACCTGACAGTGAAGGTAGAACATTGTAGACAGTATCTGTCAACAGCCTCATCCTCCAAAAGAGCAAGTCATGAGTGAAAAACAAGCCAGAGGGTAGGAGGGATCATCAAGCTTGGTGCCAAGAGCAGTCCCAATCTCAATTCCCTTCCCACCCATCCTACCCAAGTCGTTATAGTTACCGTAAATAAAAAAAAAAACTGCTTGCAGCTTTCCCACAGGCCAGTTGGTTGGCCAGTGTGAGAAGTAGGTGGGCCATTGACCTCATACAGCAGCCAGGTTCTTCTTATGTTTTTCTGTTGTCATTAGGGACAGACAAATCTGTCAATTTTTATTTCTCTCCATTTCTCCTTTCCCCACTTCTTCACATTTCAACATTAGATTGCAATTTATTTATCTATATTTTAAGAAGTCCTCATGAAAATCAGTCAGTGATTTTTTAGTCAGTGCTTTTTTTCTGGGGGGGACGCAGGGGTATGCATACCCCTAAACATTTTGTGTTGCCATGACGGACTGACAGACCGACATGCCAGCTGTCTCTGCAGTAGCAGTGCTGACTGGAGCTCTGTCATTCTCCAAGCTAAGCCCCGGGAGGGGAGTCTGGGGCAGCTGCAGTGGGGGCGACGGCGCTGCTTTCCCCCCTCCTCTTGCCGGGCTAGAGCCAGCCAGCGAGTGCTCGCCCCCCCCCCTCACTCAAGCCGAACCTGCCATGGGCCATCTTGTCCTCTTAGCACTGCTGCCGCTGCTGCTTCAAGTCCCTCATCCGGGGGTTGGGGGGGAGGAAGGGGGCAAGGGGGCAAGGGGGAGCCACCAAAATGAGAGTACCCCTAAACATTTTAAAAGAAAGAAAAAGCACTGGATTTAGTAGCGATTTTTCCTCAAATGCACATATTTGCATGCAGTTTTGCCTAATATACATATATTTTCCTTAATAAAATGCATGGTATTATTTTTCACTAATGTGCATTTTTTTCATGCACACTTTGCCCCAGTTGATGCTTTTTTGTATATTTCACTTGGCTGGAGAATTGCAAAATTTTGGGAACTGCAAATGTTGAAGGATGGCTGTGTTTCATGTTGTTTTAGAAACACAAATTAGGTAGATTCCCATTTAAAATGCAGGCTGAATCATTTCTTTTCTCCCAACCCTACACCTCATCTGGTTTATTCCTCTTAAATAACCTTTTTGCTTAAGTGATCCAGCCCTACTAATATGGTGGTTAATTACATATCAACCCCCCCCCCCCAATGACACTAATTTCCACAAAATTTGCATATAATAGCCCGGTTTGTATAGATTGATGCCATGTTTTCCCTTCCTGGGCAATGTTCTGGACCAGGTGATCTGGAGCTGGCAGTCTTGAATGACGTTGGTTTTTCTGAATCCTTTCCCATCAGGATTTAGACCCCATTTTGGCAGAGAAACCGCTTTGGTCACCAGCCTGTAACATCAACCATGGTATCTTCCTGGAGATAGCGTCTGGGTTGTGGGTTGGCAGCATTACATTGCAGTTGTTCAATTCCCACCTGATGTCAGGGTGCTGTCAGCGGCTGCTGGTTGCCCAGGAAAGTATAAAGACAAGGAAAAGCTTACGACAGTCCTTTTTTATTTCAAACTTTACAGAGAGAGGCTGTAGAACCCAGCCTCTTGGATAATGGCATTGTCCTGAGTGAAACCCCCCACCCCCATCTCTCCCACTTCCTCATTTATCACTTCTATGAGTGCTGCTATGTGCCCTCTGTCTTTGAGCTCCTTGCATCAGCCAGCTGCTGCTCTGACATTGCCTGCTACTCCTTTTCCATTTCAGTGGTACCCCCAGTTGCCGACAGGATCCGTTCTGGAGTTTTCCGTGCGCGCATCCTGAAGTTTGCATAACCAGAGGGTTATGTAAATGGAGGTACGACTGCATTTCCCAGCTTTCCCCCTCATCTGCCTCTGAGCTGCGACATCCCGCAAACCCCTGTTGTAAATCTACACTGTCTTTCTCTTCCCCCTCCCTGGAAGGGTCAGGATAGGGAGGCTGTCTCCACCATTCCTCCTCTGCCCAGTCCCTGACACCTGGAGAGCCAGCTCCAGAAAGCAGTGCTATGAAGCTACTGCTGTGGAAACCTGCAATACTGGGGGTGGGGGCAGACCTTGGAACCAACCCTGATGGGATTTTCAGCACCTGGTGTTCACGGCTGCCTTATGGCTGGATTACACCATTTTACAATCCAGAGAATCAGTCCTGCAAAATACGGTCATAAAATTCATATTATCTGGTGGCCACGAACTGTTTCTATCAACTGAAGTGGTCTTTCAAAGGTGTGCATTAGCGGTTGCCAATAGCAATGCTGTTTTTATTTCATGCCTCAAAGCACTGGAAGTTCTCTCCTTCCCCTTCCTCCTCCCCTTCCCTCTCATGCATTCATCACTTTGGACAACTGGGCCACAGATTGCAAAAATGAAAGCCATGCTGAAGAGGCTCTTCCAGTGAAGAAATGCCTGTGGCAGTGTTTTCTCAAGCTCTTTGAATGTGAAACCCTTTTCTAAATGTGTTATGCCTTCTGCTTCCTCCAGCCCAGAGCTAGCCGACCAACCAACCACATGTTCCACCCCTGATCATCCAAATATCCTAATATGTACTTAGAATCCTAGAACTGTAGAGTTAGAAGGAACGTCAGTGGTCATCTCATGCACTCCCCCCTGCAGCAATGCAGGAATCCCTGGGAAATGGTCACCCAACCTCTGTTTAAAAACCACCAAAGAAGGAGAACTTACCACCTTCTGAGGTAGTCCATTCCACTGTCAAGCAGCTTTTAATGTTTAGTTGGACTCTACTTTCTTGTACTTGAGTACATACAGCTTACAGCTGTAAGCTTGGAGTATATGAAATAGGTATAGTACAGGAACATAGGAAATTGTCTTATACCCAGTCAAAGCACTGGCTCATCTGGCCCAGCATTGTTTACACCATGGCTAGACAACACTGCACCCTTCAGATGCTGTTGGGCTACACCTTTGCTTATCCCTGAACATTGACCATGCTTGCTGAGACAAAATCAGACCTTGATTGGAATCCAGCGAAAGTTAGTGCATTAGCATTGATGTTGATCAGATCAGCAGCTTAACCCATGGGAGCTGGAAGGTGCCACACTGGTTATCCCTGATACAGTGGTACCTCGGGTTAAGAACTTAAATCGTTCTGGACATCCGTTCTTAACCTGAAACTGTTCTTAACCTGAGGTACCACTTTAGCTAATGGGGCCTCCTGCTGCTACCGAGCCACTGGTACGCAATTTCTGTTCTCATCCTGAGGTAAAGTTCTTAACCTGAGGTACTATTTCTGGGTTAGCAGAGTCTGTAACCTGAAGCGTATGTAACCTGAAACATATGTAACCTGAGGTACCACTGTATACACTGACTGACATTGGCTTGAATTTGCTCACATAAGGAGTAATTGCCACCAACTTAAATGACTTTTAAGAGGGGATTAGACAATTCAGGGAGGACATGGCTACCAAGGGCTACTAGCTAGAACAGCTCTGTTCTCCATCTACTGTTGTAGGCAGTATGCCTTTGAATAACGGTTCAGAATCACTGGTGGGGATAGTGCTCTTACACTCAGGTCCTGCTCTCAGAGGCGTCTGATTGCCCACTGTGAGAGTAGATGGGCCTTAGCTTTAATTGAGTTCTCTTGTGTTCTCAACTGGTTTCTGAAGGCTGGTCACCTCTCATGAATAACTGCTGATGCCCACATAGCTTCATGGGACACTGTACATGCATACTCAAAAGGAAGTACAGTGGTGCCCCGCAAGATGAATGCCTCGCAAGATGGAAAACCCGCTAGACGAAAGGGTTTTCCGTTTTGGAGGTGCTTCGCAAAAAGGATTTCCTATGGGCTTGCTTCGCAAGACGAAAATGTCTTGCGATTTCCAGCAATTTTTTTCGCTCCCCACCCCCTTTTTCTAAGGCACTAAGCTGCTAATAGCCTTTTAGCAGCTAATCCGCTAATCCCTTAAGCCTTTAATAGCCGCTAATAGCGCTAATCCGCTAATAGGGTTGCTTCGCAAGACGAAAAAACCGCTAGACGAAGAGACTCACGGAACGGATTCTTTTCGTCTTGCGAGGCACCACTGTACCATTAAATTAAATTAAATTAACACATACACCCCAAGAAAATGAATATAGCATTGTAGGCTCAATCACCTCTTTGAGCTGCTTGGCCGGTTGATAAAAGCTCAAGAAGAATCTGCCGATGACCTTTAAAGTTGTGCATCAAGGAAAACATGACGGATGAGGTGAAATGAAGATAAAAAAGAGTATGGAGTATCTAATCTTTTCAAGTGGATTGTGGGACACTGTAAACAAATAAAAATCCCGCCAAGCATCTAATCCTTAAAAGCAGAGTTATTTAAAGTAACAGATCGTTCCGCTCAAAAATCAAAGCATTAAATAAGATATATCACGGTACGTTTCCCCACTCTTCTTTTAATACTGGAGCCTGTGGCTAATATGGAGACATTTTTATAGCAAGGATGTTATTTATAAGCCAAGAATGAAATAAGAAATGATGAGTGAAGGAATGGGAATGTGCACAGAATTTAGTGGAGCCTTAAAACAGAGGCTGGAAGCGAGCAATGTCATATTGGGAAAACTGGAGGAGGAGGAGGAGAACTTGATAAATAGAATTACTAGCTAGTTGGGATGGGAAAATCTGTCATAGAATCGTAGAATTGTAAGGAAACCCAAGGAATCTGAGCTAAAGAATCCCTGACAGATAGTCATCCAACGTTTGCCTTAAAACCTCCAAGGAAGGAACTTCCAGCACCTCTTGTGGGAGTCTCTTCCTCTTTCAAACAGGTCTTACTGTCAGAAAGTTCTTCCTGATATTTAGTCGGAAACTCTTTCTTGTAACTTGAATCCATTGATTTGGGTCCTACCCTCTTGAGCAGGAAGAAACAAGCTTTCTCCATCTTCCATGTGACAGCCCTTAAGGTATTTGAAGATGGCTATCATATCTCCTCTCTGTCTCCTCTTCCTCAGACTCAACATACCCAGTTCCCTCAACCATTCCTCATAAGGCTTGGTTCCCAGATCCTTGATCATCTTGGTCACCATCCTCTGCACACATTCCAGCCTGTCAATATTCTTCTTAAATTGTGGTGCCCAGAACTAGACACAGTATTCAAAGTGTCGTCTGACCAAGGCAGAATAGAGTGGGACTATTACTGTCCTTGATTGACAATAGACTTCTGTTGATACAGCCTAGAATAGCATCAGCTTTTTTTTTTTTTGCTGCTGCATCACACTATTGCACAAGGAGAAGGGGATGACAGAGGACGAGATGGTTGGACAGTGTTCTCGAAGCCACAAACATGAGTCTGACCAAACTGCGGGAGGCAGTGGAAGACAGGAGTGCCTGGCGTGCTCTGGTCCAGGGGGTCACGAAGAGTCGGACATGACTAAGCGACTAAACAACAACAACACACTATTGACTCTTGTTAAGCTTGTGGTCTACTAAGACTCCTAGATCCTTTTCACATGTACTACTGGTGATCCAAGTGTTTCCCATCATATTTGTGCAGCTGGGTCTTCCTGCCTAAGTGTAGAACTAGACATTTGTCCCTACTGAAATTCATTGTGTTAACTTGGGCCCAGTTTTCCAATCTGTTAAGGTCATATTGAATCCTGATTCTGTCTGATTCTGTGGCATTGGCTACCACTCCCAGTTTGGTGTCATCTGCAAATCTGATGAGCCATTAGGGAGCACTCTTTGGGTTCGTTCAGTCAACCAGCTACAAATCCTCCTAGCAGTTACCTGGTCCAGCCCATATTTAGCTAACTTCTCCACAAGAATATCATGGGGGACTTTGTCAAAAGCATTACTGAATTCAAGATACACTATGTCCGCAGCATTCCCCTGATCCACCATGCTTGTAATTCCATAAAAAGAAGAAGAAATGAGATCTATCTGGCATAACCTGTTTTTGAGAAACCTATGCTGAGTCTTAGTAATCACAGCATCCTTTTTTGAGTGCTCACAAACTGACTGTTTAATTATCTGTTTAAGGACTTTTCATAGTATCGGTGTCCAGAAGACTGGCCTCCAGCCTGGAGATCTGAATTCATTTAAACTAGCTAGGTGTTCCCCTACCACCTCTTTTCCTGTCTTGACCTGCAGCTCCCTCCTTATATCAGTTATTAAGTTATCACCAGATTGGGCACTTCTTTTCTTTTGAATGAAGACAGAGGCAAAGTAGGTGTTGAACAGTTCTGCTTTCTCTCTGTCACCCAATAGCATTTCTCCATGCAGATAATATACTACTTGCTTGTTCATCCTCTTTCTTCGAACATAGCTGAAGAAACCTTTTTTTATTGTTTGGCCCACCTGACCTTCTCCTTGCACCTGTTGGCTACTCATGTATACTCCTCCTTTTTTATTTCCCTTTTCTTCCATTAGTTATACATGGCCTTCCTAAATCCCAGCTCATCTGTAAGCTCCTTATGCAGCCACACTGATTTCTTTAGATGCCTTCTTCTTTTCATTTTTGTTGGAATTGTCTGCATTTGGGCCTTCAATAAGAAACTCCCATTCATCTTGGACTCCCTTCTATTTGAGTATTTCTCACCATGGGATCGCACCCAGTGGCTCCTTAGGCTTTTTGAAATCAGCTTTCTTAAAGTCCAGAGTGCAAATCCAATTACACTCAGCTTCTCATTTTTCCTATCTTAAATTCACATTTCTCCACATTTCTACATCAGTGGTGAATCATCTGTTTCACACTCAGAAGGTCCTAGGTTTGATCCCCAGCATCTCCAGGAAGGGTTGAGAGAGGCTTCCTGCTTGAAACCCTGGAGAAATGCTACCACCCAGTGCAGAGAATTTTGAGCTACATGGACTAATGATCTGCCACAGTTTAAGGCAGCTGGCTATGTTTCTAGACAACACAAAAGCTTTTGAACAGGTAATGGACCTAGTCATCCCAATAATTTTGTTGTAGGACCCCACTTCTATATAACATTGCTGGGAGGAGAGGAAAACAGAGGGATGGAGTTTAGCCTTTCTCGCTCTGGGCTTCTCCACACTTCCACTTGACTCATACCTAGGGAGCATGAGTCCAAGAGGCTTTCTGCTTGTCTGATGCTTTCTAGGGATGGGTCTGAGTGGTTCTTCATTTGTTCTGCCATTTTCCACAGGGGAAAAAAAACAAACCTGAATTGCCGCTGAATCAGAACAAAATCAATCTGCAGAAAAACTGTTTGACGTTTGTTTCAATTCAGCGATAAGTAGCAAGTTTTCCCAGGAGGAAAACAGAGGGTCAAGTGGAAGTATGGATGAGCCGTCTTTCTCTCTTTGCAAATCCAAACTTGGTTTGTTTTGAAATGGCAGCCTGACTCCTGTCCTCTGCAATGATAGACTGGCTCTTGCTCAGCTTTGGCAGATGATTTATGGTCCAATTGACTGAGGAAAAGAGTAGAGGAGGCTGAAAGGTTTGGGCTGTCACTCCTCTCCTTGAACAAAAGAAGCCTGTGACAAACAGCAAGAGGTCTTTGGGCTCAATGTGTTGCCTTCGATAGAGAAGCGGGAAGATTATCAAAGGGCATTTAGGAGCTGTTGTGATGTTAAGAGGGAAGCCAGAGTCATTATGCCTGGGAGCCCTTGCAGAAATTTGCCTGCTGTCTGCTCATGGCCGTAGCCAGGATTTTGTTAGGGGACAGAACTTTTGTTAGGGGGGCAGAACCAATGCGTATTTCTATTGTTTTACTTGATCTAGGAGGGCAGCTGCCCCCCTGGCTATGCCCATGTGTCTGCTCCATCTTCCATTCCTCTAAATTAAGAACCAAGAAATAAAAAAATAATCAAGCCAAGCATTGTGATCTGAATGAATAATGAGAATTAGACTTCCGGAGGCGGCGCGAAACCGTGATGGCGGACCTCTTCGAGCTCTGAAGAGGGGCACCGCAGAAAAGGGTTGTTTCGCTACGGCGCAGCGGCAACCCATTAAGAAAAACCACGGACAGAGAGAGTCCGTGGCCGTGGGACTCGGCGGGCACCTGGAGCGACCCCAAATTCGCGGAAGGGACCCCGTAAGGGGCTCCGGAGTGAAGGAGGGGGAGCGGTGCTGTGAGTTCATCGCTCTTTCTGCGGAGGCGAAGCCGCGCGGCTGTCACGGATGAGCGCTGACCTTTCTTCCAAAAAATACTACTCTGAAACAGCAAACCCGTGAGTAAGGACTTAAGATTTGTTACAATAACTTGAAGAAATTTGGCTGAGACCGGGAGACGAGAAAGAGGAAGTCCGTCTTCCGGCACTGCTTATAAGATCAAAGCAGACTGTTTAAAGAGCGGAAAGCGCTGTGAACAGGGAAGCTTTAAGGCTTTAAAGTGGGACTTTCGTGCACACTTGAAATTCTATTCTTAAAGGAAGAAAAAATACAGTTTAAATTGGACTTGGAGCGGTCCCCCATGGGGCGAGGGAAGACTCTAACCCCAAATCTTCGGGTGGCCGGGTGAAGTTGCTTGACTGCGGAACTGTTACAAACTTCCAGATACTTTTGTAACTGAAGTGCAATTTTTGGGCTTACTTAGTTTGAGTGGATACAATTGCAGGCACCTTGTTGGAACATTGTTAAACGTTTTAAAGTGCTCTGCAGGACTTTTTTCTTAGTGTTTTGGAACTAACTTGCTTTTAAAATTGTTTTTGAAAACGGAAACTTTAATGGCGGAAAAGTTACCTTCTTCTTACTAACTTTTGGTGGCACTCCCCCTAGAGGACATTGGATAACAAAGGCCTGGGAAAAGTTTTTTTGCTTACTTTCTTTCTCCAGACTGTTTATAAATTTGGACTTGTCTTTCCCATGGGATTATAACATCTGACCTTGAACATTGACTGATGAGTGGTACAGGAAAGACAAGAGCAGCCAAAGCTAAGGAAGCTAAGGAAAAAGAAAAAGCAAAAAAGCAGGCACAGCTTTTGCAAACAACCTTAACTCAGGGACGTAGACTATCAGTGCCTGCTGTGCTTGCAACACAAAAAGTAGAAAGTGAAAAGCCTGAAAAATCTGAAGAGGAAGATATGGCATCAGGAGGAGCAGAGGCAGTACTGAAACAAGTTTTGGAACAATTGTCAACATTAAATCAAAAAATTGATAACCAATCAACAAAAATTGACCAAGCTACATCCTCGATCCAGAAATTGACAGATCAGGTTTCCCAACACACCCAAGCAATTGAAAAATTGCAAGGAGCAACGGAAGAGAACCGTAAATTGGCAGGGGAAGCCGTTGAAATTGCAACATCAGCTAAAAAAGAGGTTGAGGAAGTTAAAGCAGAAGTCAAGCCTCTGCATAAACAGATAGGGGACCAACAAACCTATCTCTCTTTGGTGGAACTGAAAAACCGGGAGACTAATCTTAGGCTTAGGGCGGTCCCAGAAATCGAACAAGAAGATTTGATTGGATTTTTGACAACAGAATTTTCAAAGTTCTGGGGCTTAAAAGAAGAAAGTGATTTTAAAATAGTATCGGCTTTTCGACTGGGAAGATTGGTAAGAAAAGATAGATCTAGAGACTGTCTAATAGCTTTGAGATCAAGAGAGGAGAGAGACAAAATATTAGGCCTACACTTCAAAAACTCAATTGAGATACAAGAGAAAAGGGTGGAAATCTACCGAGATATTCCTAAACAGCTATTGGATCTGAGAGCCACCTATTCAGAATTGGCTAAGTTGTTGAGACTTAACTCAATCCCTTATAGGTGGGAGTTCCCACAAGGACTATCATTTACTTACAAACAGAAGAAGGTTAAAATAAGATCACCAGAGGATCTACAAAAGTTCCAGCACGACCACGGAGAAGATCTCCAAAAAGAAGCAGCAGCCCTTTGGCCTATACTTAAACCAGGACCCACTCTGCCAGCAGGCGGAGGGACGCCTAAATCCTCGGAATTAGAGGAAAAAGAAGATACACCGCTCTAGGTGTAACAGAATAGTTCAGGATGTCTCTGCAGCTACTCAGTTGGAATATAAATGGCGGAAATTCCCCGGAGAAAAGAAGGAAACTGTTTCATATATTGAAGAAAGAACAATTGGATATTATTTGTTTACAAGAAACCCATGTGACCAGGCTCCACAGGAAACTTTTGGTCAACAAAAGACTAGGCCAAGAGTTTATTTCCTCAGACAAGGTAAAGAAAAGAGGAGTGGTGATTTATGCTAAGGAGAGCCTGATACCTAAATTTTTATTCAAAGATGAATATGGAAGAATTCTGGCAATTGAAATCCAGACCCAAGGAGAAAAAATATTGATACTAGGAATTTATGCTCCAAACGACGGGAAATCAGAATTTTTCAAGAAGCTGCATGAGACGCTGCTGGACTATCTGGACTATGCTAACATCATAATGATGGGAGATATGAATGGAGTGGTGTCTACACATATGGATAAGTCTTATAACCAAAATCTAACATCAGACGGCAGACTGCCTAAAACTTTTTTTGAAATGACTGACAATCTGGATTTGATTGATATATGGAGGACAAAGAACCCCCTAGGTAAAGAAGGAACTTTCTTCTCTGAGGCCCACCTGTCCTGGTCAAGGATCGACCAAATCTGGACCTCCAGGGGGCTGGCACCCAAGACTAAAAAGGTGGAAATCTGCCCAAAAACATGCTCCGACCACAACGCTCTGAAATTAGATCTCAGACTTACTCAAACCGGTTCCTTCAGATGGAGAATGAATGACACTCTTTTAAGAGATCAAGAGATTGTGAAAAAGGCCCAAAAAACATTAAAGGACTATTTTGAGATAAATTTGAATACTACAGTAGAAAAAAGAACCATCTGGGACGCAAGCAAAGCTGTCATGAGGGGGTTTCTGATACAACAGAATACAATTAAGAAGAAGCTCTGGAATGGAAAGAAAGATAAAATACTGGAGAAAATACATCAAGGAGAGAAAAAATTGAGAACTAAACCAAAGTCAAAGGATCTGTTGAGAGAAATTAAATTCCATCAAGCAGAATATTCAAAATTGATTAATCAGGAGATTGAATGGAAAATAAAACAGATGAAGCAAAGATCCTTTGAATCAGCAAATAAATGTGGAAAGCTGCTAGCTTGGCAGCTGAAAAAAAGACAAAAGTTGAACACAGTTACAAATCTAGAGATTGAAGGAAGAACGGTGCAGAAACCAGAGGAAATTAGGAAGTGCTTCCACAGATATTTTAAAGAACTTTATGTACAGGGGCCTCAGAAAGAATCAGAGATAGATCATTTTTTAAAGACAAATGGACTATCAAAAATAACTCAAGATAAAAGATCAATCTTGAACTCTACAATAACCACCCAGGAAATTGAAAGTGCCATTCAGAATATGCAACTAGGCAAATCTCCAGGCCCGGATGGGCTTACCTCCAAATACTACAAGACTTTGAAAGACTATTTAACACAACCCTTGTTGGAGGTATGCAACCAGATCATGGATGGGAAGAGGGCACCAGAAACGTGGAAAGAAGCGTTCATCACATTGATACCTAAGATAGAATCTGAAAAGACTCAACTCAAGAACTACCGCCCCATCTCACTCCTGAATGTGGATTACAAAATATTTGCAGACATTTTGGCAAGTAGACTTAAAAAAGTTTTAATTGAAGTAATTCACAAAGACCAAGCAGGCTTTCTCCCTGGTAGACATTTATATGAGAATACCAGAAACATCATCGATATTTTGGAACTTTTACAAACTGACAGGAACACAAGGGCGGTGTTAATTTTTGTTGATGCGGAGAAAGCATTTGACAATATATCTTGGATGTTCATGAAGAAAAACTTGGAAGGGATGGGAGTGGGGCGGGGGTTTGAAAATGGGTTACGAGCAATTTATTCAGAGCAAAAGGCCAAATTAATAGTGAACAATGTGGTGACGGAGGAGTTCAAAATTGAAAAAGGGACACGACAAGGGTGCCCTCTATCCCCTCTTTTATTCATTTCAGTCCTGGAGGTGCTATTGAACATGATAAGGGAGGACCGGCTGGTACAAGGGATAGAGGTCGGAGTGAAACAATATAAACTTAAAGCTTTTGCAGATGACCTAGTTTTGACATTGCAGGAGCCAGAATCCAGTACAAAAAGAGTTCTTGAACTTATATCTGAGTTTGGTCAGGTGGCGGGGTTTAAGTTGAACAAACAAAAAACCAAGGTTTTGACCAAGAATTTGACACTTACAGAAACAGAGGGGTTTCAGAGAGAAACAGAATTAAATGTGGTAAAGAAAGTGAAATACCTAGGGATCTATTTGTCTTCCAAAAATTTGAATTTATTTAAGGACAATTATGAAAAATGCTGGTTGGAAGTAAAGAAGGATTTAGAAATTTGGTCAAGATTGAAACTTTCCTTGTTGGGAAGGATTGCAGCAATTAAAATGAATGTATTGCCGAAAATGTTATTCTTGTTTCAAACCCTACAGATCGTGGACAGAGAGGAATGTTTTGGAAAATGGCAGAAGGATATATCTAAGTTTGTCTGGCAGGGCAAAAAGCCCCGAATAAAGTATAAAATATTAACTGATTCAAAAGAAAGAGGGGGGTTTGCCCTGCCGGATTTGAGGTTGTACTATGAAGCTGCAGCCTTCTGCTGGCTGAAAGATTGGTTTTTGCTAGAAAACACCGACGTCCTAGATCTGGAAGGTTTTGATAATGCATTTGGTTGGCATGCATATCTATGGTATGACAAGGTTAAAGTTCACAAATTGTTTAAAAGCCATATTGTCAGAAAAGCGATTTTTGCAGTCTGGATGAAATATAAAGACTTATTAGAGAGTAAAACACCGAGGTGGCTATCACCGGTGGAGGCCAAAGCTCGAAAAAGACCCAATATGGAGGCCTATTGGCCGAAATATTGGGAATTAATTGAAAAAATTGGAGACGGTTGGAAGTTGCAGAGCCAGGACAAATTAAAAAACAAGGTGCGAGATTGGTTACATTATGCTCAAATTCAAGAGGTTTTTAAAATGGATAAAAAGGTTGGTTTCCAGGAGGGGAAATCGAAACTAGAGACAGAATTGTTAGAACCAAAGACCAAGAATTTATCTAGAATGTATAACTTGCTGCTTATGTGGAACACACAGGATGAGATAGTTAAATCTGCTATGATAAAATGGGCACAGGATGTTGGACATAATATTATGTTTGAAGACTGGGAAAGGTTATGGAACACCGGAATGAAATTCACGGCATCTAGTGCCTTGAAGGAAAACATTATGAAAATGATATACCGGTGGTACATGACCCCAGTCAGGTTAGCCAAGATGCATCACCTGTCTGACAACAAATGTTGGAAGTGTAAGGAAGCAGAGGGGACTTTCTTCCATCTCTGGTGGACCTGCCCAAAAGTGAAGGCCTTCTGGGAAATGATTTATAATGAATTGAAAAAGGTATTTAGGTATACCTTTCCTAAGAAACCAGAGGCCTTCCTGTTGGGCATGGTGGACCAGAAAATGTCAAAGAAAGATAGAACTTTGTTTATGTACGCTAGCACAGCAGCAAGAATACTCATTGCAAAGAGTTGGAAGACACAAGATTTGCCCACGCTGGAGGACTGGCAGACGCAGTTGATGGACTACATGGAGATAGCTGAACTGACCGGCAGAATCCGAGATTTGGATAAAGAAACAATTGAGGAGGACTGGGGAAAATTTAAAGATTATCTGAAAAAATATTATAAGCTGTATGAATCCTAAGAAAGTGCATGATTAGGAAACGATAAGCTTCTGCGAATATGATTAAGTAAATGGTAAAATTAGTGACAAAAGAGAAAAGGAGACAATTTAAATTGAATATGTTATGTTTATTTTAAAGGTATTGAAATTGAGATATAATATATTGTACTTGGATACATAACATTTGAAAGTTACAATAAGGTATGAAATAAGGTAACAAAATGCTGACATTGTTAATGCAAAGAACGCAGAATCGGAAGGGGTGGGGAAGTCCAAGTTTTATTTTGTTTTTGTTGTTAAAAAAGAGAAAATTTGTTTCTTGTAACTACTTTATTTGTTTATAAACCTATAAAATTATGGAAAGAAACGCAATAAAAAAATTTATAAAAAAAAAAAATGAATGAATAATGAGAATTAAATCCAACCCCTCCTCTTTCTTGTCCAGTATGTTACTCTGCCAAGAGCCAGGCCTCTCAAAGAACATTTGCATCTTCGTTTTTCCTCTCTGTATGTATCACAAGGGAATAAATAAAACATGACACAAAGAAAATGGAGATAGATTCTTTGGGCCGTGCCCCTCTTTCCTTTTTCATAATAATGTTAAAAGTTTGGAGCATTCAGTGATGAAACAAGGAGATTCAAGAGATGCAAAGAAGAAGAGCTGAATGTAATAGAGAATGAACTTTGAGAACTCCCTTCCACAATATACTGTGGTGGCCAGCAGACCTGGAATCAGCACTCAGCCAAGCTGGGCACTGCCAGGGCCCCCCAGGAGCTTGAAGAGCTCCTCAGAAGTTCCAGAGCACTGCCACTTTTGAGTAGGAGGTGTCAGGAGCAAGCCAGCACTAAATCACACTGAGTAAGTGAAGTTTACTCTTCATTAGAAGAAACAAGGTCTGCTCAGGAGTGCAAGGTGTAATAAGCATAGCAACTCTTCTTGGTAGGTCTTGCCCCTGTGAAGCAGTTGTGGAGACTGAAACTCCCTGCCTTCCTAGACTAAGTCTCCTCCTCCCCCGGATCATTCCCAAGCAATCTGAGACTATGCCGGTGTGCCTCTCTTTTCTCCTTCTGCTTCATACATCTCATGGTCCTCAGAGACCAGTGGGGAGGGAAGTTTGTCACAGCAGGAGGCGGAGACCCTCTGGCTTCTTCACCAGCCTGACTTATCTCTGTCTTTTGGCCTCCCTCCTCTCCAGCTCCTGCCTCTGCTTCTAGTTTGGGACTTCTCTCTGTCACAGATTCTCCCTGCTTACTAAACCCCATCACCTCTTCAGCTAACCACTCATCATCATTCCACCACCAATCCCTGGGCTCTGAGCCTTCTTCCCTTGGGGGTTCTCCAGCTGGTGTCTCTTACCATTCCTCTGTGTCCAGCCGGTTCATGATAGGAGCAAAGCTCAGCTCCCAACTACAGTGGCTGCCCTAGTATAGTCTGGATAGAAGTAGGGGTCAATGGCATCTATGAGTTGAGTCACTGCATTTTAAGTAACTTAAGATGTTGGTTGGCCGTCATAGACAGGAGTCACAGGTAGCTCTCATTCAAAAGTTCTGTCTGTGGACACAACTCACCAGATTTAAACTACAGGTTACGTGGAGTGCTGTGATTCTTTTCTATTTTGGTTTTCCCAAATCAACCTGGAACACATTGTTATCAGAGCAAAATTAGAGATTGGATGATGAGAAGGGTGGTTTAAACTCTCCTCCCTTGCCATCTTGCAGCTCAAAAGCACCCTCTCCAAATTTCTGTTTCACCAAAGTAGTGAAACAGAAAGTAGTGAAAAAATCAGGCCACGGTAGTGAAAAAAGCAGACCATGAGCTGCAAAAGGTGGTGAAAGAGTTAAGCAGGCTTCCTCCCTCCCACTCACTCACCCTAATTTTCCCTCAAACTCAGCCTGTTCAAGGTTTCTATGGTTAAAAAAAATAAAATAGAAAAGTGGAACAATCAGAGAAATCCACTTAATGTGCAGTTTGAGTTGGAGGTCAAATTGCATCGAGAGGCAGTAGCAATGCACAAAGCCCCCGAATGTAGGCTGGAGGCGGGAGAAAGCAGTGGGCTGTTACTGCAAGCCGCTGGAGAGCCACGAATTGTGCCAGCAGCTTTATTGAGACAGTGACTGTGCTGTTCTGGACTTCCACTGGAGTCTAATCAAAGCCCAACCTGCCTCTCTGATTTGGCTGTGTGAACTCACTGCAGTCTGAAAACCTTGTTTCCATTTGAGAGGGCGCCAGAAGAATTCTCCAAAGGACCACCAGAGAATTATATTTGAGCTTTCACATTATGTCAAAGCCACTTCTGGAAATCTAGCGGAATATACTAGAAGTGTCAGTGGTGTACAGTGAATTTTTTTGTAGATTAGTAAGGGCCAGAGACGCCAGCTTGCAAGGTCAATTGGAGGAGTGATGTGAATGTGATGTTGCAATGTCCAGACGTTGCACGCATGAGCACCGCACCTCCCTCCCTAAGTCGGGTAGAAGCTTCCCAGCCTTTGAGAAGAAGGTGCCAGGGGAACATTTAGGGGACTAGCCTAGTCCCCTAGTTCACTCAAGGCACACCAATGCCTGTTTACAGTTCGTCCCTGTAGTTTTCATAGCAGGATCATGGGAGAACAGAAGTAGGAATGTGTGCAAAGGATGGGGGAGTAGTGATGCTGTCCAGTGATGTTAGTTCCTGTGTCATGCCGTGCCAACTGGTTTGAATGAAACAAGCCAGTTTATTGATCAAAAAGCCACAGTTCCATAATGCAGTGGTTTTCAACCTGTGTGCCGTGGCGCCCTGGGGTGCCTTGAATAATGGTTAGGGGTGCCGTGGGAAACTCTGGCCTCTGGCCCTCTTTGCTTCCTTCCCTCCTCTGATGCCCTCTTGTGTCCCTGCTTCCAAAAGGCTTGAACAGCTGTTTGTTGCAGCAGTTGCCCTGGCTACAAGCCCTGCAGGTGAATGGTGCCTCTGGGGCTCGCCAGGCAATGCTTCCCAGGCTCCTGTGGGGCAGTGTAAGAAGGCACCTCTCTTTGGGGCAGGAGGGGCAGCTCAGAGCAGCTGTCTGAAGGACTCCCAAGGAGAGGGGAGAGAGGAGGCTGAGGGAACACTCCACAAGGGAGGGTGTTCCAAAAAAGGGTGAGAGGCTGACAGCTCTGCAGGCAAGGGATGACATAACAGGGCTCCTGAGCCCCACAGGGGTGCCACAGAAAGAATGTAGTTGGTCAAGCGAGTGTTAGGAAATGGGATAGATATACTAGCATTGCAGTAGTGAAAACTAATGCAATATTCCCCAAGTCTGATGTGCCTTCAACTTCTCCCCTTCCTGCCTTCTTACAAGCACCACAAGCCCTTCTCCCTGGTGATAACAAAATAACAATGATTAGTGGGGGTTGGTCCACTAGGGCAAATAAGACACAGCCTCACTAGCTTCAGCCTGGTCTCAGCTAAGACATACTACCTGCTTTCTCACTTAGTGGATGTCCCTGCTTATCAGCTTCCTCCTTCTCCTTATGGCTCATCCACTTCTGTTTGCCCCACTGCTTTCACCCAGGAAAACCCACAGTTTAGCGCTAAATCAGAACAAACAGCTATCAGGTTTTCTGTGATAGCAGTAAAGTGAGTGTTTTCCTGGTGTAAGTGGCAGGGCAAAGGCAAAATCTCTTGGAAGCATGCCTAGAAAGCATGAGATATGTGGAAAACCAGACAGAACAAAGCTTGGACAAGCCCCAAGTCTCACTGTTGCCCTTTGTAGAACTCAGGAGGGAGAAAGAAGGATGGGGACAAAGCTAGAATTAACTGACTCCATCTCTCATTGGTTCTGGATCTGCCTGTCACTGACTCTGGCTCCACCTACTGTGGATCTCCATGAGTTCCACCCTTCTGGTCCCCATTAGCAGCAGCCATCACTGACTGCCAGAAGATTAAGCTTCTCAGGACTACCCTCCAAGTGGATATCTCCTTGCAGGCAAAATACATAAATAAGCACTAACCATCTCTGTGGCCAGGACAGGCAGCTTGGACCACAGAAGGCCTTGTAGCCTCCAAGTGGCATCTCTCCGACTGCTGCAGAAGCACCACAGCCTTGGCAATGGAAGCATTAAGCCATTTTAATTTGGGAAGAGCTACAGAGGAATGTTGAGGCTGGTAGTCCAAGCCAGGCAGGAGGACTATCAATCCTGGCAAAGAGAACTTGTTTTCGCTTGAGGCGCAGATTGCAAGACATAAGGAGGCAGTGAAGGAGGTTTCAAAGAGAGCTACTGAAAGCCTCTAACAGATTTAAGAATGCAGGAAATGGCCTTATACTGAGTGAAAACCATTGGTTCATCTTGCTCTGGCTGGCAGAGTTTCAGGCAGAAGTTTCTCCCAGTCTTATCTAGAAATGGGGATTGGACCTGGAACCTTCTGCATGCAAAGCAGATGCCTGACCAATAATACTGAGTCAGACCATTGGTCCATCTAGCTCAGTATTGTCTGCACCAACTGGCAGTGACACGCCAGGATTTCTGGCAGGAGTCTCACCCACCTGGAGAACTTCCACATAGGCTCTCTTTCCAATTTCTTTTTTCCCCCTAACTGGCTACAGAGCTGGTTTTTCCAGTGGCGTAGCGTGGGGGGTGCAGGGGGGCCGGCCGCACCGGGCGCAACATTTGGGGGTTAGGGTTAGGGGGCGCAAATCCACGGGTTAGGGGGCGCAAATTACTTGCCTTGCCCCGGGTGCTGACAACCCACGCTACGCCACTGGGTTTTTCGAAGTAGTTTTGTCATGCTCCAGATGAGTGGCAGGGAACATCTGCATTAGAATACATTATTTGCAGGGTAGGTTTTTCACTCACTACAGCAACAATAATAATAATTTATTATTTATACCCCTCCCATCTGGCTGGGTTTCCCCAGCCACTCTGGGTGGCTTCCAACAAAGTATTAAAATACAGTAGTCTGTTAAACATTAAAACCTAAAACCTTCCCTAAACAGGGCTGCCTTCAGATGTCTTCTAAAAGTCTGGTAGTTGTTGTTCTCTTTGACAACTGGTAGGAGGGCGTTCCACAGGACGGGCACCACTACCGAGAAGGCCCTCTGCCTGGTTCCCTGTAACCTCACTTCTCACAGTGAGGGACCCACCAGAAGGCCCTCGTGCTGGACCTCAGTGTCCAGGCAGAACGATGGGGGTGGAGACGCTCCTTCAGGTATACTGGACTGAGGCCGTTTCTGATGGTGTTTCCTGCTTGGCAGGGGGTTGGACTCGATGGCCCTTGTGGTCTCTTCCAACTCTATGATTCTATGATTCTAGGGCTTTAATGGTCAGCACCAACACTTTGAATTGTGCTTGGAAATGTACTGGGAGCCAATGTAGATCTTTCAAGACCAGTGTTATGTGGTCTCGGCAGTCACTCCCAGTCACAAGTCTAGCTGTCGCATTCTGGATTAGTTGTAGTTTCTCTGGAAGACAGACATGGCTAGAAGCTTGCATTGTATTCTTTAACAGCCATCATTACCAGTGATAGAGAATTTGAAACTCACAACCCTTTCATGACTTTTTCTTCTTAGTAAGGTGAGTATTAATTAAAAACCATTGCTTATTCCAACACACCTCAGCCCATTTGCAAATGTATCTTAATTTCATAACAATGCAAGAAGAGCCTTATTGGATTAGAAGTCTAACTCATCATTTTATCATCCTGTTTCTGACAGTGTTCAGCCAGATGTTTCCAGGAAGTCTATAAACAGGGCATGAAGGCAAGAGTCCTACCCCAGTTTGTTTCCAGCAACACCACCAGCACCCCGCAAGATAGATAAATAACATGCGGGCATCCTTGACAGGCCATTCCTTTGTGAATCCTCACCGTTGTTTGCCCATTGACAGCATTGAGATCATACACCCAGTTAGTCTTTAGCTACAACCTGGTAATTATCAGTGTGAGGTAATACAGAGCCAGGTTAATACATTGGTAGCACAGGTGTTCTGAATCCCTGCTGAAATATAAAAGGCCTCATCTATATTGACATTTTGCTAGCATTTGAAAATGCACCTGTTTACACAGAAATTCCTTTCATGTCTCTACCCAATTTTTTTGTTGACTGCTGTGTTAAGCGTAGTTTTCATGGAGGGTTCTGTTGCAAATTTTAATGATTATATTTATATTTTCATGTTTGTATAACTGGTTTTTATGCTTTGCGAACTACTTAGAAGCCTATTTCGGCATTAAGAAGTATATGCATTACTTAAATTATCATTACCTCCCATGCACACCTTTTAACGTCACCCAAGCCAGCTCCCATCTATAGTCCTAGTAGCAGCCTTAGAACTGCATCCTACAACCCAACTGCTCACTGCTAAACTGCTTTACAGGCCTGATTAGTGCCCTGGAGGTGTGGGCGATCTCCCAGCCCAAGGGTGATGGGCAGTCTGACACATTTTTTGTGGGTTTGAGAAGCTCTCTGGCATGGCACACAGCAATGCTACTCTAACAAAGGCATCAGCATGATTAAATTACCACAGGATTGGATTACTGCACCATGCTCTGTATGCTGCTTTCATTGTACTTGACCCAGAAGCTGCAGTTAGTGCAGAATTGCTGGCAGGAGTGAGACCCTATCAGCTTATAACACCTTTGCTCAGATACCTGCACTGGTTGCCATTCATTGGATGCAATCCCATTTTATGCACTCATCATCTCTTTTTTTCTACACTCTTCAAAGGTTGGGGACCAGATTCTGGAGGTGAATGGCCACAGCTTCCTCAGCATCCCCCATGATGAGGCAGTAAAGCTGCTCAAGTCTTCACGTCACCTCATAATGACTGTCAAAGACATTGGAAGACTGCCTCATGCTCGGACCACTGTAGACGAGACCAAGTGGATCACCAGTTCCCAAATTGGTGAGACGGCAGTCAACTTGGCAGGGTTTGTATCTTTTTACCAAGGCTTTTCCATTCTTCTGTGGTTTCTAAGACTGTCTCTTAATTTCCATATTCATAAAAGTCTTGGCAGAGAGAGATGGCTGAAGACATTTTGATGCCTGAGGCAAGGAACAAGCTGCCCACCCACTCCACCCAACCCCAATTAAAAATAAATAAGCTGATTGAACTGGCACTTTAAACTTATTCCAAACTATTAACTGAGATATTTTATGGGAAGTGGTTCATGAATGATATCAAATAAATAAATAACCATATAGGATTCAACAGCTTCATGGAGGATAAGCTATCCAAGTCTACTAGCCCCTATGACTATGTTCTATATCCACCATCAGAAGTCACATTCCTCTGTATTCCAGTTCCTGGTCATCACAGATGGGGGAAGTGCTCTTGTCCTGCTAGTAGGCTTCCCATTGGGGCATCTGGTTGGCCTCTGTAAGAACTGGGTGCTGGGCTAGGTAGGCCATTTGACTTACCCAGCAGCCAGACTCTTCTTATGTTCTACCTCTCCTGATGGAAGCAGCATGCCTATGGCAATCTCAACTGGAAAAGGTGCTGTTGCACTCAGTTCCTGCTTTTGGGCTTCCCATAGCAAGGTCATCCCACCCATGAGGCAACCGCCATATGTGGCAGTGTCCACAGGGAAAGCAGATCCTGATGTAGATATTTATTTCCTCCTTGTTTGTGATGTAGGACTTTACTCACCCCTTCTTCCATTGAGGTGGTAGCACCATTTTGTGGTTTGTCTCAGGAACCAAAATGTCTTCAGTTGTCCTATAGGCATCTGGTTGGCCACTGGGAGAACTTGATGCTGAGCTATGATGCCCTTTGGCCTCAACCAGAGGGGCTCTAATTATGTTCTTTAGACAGTGTTCTTCTGAGGGTAGCACCACCAAGTGTGCTTGAGAGGTGACAAGACTGGGAGAAGGACCCAGTGCTATTTTTCTAGAAAAAGAGGTGGCAGAACTCACCACAAACGATTCCCTTGTTCTCTTATAATAGCAATGGTGCCCATCTGAGAGGTGCCGGAACTGAGTACCTGTGAGTTCTAGCTGAGGGGGGGGAAGCCCTGGAAGGGCCTCCCCTGAAGATCTCAAAACCCATCACAGGAAAGTTCTCATTCTGCCTAATTGTAAGTGGGTGGCCCTGTGGCAGGTTCTTTAATGGGACAAAAGGCCCTGTTCTCTCAAATCTTGATGTTCAGGTGTTAGGATGTTAAGTTTCTAGGTTCATGTGCATGTTGTGGTGGTTGTTTTAGAAAGATCAAGTCTTCAGCGATGACCTTCAAATGCAAACACAGTGGTACCTCGGTTTACAAACTTAATCTGTTCTGGAAGTCTGTTCTTAAACTGAAACCATTCTTAAACTGAGGCGCACTTTCCCTAATGAGGCCTCCTGCTGCCAGTGCTCTTCCACAATTGGCCTCCATTCTTAGACTGAGGTAAAGTTCACAAACCGGGACACTACTTCCAGTCTTGTGAAGTTGTAAGCCAAATAGTTCGTAAACAGGGCTGTTCTTAAACTGTACAGTGGTACCTCGGGTTACAGACGCTTCAGGTTACAGACGCTGCTAACCCAGAAATAGTACCTCGGGTTAAGAACTTTGCTTCAGGATGAGAACAGAAATAGTGCTCTGGCGGTGCAGTGGCAGTGGGAGGCCCCATTCGCTAAAGTGGTGCTTTAGGTTAAGAACAGTTTCAGGTTAAGAATGGACCTCCAGAATGAATTAAGTTCTTAACCCAAGGTACAACTATACTACAAATGTTTAAAATCCAGATTCTGGGAACATTGCCAAATTTGTGCATTATTTCATTTCAGCTGGATCAAAGAAGTGGGGGAAATCACACACAGCTTTTCAGAAAAGCTTTCCAGAGCCACCTGAACAGGGACAAATGTTTTTGCCCTATTTGTGTGTGTATGTGTGTTGAAGTAACTGAGATACACTCTCTGACTTGCCACATTCTGAGGGAGGTTTCATTACTCCTTGTAGTGCATGAAGAAATATACTATTAACTCGTTGCTTCAGCAATGTGGGGATACATCCGCTTTCCCATTAGGGCAACGCTGCTTTGTTTGCCTCAGTAATGTCATCAAATGCTGTTAGCTACATAGCATCAGAACAGCATCTCATTCATCGTATGATCCCTAATTGGCTGGGATCACACAGCAAGAGAGGAAAATGGTGTTGGATAAATGAATGGTGTTGTCCCATAGCATTGTATCTAATGCTAGTTTTAGGCCTCATCTGCACTATATATTTAAAGCAACATTGATGGTAGGATGGCACCTTGTATGCCTCCTTCTGGCAACTCCTGTGGCCCAGATGGTGCCAAATGTATTGCTCTGCTTTCTTTTGGACCATTATCAGCGAGACTGAGAGTGTGGTCTTGTCCTCTGGGCAGCCCAGGACCTCCATACACACTGCCCAGACATGGGCTTCTGTGAGGTGACTTCAGTGCTGCTAACACAGCAAAAACAACACAGGAGGCAGCAGTTATGAGTTCTGGTCTCTGCAGCCACAGCAGGTGTCGTGGTTCTCCAGCTGTTTGACTCCACTTCCACAGGCACACTTCATTGTGTCTCAAGACAGATAGATGCCAACATACTACTTTAAAATGTCATGGCTTCCCCCAAATATCCTGGGAAGTGTTAAGGTTTAACAGTCTATCCCTCTTTCAAGAGAATTCTGTGAATTAAAGCTTTGAGAGGGGAACAGAAAGTCTTCTAACAGCTCTTAGCACCCTTAAAATACAGGTCCCAGAATTCTTTAGGGAAAGTCGTGACTGTTTAAATTTGTTTCACACTGTTTTAAAGTTAGGGTGCCGTTGTGTCCGTACTCAAAATAGGCCTACATGCCCTCCATCATTTCTCCAATGAAAATAAAGAAATAAGGATGTCCTATTCCATCATCATCATTATTAATACCCTGTCCATCTGCATTGCCCCAGCCACTCTGGGAGACTTCCAACATATATAAAAACATAATAAAACATTAAACATTAAAAAAACTCCCCTATACAGGACTGCCTTCAGGCGGTTTCTAAAGGTTGTATAGTTACATATCTCCTTGACTCGGGGGTCGCATAACTCCATGTCCTTTAACACTTATCTGATGGAAATAGAGATATCCTAAAAATAAGTGGGACATTCTAGGATCAAATCTGAAACCAGGATTGCTTCTGTACATCCAGGACTTTTCCTGCAAAATAGGGACACTCAGAAGGTCTGGACCTGTCAAAAATAATGGGCCTGACTGACCTACAGTCATTAATTTCAATGGACCTACTACGAGTAGAATGAGTGAAAATTAACTGCCACCCTAATTTGTGGCACAAATTTCGCCACAGGTAAAAGGAAAATAATAACCAAAGAAAGACTTTTTTTGAGGCTTAGTAGCTAAGATCTCTTTTTACCTAGATTTTGTACTCCCAGTTGGTACTCCCATTAATTGGTGCTAATGATGACTGTTTTTACTCTAGGGTCTCTGGAGATCACACAGCAGAGGGGATAGCAAAGGTAAGAGACATCCAGGCTCAGAAAGCAGGTCAAAGGATTGCTTTTGAATTGTTGTTTGGACTTTGCAGAAGTTTGAAGCAACTCATGAAAGCTGCCCAAAGCAAAATCTGTTCCCACTAGTGTAGGGATGGGTAACTAGACTTGTCCATTGTCCATGGGTCGCTTTTGGCAGGTGAGCAGGGCCACCAACCTGTCAACCCCATGGTGTCATTTGATGATTCTTCCTTTGCAGACCAGGCTTCAATTGAAGTTGAGGCTCCAAAAATTCCTGTTGAAAGCAGGGCTTGCTGAATGTAAATAACACTGAATAGAAGCCTCACTGCCAAGGAATGATGAGGAGCAGTAATTATTCCTTGGTAGCCATGGTTGGCCTGGACAGGCTTCACCTGTCACACATCTGATGTTGCATGGTGTCAAGTGAGTGAAAGGTGTGTGTGCCCATGGGTGAAACTGGCCAGTCTAATTCCTAACCCCTGGGAAAGAGATAAAATCAAATCAGCTGGTAGGGGGAAGCTAATAACCATCAGGGTCACAACAGACATGAAGCAGGAACTTAACCTTTTCAACCTCTGTTAAGGTCCTGCATAAAAAAAACCCTTTTTAAGTTCCTATTTGCAAAAGGAGATGTGTGGCATCATTCTCACAGATTTAATCTTCCCTTTTTCTTTTGAGATGGGAGCCAGGAAAGAGAGTTAGAAATAAGAAACATGTGATGCAGAGGGAGGGAGAGAATGACCAGGAGCATTGGACAGGGCAGAATCCCATCTGCAGTATTGGTTTATTGCCCACATTTTATAGACTCGGGACTTCAATCTAATTGAAGTCATGGCTGGGGTGTTTTACAGGACCTTGCAGAGAATTGAGAATTAGTTATTAGTTACTCTGAAGCATGAGAGGCAGCAATCAAGTGCATCCGTGCCTCCATTTTGTATACTATGAATTGCACACACATGGCTGCTTTAAACACACACAAACGATCATGAACACAAAAACATGACAACTGAGTCAACAGCTTCTGCCCGGTGGTGCCAGATCACACCCAGCTCCTAACCCAGACTTCCATGCAGGGTGCCCTGTCACCACCTTTGCAGAGGACAGTCCTCTATCTGATTGTTTGAAGGACTGTCCTGGTCCAAGTCCAGACCCATATACAGAAAGAACAGAAGGGACCTGGTGGTCTCCCATCCAGAGTGAACACGTTGATAGCAGCCCCACAGATTACCTGAAGGGAATGTGTGGAGAGTCTCCAGGGGCAGACAGAGACACCTGGAGAGCCACATTTGGCCCCTGGGCCTGAGGTTCCCCATCCCTGCTTTAAGTTGTGACTTTCATATGCACACCCAATGCCCCCCCCTTAGAATGATTGCAGGTAAGAAAGCTATCATCTGGAGTCCAGCTGGGGGCAGGCTGATTTGTAGGGCAGTGCACTGCTCCCTCTAATGACTCAACCTCCACTGTTGTCTCTTCTTCCAAAGGCTCTGCTTTCTATTTACAGAGAGGGTGGCATCTCCATGGGGAAGAATTCCAATATGCAGTCTCCATCTGTAACCTAAAATAGAGCATTCCAGGAAGTGATTTACCACATGGTTCTACTGACTGTGTAAACTGGCCTTCTGGGAACTGAGATGTGTGCCTGAGCACTTATCACAAAAGAAGCCGGGTCCTTGGGTTTTCTTCTCTCATTGCTGTAGGCAGCAAAAAGTAAATCAGTGCTTATCACTGTCCTCCTGCAGAGCTTTCGAACCTGCGTCATCAGGGGCCGGTCCAATTCCCTGGAGCTGCATCGTGCCCCAAACAATTGTGTGAGATTCCAATTGCGCCAGTGGTGTCAGTTGCAGCAGGGCATTCCTCATTTCTTAAAAATGGAAATGAGCTGCTAAGTTCTGCAGGTGGCTTTTGCTGATAAAAAGATTTACAAGGGTCCCTCTTCAGTGTGTTGACTGTCGTTGCAGCTTGCCAGAGCCAACTCTGTTGCTGCCTCCAGGGCGGAAGTTATTGCAAACAGTTTGCGTGCCGCCATGTGTTAGGAGAAAATGTCTGTTCACGAAAACACTTGTCATGTTTGGAATCGCTCTGAAGAATTTGGCTGTAATGTTAAACTTGCTCATGTGGGAGTAAGGCCCATTCCGCTCAATAGGTCTTACTTCTGAGTTATAGGGAGGGGAACGGAATTAGATTTTTCTTGCAGCTGAATGAGAAACTACCTAATTTACACTTCCCAGATCAATATGTGAAGAGATAATACAAGTGTCCTTTGTAATTTGTGCTTCTCCAGGTTTTGTGATGCGGTTCTTCAACCGATGTATACAAAAAGCCACATGTTATGGAGAAATGTGCCTTAAAATGCATGGTATTTTGGAAAATAACATACAGATATATTAGAGGAAATTACTTGCAAAATGTGTTTAGTCAAACTGGCATGCAACAATGTGTTCATGATGAGAAATTTGTTAAAGAATTTTTAAAATGCTAAAGAACTTTTCATGAGGAGTTTTTAATACAATCATACCTCATGTTACGTTTGCTTCAGGTTGAGCGTTTTCAGGTTGCATCCTGCAGTGACCTGGAAGTACCGGAAAGGGTTACTTCCGGGTTTCACCACTCACGCATGCACAGACGCGCAAAATGACATCATGCACATGCGCAGAAGCTGTGAATCGCAATCTGTGCACACGCAGACGTGGGTTGTGTTCCTTTCAGGTTGCGAACGGATCCCGTTCGCAACCAGAGGTACCACTGCATATATAATTACAACTTGCTGAAGCAATGTAGGGAACTGGATATAAAGTTGGAAAAATGACATGCAGAAATTGAAATTCCCCAGTTCATCCATTTCAGGGCTAACCCTTCTAAAGGTGATCTGGACATGACTTTCCAAGAGATTGATTGCAACATGTTGTGCCTTTTTGAGAAGTACAGTGGTGCCTCGCAAGACGAAAAGAATCCGTTCCGGGAGTCTTTTCGTCTTGCGTTTTTTTCGTCTTGCGAAGCAAGCCCATTGACGGAGTAGCGCTATTAGCGCTATTGACATTTTAAGGGCTAAAAGCGGCTTTTTAAGGCTTGGGGGATTAGCAGTTTTGCTGCTAAAATGCTTTTAGCAGCTTAGCGATTCAGAATAAGGAGTTTTGGAGCGGAACCCCCCCCCCCGAAAATTTTCGTCAATTTTCGTCTTGCGAAGCAAGCCCATAGGGAAATTCGTCTTGCGAAGCGCCTCTGCAGACGGAAAACCCTTTCGTCTTGCGGGTTTTCCGTCTTGCGAGGCATTCGTCTTGCGGGGCACCACTGTAATTCAGATGTTCAGGGAGAAAGTTGAAATAGCTCTAGTGGTATATAATAAATAATCAGGACAGTTAAAAGAAAGCACTTCTTCATGCAGCAGATAATTAAACTTTGGAACTCTCTCCCACAGGATGGCTACAAACTTCAATGACTTAAAAAGGAGGATTAGGAAAATACTCTCAATTTTCCACTTCTTCACAACAGTCAGGCAATATTTCATGTCCACATATCATGTTTGGGCCACACTAAGCTTTTTATGGGGGGGGGCTTGCCCTTTAGGGTCCTCCCTAAGCCGACTGATGCCACTTTCGTGCATGGATCCAATAACTGATGAGGAGTTCGCTATTAGTACATTGGGCTGTTCTGTGATCCTCCATTAATCTTTCCAATTTTGGTCACTAGAGTCTGACCTCCCTTGAAGCAACAGCACGGTTGTGTGCTACCCCAATCTCTGAGCGCTGTGAGATTCCAGGGTTCCAAGCTCTTACCCAGGGTTTGGTTTCCTCAGAATGAGGGACAGCAGACAGTGGCATCTTTATAATATATGGTTTATTTACACATATATACAATCTAAGTTTGTGATGGAGGGGCTTACAGCATTAACACCCAAAGAAGGTCTTGCTACTCCCATAACCACATATTTGGATTCCAGCAGAAATCAGGCATGGTTCTGACTCCCTGGCTTCCCATCCTGCAACTTTTTTCTAATTTCTAGCTTACACACCTCAGCTCTGACCTTTGTCTTCCTAACTACCAGTGAGATGAAGGAGGGAGCTCCACCCATTTGCAGTCTAGCACAGAGCCACTTCCTTTGTTACCTTAAGGGTCCATTCTTAGAGGACCATTACCAAGAAACTTATCTGGCTCTCCAGCAATTTAAATCCTTGCTGCATCCAGGAAACTGAAGGGACTCTGGCATATAGCCTAACACACACACACGCACACACACAGACCAAACTCACAACGGTGCCTATCTAATCTTTTCAACCTCAGCAGCAGTTGTGACTTTGTACTCAAGCAACAAAAGAGAAGGAACCACACCAGTGGGGGTGGGGTGGGGTGGGAGAGAATGCCAGAAGCAAATCCATTAGGTGCAATTATACTTTCATGAATTATTCCTCACATGTTCTGACTATCTTTCCCAAGGGAAATTATTCAGTAGTGAAATAGATGCAAAGTCTGTGTCTCCTTTCATAAATATTCCTCTTAGGAAGAAAAGAAGCTGTCTTCTACTGAATCAGACCATTGATCCTTCTTGTCTACACTGAGTGGCAGGGGCTTCCACGATTCTAGACAGTTGACCTTCCCAGCCTTAACTGGTGATGCCAGGGATTGAAACTGCTGCCTTGTGTATGCAGGGCAAGCACCCTGCTGCTGAACTACAACCCTTCCCCTCATTATTTCAGAGAGTACCAAGGAATAATTGCTAGGGAGCAACAGGGGAAGATGGCTTTGAGAAAGGATTAGAACACAGGGAAATCTTCTATAAAATATATTATACCAAATGGAGCCTCCAGGTTTTGAGGTGCTCTACCAGGGATTACCACCTTCTCGGGGTTGGGAAAATGGCAGGATTAATAGAATTCCAGGGGTGCTTGTAGGCATCCAAATATATCCCTCCTCCCAGTGCATCCTGAACAGATGACTCTCCAGCCTCCAGCAAGGGACAACCACCCCTCTAAGGAAATTGGGTCTCTAGCCAAACTGCTCATCCCACCAAGAAGTTTCTCTTCATAGTCAGCCACAGTCTTCTCTCTTGCAGCCTAAGGCTATGAGATCTAGTTTTGCCTTTTGGGGCAGCAGTGGAGAGCACGCTTCTCTTCTATGTGACTGGAATGTTTAATTCAGGGGTCAGCAAACTTTTTCAGCAGGGGGCCGGTCCACTGTCTCTCAGACCTTGTGGCGGCCAGACTATACTTTGGAAGAAAAATATGAACGAATTCCTATGCCCGACAAAGAACCCAGAGATGCATTTTAAATAAAAGGGCCCATTCTACTCATGTAAAAACACCAGGCAGGCCCCACAAAGAACCCAGAGATGCATTTTAAATAAAAGGACACATTCTACACATGTAAAAACACGCTGATTCCTGGACCGTCCGCGGGCCAGATTGAGAAGGTGATTGGGCTGCATCTGGCCCCCGGGCCTTAGTTTGCCTACCCATGGCTTAATTGAACTCAAATCGTGCCTTTAGCTTGCCTGGTAGGAGGACAGATAGGGACATGAGGGTATGTGGAAAAACTAGTCTATTGTACGAAGGGAAAATTTGCATCCTTTGCTCTGCCCACTTTTGCCCGGGCTCTGCCCACCACTGGCACATGGCCACTAGAAGGCTGGCTAGATGGGGTTTAGCCCCACCTCCAGAGGAAAAACACTCTCCACTCCTAGGAATGTAAGAAGCCTGCAATTTCCATTCTGATCTGTATTCACCACAATCAACGCTGTTTCCATTCTGCTGCTCTATGGTTTCCCCCAGAGACAGTATGTTAAGCATCTCGGTATCCACTATTTAACTGAAGCTATGTAAGTTACAGAATTATGTAGCTATTTATGTTACATATATACCCATTTCAAACATTGAAACAATGTTGAAAACATCATTCATTACGTATTTGCAGGCTTAATACTGAGGTGGATGAATACTGATTGTATTCACTTGAACGATTTCTGTTCCTAACCACAGAGAAACATGCAAATTGCAGCAGTTCCTGCTGCTACCATTTTGGTTTTCGTCAGAATTCTCAAACATTCTCTAGACACCACACATGGCCCCCAAAAGGTTGCCCAGAAGGGAATGTGGCCCCCTAAATGGAAAAGCATTCCCTATTCCTGCTTAAAATGAATTGGGCTGCCATCATCAGGGGTCTTATGGAATCCTGGCTAGGAACAAGAAAGGGACCTTTTCCTCAATCAGACTCAAGTGTTAACAATTGCTGATTATTCCAAGGGCCAAAAGATTCCCCACCAGCAGGCCACCTACTCTGAAACCTTTTGAGAGCAACTGGCTTGATTTTAATGGAGGAATGCTTTACAATTACAGCTCCTAGCTCAATGTCTGCTAGCCACTCTCCTACATTTTCCACTGATTCCATTCCTCTGTCTGCAGCTGATGAAGGTTCTTTGCCCATTTTTATATTTAAAGAACAGCTTAAAAATCAAGGCATAATGCAAAAATAAAATTATGCAAAGGTTCTAATTTTAAAGTGAAGAGACTCTCCCAGACACTTGAATTCAAGGCAGGATAATGAACCATCTATTTTTGGAGTTCGGTCATAGTATGAGATGGTAAAGAGACTTGTATGGGAGGGGCGTGGTAGTAGCTTAGTGGCAGAGTCCATCTGCTGATATCAAATCATCCTGGGTATCAAATGCATTAAAGGGCAGGAGAGAATGCACAGACTACTTCAGGGACAGCCAACTTTGTGTCTCCAGATAAGCTGAACTACAAAGCCAGTGTGGTGTCGTAGAGTGGTAGACTAGGATCCAAGAGACTGGGTGTGGTGAACTCCCTCTTAAAGGTAAAGGGAACCCTGACCATTAGGTCCAGTCGTGACCGACTCTGGGGTTGCGGCGCTCATCTCGCTTTACTGGCCGAGGGAGCCGGCTTACAGCTTCCAGGTCATGTGGCCAGCATGACTAAGCCGCTTCTGGCAAACCAGAGCAGCACACGGAAATGCCGTTTACCTTCCCGTCGGAGCAGTACCTATTTATCTACTTGCACTTAGACGTGCTTTCAAACTGCTAGGTTGGCAGGAGCAGGGACCGAGCAACGGGAGCTCACCCCATCGCGGGGATTCGAACCGCCGACCTTCTGATCGGCAAGTCCTAGGCTCTGTGGTTTAACCCACAGCACCACCCGTGTCCTGAACTCCCTCTTAAATGCTGCTTAATTGGTTTTTATGAAAAATTGAAGGGTCATCTAGTTCAACCCCCTGCAATGCAGGAATCTCAACTAAAGCATCCATGACAGATGACCATCCAACCTCAGATTAAAAACCTCCAGGGAAGGAGGGTCTCATCCAGCAGGGTCTTGTTATATTCTTAATGAACTCCCATCATCCCTGACCTTTGGCCATGCTGGTTGGCACTGATGGCAGTTGGAGTCTAACAACATCAGGAGGGCATTGAGTTGACAAGTCATACTGGCATGCAGTATGCCACACAATGCAGCCACCTATCCCAGCCACCTAACCGACCAGAAGTCCCACATTTGTTTTTTGTTTAAAAAATGACACCCAACACACGAGGCCCAGCACACAAGTCAGCATTTATGGGGCAGGATTAGCTCATGTGTTCCCATTAGTCCAGTACACATGCATATGCATGAATAAGTCTTTACTTAGGAAACAAGTCCCATTTTAATGTATGAGGGTTGTCATTGTCCCCCACCCCTCCAGCAATGCCCTTTGAGCAATACCATATTATGATGCATGGACACTCCAAATGAGGCAGAGGGTGAGGGACATGAAAGCAAGAAACTGGGTGGAGGAAAGCTACATTCAACTCTATGTTTCCCAGCAAACTCCACCCCCCAAAAATACAATGCCATATTAGAAACAACAGTCTTCTTTCTCTTATGCAAAGAATGGATTTTAACTTCAATCTGGAGCACACACATGGCTGACCTGAAACCTTATGCTTATGTTAATCCTACTCAGACTAGATCTACTGGAAATAATGGGCATGGATTGCATAGGCTCCTTAATTTCAATGAATCTTCTCTGAGTAAAACTAAGTTGGCCTCAACCCAAAGAAAGGGTGATGTTATTCTTCAATTATGTTGTTTTCTTCATGTACAAATTTATAAGTGGCATTGGTCAAATAACCAATGGACTAAGATTTCTGCATTCAGGTGATGGTGGCCCTGAAAAGTTCATTTCCCTTAATGCTCTTTCTCCTCCTCCCACTCCCAGCCATCTTTTTACAGAGGCCTGGCAGGATCCCAGGTAACCCTGAGCAGCTTGGTGAACCAAAGCCGTGTCATGCTGGAGGAGCAAGCACGTCATCTCCTGAATGAACCTGAGCGATCCACCATGGGCTATTACCTGGATGAGTACAAGGAGAACAACATTCCAGTCGACGCCCTTGTCATGGCTCTATTTGAACTGCTCAACACTCACGCCAAGGTTAGATGGGAGAGGTCCAGTCGCGAGGGTTGGGGTGGAATAATGAGGTAATCAGGGTTCTGGTAGGGGTTTCCAGCTTTTTCTTGACTTTCTGCTATGAGTGTTTACACACTGCATTGAGCAAGGGGAAACAGGGTTTGCTTGCATCCATTGGTTCCAACAAAACTTGCATCTGCTTGCTTCCTCAGCTCATATCCGCTCACAGATTCCATCCATGCAATGAGGAATCCTTGTGAATAGTCAGGGTCCCTGATTGTGCTTATACAGTTTATTCTCAGACAGTTGGCATAGACATAGGTTCATTGTGTGAAATGAACATAGTGGTGGGCTATGGGCTTACAACTACCCTCCCCCCATGTATTCAGTCTAACATGAGATCAACCCTCCTATGCCCACACAATCAAGACAGAGCATGAGAAAGGAGTGAGGAGGTTCCTGCTATGCATGTGGAAAACCAACTGTGTAGATGGTCCTAGGACACAGCTCTGGATAAATTATTCAGTGGAAATAGCATTGCCAATTTCTTTATATCTGATAAGGTGCTCCTGTGTAGTCTGTTGCTGCTGGACAGGCAGAAATGGAGATGGCCAATGATATTAGCTGCATGGTTGGAAGCAGGAACCCATTGATCTAGTTTGCTGTTGCCCCATGTGGTGAGCTAGTGGAATTGCACTGCAGAGCATTGCCTAGGTCAGGGGTCAGCACGCCTTTTCAGCAGGGGGCTGGTCCACTGTCCCTCAGACCCTCTTGGGGGCTGGACTATATTTTGAAGGGGGGGGGATGAACGAATTCCTATGCCCCACAAATAACCCCAAGATGCATTTTAAATAAAAGGACACATTCTACACCAGGCAGGCCCTACAAATAACCCAGAGATGCATTTTAAATAAAAGGACACATTCTACTCATGTAAAAACACGCTGATTCCTGGACCATCCGCCAGCTGGTTTGAGAAGGCAATTGGGCCGGATCCAGCCCCCGGGCCTTAGTTTGCCTACCCATGGCCTAGGTCCTAGACCAGTGATGGCCAAACTTGGCCCTCCAGCTGTTTAGGGACTACAATTCCCATAATCCCTGACCACTGGTCCTGTTAGCTAGGGATGATGGGAGTTGTAGTCCCAAAACAGCTGGAGGGCCAAGTTTGGCCATCACTTCCCTAGGCAGTAGCTACATGAGTGACCCTACCAATCTGGCTACCCATTGTTTCTCACTGAACCAGAAGGGTTATGAAGGCTTACAGATGAAGCTGAAACTTTTTCTGAGCAACAGCACTTTCTGCCTTGTGTTGGGTACTTTCTACCTATTACCTTATCTCTAAGCCTGCTAAAGGTCTTCACTTGTTTTGTGTTTTGTTTTGTTTGCCTGTTCAATCAGCATTTAAAGGACAGAGGAGCACTGCCAGAACTAAACTGGACAACACTAAACAAATGGGTTAAGCCTAAGCAAGTTTTGATTTAATGCTCTGCTTAGGGATGGGTGGTAGAGGAGAGAATTTCAGTCCAGCTTCCATTTAAAGGCAAGCATACCTAATTTGCTCTTTATGAAATGTTATGCAAACTGAAAGCATAGCTGTCCTTTGAAATTCACACTTCTCCAAATCTGGCAAGGCAGTTTTCCAGCCAAGTAATGTTTACAAAAATACAATCAAAATGCAGGTGTAGCAGAAAATAACATACAAAAGTACAGTATTTTAGGGGAAATTGCTTGCAAAAATGTGTATATTAGGAAAAAACTAGCCCTAAAATGTTGATGAATTTTCATGAGGATATATATAGTAAAAAGGTAAAGGTAAAGGTACCCCTGCCCGTATGGGCCAGTCTTGCCAGACTCTAGGGTTGTGCGCTCATCTCACTCTAAAGGCCGGAGCCAGCGCTGTCCGAAGACACTTCCGGGTCACGTGGCCAGCGTGACAAAGCTGCATCTGGTGAGCCAGAGCCGCACACGGAACGCCGTTTACCTTCCCACTGGTAAGCGGTCCCTATTTATCTACTTGCACCCGAGAGTGCTTTCGAACTGCTAGGTTGGCAGGCGCTGGGACCGAGCAATGAGAGCGCACCCCGCCGCGGGGATTCGAACCGCCGACGTTTCGATCGGCAAGTCCTAGGTGCTGAGGCTTTAACCCACAGCGCCACCCGCATCATGAATTTTCATGAGGATATATATATATAGATATAGATATATATATATAGATATATATATATATATATAATACAAACTCATATGGAAATGTAGAACACTGAAATTAAGATTGGAAAAATAACAATCAAACAGATGCGCCCAACCCTCCCTATCTTGGGTCCACAAGTTGCTTGGAGTGAACAGCCAGTAGAGTGGTTATCTGACCTTTACATACTTGTATTCTCTAACTGAAGAAGTTATCTAGCCCAGGTATGGGGAACATTTTCCAGCCTGAGGAGTGAATTCACTGATGGGAAACCTTTCAGGTTCCATGTTCCATTGATGGACATGGCCAAAGGACTAAGTCAATGGAGCAATGGATGTGATTCATAATTTGACCAGTGGGCTACCTTTCAACCACAGAAAAGTCAGAAGTATCTATTCGCATGCACTCCTCTCTCAACCCTGGCAAATGAGAGGCATTAACAGAATTCAGGGACACATTCCAAACAGGCATAGTTCTTGAGGAGGATGTGAGCCAGAGTCAGTGAGAGGTATGGCGTGGTGAGAGTACTGAGGGCCAGATAGAGAGGAGGGAAGAGCCACTTTTGGCTCCTGGGCCTGAGGTTGCCCACCCATGTTATAGCAAATCAATCAATTATTTATTGTGCTTCACTAAAGGCTATTATAAATTCAATTACAGATCCAGCAAGTCAATTAAAACCTGTTAAAAGAAATCCAGAGATATGGATTTACAGTCAGTCACATTAATGAATTGCCTGCACAGTCTACAGCATTGTTTTATACAGCTAGCATGAATACTTTTAGCAGCTTTAGCAAATAGGGCTGTTTTGTATGTGACAAACAGATCACAGTCAGATAATAGCCAACATGTTTTCACTTCAGGGTTCTGTCCCTGTAGTGGTGCCAGCATCTATTCCAAAAATCTATTTCTGGGGTTTTGATAGAGCTAACAATGGAGTACATAATGGGGGGGATCTTCTACTTCACCTACCCCACAATTACAAAGTCTTAAATGCATTTTAGTACAAAGTCCTAAACATTTTTATATCTTCCATCTAAGGCATTGTTTGAAAACGGAGAGCTGTAAATGCAGTTCTCAGGAAGGCAAAAGTAAGCGACTGCAAGTATTGATCTCTGGTGTGGTTAGATTTCAGCAAATAGTACCAATGGGAGAATTTTGAGATGGGGTAGAGATAAATCTTGCTTGTTATTCTGTTTATGAACCCAGTCCCTGAGCAATCATTTAACCCCAGGGATTACAAAAATATCTGTTGTACACGTCTTGTACTAACTTGGCCCAAACACCCTTCTTGCATTGTTCCTCCAGGCAGAGTCTAGGCAAGGGGTCCTCTGGCATATCCAGGACTCTTTTATAGTACAAAAAAGCAGCCATCTCTGCCCTAGCTTTTACAAACAGGACAGCTGTCTCTGTGCTAAGGAAGGCATCTGGGGTATCTGGAGGTACTTTAGGAAGCTCCAGCAGATACCTTAGGAACTTATTCTGGCACACTTCCAGGTCTTTCAGGTTATTATGATTGATCCCCCATATCACAATACCATACCGCATTTGAGCACTAAGAGGTATGGCCTGCTGAGAGTACTGAGGGCCTGAAAGAGAGAACTGAAGAGCCACTTTTGGCTCCTGGCCTGAGGTTGCCCACCCATATTATAGCAAGCCATGTGACAATGCTCTCTTCTTTCTTTGCAGTTCTCACTCTTGTCAGAGGTCAGGGGAGTCATATCTCCTCAGGATCTTGACCGCTTCGACAATCTGGTCCTGAAGAGGGAGATCGAATTCATGAAGGCCCGGCAGCCCTCGGGGACAGGAACGGACTCCTACTCCTTGATGTCCTGCAGTGACACAGTCTCTTCCACTGGGAGTCATTTCACTTCTACCACAGTCAGTTCAGCTCGGGTAAGTGCCCTCTCCTCTCCTTCAGTGGTCTGATATGCCCATGGTTGAACATTTTCGTGTCCTATCCCCTTTTAGTTAACAAGATATAGCTGAAACTCAAACTAAACATGACATATATGTAAATGTGTCTTGAAGGTGGCCTGTAACTCAGTGGTAGAGCATCTGTTTTGCAAGTAGAAAGTCCCAGGTACATTTCCTGGCACATCCAGATAGGGTTGGGAATGTTCCCAGTCTGAAACCCTGAAGAACTTCTGCCAGTCAGTGTAAATAGGGCTGAGTTAGGTGGACCCATAGGTGAACTCAGGCAGTGGGGTCTCCAGTCAATGACTAACAAAGCCCTACTATAAAACTTGGCTAGTTGCTCCAGGACTTTGCTGAGACAACCTGGATGGTTGACATCAGTTACAGGAGCGCTGTTCATTGTCCTGAACCTGAGAAACATCGATCTCCTTTCAAAGTACCTTTGCCTTTGGAACCAGAAACTACAGTCCTCTCTGTATAAGATGGCTTCTTATGTCTTCAGGCTGTTGTTTATTAAAACACAAATTGCCAGCACAAGATGCCAAATCTAGACTGGTATCTTAGTAAGAGGGAGAACACTGGAAGTTTTAATCTTTTGCTCCAGTTCCAGATTGTAGGCCCTGTGAATGCAATTTCCAGGGGGGAGATGCAAGCTCCAACTAATAAAAATCAGATATCGCAAGCCCCACTCCCATACAGGATAAAACAACCTTGCATTTAAAGGCACAGGTAGGTATCGTCTCCATCTGATTTGACTTTATGACATCATCACATAGCCAAATGTGATGCAGTGGTGGCCACCAACATGGATGGTTTTAAAGGGGAGTTAGACAAATTTATGGAGGAGAAGGCTATCTAGGCTACTTGTCAATAAGAGTGTGCTCTACCTCCACTGTCAGAGGCACTCTGCCTCTGAATACCACTTGTGGGGAATCTCATGTGTGGAGAATGCTGTGGCTTCCCTTTGGGAAATCTGGATGACCTCTGTGAGAAGAAGATGCTGGACTTGATGGGCCTTTGGCCTGATCCAGCAAGGCTCTTCTTGCCTCCTTAGGTACTTGCGAGTCTTTTCTCCCTGACTTCTGCATGTTAAAACTACACCCAGCCATAGACTTTGCCGCTTTCTGTAGGGCTATGTGGGGAAACATAGCCTTATGCATGCTCAGCTGACCTCCTCACCTCTGCCCTCTTGCCAACCTTCCCCGCGCCTCGGTGTCATTGTTATATAACATCTCAGAGACCTCGTCACATACGCAACGTCTAATTAAGTTAGCGTAATCACCTCTAAGCATGCAGCCTCACCGCCACAAAATTAATTTGCTGGCCATAAAACACCTTTTCATCATAAACGCATTAGCAGCCTTGGGAAATTGAAAACCTCTTTTAATAAATGGAGCTGATGATTCTGGTAGTTCAAAGGCAGGCATTGCCCAGGGGTGGAGGCTGGAGGAGGCTGGGAGTGTTGCCTGGAGATGGAATAGGAAACCACACCGCTGTGCTTTTTGAGGGCTAATTCTAGAAATATTATTAATTAATTTCTTCTTATTGTTGTTATACAGTTGATATGCCAACATGGCTTCTAAGCAGCTTACAGCTTTACAATACTAATGATATCCTTTCCTTTGTTCTGCCCTCACTCTGATTATTTAGAATAGGAGTGAGTGTGGCATCTTAGGCCCAGGGGGTCACCTGTGGCCCTTGAGGTTTCTCTAGCTGAGGTCATGCAGCTCACCGGCCTTATTCTGTACCCTCCTTGAGTGGTTTTGCCTGCCTGTAATCTGTCCTCTGATTATTCTTCCTGCTTGACTGGATGTGTGGGTATAGAAACTAGCCTACTGGTAAAAAAGGTAAAATTTGCATTCAGTTCTCCTCCCACTTTTGCCTCTGGTACTGCCCAGCATTGGCATGTGGTCCCTGCAAAGTTGCACAGAAAGGAACGCCATGCTGGGTTGCTAACTGGTGCAGCAAAATGGGAGAGTGACACTCTGCTCTTTAAAGCACTGTGCTGGCTGCCCGTAAGCAGCCAGGCCTGGTTCAAGGTGTTCATAATTCCCTAAATGTCTCGTAGCCAGTGGAGGCTGATTCATGAGGGAAAATGAGGCATTGGCCAACCAACCTCAACCATTCCCAGCCTGTCTGTTTTCTTACTTTTCCACCTCCGGCGTATTAAGCAGTTGGTCCCTTACCTTTCTCGCCCTGATCTGGCCACAGTGATCTATGCGACAGTCACCTCCAGACTAGATTATTGTAACTCGCTCTACGCGGGGCTGCCCTTGAAGCTGACCCAGAAACTCCAGCAGGTGCAGAATGCTGCGGCGAGGCTCCTTATGGGGTCCTTGCCGTGGGATCACATTCATCCAGTGCTTTACCAACTGCACTGGCTCCCGGTGGAGTACAGGGTCAGGTTTAAGGTGCTGGTTTTGACCTTTAAAGCCCTATGTGGCCTAGGACCCTTGTACCTATGGGACCGCTTCTCCTGGTATGCCCCGCGGAGGACCTTAAGGTCCACAAATGACAAGACTTTGGAGGTCCCAAGTCAAAAGATTGTTAGATTGGTCTCAACTAGGGCCAGGGCCTTTTCAGCATTTGGTGGAATGCTCTGTCACAAGAGACTAGGGCCCTGCGGGACTTGACATCTTTCCGCAGGGCCTGCAAGACAGAGCTGTTCGGCCTGGCCTTTGGTTTGGACTCAGTCTGACCCTTATGTTTCCCTCCCCTTATGGTGTTGATTTATCGGCTACTTTTAAAATGAGGCTGCATTTTTAATTGCATTTTAACCTGTATTTTAAATTGTTGGGTTTTTCTTTTCTTTTCTTTTCTCCCCCCCCCCCCCCCATTGTGTTTTTACTGTGATTTTATTGGTGTTAGCCGTCCTAAGCCCAGCTCCGGACGGGGAGGGCGGGGTATAAATAAAATTTATTATTATTATTACTTTCATCCATGCAAAGTCGTGGGGGAGACTGTCAGACCCCCCCCTCCTTAGCATCAGTGCTGCCCTACGTAGAAGCAGGGAGCAGGATGAGGTCAAAGCTAGAATTAGTTGTCTCTGTCATTAACTCTGGCGCCACCTGCTGTTCCAATGGGCACCAACCAGCACTGCCCTAAGCCTAAGTATCTTCAGGAGAACACCCTCCAGTAGCAGCCAGCTCTGTTCTTAAGAGAGTAAACTATGCTGTGATCCTTGGATGAAGGGCAGTATAGATATATAATAAATAATAATAAGATCAGCAAAGAAGGGGTGGATCTTAAAACTAGGATTTGCAGCAGTAGCATGCACCGAAGGGCCTTCTGCATCAAATCACAGAATTGTACAGTTGTAGGGCCAACAAGTACAACCCCTCCACACACTGTGGTGCACATTAGGGGCTACAGTTTGACATGAGGGCTGTAGCTCAGCAATAGAACACCAGCTTTGCATGCAGAAGGTCGCAGGTTCAATCCTCACGATCTCCAGGGAGGACTGGGAGAGGATCCTTGTCTAAGGCCCTGAACAGTAAAGTGAGGCTTTGTATTTATAATTGTTGTTAATTTTCTGCATGCTTTAATTTTGGGTTTGTTCCCCCTCCATCTCTTTATGCATTATTTTTCTTTTGTCATACATCACTGTGTTCTCCGTTGGAGGACAAATGTTTCGTAACAACAATTAATAATGTCAAATCACAATTAAAAACAACAAAACCCAGAAATGCAAAAGCAGCACTTAAAGCAGTTTTTAAATGGATACTGGGCAATATACACCATCGTTCAATCCTCTTTTTTCAAGAGCTCAGCTGGTACCATGGGTGTGTTTGAACACTGAACCTGAAGGATATATTGTTTGCTTGTTTTACCCTCCTTCTAACATATTTCTCTTCTCCTATCCATTGTTTTATCTTTTTTAAAATGGCCCCACCAGGAGCGACTCTTGTGGCTTATTGACCTCATGGAGGTAAGCAACTCCTAATGGGTGCTGGCTGGGATTTGGTTCCTGTTAACAAGTCACAGGGGAATTGAGCTGGGTGGGACTTAGCCAAAGTACCTGCTTTTTCCAGCCTGAGGGCTACATTCCCATCTGGGCTGCCTTCTGGGGTCACATGCCAGAGGTGGGCAAAGTAAGAGGCAAAAGTAAGAGGCAAAACTGGTGAACTTGGAGCAACAAATAAAACTTTTTACCTTTGCACAAGTCTAGTTTCTACACACGGTCTACCTGGGCAAGCAGGAGACATCACTGGAGTTCGAGGACACCTTCCAGCCAGGCATGAATACTCTAAGGAGGGTGTGATGCTGGGCCACTGAGGGGTATTTCCTGGGGAGAGGAGGAGTGGCGTGGGGAAAGTCCTAAGGGCCAAATAGAGATGTGTGGAAGGCTGCAGTCAGCTCCTGTTGCCCCTCAACTCTGTACCAAAATCATTTTTTCTTTTCTTTTAATACTTTTATTTTGCTTTTAAAAATACAGATCAATATAAACAATCAAAATTACAAAAGAAAAATCCTTAATAATAATAATAATGAAAAAAGCTTAAAAAACTACAAAAAAATATCAAAGTAAATGGCATAGAACATAAGCCATTATGGGAAAGAAAAAGGAAAAAAGAAAAAGGAAAGAAGAAGGAGGAGGAGGAGAAAAAAATGAAAAGAAAAGAAAAAGGGGGGGGGGAGGAAAAAAGAAAAGAAGACGCTTCTGTCAAGGTCACAACAGATCATTATTCTTATCAGTTCTCTCTATCTGCATTCCATAGAATCCCTCATCTTGGTATCAGGGAACATTTCCCTATGCAGTATCATTCTAAACGTAACCGGGTCTTTCTTGATGAACCCTTATCCCCTAGATAATTATTTAAACATTCCCAAAATCATTTCAATCGGTGGTTCCCAAACTCTTTTGGGCCGCCATCCCCTTATGTCAAGGGCCTTCCCCAGCCAAAGGAGCCAGCACCCAGCAGATATTGTCAAAGATAACACATACAGTCACTTCTACAGCTCTGGATACCTACACACCAATCTTGCAGCTAGGCCGCTGTTCCCAGGTCCACACTCTATGGAGCAGCTGTAGCAACTGGGGGCCAGTATTTCTCCACCTGTTTATGTAAAGGCTGTGTGCACATAGTCGAGAATTCACCTGTGTGGGAACTTCCTCTGCTCATCCCTTTTCAATCCCCTCCTGGTTCTGGAAGACAGCAGTGCAGGAGAGGGTGAGAAAGCACCCGGCCCTTCACTTGCCTCACCTGCCTCTTCTTCTCACCCATCCTGTGCTCTACTCAGGGCCATCTTAAGCATATCCGGCGCTGTGGTGCAAAGATCCCTCCAGTGCCCCACCCTGTTTCCCAGAGTTGTCAACCTTTTCCCAAGCCTCTGCGGAGATCGCTCTCCTCCTGTGGGGGCTTGGGAAGGAAGGTGCACACTCGCCAGTCATATAGTTGGCAGGGCGCAGCTTCCATCCTAAGCCTCTGCGGGGATTGCTCTCCTTCCGCGGAGGCTTGGGAGGCAAGCTGCACGCCCACCAGCCATATGGTTAATGGGGTGCAGCTGGCGGGTGTGCAGGGAGGAAAGGGAAGGCTGCCGGCAAAGCCATGCAGCTACCCCACTCACTGGGGCGCCCCTAAGAGGCCGGCACCCTGGTGCAATGTACCAGTGAACCCATTGGGAAAGAAGAAGAAGAGTTTGGATTTGATATCCCGCTTTATCACTACCCGAAGGAGTCTCAAAGTGGCTAACATTCTTCTTTCCCTTCCTCCCCCACAACAAACACTCTGTGAGGTGAGTGGGGCTGAGAGACTTCAGTGTGATTGGCCCAAGGTCACCCAGCAGCTGCATGGGGAGGAGCAGGGAAGCGAACCCAGTTCACCAGATTACAAGTCTATCGCTCTTAAACACTACACCACACTGGCTCTCAGTGCTCTGTCTCTACCTTTCAGCTCTGAAAGCTTTCCCTGCCTTCAGCTCTTGCCTCCTGGCTGGCACAGGTCTCCACAAATCACTGCCCCCCTCTTCTGAGCCAGACTCCAGCCACCCTTCCCTTGGTGCACACTTGTCAGCATTTGGCTGGTTCCACAAACTCATCCCCAGTGCCCCCTACCCTGTAAAAAGTGGTTTGCACAACCCAGTACAGAAGATAACAACACAGTAACATTCAACACAGTAACAATTAACTGCACACTTATTAAAAATCCAGTTAATACTTAGTTTAATTAACTAGTTCGGCAAAACTGGTGAACTTGATCTGGTGATATCAGCTTTTCTAAGTCTGACAGCCATTTGCACCTCCAGCACTCCAGCACTACTGCCACCCCCTTGCCTTTTAAACTCCCTTAGGTAATCCCACTGCATTCCCCCCCACCCCCCACCCAGATATGGAAGTGCCCACTATGGGAACCTTTGATCTAAATGCCAGATCACATCTGCAACTCAGCAGGTAAAATATGTTCAAGAGCGTTTCCATGGCATATTTTATTGCGGCGTATGGAGCAACAAATAACATTTTTATCTTTGCACAATAGGCTAGTTTGAGTGCTATCCTTTTAGTGCTATCAATCCCATTTCCTCTAAAATTGGTATTTCAGTAATTGTGTGGTTTACACAGATGACGGGGGTTGAAGGAAGTGACAAACAGCATATTGATCAGTTCAAATAGGAAGCTGCTTCCTTGATTCTTCCTCTCAGTGCCCGACCAATGCAAACCATCTGGCCAGGCCTGCTTTATCAACACCTCCCTGGCTAATAGCGCTTTTTTTTTGTTGTTGTTGTTGTTTTTGGATCACAGGCGGGTCCTCTAAGTGGGAGGTTAATTGTGCGCTGAGATAATTGGAAGCAGCTATGCCTGGTCATAGCATTGCATTTATTGCTAATTTGCTTAAAACAGAGCTGGCCTCAAAATGGGGAGCAGTGCCATAATGTTTATTTTATGTATTTTCCAGCTATGTAATGCAACGCTTGTAGGGACGCAGGTGGCGCTGTGGGTTAAACCACAGAGCCTAGGACTTGCCGATCAGAAGGCCGGCGGTTTGAATCCCCCAACGGGGTGAGCTCCCATTGCTCGGCCCCTGCTCCTGCCAACCTAGCAATTCAAAAGCACATCAAAAGTGCAAGTAGATAAATAGGTACCGCTCCGGCGGGAGGGTAAATGGTGTTTCCATGCGCTGCTCTGATTCGCCAGAAGCAGCTTAGTCATGCTGGCCACATGACCCAGAAGCTGTACGCCGGCTCCCTCGGCCAATAAAGCGAGATGAGCGCCGCAACCCCAGAGTCAGCCACGACTGGACCTAATGCTCAGGGGTCCCTTTACCTTTACTAATGCAACGCTTGAGAGTCTTTGAACTATATCCACACACACACACGAGAGGCTGCCACCCCTGCATACAAGATCACCAGTGCTGCTTACCCCAACCCCCTGTCAATGCCCCAACCCCTGTTGCCAAACCCCCTTCCTCTCCATTTACACCTTGCCCAACCTTTCATCCTCTCACAGCTCCTTCAACTTCACCCCCTACCCATATATTCTTTTTAGGAATTTAGGAACCTGCCTCTGTTCAAATGGATCTTAGCCAGAACCTGTTGAATATAGCAGAACATATGCAGACTGTCCAGAAGCAGTCAGTTGCAGGCAGGATGAAGCAGGAACAAGACGCTGCTACCAGTAACTTGGTTAAAAGGTAAAGGTACCCTTGCCCGTACGGGCCAGTCTTGACAGACTCTAGGGTTGTGCGCCCATCTCACTCAAGAGGCCGGGAGCCAGCGCTGTCCGCAGACACTTCCGGGTCACGTGGCCAGCGTGACAAAGCCGCATCTGGCGAGCCAGCGCAGCACACGGAAACGGCGTTTACCTTCCCGCTGGTAAGCGGTCCCTATTTATCTACTTGCACCCGAGAGTGCTTTCCAACTGCTAGGTGGGCAGGTGCTGGGACCGAGCAACGGGAGCGCACCCCGCCACAGGGATTCAAACTGCCGACCTTTCGATCGGCAAGCCCTAGACGCTGAGGCTTTTACCCACAGCATCACCCGCGTCCCAGTAACTTGGTTACGTATAGGTTTATTATTTACAGCAGAATCGCAAGTTACTATATACGGGATACAGACACAGATCTTAACTCTCTCACAGAACAAACTCCAACGAACTCTCAAACCACACACTGCCTGACCAACTAACCAACCAGGAGTCATCATGCCTGTGTGGAGACCTTGACCAATAGCAGAGTTGTATCCAAGGTCCCATATCTCTAGGCAAAATAACTCCCTCTGCTCAGTCTTCTTGGCCTTTGGCCAACTCCTTAATTGCTTCTGTGGGAAGCTGCATCAAACAGCACGTAGTCAAAAATCCCAACAGCCTCACTGGTCCACCTAGCTCAATATTGTCTCAGTTGTCTCAGCTCCTGCTCCAAAACACATAAGCAGAGGCTCTAACTTGCAAGTGAGACAGAGGTTCTTGTTCAGAGGTGTACTTAGGGGTTGGCCCCCGCCAACGGCACAGGTCCAGGAGGGGTGCAAAAATCATGGCTTTTCACACTGGGTTGCAGTGGCTAGGAACCTGCTTCCCCGCATGCCCACACACTCCTCAGGCCCCTCTTCCACTGTTTTTATTCTTCTCCCAGCCTCCTAACCTGGGATTTTGTACCTTCCTCACCTCTTACACTGGGTTCTTCTACAGTCTTCCAACACCTTCCTGTGTGTACAGTCCCCTCAGTAACCCAGATTAGAGGATGCCAAAAAAGAAGAAGAAAAAGCAAAGTAAGGAAAGAAGAAGATGCAGGAAGATAAAACTACTAAAAGAATGAAAAAAGAAAAGGAAGGAAAAGAGAGAGAAAAATAAAAAGGGATTCCAATTCTCCACCTGTCAGTTTTATATACAGTACAGTGATACCTCGGGTTACAGACGCTTCAGGTTACAGACTCCGCTAACCCTCACCCTACAGTTTGGTCTGTAATTGGTCCACTTGGATGTAGAGTTCCATTCAAGACAGCCCCAAGCAGAAGAATGACATTTTAAGGAAATCCCCCAATGTTAATTGAACCAACAGGAGGTGTCTGTCTCATCTTTTCTGGTCCTTTTCCTCCTCAACAACCCGTCACCTTCAGTAATTTTCTGACTGACAGCCCCACCAGTCCCTTGACTGCCAGAGAGACAAACTAGTTATTTAATGTTTGCTTTAAAAAAAAAAAAGTTCTAATCTTCCATTCCCATTGATTCATTTTTTCAGCATTTTTCAGCATTATTTTGACATTTGCTAATGGCATTTGGGGTATAATTAGATTTAAAAGCTGGAGGGGGGGGACCTGTATACACCTGAGAAGGAACTGATTTGGTGACAGGGAAAGAATTATGTAAAAATAATGTTTGTGTGTGCAAGAGAGGGGGAGAGTGGCATTTTTTTTATTTGAAGATTTTCTTGGGTTACAAAAGTACACACATCGTCTCTAATTTCAGATCACAGAGTCCTTTCCACAGATCAGCTCTATTTAATGTGAGATGTTGAATATAGTATAAAGTTGGGGGAGAAGAGCGGTGAGGAAAGAGGTCGGGGAGGCAGAGAATGAGGGCAGTAAACTTTCATACTTTTGCATAGTATGTGCAATGTTTTTGTGCCACCATCATGCGGGTAGGTTCTCTTTCTATTCATTCATTAATTTCCATTGGCTCTGAAGGAGATTGGGGGGGGGGGCAGGGCAGGGCTGTGTGCCTATAACTGACTGCAGAGAGTTTTGTTTGTTGTTCCATGTGTTCTGTAAGCCATGGGTCACCAACATGAGGCCTGCAAGTACATATGACTCCTGCAGAATCCCATCCACCCCTGTTGAAATTAGGCTTGGAAGTATCTTTTGACCAGTAGATGGATTTCTTTCAAGCCTAACAGTGGTACAAGTTTCAGGGTAGGTACAGCCAGAGGTGCAGTGGTCCAGGGTCACTAGAGGGAGGGGCAAACACCCATTACTATTTCTGCAGCAGGGTCTCTGCCTCCATCATCTTAAGGTAAAGGTAAAGGTACCCCTGCCCGTATGGGCCAGTCTTGACAGACTCTAGGGTTGTGCGCCCATCTCACTCAAGAGGCCGGGGGCCAGCGCTGTCTGGAGACACTTCCGGGTCACGTGGCTAGTGTGACAAGCTGCATCTGGCGAGCCAGAGCCGCACACGGAAACGCCGTTTACCTTCCCGCTAGTAAGCGGTCCCTATTTATCTACTTGCACCCAGGGGTGCTTTTGAACTGCTAGGTTGGCAGGCGCTGGGACCGAACAGCGGGAGCGCACCCCGCCGAAGGTATTCGAACCGCCGACCTTTCGATCGGCAAGCCCTAGGCACTGAGGCTTTAACCCACAGCGCCACCCGCGTCCCTCATCTTCCCGCCTCCATCATCTTAGAACCACCCAATCAGCATGAAAGGGTAGCTTTTAAGGCACTGAGAAAAAAGTCTTCTTAACCTTTGTTCTGATTGGAACTGACTGATAAGAGTGAAATGAGCCAAGTCAACCACTGAAGCTGCTACGGTCACTCTGGAGAAGAAGACATGTAGTAAAAACACCAAGGAATCAGAGAATTGTAGAGTTGGGAGGGTCAATACATGGTCCCCCATCCAATTTGAAATGATAAAGCTTTGCAAATGTGCTAGTAGTTTTATTTTTGCATCCCTGAGGCAGAGGAGTTATTCTATATGTTCCAAAGCTAATCATTTAGAAACACTGAAGATAGAAATGGCTTTATTTTCAAGAGAACTGTGTGCAAGTTCTTCTATGCACAATGGAACTTCAAGGGATACACAACTTAAGTCACCCAAAAAGAAAATATTGGAGCATTTGCCCATGTACGCACAAAAAAAAATAAAAGTCAGTACATGGAAATCTGTATTGATCATTGTGATGCATGCCTAATGATTATATAATCTTATAAGGGGGTGTAGTTATGACTTTCATGAAGGGACCTTGCACTTCAGAATTAGCCACTACACTACTGGTTACAGTGGGGGAGAGGAAGAGTTGCAGTAACTGTGTGGTGCCTACAGAAGTTTCTCAGGTTTGCAAATGTGTGGCAGGCCCCCAAAGGGATGGCAACCCAGAGAACCTTGTTTGAAAGAGAGGTGTGTGATTTATTTATCTCCTGGTATGCCCCACAGAGGACCTTAAGGTCCATGAATAACCTTGGTTTAGAGGAAGTCAGACTATCCTCCACCAGGGCCAGGGCCTTCTCAGTGAAGGCTCCGACCTGGTGGAATGCTCTGTCCCCTGAGACTAGGGCCCTGCAGGATTTAACCTCCTTCCACAGGGCCTGTAAGACAGAGCTATTCCACCTGGTCTTTAATTTGAATTCAGCCTGATCTTTTATTTCCCTTCTCTTCCCTCCCCCTCCACTTTTATGAAGATCACCCGCTCTGAGACCCCACAGCTAATTCTCCCCTGGCCTCCTTGCTGGCCCAAGTAGGACTAATTCAGCCAGCTAGGTGATTATCTAATGCTTATTAGATGGATTTTTTCCTAAATTGATTTCTGAACTTTGAGTTTTATTGTTATTCATGTTTTTATACTGTATTTTATGCTGTTTTTACAATTAAGTGTTTTAAATTTGTTGTTAGCCTCCCTGAGCCGGGTTTTTGAACCGGGAAGGGTGGGCTATAAATAAAAATATATTATTTTATTATTATTATTATATTTATTTATGTATTTATTACAAAATAAAAGTAGGACCTTTCTCTTCCTCCTTTGTGGCTAGAATACGTCAGACTTGGAAGGGAGCAGAAATGGAAGTCAAAGCAACATCAATGCCCTGCCTGACATCTCACTGGTAAGGCATGTTCTCATCCAACCCACCACCTACCACCCTCAACCCTTTACTTCCCCACAGTAATGCTGCCTCTCTTATCAGGACCAGGACACATATCCAAGGTGCCACACAATATGCAGCAAACATGCACTTTCTTGGCGTGAAGATATTAATCTAATTGGCAGCTGATTTTCATGATCACACCTTATGCCAGGCTTCCTAATTGGCCACCATCTGGCATATATCCTACTGTTCTATTGCTCTATAACACATTTGTCTTGAAATGTGAACAGCTTGAGTCTTTCACTGAAAAAGCTTGATTTTACGCAATTAACAGAGGATACTAATCCCTATGGAATGGGGTAGGGGATGGGTAGGACAGAGCCTTACTTTGATTATGTCTGCAGCTCAACTTCTGTAACTATGGTCCAGCAATCCTAACTCCTCAGGGTCATAGTCATACATTTATTTTTTTCTTTTCTTTTCTTTTTTTTAAACCATTCCAAGATTCCCTGGACTTCTTTCTGCCCATCTTTCTTTGCATAAGGTGACCTGAAAAATTACAGGTATATCTTGGTTAGGGATGAAGGGAAAGCTCAAATCATCACACACCTGAAGCTAAATTTGTGAAATTCACACTTATGCGAACTGAAACGTAACCATCCTTCAAAAATTACACTTTTCTAAATTGTGTGATGCAGTTCTCCAAAAACAATGTGTACAAAAATGTAGGGTCAAGTGTGCATAAAAACACACATCTTAGTGAAAGTAAAATATAAGAATGCTTTATATTAGGGGGAATTGCTTGCAAAAATGTGAACACGAGTCAAAAATGCAAATGAAAATGAGTTTGTTGAGCTAAACTTGCACTGAGATGCTGGTGTTTTTCATGGGAGATGTTTAAAAATAATAATCACAAATTGCTGCAGAAAGTGAAGAACTGAATTCTAGATTGGAAAAATGAGAAAACGAGAGGACCAAAAGTGACAGATCCTTCTACTCCTAATCTAGGTATTTATTGCTGACACCTAGAAATGCAAGGTTTCTAGAAGTCCAGCTTTAGCCCACTGAATCTTTCATATGAGAATGGCTTAAGTGTGCACTGTAATTTTGCAACAGAGGAGGATGGGAGAAAACAGGTTTACACTGCCTCCAGTCACACACAGGGGGGGGGGGGAGATGAATCTACCTCCCATTAGCTGCTCTGCCCACCACTCCACCAGCACCAGTGGTTACCTGCCAGGGGTACCAACTTAAATAAAATATTGCAGGGGCCCAGGTAAGTCCCACCCCACATAACTGATCACATGAATGTGGTGCGCACACCCCATTTGAATGGCAGTGCCCAGAAACGGGGGGGGGTGGCCCCCTCAAACATTTTATTGGGGGGGTGAAGCCCCCACAGCCCCGAGGAGTTGGCTCCTATGTTAGCAACTAAAATAAGAACCACTGGTTGTATCCAATTCAGTTCATTGAAATGATTGAATCTCAGTTTGGCCCCATCTGCACTTAGAGCCACTTTAAATAGTCACGGTGGGAAACTGCAGTTTCTTAAGGGAACTGAGAGTTTGTAGGCTTTCCCACTCCTAGAGTGGTTGAAGAAGAAGAAGAGGAGGAGTTGTTTGGATTTGATATCCCGCTTTATCACTCCCCTTAAGGAGTCTCAAAGTGGCTAACAATCTCCTTTCCCTTCCTCCCCCACAATAAACACCCAGCAGCTGCATGGGGAGGATCAATCACTCTTCCCAGGGAACTCTGAGAACTGTAGCTATGCAAAGGGAGTAGAGGTCTCCTAACAGCTCTCAGCACCGTTAACAAACTACTGTTCTCAGGATTCTGTGGGGGAAGCCATGCCTGTTTAGAGTGGCTTGATACTGCTTTCAACATATAGTGCAGTGTCCATCAATTTCAGTGAATCTACTGAGTAGGGTTGCAACCCAAGCACAAAACATAGCAGCAAGGCATATATATGCTTAAAAAGCTATAAATAAAAATATTGACATAAATTGCACTAAAGGTAAAAGGTAAAGGTACCCCTGCCTGTACCGGCCAGTCGTGTCCGACTCTAGGGTTGTGCGACCATCTCACTTAAGAGGCCGAGGGCCAGCGCTGTCCGGAGACACTTCCGGGTCACTTGGCCAGCATGACGAAGCTGCTCTGGCAAGCCAGCACCAGCGCAGCACACAGAAATGGCATTTACCTTCCCGCTATAAAGCAGTACCTATTTATCTACTTGCACTTAAGGGTGCTTTCGAACTGCTAGGTGGGCAGGAGCTGGGACTGAAAGATGGGAGCTCACCCTGCCGCGGGGATTCGAACCGCTGACCATGCGATCGGCAAGTCCTAGGCGCTGAGGTTTTACCCACAGCGCCACCCGCGTCCAATAAATTGCACTAATCAGGGTGCTAAAAAGAAATCTGCCATGAGTGGCCTAGGAATCCTGGAGCAAACATGAGTTTTTAAACCATGGCAGAAGCACCCAAAAGTTGTTGCCTGACTCATCTCCAAGGTGCGTAGGTGCCACCACAGATGAGTCTCCTTCCTATACCATCATAAGGTGAACTTCTACAAGCCATGCAGTTAACAATGCCCTTCTATTCATGGTTCAGCCCTCAACATTTGAGATGACGTTTATTATATTCACTTCTGTTCTGGGTGGATACTTCTCATTGCCATAGCATCCATCTCCTCTCCACTGAGATATTATAATTTCAAGGTACACCTGGAAGTGGACTGCTTTCCTTTGTCCTTGTCCATTCGGACTCCTGAGATAGAAACTCACTCAGGCAGAGCAAGGCAGTGGAATGGAAGAAGTCAAGGCTCGTTCTGCAACACCAGACACAATCCCTGCCATGATCTGCCTGGGACAGAGGATACGATACGATACAATAATTTTTATTGTCATTGTCCCACACAGAACAACGAAATTAAGGTGGAGGTGGATTATGCTGTTGACATCGCAGCATTCACCTGATATTTATTCATTCACTTCCATTTATGGATCAATTCCCATGAAATATCTTTCACAACAAAAACAACAGCAGTGAATATATATATACATATAGAAGTTCATATAATAAAACAATGATAGTATGCTTTTAAAAATTCACAAAAAATATTTTTTAAAAAAAGTTAAATTAAAAAATTAAACACAGCCGGTTTTACTTTTACTTTAAAGAAAATTTTATGAAAATTATATACATATGGTATTTAATGCCAAATAAATTGGCAAAGATGTATAAGACTGTTGCAGATAAATGCTGGAAGTGTAAACATAAGGAAGGGGTATTGTTTCATATATGGTGAACGTGTGTAAAGACTTTTGGGAAATGATACATAATGAGATGAAAAATATATTTAAACTGGCTATTCCTCAAGAGTCTGAGGCTTTTCTCCAAGGGATAATTGGGTCAGAGGTCCCAAAGAAGATGGTTAAATTATTTATGTATGCAACAGCACAGAATCTTATATGCACAGAACTGGAAAGAAGAGAAAAGTCCAGTGAAAGAAGACTGCCTCCTAAAATAAATGGAGTATGCAGAACTGGCAAAGTTAATGGTGAAAATAAGAGATCAACACAAATGGGAAACCTTATTATTATTATTATTATTATTATTTGAGAAATATAAGCAAATGAAATTGTGGACAGGATTTGAAATTTGAGTACTGGGAAGTGACAATATATGAAATAGACTATTACGTAATACAGGAACAAGTATTAGGTGAAGTGTGTGATATTATGCAGTATACAAAAGGGATGGGTATAAAAACAGAATGGAAAGGAACGTAGGAAGTCATGTGTGTAAGAAAACACATATGGAAACACATAAGGAAACACATAAGAAAAATGTGTAACAAATTTGAAGTTTAAATTAATTGGTTAATTTATGAAAAATTAATCAAAATCTCAATTTAAAAATCGTGAACACTTTCATGGTTAAAAACAGTACAGATACGAGCTGGGATGAAAATCTCCACTTAGAAAGGTTCATGGGGAAACAGATCTTCAACAGGTACCAAAAACACAATAGAGACATTGCCTCTCCACTGTGCCACCGCTCTAACAGGTCCAATTCCAACCACTATGACATGGACCTCCTGATGAGATGGTGTCTGCAGGAGGGCATTCCTTGGATATATAAGTTATGAAACTACCTTTTAGATACCTTGGTCCAAAGCTATTCACCAGGATCAGCACCATCAGTAGGAGCAAGTTGGGGGTGGGGTGTTCTCCAAAGTAGGAGCCAGGAAAATGTTTTTTGTTTTGGAGGGTATTCCACATTTGGGGTGCCACAATACAATAGACCCTGATTCTGTTTGGTGTCCTCCCCAAGCAAACACTGCAGAACATCTACTTTTGAGGAATGACACACTTGCCCAACTTTCCAAGTTTTGGAGAGTGGGCCTCTGAGAGCTAGAAACCTACAGCAGGGCCTCGTTAGATCATCTCAATGTATAGGGCAGATTTCTACAGGAAACACAGCCTAGTCTAGTGTATGTACTTCAAATAGCAGAAGATGATAAGGCATAGGGCATAGCTCAATAGAAGAGGCCCTGCAGGCAGTATCTTGATCTCTCAATCAGTCTCCTATTTTAACAGTGGTGTTGTTTTAATGGGATTGTGGGGTTTTTGCCTATTTTAATCATGGATGCTTCATATTTTAATGTTTCTGTCACTGGATTTCCTCCATCATTGGCTTAGAAGCCTCTTTGGGTGAATAAATTTGGTACATGTTGACCAGTAGTCTGAAAAGACAGTTGCACTTGTTCACCAGAAGTTTGATAGTGGCTGTTTATCAGAGGCAGGTATGGTACCACCATTGTTTACCACCATCTAAAAAGGGTTGTTGTTGTTTTGTCTCCCTGGTCTAATCAGGATGATGTTTCCTCCTTCCCTGAGGAGCCTCCGGCCTTCAAGCCTCCTCCTCCTCCCTCTCAAATGACAGAAGACCCCTCTGCCCCCCAGGACAGGACCTCAGCAAACAACACCCTCAAGCGACCCTCTTCAGAATCTTCCCAGTCAGGCCTGTTCTTTGTGGCACCCCGGAACCCCACACCACCATCCAGCCTCTCTGAGAAGGATACAGGCAGCATTGCCTCCTCCTCCACAGAGGACTCCACCTCCAGCGCCATCTATGCTTCTGTCTCTCCTGCCACCCATTCCTCCCGGAGGCCCCTGGATGCCCACTTGTTGCTGGTCAACCAACACCTGATTGGGCCCTTCCCTCGGGTCCAATCGCCAACACGGCTGAAGAACCCTTCTCCTGAGAGAGCAACACAAATCGGCACCCTTCTAAACCCCAGTGCACCATCCCCTCCTCCTCCACCACCTCCATCCCATCCTGCTCCTCCGCCTCCCAGCGAGAAGGGAGGTGGGGAAGCTGGCACTGCGCAGCACTTTATCATGGTGGAAGTTCATCAGCCCAACAGCGAACCAGATGTGAATGAAGTGAGGTCTTTGCCCCAGGCCAGAGGTGAGGATTTCTTCTCTTAGCGGACTGGTTAATGATGTTCTGCTCTTTAATGTGTTTATAACCTGCTTTTTGCCAGGCATTTGAGGAGGGCCTCAAACACCGGTTAAAACATAGGTCGGGTACCATTTGCATTTCCTTCCTGGCGGAGGAAAGGGGGTGGGGGGAGCACACTGCCCCTGGCACCACCGGGCAGGTGGGTACCATCGTGGCTGCCCCCTGGGCATGCACCATCACTGGGCACCATGCCCCCGCAGGTGGCATGCCATGCTCCCAGGACACACGCCAGGCCCCCTTGGGCAGCATGCCATGCCCCTGGGGCACACGCCACACCCCCAGGATGCACACCAGCCACGCCCCTGCCTGCTCCCCGGTGCTGGAGCATGCAGCTTCACCACTGTCCTGGGCACCTACCTTCCAGGGGCTGCATGCCAGGGGTGAGCAGGGACCACAGGCGAAACTGGGAGAACAAGGGGTGTAACTTTTACCTTTTTTCCTCATAACAATCCTGTTAGGTAGGTTAGGCTGGGAGCTTGTAATTGGCTCACGGTGATAGCTCAGTGGGTAAAGCATAACAATATCAGGGTTGTGCGTTTTAGCTTCACGTTGAACTAAATATTCCTCTGTTGCAGGGGGGGGGGGGAGTGGACTACAGGACCCTCACAGTCCCTTCCAGCTCTACAATTTATGATTCTATTATTTCAAGTGAACTTTGCAAGGAATCTGGGATTTGAACCTGATTATCTGAGTGTGTTACAGTGTACGTTGGGTAGGCAGGCAGGGGCAACACAGAGCTCACACCATGACCCTTGGTATCAAGACTGAAATGCTAAAAGCAGGTAACCTCTTGAAATTTCTGGATGGCACAAAACACCACAACTTGATTTTTCTGTGTTTCATTGTGGATGGGGCATCACACACACATATAAAATCGAACAATTAAATACACTTAATGGAAACTAATTGGCTACAATATGGATCAGAGCAGCAGAAACATGAAGGGGGGGGGATATTGGGGTGACAAATCTCCCCACTGAAGAGGGCCACCTTCTCTTGGTAGCTAAGAGCCAATGTGCCCTTCTGAAAACTCTACATATTCAAAGGGAAGGGCCACAATCCAGTTGTAGAGCATATTTGTTTTGCATGCAGAAGGTCCCTGCATCTCCTATCATCTCCCAAGAGGGGCCGGAAAAGACTTCTGACTAAAACCATGGAGAGTTGCTGCCAGTCAGTGTAGACAATACTAAGCTAGATAGAATAGATAGAACCAATGTCTTGACTCAGTTATATACCCTCCAAGTGTCCCTGTTTTCCAAGGATAGGCCCAGAATGACAAAAGCTTCTCTGTGTCTCTCCATGGCTGCTGCTTCTGCCAACCTCCTCCCTAGGGCAGCTCATAACAGCTGTTGAAGAACAGAGGAGGAGAGCCTGCCACTGTCCCATGTGACAAACCACTTCTGAGGGGCAGGCAGAGGGCAGGAAGAAAGGGGGAGCAGAGTGGAGTGCAAAGAGTCTTGGGTTTTTTTTAAGTACTTTGTGTGTGTGCATCTAATCTTGCCCCTTCCTAAACTTTATTTATTGGTGTGTGTTTTCCTTTTTGTAAAGCTACCAAAGAATAAAATGAAATCAGGATTAAGGGTTTTTCTCAGGATGATGGAGGGTGTGTGAGCTGTGTCCCGTTGGTTTAGTGGTGGCGGCACTCACCCTTATCCTGATAGGAAATGATGGGGGCGGGGAATGAAGGTTAAGGGGGGATCAGTGGGGGGGGTGAGAAATGTCCCTATTTTAATCTGAGGAATGCTGGAGGGTATGCAGTTGTAATGCCGCATAATATTCCTAACTTGAAGGTTCTGCCCAATCTCCTCTTAACCAGACCACTACTTGTAAGGGAAAATCCATCAATTAGCATAGGGCACTAATAATGAGGACTCCAGAGCGAAACTTCTCAGATAAAGTCTCCAATGTCGTCCCCCCCCCCCCCCGCCTCCCTATTGAACCTTGCAAGTACATTTATAGCTGTGACTTTGCTTCCCTCTTGTGATACTGTTTGCTAAACTGCATGCATTTGTTCCTTCTTTTTATAGATTTTTCCCTTTCCTGTTAAGACTGTTGTTATTCCTCTATTCTCTGCTGTTCTAACATCACAGGAAACAGGAGGGGGTCTCAAGATCTGTAGGGCATCTAAAAGCGACAGAGGCCATAGTTCACCGATTCATTTTCATTTATTCATTTAGCACTATATTAAATAGAGGGGCGCGGGTGGCGCTGTGGGTAAAAGCCTCAGCGCCTAGGGCTTGCCGATCGAAAGGTCGGCGGTTCAAATCCCCGCGGCGGGGTGCGCTCCCGTTGCTCGGTCCCAGCGCCTGCCCACCTATCAGTTTGAAAGCACCTCCGGGTGCAAGTAGATAAATAGGGACCGCTTACTGGCGGGAAGGTAAACAGCTTTTCCGTGTGCTGCCCTGGCTCAGCAGATGCGGCTTTGTCACACTGGCCACGTGACCCGGAAGTGTCTCCAGACAGCGCTGGCCCCCGGCCTCTTAAGTGAGATGGGCGCACAACCCTAGAGTCTGTCAAGACTGGCCTGTATGGGCAGGGGTACCTTTACCTTTTTACTATATTAAATCATCAAACCTTCTAAGCAGGTTACATGAAATGTACATTAAAGTTCCCTATAAAATCAGAAGTTAACAATAAGTTAGCAAAAAAAAAAATTCAAAATAAAATCAGCAGTTTTAAAATTAATGTTAAAACGCTCATTAAGTTTACATGTCTGGGCAGGTTTGCTTAAACAACAACACCCAAAAAGCTTTTAGCAGATGCTGAAAACAGGCATGCCTAATGGCAATGGATAGGGAGTTCCAAAGTGGAGGTGCCACTGGAGTGAAGAACTGATTCCTTGCAAGTGTGGAATGGACATTAGATGATTCTTGTGATGGTGCCAGTTCTGCAGACTGAAGAAGTCCAGTGGGCACTGGCGGAGGAAGAGGAGTGCGGGGGGAGTGCACCGCCCCTGGCAGCGTGATCCTGGTGGGGTGCCATCGCGGCCACCCCACGCTGGGCGCCATGCCCCCAGGATGCATGCCAGCCTCACCCCCGTCTGCTCTCTCTCCCCCCCCCCCCATGCCAGAGCATGAAACTCCACCACAGCCAGTGGACATAAGTATGGGGTAAGGTGATCCAGCAAGTAAACTGGTCCCAAACTGTTAAGGGTTTTCTGCAGTCCAAGCCAGAAGTAAGAGCAGCAGGATGTAAACCTCCTACCCATCAGCTGGTGAGTGGAGGAAGAAATAGTGTCCAAAAAGAGTGGCACTCACAACAATCAAAAGGTGCCCATAAGGCTTTAAAAGGTTGTCAGATCTTGCTATAGACTTCAGAGCTTATCCAGTGCTGTGTTTAATGTGTTTGGGTTATCCAGGCCCCTCCAGACTGGTGCTTGATTGTGGGCACAGTGTGCAGCAGCATACCCTTGACACAGTGATAGTGTCTTAGTGGCAGGCTTCTTCTGCTTCAGTTTGTTCCATGATTCATCCCCGGTGCTGTCCAGAAGGGAACTGTAGCACAGTGAACATGGGACAGACAAGAATAAACCAGAATATTTGGGCCATAACACGGTAAAGGATTTCAGCAGGAAATTACGGGTTGTGTGACCACCCCAAACATTTGCCCAATGGCTGCCCACAACAAATCCTGGAAACAGTAGACTGCCCCTCATGGAACGACAGTTTCCACTACACTTATCAAACTCCCAGTGTTCTTTGGGGGAAGCAATGTGCTATAAATGTGCTTCCAATGTTTTGTGTGGCCTCATTAGATCAGGGCTCCTTCCAAATTCCACCTCCGACAGTCAGTCTGATTCCTCTCCTCTGGCGCTTTCTTAACAGCCTTTCTCCCATTGTCGTCTGCCGCAGCCTCGACACTCTCTCAGCTTTCGGACAGTGGGCAGACCCTCAGTGAGGACAGCGGTGTGGACATCGGGGACACAGAGCTCAGCGCCAAAGACAGGAGCCGGCCGCAGGGTCCCATAAAAAGCAAGAGCCCGCAGGAAGCACCACTGAAGGCTGACGGGCCCTTAGAGGCAGGCCCCAAACCGGTAAGACATCACTGGGTACCAGCCATGGGAAACAAAAGCAACATGTGGGGGAGGTCAGTCCTGAGCCACTTTCAAAGGACCAGGCGAAGGGTTGGTATCCAATAGCAGAGTTGTATCCAAGGTCCCATATCTCTAGGCAGCAACTCCTTAATTGCTTCTGTGGGAAGCTGCATCAAACAGCACGTAGTCAAAAATCCCAACAGCCTCACTGGTCCACCTAGCTCGAAATTTCTGACAGGTGGCTGTCTCAGCTCCTGCTCCAAAACACATAAGCAGAGGCTCTAACTTGTAAGTGAGACAGAGGTTCTTGTTCAGAGGTATACTTAGGGGTTGGCCCCTGCCAACGGCACAGGTCCAGGAGGGGTGCAAAAATCATGCCTTTTCACACTGGGTTGCAGTGGCTAGGAACCTGCTTCCCCGCATGCCCCCCCACACCCCTCAGGCCCCTCTTCCACTGTTTTTATTCTTCTCCCAGCCTCCTATCCTGGGATTTCGTACCTTCCTCACCTCTTACACTGGGTTCTTATCCAGTCTTCCAACACCTTCCTGTGTGTACAGTCTCCTCAGTAACCCAGAGTTGTTGTTGTTGTTGTTTAGTCGTTTAGTCATGTCCGACTCTTCGTGACCCCATGGACCAGAGCACACCAGGCACTCCTGTCTTCCACTGCCTCCCTCAGTTTGGTCAAACTCATGCTGGTAGCTTCGAGAACACTGTCCAACCATCTCGTCCTCTGTCGTCCCCTTCTCCTTGTGCCCTCCATCTTTCCCAACATCAGGGTCTTCTCCAGGGAGTCTTCTCTTCTCTTGAGGTGGCCAAAGTATTGGAGCCTCAGCTTCAGGATCTGTCCTTCCAGTGAGCACTCAGGGCTGATTTCTTTCAGAATGGAGAGGGTTGATCTTCTTGCAGTCCATGGGACTCTCAAGAGTCTCCTCCAGCATCATAATTCAAAAGCATCAATTATTCACACTATATGATGGTGTTTAATTATCTATCCTGGCTTTTCTTTTATGGAGGTTGGGGTTACATATATGCCCCTGTCCTTGTTCTCAATTTAGATATCACTTCCCATGAGGCATCCCAACGTAACCAACAATATAACAGAAACATTGATAAAACAGTTGCATATATAAAAGTAGCTGAAGCAATGCCTATTGAAGACTAGTCCACAAGAGGGCAGCATAGCTCATGCTTTCTAAAAGGAGAAATGCTTTAGTTTCAGGGGTCAGCAAACTTTTTCAGCAGGGACCCTCAGACCTTGTGGGGGGCCAGACTATATTTTGGGGAAAAAATATGAACGAATTCCTATGCCCCACAAATAACCCAGAGATGTATTTTAAATAAAAGCACACATTCTACTCATGTAAAAACATGCTGATTCCTGGACCGTCTGCGGGCCAGATTTAGAATGCGATTGGGCCGGATCTGGCCCCAGGGCCTTAGTTTGCCTACCCATGATTTAGAACTTCTGAAAGTTCTAAAAGGAGAAATGCTGGAAGGTGTTGGGCTGGGAGGGAGTTCACAACTGAGTGACAGCTTCAGCTTTCACCCCAAACTCCTCCTAATCCTGGTTGGCCCTTTGTTTCTGGAGCACCATTCAAGGTGTAGTTGGCCACAATATTGTGCTTTAAAGTTGTGAATCCTGAACTGGGGGAAGGGGGGCTGATTTATATTCAAATAGTAAAAAGGGAGCAAAAGCTTTGCAGGAGTGGGGTAGAAGAAGTAAATAATAACCCTGGGTTGTCGTGCTCTTTTTCTCTTCCACCACAGCCAGGTCTCCTGGAACCAACATCCCACCTGATTCGGGTGACAAAAAGTGCCCCCACCTTGGGTATTGCCATTGAGGGAGGAGCCAACACTCGCCAGCCGTTGCCTCGTATTGTGACCATACAGGTAAGGGAGCTGGTGACTGGTGCTCTCAGTCAGTGGCAGGTACATCTCTTTCAGGGTCCAAAATGATTAGAAATGTATCAGAGCAAGGCTGCAGCCTGCGCTGAGTAGATGAGGAGGTTCCCCAGCTGTGGTCCATGAACCACCAGCCCTTCATTCAGGAGGTCTGCAGCATGTCTATGTACTTGTGGTTGAAGATAAGAGCTGGCACACCCTATGCGTTCAATATTCATATTGACTTTAGGCTACGTTTCTATTCCTTACCTTGGATTTCATGGTATTACATTTTGAATTCTGTAAGATGTAATAAAATGCAGTATACAAGAAATAAAAGAAGCACTGAAATACAATTAAAAATCATGCAGCATCTGGCATGGTGCTTTACATTTGCTAAAGAGTCAGAAGAATAATTAAGTGGTCTGCCAAGACCCTTGGCAGTTTCCAAGTTGTGCTTCCATGGCGGTTCCAACCTTTTTAGGTCCGTGGGCATATTTAGGTTTTTGGAGCAAATGCATCCTCTCTGGTCATTTCTCTCTCTACCCTCACCCTGGCTCAACACCCCTGCATCAGCCACTAAACACAGAAGGGAAAACTGCTGAGACAGTCCTTAAAGGGGAGTGCAGACCTTCAGCATTCAACCCTACAGTACGTGAATGAATCCCACTGTGTTCAATGGAATTTATAGTGGATGTTTGGGTTGCGAACGTGATCCATGCAGGAGGCACATTCACAACCCGCAACATTCGTAACCCACAGTGTCGCATCTACACACATGTGGGTTGCGATTCAGCGCTTCTGCGCATGTGCAAAGCGCGATTTAGTGCTTCTGCGCATGTGTGAACGCCAAAACCTGGCCACAGTGATCCATGCAACGGTCATCTCCAGGCTTGACTACTGTAATTCGCTCTACGCAGGGCTGCCCTTGAAGCTGTCCCAGAAACTCCAGCGGGTACAGAATGCTGCAGCGAGGCTCCTCACGGGGTCTCTGCCATGGGAGCATATTCACCCAGTGCTTTTCAAGCTGCACTGGCTCCCGGTGGAGTACAGGGTCAGATTTAAGGTGCTGCTTTTGATCTTTAAAGCCCTTCACGGCCTAGGACCCTCGGACCTACGGGACCGCCTCTCCGGTATGCCCCACGGAGAGCCTCAAGGTCCATAAATAACAACACCCTAGTGGTCCCGGGCCCTAAGGAAGTTAGATTGGCTTCAACCAGAGCCAGGGCCTTTTTAACTCTGGCTCCGGCCTGGTGGAACGCTCTGCCTCATGAGACCAGGGCCCTGCAGGATCTGATTTCTTTCCACAGGGCCTGTAAGACAGAGTTGTTCCGCCTGGCCTTTGGCTTGGAGCCAATTTGATTCCCTCCCTCCCTCTCTTTCTTTTTTCTTTTCCTTCTCTTCCTGCGATGAGGCTACATTTTAATATTTTAATGTTCCGTTATTTTAATGTTGTATTTTACTTTTGTTTTTAAGTTGTAATCATTCATCTTGTTTTTATTATTGCTTGTAAGCCGTTCTGAGCCCAGCCTTGGCTGGGGAGGGCGGGGTATAAATAAAAAAATATTATTATTATTATTATTATTATTATTATTATTATTACCTGGAAGTAACCTGTTCCGGTACTTCCTGGTTTGGTGTGGTGCACAACCCAAAAATGCGCAACCCGAAGCATCTGTAACCCGAGGTATGACAGTATAATGAATTTGATTGATTGAAATATTCCCGCAGTTAATTGAGCAAAATACTTGTTGTTGTTTTTAAGTTCTGCGTTACTGTTAATACAAATATTTTATTTATTTATTTTAATCTCTTTATCAACCACCCAGTAACCACAGTTCTCTGAATAATGTGCAAAATGAAATTGAAAGTCAATGTTACGATTGTTCAGGACAGCAAAACTCACAACAATATATCAGCTCGTTCTGCCTCTTAATATCTTCTTTCTTTCTTCTGCTCCTGCTCCAGAGGGGAGGCTCTGCCCACAACTGTGGGAAGCTGAAGGTGGGCCACGTGATCCTGGAGGTGAACGGAGTGGCAATGCATGGGAAAGAGCACCGGGAAGCAGCTCGCATCATCGCCGAGGCATTTAAAGCGAAGGACAAGGACTGTGTTGATTTCCTAGTCACTGAGTTTAATGTCTCACTTTAGGGATAGGGCCCAGAAAAGGTCCAAAAGCCAAATGCAAGAAAGAAACAAAGCAAGAACAAGGGTTCGAATAGACTGCCACGTGCATGTTAGCACACGTGCACTATCACAAGACCCAGATAACTCCCACCTGAAGCCCAGCAACACATGCACGCATGCCGCGCACAGAGCACATGCAGGATATATGCTTTGGGTTGTTGCACTGGTACTCAAAGCAGCTTCTCTGCTACCACTCCAAGACTGAGCCCGGCCGGGTGGTCTGTGGGAACAAAGAGCAATGGAACAAAGAGGAGAAACAAAGAGAGTCAGTCACCTCCTGATAATAGTTCTTTCCATAAACCATTCTCATCTGGTTGGTGAACTATGGCGTAGATGTCCCACCTCTGCCTATTTTGTCTCTGTGTTTGAATGACTTGGCCAGTCACTTGTCTGAATACCTCACCCCACCCTCTCTAGCTCTTCCATTGCTTGCACCGTACAGTAGCATTCTGCACCTGCTTCAGAGCACCTGTGGGTTGGGTGAGGGAAGAGCCCACCTCCACTTCTCGAGCAGTCCTAGAGGAGAGAGGGGCTTCCAGGGGGCGCCATTTGTAATGCTTTGGGGTTTAACCTCTGTGACACACCTGGCGTGAGGTTCTTATACTCTGCCTTCCCACCCATTCACAGCCTGCCATGAACAATGCCTTGTAAATGGCCAGCAATGTCACTGTATTTATATATGAAAGAGCTTGTGCTTTTAATTTTTCAATAAATGAAACACGTTAGGAAATGACAACTTGTTTGATTGGTTATAACAGGGTGGGGAGAGAGCCAGTGATTAAGAGCGGTAGGCTTGTAATCTGGTGAACCAGGTTCGCTTCCCCGCTCCTCCACATGCAGCTGCTGGGTGACCTTGGGCTAGTCACACTTCTCTGAAGTCTCTCAGCCCCACTCACCTCACAGTGTTTATTGTGGGGGAGGAAGGGAAAGGAGATTGTTAGCCGCTTTGAGACTCCTTTGGGTAGTGATAAAGCGGGATATCAAATCCAAACTCTTCTTCTTCTTCTCAGACCTAGGAGGCCAAATGTAGGCCTCCAGCACTCTCTATTTAGTCCTCAGTACTCTCCCCAGACAACACCCTCCTTGAGTGTTTTTGCCTGGCTAGGATGTGTCCTTCAACTCTTGACAATACCTCTTGCTTGTCTGGGTGGAGGATAGAGAGGGCTGTGTGCATATAGAAACTAGCCCATGGAACGAACCCACTTCTGCTTCTGGCCCCCACCCATCACTGGCATGTCAAGGTTGCCCTTAAGAAAATGCCGACCCCAGGCAAAATAATGTTCCCCAGTAGAACTTGCCCTTATGAGGCAGTTACATGGACCAAAGGTCTTCCCACAGCTCATTAAGTGTCCTCCTTCCCCTGTTCCTTCCCAAGCAATCTGAGGCTCGTCATCATCTTGTCTGTCTTTGCTCTGCCCTTTTCATACCTCTTCAGGTTCTGGGAGATGAAGGGGGGATGATAGCTGGTCGCAGCAGGAAGGGGAGACAGCCTGGCTTCCTTACCAGCCTAACTCATCTCTGCCTCTTGACCTCCCTCCTCTCCTGATGCAGCTTCTGTCTCTGCCTCTGGACTGCTTTCTGACTGCCTTTCCTGCTCATTTCCTGTTACCTCTTCAGCTTTCAACACCTTCTCCCAGTCTGCTCCCTTTTCTCCCTCTGACCATACATTGTCCCACCACCAATTCCCTCCTCCTGGGGGTTCCCTTGGGGGTTCCCCAGCTGGTGCCTGACAAATCTACATCCAGCCAGTCCATGACAATATCAATACAGTGGTACCTCGGGTTAAGAACTTAATTCCTTCTGGAGGTCCATTCTTAACCTGAAACTGTTCTTAACCTGAAGCACCACTTTAGCTAATGGGGCCTCCCACTGCCGCCGCACTGCCAGAGCCCGATTTCTGTTCTCATCCTGAAGTAAAGTTCTTAACCCGAGGTACTATTTCTGGGTTAGCAGAGTCTGGAACCTGAAGCGTCTGTAACCTGAAGCATCTGTAACCCGAGGTACCCCAGTACATTTAAAAGAACAAAATGCACACATCAGTGACAACTACTACATCCAACTCAAAAGATGGGCATCCTTTCTGTTTATTACCCCACAAATTCCACACAGTGAAAACCTTGGATTTTTCCAGCTCAGAAGATTCGCATTAGTGCAAACAAGCGAATGTTTATTTTTAGCTGCAGTTAAATGCACATTTTATAAAATCAGCTGAAAACAAGCTCCCCACTGCGTTCACCCACACAGCCTTCTCAGGTCACGAGGAGCAGAGATGGGCAAAAACTCCTCAATGCAGCACCCTATATGAAATAAAAGATGGTACAGAGGAGTTTTGCAAAATGAGGGTCTTTTAGCTTTTATTGAAACACAGTTTATCTTTTCAACTTTACAAAAACCTTAAGTAGGTTTTAGCAAACAAAAATATAAATGAAACAACATTTCTCCTTCTTCTGCTGCTGCTGCAGAGCAAACTATATATGCACACAAAAAAACAACAACACAAACCAAACATTGATACCATGAAATCTTTGATGGGGAAAGGAGGAAACTTGGTTTACACTAGGGTTGTTGGCTGAGCTGATGGGAGCTGTAGTCCAACAGCATCTGGAGGACCACAGTCGCGCCCGGCTCCACTTCGGGATTACTGTACTATGTGTTTTGCAAAATCCAGCGGGTGGGGAGAGTCCCCCACGTTCTGGCGAGGAAAAAAAAAAGAAGCGGTTCTTTCTTTCTTTTTACGCGTCGCTCTGCATGCAAATTTAGCCCCGCCCCGATTTCCGACCAATCCCAATTTAGCAAGAACTGTCCCGCTTTTAGCAGTCATTGAATTTCAGAGCATACTCTGCCTCTTTGGCTAACGGACGCGAGCGGATGTGGGAGGAGGAGCCTTGGGGGCGTATTATGCAGATGACCCACCAAGCCCGGCCTCTTCCATCCCTGGCTATCTGCCTGCCCAGTATTGGAGGAGACTATTGTTAGCCGCCAAAGTTGCAACTCCAGGAAATTGACTAAAGGGGCCAAGCGCTCTTTTCTCGCCCGCGAAGGCGCAGCTGGAGGAAGAGAAGAACGGAAACTTTGTCGCGCGCGGAGAGCGGAAGGAAAAGCTGGTCTCTCCAGGTGAGTACCCGGCTCTGGAGACCCCGCGTTTCGCGACTCTCAGGAAAGGACTCCGTGTGGGGAAGGGGCGCGTGAGAGAGACTGTCTTTAAAAGAGGTGGGGAGGCAGCCCAGGATAAATCCCTGCCACCCACCCCCATCACTGAGAAATCATTTAGTGGCGCTTTGACCCCCCCATCTCCCCCCCCCTCGAGATCCGCTTTCTCTTTTCTTGAGAAAAAGAGAAAAAAAGTTGAGAACGTGGCCCTAATATGTCGCCAGTTGTGCATCACTCCCCCTTTTCATGTTTATTTCAATTATGCCTGATTTTCCAGAAGGCTCAACTTAGAAAATGAAATAAAATATTTCTCTTTTAATGAAGAACAATCTTCGTAGCACACGTCGATGCTTGCTTACTCAGGAGTAGGTCCCGCTGTGTCAGTGGGATGTTATATCCAAGTTAAGGTTGTATGCAGGGTTGCAGACTTAACGAGTGATGCAGCGCTAAAACTACTAGCATATCTGCAAAGCTAAGCGGGGTCCAGTATGCTTTCAAATTGGATGGGGAACCTCGTGTTGAGATTCCTGCTTTGCCGGGGGTTGGACTAGAGCACCCTCGAGGTCTCTTCCTACTCTACAATTCTTCGAGGGTAAGGATTGTGCGCTGCCTTCTGTGTGTTGTTTCTCCCAAAGCGGGAGAAGAACTTGTTGTTGCTGTGGTTGCATCTTAAAGGCTGCAGGGAAGTTTTGTTAGTATCTGGCTACTTGCTAAGCAACCGAAGGGAACACTCTAAGGCTGGTGAGTTCATCCGCTTGCTTCTCTCTGAAAGAGTTTTTAGACTTTCCTTCTTGGTTCCAGGGGAAGTGGAAGAGGGGAAGGAAACCACTTCGTTACTGAGGCTGCAGTTCTGCATGTACACTTACCCAGGAGTAAGTCCCATGGAACTCAGTGGGATTTACTTCTAAGTAGCTATGCTTTGCAATGACACCAGGCTTATGTGTGTAAGTTAAACTGAGCAACAGGGAACTCCCTAAATTCTCCCACATGACTGGGGGCAAAAGAGCTGTCTGCCCCCTTAAGAACATTGCACCTGCTGGATCAGGCCATCTAGCTGCTGGATCATCCCATCTAGCCCAGCATCCTGTTCTCACAGTGACTATCATGGGAAACCAGCAAGCAGGAGTCTCTCAGCCCCACTCACCTCACAGAGTGTTTATTGTGGGGGAGGAAGGGAAAAGAGATTGTTAGCTTCTTTGAGACTCCTGAAGGGGAGTGATAAAGCGGGATATCAAATCCAAACTCCTCCTCCTCTTCTTCTTGGTGGCCATCACTGCACCTTGTGGGTGTGAGTTCCATAGGTTAACAGGGCACTGCATGAAGAAGTACTTTAGTTTATCTGTTTTGAATCTTCCAAAATTCAGCTTCATTGATTATTCACAAGTTTTGTGTAATGGGGGGGGGGGGACTTCTCTCAATTCACTTTTGCCATGCCATGCCATTACAGGAAATTCCAGGCTTCCTCTCTGATTTTCTTTTAAGGAGGTGGGGGTGTTGGCCAACAAATATCCAGCTTTATTAACGGTATTCAATATGCAACATAATAAACATTCCAGTTCCCCCTCCTCCTTTCAGGGGGAAGTTTTGGTTTAGGCAGTCAGTGGCGTAGCGTGGGTTGTCAGCAAGGCAAGTAATTTGCGCCCCCTAACCTGTGGTAGGGGCAGAGAGCTGTGAGTGCGAGCGCGCCTCCCCAGATGTTGCGCCCGGTGCGGCCGGCCCCCCCTGCACCCCCCACGCTACGCCACTGTAGGCAGTAAGTCTACAGTAGTGTTATCCTAAATGTGTTGGACCTAAGTGAGTAGAGTCTGTCAATTGCAGTGGGTCTACTCTGGTTGCATCCAATGTTAGTCATACTCAGTGCATCTCCTAAGAAGTAAGCAAATGAGTTATGTGGTCCTTTGCAGGGTATTGCTATTACTATTTTTTACACTATCCCATTACCCCTAGAACAAATATTGGCCGTGCAATTGCTGGCTCAATCAGAGATCCCAGTTTACAGATGGAAAGCTGAGAGTCTGACACATAACAGCAGCTTAAGTCAAAGGCTCATATCCTTTTTGCTGTAAAAAAATAAAAAATCTTAAGGCTATCTATGTAATAAATAAATAAAAAATACATCAATCATACTTTCATGCTTTATAGAATTTGAGACTTGAAAGCTTCTCTGCTGCAGTACCACCATCAACAACCAGAATGTTCTCATGAGTTGCTCAGCTAACAGAGTTTTTTGTCTTTGATCTAAAGCTCCAGTGAGTGACATTGCAAACTCTGGGTTCATTTATTACCTCCTGGGGTACATGTGTGTCTGTGTCTGTGGCTTTGCAGTATAACCTAGAGGTATCCAGATGGTACACAAACCATGTGAAACACAGCTGGGTACAGAAGAAAGGAGAAATTCTGTGTTATATAATGTTCTGACTGTACAGTCTCTCTCTCTCTCTCACACACACACACACACACAAGTTTCCTTGTCATACTGTCAGTGGCGTAGCGTGGGGGGTGCAGGGGGGGCCGGGCGCACCGGGCGCAACATCTGGGGGTTAGGGTTAGGGGGCACAAATCCACGGGTTAGGGGGCGCAAATTACTTGCCTTGCCCCGGGTGCTGACAACCCACGCTACGCCACTGCATACTGTAGTCTTAACCCAGCCTGTTGCCCTCCAAAGGTTGTTAGACTCCAACTCCCATCAGCCCCAATCAGCATGGTCAGTGACTGCAGATGTTGGGAGATGGAGTCCAGCAATATCTAGAGGGCCACAGGTTCCCATCTGCTCTGATTAAAGGGCTCATTTTCAAAGATTTGGTTTTTTAATCAAGCAAAATGTGCCACATGCCAAGCAGAACTTTAAAAAATATCAAGCCACCCACTTTGCAAAATTTATGTGATCTCAGATCACGCAGCAAAGCTGTAAAGCTGACCTTTAAGACATTTCCTATCAGTTTCAGAAATGTTAAAAGCAAATGACATCTGCACACTTAAGTTTAAGTTTGGAAGACCTTTTAGTTTCTATTTTTTTATAAAATAATAAAAAATCCCATATGCTTATTTTTAAAAGAAGAAGTAATCAGCTGAGTACAGAACTCAGGGCTGTTCTCAGGGCTGTCCTTGAGAACTGGGGAGAGAGCTCTGCTGCTCAGCTCTCCCACGGCTGGAATGTGAATATTGACTGAGTGGCCAGCATACTGAGTGAGTTGAATTCTGTGTTACAGAGTTTGATGCCTTATATATTATACTGTTTATGGATTTTGATGTTTTCCACACTGTATTTAATTTTTAGTGCTTTATTGCTTTTTTTTTTTTTTTTGTAAATCACTTGGGGATCTGTTCTGATGAAAATCAGCATGTACGTGCTTGACATAAATAAAAAGGTAAAGGCACCCCTGCCCGTACGGGCCAGTCTTGACAGACTCTAGGGTTGTGCGCCCATCTCACTCAAAGAGGCCGGGGGCCAGCGCTGTCCGAAGACACTTCCGGGTCACGTGGCCAGCGTGACATCGCTGCTCTGGCGAGCCAGAGCCGCACATGGAAACACCATTTACCTTCCCGCTAGTAAGCGGTCCCTATTTATCTACTTGCACCCGGGAGTGCTTTCGAACTGCTAGGTTGGCAGGCGCTGGGACCGAACAGCGGGAGCGCACCCCGCCACGGGGATTCGAACTGCCGACCTTACGATCAGCAAGCCCTAGGCGCTGAGGCTTTAACCCACAGCGCCACCCGCTAATAAGTAAATAACTGACCAACTTTCTTCTGGATAGAGTGCAACTGGTTTAAAAATCCATTGGTTTAGAAATCAAAGATGAGTGATGGGTTGAAATTAAAATGTACTTCTCCACCTTAAGCTGCTTGCTTATTTATTTAACTAACTCAGTTGGTTAGAGCATGGTGCTGATAACACCAAAGTCGCAGGTTTGATCCCCATATGGGACAGCAGCATATTCCTGCATTGCAGAGGGGTTGGATTAGATGATCCTTAGGGAACCTTCAAACTCTACAATTCTTTGATTTTATGATTCTAAAAAGTACACACCCCTTACATTACAGAAAATATCACAGTGGTCTATGGAGAATGATCTAAAACATTCATTTTAAAAACAGTGATAAATGCAAACATTAAAATCATTTATTTATTTAAAAATATCAAAATAATGAATGAAGCCAGTAATAGTTTTTTGGTTTGTTTTTTAAAAACTAATATGCGTAATAAAATGTAGTGTTAAAATTGCTGCACGTTAAACTTTGATGCCTGGGAAGGTTTGTCAAAACACAAAACACAAAACAGAAAATTCAGCAGGCGCTGAAAACAGTGCAGGGAATGTGCCTGCCTAACATTAATAACAATATTTTAAGAGCGCAGAGATAATTCATGTCTGGATTTCATAAAACTTTCCTTGCCAAGAAATTGCAGCCACGTGTCTTAATCTTTAAGCACCATTCTTTGGAAGTGAGCCGGGCTGAGATCTTTGGGACTTAATCCTGTAATTGGTTGCATAATATGGTTTAACTCAAAGTCCCATCATTTTGGTACTTTGACCGTGCTACCTGGAGGAGAAGGGTGGTCCACAATATGTCTATGATTCACTATCATAGCATACCCTCCAAATGTTCCTATATAACTGAGGTACGGAGTCTTTTTCAGCCCAAGAGCCACATTCCCTTCTGGGCAACCTTCTCTCAGCCACATCACATCCCAGTGGTGGGTGGGGCCAGAGGCAAAAGTGGGTGGAGCAATTAAAATTTACCTTTCTACCCGGAAGAGGTCACTTCAGTGCTGCAGACACAGCAGGCTTGTTTGTTTTCATGTACATGTATATACAGTATAGACACCTCACACCTCTCTGTCCTCCATCAAGGCAAACAAAAATCAGTATTATCTAGTGCCAGGGGTCAGCAAACATTTTCAGCAGGGGGACAGTCCACTGTCCCTCAGACCTTGGGGGGGGGTGGACTATATATTGGAAAAATAATAATGAATGAATTCCTGTGCCCCACAAATAATCCAGAGATGCATTTTAAATAAAAGCACACATTCTACTCATGTAAAAAACACCAGGCAGGCCCCACAAATAACCCAGAGATGCATTTTAAATAAAAGGACAGATTCCAGTCATGTGAAAACACGCTGATTCACAGGCCGGATTTAAAAGGCGATTGGGCTGGATCTGGCCCCTGGGCCTTAGTTTGCCTACCCATGATAGTCACTCAGTATGTATATTAAGCTGTAACATGTTACTGCACATTGCCAGTAGTGGATGTGGCTGGGGAGGGGTGATGCTTGGAGACAGTCCCAAGGGCTGGTTAGAGGACCCCATTTGCCCCCGCTCCCAGACCCAAGGTTTACTATACAGTGGTACCTCGTGTTACATACGCTTCAGGTTACATATGCTTCAGGTTACAGACTCCACTAACCCAGAGCTGGTACCTCGGGTTAAGAACTTTGCTTCAGGATGAGAACAGAAATTGTGCTCCGGCAGCAGCGGGAGGCCCCATTAGCTAAAGTGGTGCTTCAGGTTAAGAACAGTTTCAGATTAAGAACAGACCTCCAGAACGAATTACCGTATTTTTCGCCCTATAGGACACCGTCCAATAAGGCGCACCTAGTTTTTTTGGGGGGAAATAATGGGAAAAAAATTATTTCCCCCCCCCCAGGCGCGGGGTTGGGGCGGGAGAAGCCTGAGCTTCCCCCGACCCCAGCCCCCAAACAGGCAGCTCTCTGCAAGCCGTGGGAGCCCAGCGCTGGCTCCCGCTGCTTGCTGAGAGGTCCGCGAAGCCTGGACGCGCTGAGCTCAGCGCGCGCAGGATTCAGCATGCAGGCAACTCTCCGCAAGCAGCGGGAGCGCTCCCGCTGCTTACGGAGAGGTCCGCGAAGCCTGGACGCGCTGAGCTCGGCGCACGCAGACTTCAGCATGCATGCAACTCTCCGCAAGCAGCGGGAGCCCAGTGCTTGCGGAGAGGTGCGCGAAGCCTGCATTCGCCCCATAGGACGCACACACATTTCGCCTTCATTTTTGGAGGGGAAAAAGTGCATCCTATAGGGCGAAAAATACGGTAAGTTCTTAACCTGAGGTACCACTGTATACAAACAGCCCTTATTTTCTGATCCTTGTCCCAGTTAAATCCACCAACAAGCCAGGATCACACATTCTCATGGTTTCCCAGGCTCATTTCCCTGGGAAGATGGACTGATAAACACTGTAGCTCTGTGAGGGGAACGTGCTTCTTCTGATAAGCTCCTCATCCCAGGATTCCTTTGGAGAGCCCACAACTTTTTTAAGTGATAATGATACAGCTTTAAACATGCCTTGCAGATGAGGCCAAACAAACAACTTTCCAAAATACTGTATAAAGTAGGTAACATTTTTTTTTAAAAAAAGGAATCCAGGAACAGAGGGGCACAGAATTGGGAAAACAGATGATTTCTTTCCCGTTTTGTGCCTCTTGGACATACTTGAGGAGGGAGGTGAGCAGCTGAGCAGAGCACTTAGGAGGGAGAGGAGTCTGTGGCTGAGGAAGATGAATAATCTGATTAGCAAAGCCGACTTCTCTAAACTGCAAGGGGCGGGGAGAAATGTAAGATTCCTCTTAACTGGCCTTTTTCTGTACTGTGCATGCTGGTAGCAGGATGCAGTGTATTTCTGGGGAAAGCAGACAGAGGAACTCTCACTAGTTGTTTAAAAGGACTTTCTTTGCTCAAAACGGAACAGGATTGATGCTTCATGTTCTGATAGCAAAATGTTTAAGTACCTGAGAGGGAGGGGAGCAGGGAGAGAAAGAAGCAGGGATCCTTCAGTAGAATGCGGGGGAACAATTATTTTTTTTGCATGCTGTTTGTTGTCTAAATTTGACAACTTCTTTTCAATATGAAGAAGGGTACAACGTACCTGCAAACTTCTTTATACATTTTGCATTGGAGTAACAATGGGCATAGGGACGCGGGTGGCGCTGTGGGTAAAAGCCTCAGTGCCTAGGACTTGCCAATCGAAAGGTCGGCGGTTTGAATCCCTGTGGCGGGGTGCGCTCCCGTTGCTCGGTCCCAGCGCCTGCCAACCTAGCAGTTTGAAAGCACGTCAAAGTGCAAGTAGATAAATAGGGACCGCTTACTGGCGGGAAGGTAAACGGCGTTTCCGTGTGCTGCGCTGGCTCGCCAGATGCAGCTTTGTCACGCTGGCCACGTGACCCAGAAGTGTCTCCGGACAGCGCTGGCCCCCGGCCTCTTAAGTGAGATGGGCGCACAACCCTAGAGTCGGACACGACTGGCCCGTAAGGGCAGGGGTACCTTTACCTTTAACAATGGGCATAGTATTCAACATGGTTCAGGACATAACAAGTTGCTTTATATAGTCAGACCAATCGTCCATCTAGCTCAGGGGTCAGGAAACGTTTTCAGCAGGGGGCCAGTCCACTGTTCCTCAGACCTTGTGGGGGGCCGGACTATATTGGGGGGGGGGGGGGGCGTGAATGAATTCCTATGCCCCACAAATAACCCAGAGATGCATTTTAAATAAAAGCATGCATTCTACTTATGTAAAAACACACTGATTCCTGGACCGTCCGTGGGCTGGATTGAGATGGCAATTTGGCCGGATCCAACCCCCAGGGCTTAGGTTGCCTACCCATGATCTACCTCATTGCTGTTTACACTGGCTGGCAGTGGCTCTCCAGGTTTCAGGCAGGTTCTCTCCCAGGCTTTGTGGAGATGACAGGGGTCAAACCCTAGGGACCTTTTTGCATACATCTCAAATGCCCTGTCTGACCCATGGAGAGATGCTGCCAGTCAATGTAGACAATATTGATCTAGTTAGAGCAGTGGTCTGACTTACGTTATATAAGTCAGCTTATGTTCCTCCATGATTTGTCTTCTCATATTTGAATACTGCTTTAAAGGTGACATCAATAAATAGTGTCGGCTCAGATTTTGGAGGGTCTTTTGAGCAGGACATCTTCCGTAAGCCACCTCCCATCACCAGCTTCACCTCCACCCATAGCCACCAGCTTTCCTCTTTCTCAGTGCAGCTGACATCTGCTTGCTTGCCAGAGGGCAAGCAGGAAGATACAGTGGTGCCCCACAAGACAAATGCCTCGGAAGACGAAAAACTCGCAAGACGAAAGAGTTTTTCGTTTTCTGAGTTGCTTCACAAGACAGATTTCCCTATGGGCTTGCTTCGCAAGACGAAACGTCTTGCGCCTTTAAAAAAAACAACCGCCAATGCATTCCTATGGGAAACCGTCAATACACAGTGGTGCTTCGCAAGACGAAAAAACTTGTAGAACAAAAAAACTCATAGGACAAATTAATTTCGACTTGCGGGGCACCACTGTACAGCTACTTTTCCTCCACCTTCTCACCACCACCACCACTGATCTGCTTGCTTCCACCCTCTGAAAGTAATAAGAGCTTGCTGGATCAGGCCAGTGGCACATCTAGTTCAGGACCCTGTTCTCATAGCGGCCAGCCAGGTGGTTAGGGGAAGCCAACAGGCAGACTCTTAAGTGCAACAGCCACTCTCTCCTACTGTGCTTTCCAGCAACTTATATTCAGAAACATACTAGCAGGGATACAGGCAACTTGCAACTTATATCCATTTAACTTGAGTGCATTTTGTTTTATGTGCTTGGCAAATCTTAAAAAAAATAAAATAAAATATGGAAAGGGGGCAGCCATCTGGGAAAAAAGACTTTGCCAATTCCACCTGCCATTGAACCCAATGTGCTTTGGCTTTACATGCTATCCCTGGAACGTAACCCCTGTGTAAGTTGAATCACCTGTATTTACTAAAGGCTTCAGATATAGATGACCTCATTCCTGCATCCCATGGCCTCTGTGTAATGCATATTTTCCTGCCCTCACCAGAATTTAATTTAATATTTATTTAATTAAATAATAATAATTTAATTTTTTTTATAAAAAAAAATCCAAATCCAAATAGTTGCTTTAAAATGAAATTATAATGGTGATACTTAGGAGGCTGCTTCTTGCAACTGGTGCCTTCATTTCCACCAAGTTGTCCTATAACAGAGCCCTAAATACAGGGTTTTTTTAGGATTGACAGCCATAACTGCACCTGTTTGCTTGTACCACCCACCTTTTTGAGTTGAAAAAAGAGAAAGATCAATGTGCTTGGATATATCAGGAAGGGTGATCAAAGAATGTGAACGGACTCTGATGACTAATGAGAGTTAATGCACTCATGCCACTTTGCCAGTTGCCCAGTGGCATGTGACACATTAGCAATGGATCAATTGCAAGTTAGATAAATAAATAGTGTCATCCTGGATAAATATGTTCTGTTTCTAGTTCAAGTCATTTTGCCTTGCTGCACCCCTTTCTGTTTAGACCGAGCCTTTCTCAGTTTGATGTGTGAATGGGAGGGGATGATATTTGAAGGGCCTGGAAGACCCTCTCTTAAAGACATAAAGAGAGTCCTACCGGATTAGACCCAGAAGTCCATCCCATCCCAGCTTCCCACAGTAGGCAACAAGATGCTTTGGGGAGCCCTACAAGGAGGACATGAAAGCTACCTCCCCTTCTTCCACCCACAGGTGATTGGTAACTAGAGATAGACTGTCTTTCAGTATGAATGGTCTATATCAGGGGCACAGGTGCTGGGTAGCCCCCAAGATGGCTCATTGCATGATATTACACATATTTTCCAACACTGTGCAGGCTGCACCAGCATGGCCTAGTGGAAGACTGTGTTGGCCTGTGCAATGTTGGGAGATGCTTCTCAGGCTGGAGCAACCTTGCCTCCTCTGCATCTTCAATTTTCAGGGGGCTGAGCCCTCTGCTAAGGAATATTGAGGGGGCTGATGACACCTCTGACCCCCAGAGTTGGCATGCTTGATCAGGGGTAGGAAACCTCAAGGCCAGGAGACAAATGTGGCCCTCCAGGCCTCTCTGTCTGCCCCTTGGAACGCTCCACAGTCTCACCCGGTTGCATTCCTTGTTGACCCTCCTCAACGCTCTCCTTTGATTGGAGCAGACCAATTTCCTTGGTCTAACATACCAGCATCTGTTCATTTTTTGCTCTGGGATTAATAGTTTTGGTGAAGAGGGGCAATTAAAGGGGGAGTTGGGCTTAAAAAGTCTCCCCATCACCATTCTATATGGTTGGCCACTGAGCATGCTAAATCCCATTCCTGGCTTTTGTGGGGGGGGGCTATTCTTTGTATTTCTACAAATCTTGGGGTTTCTCTAAGCTCCCCTCCTCTGCATGGATGGTGTTGCTTTGGCTACAATAGCAAGGACACAGGTCTCTAACATCAGAAATAAAAGGTGATGATGGGACCGCCAATGAATTTGACTCTTAAGAAAATTAACTCCCTTAGCAAATACTGGTGTACGTGTGTTCATGCCTCTTTTGATTGGTTTTTATTACATTTATATCTCATCTCTCCTCTAAGACTGCATACTTGGTTCTCCTCCTCCACATTTTATTCCTCACAACAACCTTAGGCTGGATCAGCCCCAAATGTCCATGTAGATCTCCCTTCCACATGTGGCTAACTTAGGTTCCAGTTAACTTAAGAAGAGCCCTGATGGATCAAGCTGATGATCCATCTAATCCACAGTTGCCAACCAGATGCCTCAATAGGAAGGCTGCCAACAGAACCTGAGTGCAACAGCACCACTTCCCATTTGTGGTTCCCAGCAACTGGGAAAATCCACAAGCCCAGTGTGAGTGCAACAGCCTTCTGCTGCTGTTCTGGCCTAGCAACTGGTGCTTCAAGGTGCTCCTGTTTCTGAACCAGGAGGTTGCATAAAGCAATCATCTGGTAGCCAGTCAAGGGAAAAGTGGTCATCAACCCTCCTCCATCCCTGATTGATAATCAACTAGCTTTTGTTTCTGCCTACTGGCTAAGCATCTACTGCCAATGAGTTTATCTCTGCCTGCCAGCCTGTTTTTTCTTTTGTCTTGATTCTGAGTTGGGGCAAATCTGGAATGGTATTTTTAATGACTGCCCCCCCCCACTTGTTGTAAGAAAATTCGCCATTCAACAGATCCAATTCCCCTTAGCACAAATAATTGATTAAGCAACTATCTGGGATGTTGAATTGCAAAGCCATGTGAGTGAAATGAACAAGTAGCCAGAAATCAAAGATAATGGGAGGGGGTTTACTTCAGTGAGGTATATATCCAAGCTAGACATACCCAAATTTAGAAGATCTTTTACCCTTGCCAGATTCAATGTCCTACCACCTGCATTAGCGCAGGGCAGATTTGAAGGTAAACCATATTCAGAGAGAATATACCCATGTGGTCTGAAGGAAGCTGAAACTATTACACAAGTCCTATTATGTTGTCATTACTATAGGAACATATGTTTGGTATTTATCACTCCAATCATGCAGTGAACCCCAAGCAGATCTGATGACCACTACTTAAAATATCTAATAGAGGACTGGGAACCAGAGATTACCTTAAAAGTGGCCAAATTTTGTGCTGCTGCTATAAAACTAAGGAGACAAGCTCTGAATGTATCTAATGGCCAATGTCTTAACATGCATATTTTAAATTAGCAGCTAAGGTCTTAACCTACATATTTTAACGGTTTTATATCCGTATTATTTCCCGTGCTCTAGCTTATAGAGTTTAATTTTAACCTATGTATATTTACATGTTCTCTATTGTTGTATATGTCCGTTTTTCTGGTCTGTGACCATAATAAATTGATTCATTCAGTTTCATTCAAATTATTGATTTCAGCCTTATAGTTAAAGAGCCTCTGCTGTTACTGACAAAGGTTTTGGACCTTTCTGTTAAGTTTTAACATTTAAGAGATGCAGAGGCAGCTTCATGTTCCAAGGGTCCCAGTTCCAAGTGGCATGTTCTGTAAAAAAAATCTGTACGTTTTCTAAACCTTATGATTATAGGCTTGGAAATGTCTGGGCAATGTCATCTGAAATGTCAGAAGCTGGCGGAATTTCTGAATAAACTTTCTATTGGCCAAAGGGCTGGGCTTCTTTACCTTTCTCCATGACTAGAAAATCAGAATTAAATGATGCAATGTATTAATTCCCAAAATTTCAAAACCAAAAAGTAGTGGTGGCTGGTCTACTGGGGCTAATGAGCCCCACCAGCCTCAGTCTGCTCTCAGCCAGCCTTCACCTGCCTGTCTCCTCACTTATAACCATTCAGGGGGGGTGGCTCTGCCTGCCATTTAAAAGCTCACACTAAAATATTAACAAGGCATCCCCAAAAGGGAAAAAAAAGTGGGAGTTATCATTTACTGGGGGAGAGAACCAGCAAAAGGGGATAATGGGTGCAGATGAAGTAGCTTGAATAAGCTGTTCAAAAAGAAAAGAAATCCTATATAAATTCCCTCTGTTTCTTAAGTTTAGAGTAAGCAAATGGTAACCAATAGTAACATGATACCAAAATACCGGTAGTACCCTCCACATACGAATGGGAGATATCAGTAGGCTTAGCGGGGAAGTCGGACCCCCAAGCTTATCATTAGTACCAAAACATCTCTAGCAGAATACCAAAGGAGTAGGGGAGACAGCCAGATGGCCCAGAAAGGGCAGAGCCATACTTAGCCACCATAGAATACTGACTGGGTTTTGGGGGGCAGGGGGGGGGGGTGCAGAAGGCAAAATTGACTGGGATGGGAATGGAAAGGAGTATAGTGGAAGACAACATGGCTGGCTGGCAGCCTCAAGAGGAACACTCCCTGCAGGAGAATCTTGCTGCAAGTCTCACATCTACAAATATGTATAACTAAATACAGTGGTACCTCAGTTTAAGTACTTAATTCGTTCTGGAGGTCCGTTCTTAACCTTAAACTGTTCTTAACCTGAAGCACCACTTTAGCTAATGGGGCCTCCTGCTGCTGCCACGCCGCTGGAGCACAATTTCTGTTCTCATCCTGAAGCAAAGTTCTTAACCCGAGGTACTATTTTCTGGGTTAGCGGAGTCTGTAACCTGAAGCATATGTAACCTGAGGTACCACTGTAATCGATAAAAGGTACAGGAGTAAACAGTTTTGTTTAGTTTGGAACATGGGGTTGTTGTTTTTTAAGAGTACAGTGATACCTTGGTTCTTTTTTTGGAAGCCGAAAGTGCTCTGTTTTGAGTGTTACGCTGAGGTCTATCTGTTTTTGCTATTTATTTTGTGTTTCTGCGGCTCTTTTTCTTTTGTTTTTGTGACTGTGTGGAACCTACTTCAGCTACTGATTGATTGATTGTGTGACTGCAATACATTGTTTTTTGCTTTCATTTTATGGATCAATGGTCTTGTTAGATAGTAAAATTCATGTTAAATGGCTGTTTTAGGGGTTGTTTTTAGAAGTCTGAAATGGATTAATCCATTTTGCATTGCTTTCTATGGGAAAGTGTGCCTTGGTTTTGGAATTTTTTGGTTTTGGAACAGACTTCTGGATCAGGTTAAGTTTGAGAACCAAGGTACCACTGTATGTAATTTATCATAACGATGCATTCTTGGGCATGCTTTCTTGGAACTAAGTTCCACTGCTTGTCGTGGGCCTTTCTTTTGAGAAAACAGAAGATGGTGTGGCTCAGTGGTAGAGCATCTGCTTTGCATGCAAAAAGATCCCAGATTCAGTCCCCATCATCTCCAGGTAGGGCTGGGAAGGACTCTGGCCTGAAATCCTGGAGAGCTGTTGGCAGTCAGTATTAACAGTACTGAGCAAGGTGGACTAGTGGTCTGACTAGTGATATAAGGAACCTTCCTATGTTCCTAAAATGGGATTATACTGTAAGCACAATTCAGCTGCTAGTAAACTTTGCATGAGAAAAGTGGATAAGGAGCAATTTTTTTAAAAAAATAAATCTACAGCCCAAGGAAGTACATCTTCAGCTGTACTAGGTGGAGATTTTACTTTAAGGCATGTTTTGGTCTTGTAATATTAGTCACATCACATGTTGTTTTGAGGCCGAGCTGACCATTGCTGCAATCAGAAAAGTTGTAAACTGAGATAGATCAGCTGTCTCTTAAGAAAGAACAGCGTGCTGTGACCAGGATTGGGGTGCTGGGGGTGGATCTTACAGAAAGGTCCCTTCTAAACATCTGTTTTATTGTGCATTCATGATTATTTGTGGTCATGATGGTATTGGGGCATCTAAATGCAATCCTGTTCCAATATTGTTTATGCCTACAGATGTTTCAGGACTATTTCATTTCTAGTCAGGCATTGCCCCATAGCTTCCTGTGGAAACCCCATAACTTTTTATGCCACAAATCACAAAGAGGGTCCCTCTCAACAGTGATAATGTGGTAACATTGGGGAAGCACTGCAGAACAAAAGTGGAATGATGCATGGAGAGTCCAGTATAAATCACTGACTAATGCACTGTTATTATTTCAGTTATGTGTTGTGAAATATACTCACAAACCAACAATTACCCACCATTCTGGAGGGAACCACAGATCTTTCATTGGCACCCCTACCTTTGTCCTTTCTACAGAATCCCTTCTGCAGTGCTGATGTGCTTGTGGTTTTGCTATAATGTTTTTGGAGATTGGCAAGCAAAGCAGAAGACAGAAACAGCAGGAGAGGCCCAACTGAGGAAGTGAGATGGTGCAATAGAAATGAAATAACTCAAAAAAAGTTGATGAGATCATGTGGGTAGCAAATAGCCTGTCTACAACTTTTTCTGGTTTTTTGTCCTGTAAGGGTTTTTTTTGCAAAATCATTTCTTGCCTGCCTCATCTGCAGCCCTTGTTAAGAATCATTTGCATTTACAGTGGTACCTCGGGTTAAGTACTTAATTCGTTCCAGAGGTCTGTTCTTAACCTGAAACTGTTCTTAACCTGAGGTACCGCTTTAGCTAATGGGGCCTCCCGCTGCTGCCATGCTGCCACTGCACGATTTCTGTTCTCATCCTGAAGCAAAGTTCTTAACCTGAGGTACTATTTCTGGGTTAGCGGAGTCTGTAACCTGAAGCCCATGTAACCTGAAGCACCGTTCTGTAACCCGAGGTACCACTGTATATAAAAACATTTCAGAAACAGGTAGTCCTTTGCGTACATCAGAGGGGAATGTTTCTTTCAGCCTGAGGGATTTTATTACCTTTCAGGAAACCTTACTGGGAGCCATGTTCCAGGGCTAGGAAGGGCCAGAGGCAAAAGCAGACAGAGCCACAGATGTAAAGTTCAGTAGACTTCTAGCCACAATGGCTATTTTCTACTTTCACTGTGGGGAGCAATTGGCCTCTTAGCACCAATTGCTGGGGATCAGAGGTGGGGAGAGAGATGTTGCACTATGGTCCTGCTTACGTGTTTCCACAGGCATCAGGACGGCCACTGTGAGAACAGGATGCTGGACTAGATGAGTCCCCTTTGTCCTGGTTCCTCTGGTTTCTTCTTATACCCCCAACACCTCTGTATACTATTTGCCTGGAATTGCAAGTGGGCTATTAGGCTCAAGTCCTGTTTGTGGGCTTCCCACAAGCATCTGGTTGGCCACTGTGAGAAAAGGTTACTGAACTAACTAGATGGGTCATTGGCCTGATCCAGAAGGCTCATCTTATGTTCTTTTTGTGACCTCTGCTCTGTGTGTTCAGGATTTGGATGAAAAATAGAAGTAAGTCTTGCAGCTTGTGAGTACAGTTCTAGGTATAATTTAGGGCGGGGCGCGGGTGGCGCTGTGGGTTAAACTGCAGAGCCTAGGACTTGCTGGTCAGAAGGTTGGCGGTTCGAATCCCCACGACGGGGTAAGCTCCCGTTGCTCGGTCCCTGCTCCTGCCAACCTAGCAGTTCGAAAGCACATCAAAGTGCAAGTAGATAAATAGGTACCGCTCTGGCGGGAAGGTAAACGGCTTTTCCATGTGCTGCTCTGGTTTGCCAGAAGCAGCTTAGTCCTGCTGGTCACATGACCCAGAAGCTGTACACCGGCTCCCTCGGCCAATAAAGCGATATGAGCACCGCAGCCCCAGAGTCGGCCACGACTGGACCTAATGGTCAGGGGTCCCTTTAAGCAAAAGTGGAGGAGGCTACTGGAAGTCTCATGTAAATTTAGGACAGAGGAACAGGCTATTATAATGTCTGAAGAGCCCACCTGGAACAGAGGCAGGTCTCAGCTTCTGTGCAGATTTCTTAAAGGTTGTTCCCAGTCCAAGCATTGCAGGCCAGCATTCTCTGTGACTTCAGAAAAAACCATGTGTTTCAACCTTAAGAATAGCCCTCCTGCATCAGGGTAAAGGGCTCATCTATTTCAGAATTCTGCTTCCCACATTGGGCCAGTCAGATATTTTCAAGGCATGAAGGCAACAGCCCTCACACGTCGCTTACCTATTTAGCAACTGGTGTCTTCATGATCAGAGGCTGCAGGAGCAGCTGTTGTGGCTCGGTCGGGTCTGAGCTGACTGTGGAAGATTGGGAGACATTTGCACCTGAGATGCACCTGAGATGGTTGCACGGGAGAACAATGAGAGGAACCTCCCAGATAACCAGAGCTGGTAGGGCCATTCGCTGGAGCCTCCTGGGCACCTTCCCCTGAGCCTGAAGCTCCAGATGCCTCCCACTGCGCATCACCAGGAGGGAGGCTGTAGTACAGAGGGAGTGCCCGTCTTCAGGCCAGAGAGTTGGCCCTCTGAAGTTCTCTCAAGGGAGTGGAGCCTGGAAGAGGGAGGCATAGGCATTAAAGGCCTCGATCTGCTCTCAAGCTTTGCGTAAGCAAGCTGCTCATTTGGAGCTGTCCATGGTCTTCCAGCCTTGGTACTTTTCCTTTCGGTTCCAGTGTCAGACCAGAACATGACAGGTGTTCAGATACCTTGCCTAGGGACATGAAGGTTCCATATGGGCACCACAGCTAGCGGCCTTTGATAAACCCATTCTTCATGAATTTGTCACATTCCCTATTGAAAGCGAAAAAGCTCGACAAGAGGAGCATTACGGAACACCACTTAGGTTTCCAGCTTTTCATTAACATCATAAGAAGAGGAGCAATCCAAGTTGCTGTTTTACTGGTGAGTTGTCCTTCCTGTGCCTACTCTGGTTTGTCCTTCAGAAAAGCTTCATGCTGAGAATCTCCATGGTCACAGTTTAGATTTAATCCATAGTGATGCGCTTGGTTCCCAAGTGCGGCAATTACCAGCTGTCTCCAGTTTCAGATGTGGCCTTGCTGTGTTTGTTGTGCTGGTTCTTTTTGCTCCTGGGTGGAGAGGTGTTTAACACAAGAGAAGCAGCAGTGTCTTGGGATGCTAGGCACATTTACTCAGAGGCAAGTCTCACTGAGGTGGCCAACTGGTGTTTGCCCTGCTTCTATCCAGACTCCAGGTGGGGCTCATATGCTTGAAAGGTTGCTGCATAACAAAATGCAAGACAAAAATAAAATCCTGCATGTAGAAAACTAGGAGAAGTGGCTAGTCTCCAAACCCTGAGTCACTAGCTTGTTAAGTACAGGGAACATGTATGGTGTTACAGAGGAGCATCATGTGAGCCCTCACATAAAGTGGGAGACTCAGACACATTTTGCCCACCTCAGTGAGAACTAGGAGCTTAGTTCAATGGAGCATAGTGCCATGTACAGTCATACATCGGGTTACAGCAGCTTCAGGTTGCGTTTTTTTGGGTTGTGGACCGGCGAAACCGGAAGTGCCGGAATGGGTTACTTCTGGGTTTCGGTGTTCGCACATGCGCAGAACCGCTAAATCACTCTTTGCGCATGTACAGAAGCGCCAAATCACAACCCACTCATGCACAGATGCGGGTTGTGAATGCTGCGGTTTGCGAATGTGCATCCCACATGGAGCACAGTCGCAACCCAAGTGTCCACTGTAGATGTGTGGTTTGGCCTTGTGTGGACTTGATCTGGCATGTTTTTCCCCAAATTCAGATTGCCTCAGTAGAGGATTTGGGAGTCTTTGGATGGGTTTTTCTCTCTCTAACTCATATATTCAACCTGTGGAGAAACAGAGTGGATGAAAGGACTTTTCTCTAGAGAGGGGTAAAGGGGGCTGTGAACTCATGGCTTTAGGGAAAGCAAGAAGAGACAGCATGAGTGGTTACTGGTGCCTTTGGTGTGGGAGGAAACTAGCTTCTCTCTCTCTCTGTGTGTGTGTGTGTGTGTAAGAAAAGGAGAGTTACACAATAGAGAAAAATCATACAGGCTTATTGAGAGACCCCTCTCTTTAAAAGCAGCCTTGAGCGACAGTGAAAGTGAAGGCCACTTAGTCTCCCAGAACAAACAGTGGTGAACAAAGGAGGCTGTGTGCTAATGGGTCTTTCTCAGCCAAGCTGGACTGCAATAAGCCCAGCAGCTGCAAGTGGAACCCAGGTAATGTGGTTGCATTTCCATAACCTCAGGGTGAGCTGCAAACCCTAATGGACTGTGCATGACCTTACCTTGATGGATTCCCTTGGGGGGGTGGGGACAGAAGCCCTGTCCACCTCAAGTGGAGCATCATGCAGGAAGAAGGAAACCCATACTTAAAACTATGGAACTCCCAGATGATGTGGTGACAGCCACCAACTTGAATGACATTAGAAGAGGATTGGACAAATCCATGTTGATAACTACTAGGCACAATGGCCATACTGTTCCTCCGCAATCAGACAGTATGCTGGGAATTGCTATTAGGGAAGAGTGCTGTTGCACTCATGTCCTGCACCCCAGAGGCACTGGTTGGCCACTGTGAGAGCAGGATAGAAACATAAGAGGCTGCCTTGGTCCATCTAGCTCAACATTGTCTATACTGACTGGCAGTAAGGTAAAGGTAAAGGTACCCCTGCCCGTACGGGCCAGTCTTGACAGACTCTAGGGTTGTGCGCCCATCTCACTCAAAGAGGCCGGGGGCCAGCGCTGTCCGAAGACACTTCCGGGTCACGTGGCCAGCGTGACATCGCTGCTCTGGCGAGCCAGAGCCGCACATGGAAACGCCATTTACCTTCCCGCTAGTAAGCTGTCCCTATTTATCTACTTGCACCCAGGGGTGCTTTCGAACTGCTAGGTTGGCAGGCGCTGGGACCGAACAGCGGGAGCACACCCCGCAACGGGGATTCGAACCGCCGACCTTTCGATCGGCAAGTCCTAGGCGCTGAGGCTTTAACCCGCAGCGCCACCCACGACTGGCAGTGCCTCTCCAGGATTTCATAGAGGGTACACTCCTACTCCTTTCTGGAGATGCCAGGGATTGAACCTGGGATGTTCTGCATGCAAAGCAGATGCTTTACCACTGAGGTATGTGCCTTCCCCAAATGGACACTGCTAGGTGGGTCTTTGGCCTAATCCAGCTGGAGTCTTCATACACTCTGTCCACCTTGGACAGAACCCTACTCCCAACAGCTGTGCACAAGAACCCCTGTTGAAGTCTATGATCTTAGTGGATTGTGTGAATGCCCCCTTTGAGTTCCTCAGCTCTGTGTGAGATGAGTCCTTTATTGCCTTGCTGGCTCTGGAATCAATGCCACCTCTCCATTGGAATGAATGGAACCTTTTCAGACACTGCAGTTTGGCTGGAGAGGATAGAAGACTCCCCCCCCCCCCCCGCAGCTGCGTCACACTTTGCCTGTGGCAAATGACACGGCCTGATACTGGAATTTCTGTGTCTGCCATCTGTATGGAAGGGGAGGCTGAAGTGTGTGTGTAGAAGAGAGTGGAATCTATTGTGCAAACTGCTATCGGCCTCGGGAGAAGCCAGCCTTCCTCCAAGGGGTCTCTTCTTCACACACACCAAATTTCATTCTTACAACAAGACTGTGAGGTAGGATATGCCAAGAGTTGGTGATTAATACAAGCTGTCCCAGAGTGGGGATTTGAATCCAGGTCTTCCTGGCCTTAAATCCAGTCCTCAGCACATTGTCATTCGATCCTTGGCCAAACTTCATGCAGGTGAGAAGGAGGGGCTATGGGAGAGAGGAAGAGGCATGCCATGTCCGCTCTTGCCTTTGGACACGCCCACTGTGAGCAAGCACAGCCACCAGGTAACCTTCAAGGGAATGTAGGCTGCAGCAGAAAGACAGTTCCTCATCTCTACCTTGCCCTGATGCCCTGCAATGGCATTCTAGCACCACTGAAAGTTCCACAGTTTCCCCCTTTTATCTAAGTTTCTTGTTCCTGGGATAAGCCTTGGGTCTCTTGCAGGATATCAAAGGAGAGAAAGCAGCAAAAGAGTGTTATAATCAAATTGGGTTGGGAATCATTTTCACCCTGAGGGCCTCATTCCATTCTAGGCAGCGTTCCCTGGGCTACCAGGGATGGACAGAGCCAGAGGCAAAAACAGACTGAGCAATGAATGTAGGTTTTACCTTTGTTCAGTAGGCTAGTTTCTACGCACAATCATCCTTCTCTATTGCAAGAGCAATTCTCAGAATTCAAGGACACAGCCAGGACATGCGGGGGCGACTCAAGAAGGATGCAAAGCAAGGCCACTGAAGGGGGTGGACTGGGGAGATTTCTGAGGGCCACACAAAGTGGCCTGAGAGTCCATGCCAGGGGTCAGCAAATGTTTTCCCCAGGGGGCCGGTCCACTGTCCACAGGCCTTGTGGGGGCGAATGGACTATATTTTGAAGAAAAAGAAAAACCACGACTCTCCCCTCCCTTCTCCACAGCACTGGACGAGCCCCGGTGGCTGCTTGCCTGTGCCTTGCAAGTAGCATGGGCTGGCAGTGGTGGCAGCGGAGGGATGATGAGCGGCGCAAAAGAACTGGCTCTGGAGAGGGGCTGCTTAAAATGGCGCTCAGGCAACCATGGCTCAACAAAGCCCAGCCCCCTTCCTCCTCTAGGAAGGGCGGGGAAAAGCCAGGAGGAGGGAGGGAGGCGGCGGCACCGCAGTGTGTGGGGGAGGGGGGAGGGGGAATGGCACAGCCTGAACAATCAGAATCCCCACAGCGATCGACATGGCGATTCCTGGACCATCCGTGGGCCGGATTCAGAAGGCAATTGGGCCGGATCTGGCCCCTGGGCCTTAGTTTGCTAACCCATACCCTTGTGCTGGAGTGTCAGGCTAGGGTTCATGACATTCAGCTCTCCAGCTAGCCAAAAACTGTAAATCTATTTAGGGACAGTTCTTGGAAAACCAACACTGTCAACCACTTTTGCTGTTTTCTCTCAGTTCTGTCTCCAGGGGCAGCCTGTGTTTGCTGACTGCCATCCCTCGCAAGGAGAGGGCAGTTGGGGCATGTCTTACTGTCCAACAGAAATGGTAACCATGGAATGAAAAGGCCAAAAAAAGGGTTCTTTGAGAAAAATATGAGCCAACTTTCCTGACTGCCATTCAAACTCTCTCTTGTCTTACCCCCCCTACAGCCTGGGGACAGGATGTGTGGAAGTGCTGAATGAAACTGCAACGTGACCTACTTTTTTTCCAAGGCTCGTACCACTCGCTGACACCCCTCATCTCTTTGCAGAAGCAACGATGAAACGGCGCAAGTGAGTCTCACTCCTGCCTTGTCCCCCCCCCCCCGGAAGGTTATTCCACCACGCCACCCTGCATCAATCTGCCTTATCAGTGACTGCGGGGATGTCCAATGCAACAAGGGATGATTTTGAAGCACAACACCTCCGCCTGCAGGAGGAGGAGGAGGAGGAAGATGAGCTCGAGAGGTGTGCAGATCTGGACGGAGACCCCAGCGTGGGAAGAAGCAGGCTTGTGGGGAGCCAGGATCGGCAGGGTGTCTCTTCTCCTAAGGAGATCCTGGAGGATGTTGAACGTCTGGAAGAGCTTAAGAGCAACCAGGAATTTTTGGCAGAACGCAACTGGGGGTCTGACTTGGGTGAACGTCAGGACTTCGAAAGCACAGGGGCAACCAGCCCTGGGTATTCTTCAGACCGACACAGTGAGTAGCACAGGAGATCTGGTTGACCCTTCTCCATGAACATTGGCCGATTGAGTGAAAGTAGATTATAACCAGTAGGAGGCTGGCCTAATAGGGGGCACTGCCCCACCACCCTCAGCATGTCCTCAGCCAGTCTCAACCTGCTTCCCTTCTTACATCCAGTCCAGGAGGTGGTCTTGCCTGCCAACTTCCTCCTCCTTAGTCTGAAGTGATGTCCTCTGTAGAACTCAGCAGGGAGGAGGAAGAGAGGGACAAAGCTAGAATTAGTTAACTCCAACTCCCTACAGTCCACCCTATTAGCACCCATGAACACTACGCCACCCGTGTCCCAACACGGGAGAAGAGAGGCAGCTGAGTAAGGTTATCAGTGGTTTTGGAGCCACAATGCCCTTTAACTTCCTACTGTTACTAGCAAAACCAGAATGAGAGATGCAAAATGCACATGGTTTTTGCAAATTTAGATAATTTATACAGATGTCAGAAACTCAGCTGTGGCTGGCATGGAATTTGTGTGGAGTTTTAATGTTGTGAAATACACACACTGAGGCCAAATGCCAGTTCTCACACTTCTCAGATCTTCTGGATGATGAAGCTGGGATGAGATAGTTGTTTACCACATGGCACATAACGTGGAGAAAATGAACAGAGGGTATTTTTGTTTTCTTCCATAATGCTAGAACTCAAGCTCATTGGATTCGGGACAGACAAAAAGATGGGCACATAATACATTATTCAGTTATGGAACTCCCTGTCACAAATGTGGTGATGGCAGTCTGGTTCAGATGGTTTTGAAATTAGGTGTATTCATATATGCCAGATCTATGTCAATGGGGCACAAAAGGTAAATTGAACCTTCATGTTCAGGGGTAATATACTTCTGAATACCACTTTCTAGGAGCAGCAGGGAGGAAGGCTGCATTCGTTACTCTCCCCTTTTCCATTTTATCTCCACAACAACCCTGTGAAGTAGGTTAGGCTGAGCAACAGTGACTGGCTCAAGTTTCCACAGGGTTAGCAAGAGGGTGTGGGGTGGAATTAATTATGCCCATGGGTGTGCTCTAGGTAGGACTAACATTGAATACAACCCTTATGTTTGATGAGGAAAGGATCTAAAGGCCTTCCTGAAATTTTGGTAAAGTCGTGAGGTCTTAAATGGAATTACTCTGAGCTCCTGGAAGGGGTCTGGGACTTTTAATCTAATTTAGTATTTAAAAGCCTGCCTTCTGCTTTAAGCTACATGACCAAAAGTGGGATATATTTAAGCATTCTCTTCTTCCTCCCCCACAGAACATCTAGAGGACAATGGAAGCCCCAGTGATCAAGGTCCGATTTCCTACTGGCATCCACAGAGAGACCAACTTTTGGGTGCCCCAGAAGATGACCAGGATCCAGGCAGCTCCCAAGATCTGGAGAAACAAGCGGGGGAGTTGGATGCTAGCAGTGAGGGAGAGACCTACCCAGAGCTCTCATATGAGGTCCAGTACGGCTCAGAGTATAGCACCAGTCCTGAGGCACTGAGAGACCCACAGGCCTCATACAAGAGCAGCAAATCCTACAGTTTTATCTCAGAAGGCGGAGAAGAGTTTTCTGATAACTCCAACCTCAGTGCCTCTCCTTCCAGGCCTCCTCTGGAATGCACCCTCTTGAAAACAGATGCCTATGAGCTTGGCAAGACTCAGAAGTTTCCAGAGGAAATGGCACTTACTTCCCCACCAAGGAGAAGTCCTCATGGCAGCTCTTTTGGGGGTTCCATGGGCAGCAGTCATAGCCCCTCGTTTGTAGACCATGTTCCAAATTTTTCCAGCATTGAGGCTGAGACCTTACCAGAATCCTCCTTTATAGAGAACCTGGGCCACCCTAAGGAAGGTGTTGACAAGGTGGTTGCCACTGCTGGCAGAGTCAGAGCAACTCAGTGTTTTCCTTTAGCCACTGTTAAACCCAAGGAGAAGCTTCTGGAACCAAACAGGCCAATGGAAACATCTCACGCCCTGAGGCAAGTTGGCTACCCGCAGCTGGAAAAGGTGTGGAAGCTGAAAGCAGATGTTCCTCATGGACTGCCATCCAAATTCAAAAGGCAGTCCAGGTCCCTGAGCCCACAGGGGAGAGCTGCCTGGAAAAGGGTAGGAGAGTCCAGTTTGAGCAAGTCTGTCCGAGCAAGTAGTCCAGTAAACCTGGCAACGACTGACACTTTGCAGTATGGCCGAGGGCAGCTCAACTACCCACTTCCAGATCTGTCCAAAGTGGAGCCTCGAGTGAAGTTTCCAAAGAACGCACAAAGCTACCATCCACCCCGGGGGAAGACTCCCCCAGCAAGGACCAAGGAATCTGGGAAGCCAGTGGTCTTCAAGTCTCCTGCTGAGATTGTCCGCGAGGTGCTGCTGAGCAGTGGGGAAGGGTCCGTGCAGAAATGTCAAGACCCCACCATTTCTGTCATTCCTGAAGAACTCAAATCCCCGAGACAAGCTACAGTGCTGGTGCATCAGCTTCAGGTAATAGCTTCAGTGTCTATTGTGAAAGTTCTGAAGCCACACATTGACTTGCTTCTCATTCAGGCAGATGGCCTGTGTTTGAGCTTGTATCCCTTAAGAATGTAGGAAGAGCCCTGGGTCAGGTCAAAGGGAGCCCATCTAGTCCAACACCCATTTCTCACAGTGGCCAGCCAGATACCCCAATGGGAAGCCCACAAGCAGGAACTGAACACAACAGTGTTCTCCCAATTTGTGATTTCCAGGAACTGGTAGGTATTCAGAGAAAGACTGCCTCTGACCATAGATGTAGAACATAGCCATTGGGGTAATTTCAAATTGTTTGACACCCCCCTCCACTTTCTTAGCTACTTGCTATCCAGTCATGGAACTTGCATGGGTTGCAACCAATGTTAGAGTAGATATATTGATAGTCTTGTCCTCTATGAATTTGGCTAATCCTCCTTTAAAGTCATTCAAGTTAGTGGTCATCACTACATCTTCCGGAATCAAATTCCATAGAGTTGTATCCAACTAAGTATCACTCAGAGCCCCAAGAAGCCAGAAGAATTCTTGTTAGCTGTAATGGGACAGGAAATCCCAGATAAAGTAAAAAAAAAACCCACCTCTTCCTTTACGCAACTGCTACAGGAAGGGTACTACGTACTACGTACTATGTATACACTAAAATGTGGAAGGAGAGGAAAATTCCACCCAAAGACCAGGGGTTGCTTAAACTAATAGAATATGTAAAATCAGCCATGATGATGGCCAAAATAAGAACTACAAAGGGAAAACCAGTATTGAGCAAGTGGCAAGAACTTTAAAAAGAAACTGTGCAAATATAAATTTACAAGTAGGGTTAAACATATGAACACCAGTAAGCATAACAAAGAGTGAAAGATAGAGGAGGGAAGGATTGGAAAACTTTAAGAGTTGCAGAAAACCAAAGTGATTGGGTTAGGGTATCAAGGGAAGATAGGTTGGGAAGTCCAGGCAAGAAGGGCTAGGAGATGATGTATGTAACTGGGATAACTATAACTGATCGTTATTTGCACAATTTTTTAAAAAAAGTTTCACTCCGAGTAACTCAGTCGTGTACACTAATTTCAATATACCTACTCTAACATTGGATGCAACCTATGCAGATTACATGACTGGATAGGTAAAGGTAAAGCGACCCCTGACCATTAGGTCCGGTCAATACCGACTCTGGAGTTGCGACACTCATCTCGCTTTACTGGCCAAGGGAGCCGGTGTTCAGCTTCTGGGTCATGTGGCCAGCATGACTAGGCCGCTTCTGGCGAGCCAGAGCAGCCCACGGAAACACCGTTTACCTTCCCGCCGGAGTGGTACCTATTTATCTACTTGCACTATTGTGCGTTCGAACTGCTAGGTTGGCGGGAGCAGGGACCAAGCAACGGGAGCTCAACCCGTCGCGGGGATTCAAACCCACCCACATCCGCGGAGGGGGGTGTCAAACAATTTGAAATTATTGAGTGATCCTCTATACAGAACTCATCACATCTAGACAACCAACATGTGGGGAGAGGAGTGGGTGAACACTGTTCTCCATGAAATGCTAGTTTTCTTTGTGCTGGGATCTTTTTTATTTTTATTATATGGAAGAGCATTTAGGAATGCAGGCCATCTGTCATCTGGCATGGTACAGTATTAGACATTAGTTCACCACCACAGGAAGAGCTAGGCCATACCATGGGTAACTGGAAATAAAGGAGCCCTAGGATCTGTAAAACTACCATCTTGCCAATCCTGTCCCAACGAAAAGGGAATGCTGCAGAAATGATGCAACATGTGCCAGTTTGCATTTCTTTGACATGATTTCTTTTCCTTTTTTTGTGGGGCGGACGAAGGAGTTACGGGCATTCATCAGACTGTGCTGTGAACATCGCTTCCAACTCTACAGTTCTATGGTTCTTATATTATTAACTGTTAACCAGTCAGCCTGGGCTCCTGTCATTGGGGTTGACTGGAACTCTAAAATATGAACCTAACAGATGCCAAATACCTTTCTTCTTTTTTTAGGAGGACTACCACAAACTGCTGACAAAGTATGCTGAAGCTGAGAACACCATTGACCGGCTACGGCTGGGTGCAAAGGTAGGATGTCTTCAGCTTGTTTGAGGACCTAGCACTGTCCTTCATCCAACTGTATTCTGTCATGCTAGATTTCTGTGTGTAGGACAGGAATGGGGAACTGGATCTGGTGAGCAGGCTGGATTCTTACCTCTCAACCATCATCTCCCTCTCCCACAGCAGTGGAGACTGGCCTATTAGGGAGAATGAAGCACTGCGTCACCAACCTCAGTCTGCTCTCAGCCATCGTCCACCTGCCTGCCTTCTTAGTTACAACCAGTCATGGGGATGGCACTGAATGTCAGGTTCCTCCTCCATCTTGGTGTTGCCCTTTGTTGAGCTTAGCAGGGAGCCTAGAACCAGTCAGCTCCACCTCTCATTGGCTCTGGCTCATCTCACCTCTGACTCCACCTGCCATTGGCCTCCCCACACTGTTGTTCTCCCTGCCTTCCACCCTACCAGAACTAATGGGCACCACCTCCCACTGCCCTGTGGGCCAAATCTGGAAGGTGATGGGGCCACATACCCATCAATCACCTGGCGTCACAATGACATCAGGTGTCCCATTTTCCTTTGCCCGCATGGTTTGGCATTAAACAATGCAGGCAAAGGTACAGCAATTTAGCTCAGTTGGTTAGAGCTTGGTGCTGATAATGGCAAGGTTGCAGGTTTGATCCCCGTATGGGACAGCTGCATATTCCTGCATTGCAGGGGGTTGGACTAGATGACCCTCAGGGTCCCTTCCAACTCTACAGTTCTAAGTTCCTGTGATCACAGTGGCACCTGCAAACTCCACTTTTTAACCCAGCTGCTGATTAGGCAGATGGTGCACTGATGATCAGCAATTTGGATGGCTTCAAAGAGGATTAGACAGGTTCATGGATGATAAAGCTAGCAGTGGTTCCTAGCCACAATGCCTGTGCTCTGCCACCATTGTTGGAGACACTAGACCTCTGAACACTAGTTGCTTAGAATCACGTGAGGAGGGCTGTGACACTCAGGCCCTGCTTGCAGGTTTTGCACAGGCATATGTCTGTGGAAGGACAGATCGTGAGAAGAGAAGACTCCCTAGAAAAGACCCTGATGTTGGGAAAGATGGAGGGCACAAGGAGAAGAGGACGACAGAGGATGAGATGGTTAGACTGTGTTCTCAAAGCTGCCAACATGAGTTTGACCAAACTGCAGGAGGCAGTGGAAGACAGGAATGCCTGGCGTGCTCTGGTCCAGGGGGTCACAAAGAGTCGGACACGACTAAATGACTAAACAACAACAACATGTCTGGCCATTGTGAGCACAGGATCCTGGACTAGATGGGACACAGGCCTGATCTAGCAACCAGGCTCTTCTTAGCAAGGCCCCCTCCCCCTTTATGGGGGGGGGGGAGAGTCTGTTTAAAGGAGAGAATAGGAATCATTATGTTTTGTTTTCTGTTTTTTTTTAAGATACACCCCACCCCCCACACAAGCACTTTTGGTTCCAGGTTCCTGTTTGTGTCAGTGAGTCAGGCAGCCTGACCTCTGCTTGAGCAGCAATGTGAGAATACGAGAACGTGCCTAAAAGATGAGCAGCTCAGGGTTGCAACAGGTTTTCCCCCACCCACCCCTTTCCTGTATCTTAAGAGCTCCGTCTTTTCAAACCACAGCCCAGCAGAAGCAACCACCACGGCAGCTACTCAGAAAGAGGAAGGAAGATGTGGGACATTAATTAAAAGAAGTCTTAAGAACATGAATGGCTTTAAAATAGGGTTGGAGAAATTCAAGTCTTATTAGCAGCTGGTCACCATGATGGTTGTGCTTGTGCCTCCGTGGTCAGTTGCTAGAAATCACAGGAGGGGAGAGTGCTGCTGTGCAGGTTTCCCACAGTCATATGAATGGCCACTGTGAAAACAGGATGCTGAACTAGATAGCCATTGGCCTGATCCAGCAGGCTCTTATATTATTATGCTATGTTCTTAACAAAAGAAGTATATCTGCTGGGTCAGGTCAATGGATGATATAATCAGCATTCTGTTTCCAGCCCAATGTTTAAGACAAGGCCACTGGCAGGGCAACTCTCCTTTCTAGTTGTAGTTGTTTTGTCTTTGATACTCTGGGAAAGCACTACAGGATTTGGAGGCTCTGTTTGGCTTTCATGCAAAAAACTAGTTAGGGATGAGGGATAAAATTGTTTGGCTTGCATTATCTTATCTTACTTTGACCTTCCCAAATCAACATGCAAAGGTAGAATTGTGGCTATCTTTCAAACTTCTCACTCCTCCAAATTTTGCAGTGCAATTTCCCAGCTAAAAAGTGCATGAGAAAAGAGGGAAGTTTGTTCACCAATGCCTTTCTTAGTCAAAATGACAAACAAGTGTGCATTCTATATGGAGAAATTGCTTGCAGAAAATGTGTATGAGGCAAAATTGCATCCAAAAATATGTAAAATAGATGCATTTATTACCCTGATTTCTAAGCAAGATAGTGACTTAACAAAGACTAAAAATTACAGATCTATTTCTTTATTGAACTATGATTATAAACTATTTGCTACAATTTTAGCTAACAGACTAAAAAGGACATTGACTTAGTCAGTCCACAGAGACCAAGCTGGTTTTTTACCAGGCCATCAAATGAAGGACAAAATAAGAAATATAATTAATCTAATAGAGCATTTGGAAGAAAGAAATGAAAAGCAGACCACACTAATCTTTTTAGATGCAGAGAAAGCCTTTGATAATATTTCATGGTCATTCATGATTAAGGTATTAGAGAAAATGGAATAGGTAATCCTTTCCTTTCTGTTGGGGATAATTAAGACTGAAATCTCCAGGTGTCGGAAAAGGTTATGTATGCAACAACAGTGGCTTGTGTTTTGTTAGCCCCAAAATGGAAAATGAGCGAGGTCACAATCAAAGAAGATTGGCAACTTGCAGACTTAACATATAGAATAAGAGAACAAGAAGAACATACATTTAAAGAAGACTGGAAAACGTTTATTGAATATATGGAAAATAATTGTGTACCATTGAAAACACTGGCAGTATTAATATAAATTCAACAGTGTAAATAAGTTTTGATGGATGTGATAATAGAAGACCGATTGGTATAGTTTTTGTAAAATATACAAGAATATAAGATATGCAGAATGAACCATGGAAAGAGAAGAAGGGAAGTCATTGACATCTTAAGTATGTAAAATATTTATCGGAAACTGAAAAATAGACAATTTAATAAAAATAATATTGAAAACCAACCCCCCCCCATACGTAAAATAGGAGAAATGGGGAAATGTACATATTTGCTTTTAAATAAATTGCAGTAATTGCAAACTGAACTGGAGATGGGGTAAGCTGAAGATTGAAAAATGAGAGAAACTAAACCTGACAGACATGTCCATTCCTGTTGCTGATAGCTGTTGATGGATCTAACATCTCCATGAATTTAACAAATCTCTTTTAAAACCTCTTCCAAAAGTGACTGCCATCAGTATTCTGGCTCAGATATAGAGGAACCACCAGTAAATTCTCACCCAGCCTTGTGGCTCGGTATACAGGAGCATTTAGACAAATAGTGAAGCTTATAGTGAGTCAGACCATTGGTCCAGCTAGCTCAGTGCTGCCTACACTGACTGGCAGCAGCTCGCCAGGGTTTCAGACAGAGAGCTTCTCCCTCCTCTACCTGGAGGTACAGGAGATTGACCTTGGGACCTTTTGCATGCACAGCAGATGCTCTACCACTGCGTTACAGTCTCTTCCCAAAAGGAAAAGGCTTCTTTGGAAACTAGATTATAAGTGAATGTGCATGAGAGGTATAGTAGAATGGATTTCCAGGTCTGTGGTTCACAGAGGGGTATGTGGGAGGAGTTTGAGAGAGAGGCATACTGCACAGATGGCAAGGATTAATGAAATCCAGCTTTAGTCCCCGCCAACTGAAAATAAGTGAGCAAGGGTGATGGAGCGAGGAGATAAGGGATTTTCCTCAGCCCCCAGAGCTGTTTGTGAATGGGTAATCAGAGATGAGCTCATACGGCCTTCCTGAGCAATTTTATTTTGACTCTGGCAACATCAGAAGTTGCTTTCTATCAGATAAGGCTATTTGTTTATCTAGCGTGGTATTGTCTAATGGCAATGGCTCTCCAGCTTTTAAGGAAAGGCTGTAGCTCAGGGGAGGGGAGTGGGTAGAGCATCTGCATTGTATGTGGAAGGTACCTGGTTCAATGTCCAGCATCTTCAGTTAGGGCTGTGAAAGACTCTGCTCCCTGGAGAGTCCCTGCCAGTCAGTGTAGACAGTACTGGGCTCAAGCAATGAAGAGCCTGTTTTCCATAGCTTTCTGACAGATCCTTTTTAACTGGAGATGTCACAGATTAAAACGGGGGTCTTCTGCATGTGCTCTAAAAGCAGCGCTACAGTCTGGAATGTACTCTGTACATGTTCAGAGGAACTGTATCAGTTCTTCAAATAACCACTGACATTTAAATAGAGAAAGCCACCCCACACCTGATTTCCACCTCTTGATTAAGTCAGGGCAATGGACATCAATGCTATGACCATTCATTGTCCAGCCTTGGTAGGCAAAGTGAGTCCCAGGGACTGAAGGTACTTCATGGGGAAGAGGCCATCTGCAGTTCAGGTGAAGCTCCATGCAGATCTAGCACCTCTTCATAGCTCTTCCCTCCTCACCCTTCCCAGCACCCCTGTGTTTCAAAATCATATTTGGATTGAATAACCCCATGGATTTCTTCTGCCTCTCAGGTGCGGCTGTACTATGACCCTCCAAAACCCAGCCATGGGGTCCAAATGGGGACTGTGGCTCAGGCCTCCAAGGTCGTAACCATCAGCATCCCTCAGGCCAGGACAGCTGAGGTCACAGGGAGCTCTAGCTCAGCAGCGGATGCTGCTTGGAATGAAGGTAAGGTCTGAGAAACCTGTGCAGCATCCTTTGGAAGAAATAACGTTTGTAGGAAGTTCACTTTAGGACAGACAGTAAGGTTTGGATGAATATTGGCTAGATCTCTGATGCTGGTAGCTAAATATGGTCCCATCCCCCCAAGCCCAGCCTCTATCCCAAACTAAATCATTTGATGAACTTGCTTAGATCAGTGGTGAGTAATGTAAAGGTAAAGGATCCCTGGACTGTTAAGTCCAGTCAAAGGTGACTATGGGGGTGTGGTGTTCATCTCACTTCAGACCGAGAGAGCCGGTGTTTGTCCACAGACAGCTTTCCGGGTCATGTGGCCGGCATCACTAAACCACTTCTGGCACAATGGAACACCATGACAGAAGCCAGAGTGCTCAGAAACGCCATTTACCTTCCTGCCGCAGCGGTACCTATTTATCTACTTGCACTGTTATGCTTTAGAACTGCTAGGTAGGCAGGAGCTGGGACAGAGCAATGGGTGAGTTCCAATGTCTCTCTAGTCGTTGTTAGATTCCAGTTCCTAACAGCCCCAGCAACAAGGTCAAGTGTTTGGGATGAAGGGAGTTTTAGCCCAACAATATGTAGAAAGCATCATGTTGGCTACCCCTGCTCTACCTTAGCTGAGCCAGCAGAATAGCAGGCCCTTGAAACTGAGGTGTGCAAGGCCCAAGCTCCAGGTTCCTGATATGGTTCTCAGAACTATCCCTAGGCCACATCCCTCACCTGATCTGTGCCTTCCTTGAGTGTTTTTGCCTGGCTGGAATGTGTTCTTCAACCATGATAGTGCTTTTTGGGTAGAGGATAGTGGTGGAGGTTCATGAGTGTGCATAGAAACTAGCCTACCACACAAAGGTAATTTTACTGTTTACTGACACACACTATTCCACCCAATTTTGCCTCTGTTTTTTTTTAATATATAATATTTTTTATTAAGACTTTTACATAGAAGAAAAAAAAATACAAAAATACAAAGATAAAAAGAAAAACAAATAAAAACAATTCCATTTTCTTAGTATTTCTTACATTCGCTTATTTCCCAGACTTCCCCACACCTCCCCTCGCTGTATTCCAATTCAAATATTTAATCAGCAAATCCCTTTCCTCTGTCTTATCTTAAAGATTAAGGAGTATGGAAAATTCGAAGGTTAAAAGATGAAGAATTAAAGGTTTAATATAATTCTTCATCTTTTAACCTTCGAATTTTCCATACTCCTTCACCACATTATTACTAATAACCTTTTAACCTCCATCTGATGTCATTCTAACATTCATTGATTTTATAATATTTCTGTAAATAGTCTTTAAATTTCTTCCAATCTTCCTCCACCGTCTCTTCTCCCTGGTCTCTGATTCTGTTAGTCATTTTTGCCAATTCCATGTAGTCCATCACCTTCATCTGCCATTCTTCCAGAGTGGGTAGTTCTTGTGTCTTCCAATACTTTGCGATGAGTATTCTTGCTGCTGTTGTAGCGTACATAAAAAAGGTTCTATCCTTCTTTAACACCAATTGGCCAACCATGCCCAGGAGAAAGGCCTGTGGTTTCTTTGGAAAGGTATATTTAAATACCTTTTTCATTTCATTATAGATCATTTCCCAGAAGGTCTTGATCCTTGGGCACGTCCACCAAAGGTGAAAGAAAGTGCCTTCCGTTTCTTTACATTTCCAGCATTTATTATCGGGCAAATGGTAGATTTTTGCTAGCTTGACTGGTGTCATGTACCACCTGTATATCATTTTCATAATATTCTCTCTTAAGGCATTACATGCCGTAAATTTCATACCTGTTATCCATAACTGTTCCCAGTCAGCCATCATTATGTTGTGTCCAACATCTTGTGCCCATTTAATCATAACAGATTTTACTGTTTCATCCTGAGTATTCCATTTCAACAGCAAGTTATACATTCTTGACAAGATCTTAGTTTTGGGTTCTAACAGTTCTGTTTCCAATTTTGATTTTTCCACCTGGAAGCCAATTTTTCTATCCAATTTGTATGCCTCCATTATCTGATAATAATGAAGCCAGTCTCACACTTTATTTTTTAATTTTTCAAAACTCTGCAATTTTAATTTGTCTCCCTCCTGTTCCAAGATTTCCCGATATTTCGGCCAAACTCCTGAATCAGTTCTAAAACTCTTCTTGTACTAGATTCTGGCTCCTGTAACGTCAAAACTAAGTCATCTCCACCCAATTTTGCCTCTGACCCCACCTATCACTTGTGGCCCCCACAAGGTGGTCCAGAAGGGAATGTGGCCCTCAGGTTCAAAAAGATTCCTCATCCCTGCCTTAGATGCCCAAGCAGTTCTATGTACCTTGGGATCCTTCCTATATTTTATCTTGGCTGGTTTTTTGTTGCTTTCTCTCTAACCCTGAAGACCATCTCTTTTCTCAATATCTCAGTTCCTATAGACTACTAATAAATTCATTCTTGTGAGTGTGGATCCTGGTGTAGCCAAAACACAAGAGTGAGATTAGAGTGAGGTTTTGGTGTAGCCAAAACATAGGAATGAGGTTAGTAGCAGTCTTATGGGAACTCCAAGCTTTGCAGAAGTGCACAAAGGAGAACAAACTTTATTCAAATAAGAAAAGGGGGGGGTGCACATCCAACAGTGCAATAAGAAGTGAGCATGCTCAGTATCCACAAAATGTCGACTGAATTGTGTGGGTGGGAGAAATATTAAATCAGAAAAGAAAGTAATGGATTGGAGTAGTCTGGAAGAGAACATGGCTAGCTAGACTGTCTCCTCCCTGCCTTCCCCATTCCTTAAGCAGCTCTGATGGGTTAGATCTTGCCAGATTCGTTTATCTCAATGCATAAAAGTTTTTGTCTCCTTAAATTGCAGGATTTTCTGGCCCTCAAGCAGCCTCCTTTCCTCTTCCCAACTCCATGGGTTTGGGCAATCCAGCAGCAGATGGCTTCAGCTCCACATCAACACCTTTTGCAGGAGATCACTTGACACACCTGTTGGCTTCCCAAGCTAGCAAATTCCAGACTCAGGCAAGTTCACAGCTTAGAGCCAGCAAACTGTTTTGAAGTGCATGCCTGTGTGTGACTATTTGCTTCCCTCTGAATCTTTGTGCAAGCAATGCACACAATTCAGTGCTATTTTTCTAGAAAAGGAGGTGCCGGAACTCACCATGAACGCCTCTCCTATTCTCTTATAGTGGCAATGGCACCCACCTAAGAGGAGCTGGAACTGAGTTCCGACAAGTTCCAGCTGAAATAACCCTGCACACACCCATCCAATTCAGTGTTTTAGAACTGTAGTCTCTCTTAAATAACAGCCCCCTTTAGCTACTGTTGCAAAACTGATATGCACACACACTCTCAGTTTCATCTGCTCACCATCCATGAATAACAACAGAATCCCACTTAAGAGAGGGAGGAGAGTTGGATTCTTAGCGTGGCATTGGTTTGTTGTGCTTGTTTGGTTGCTAATTGGTGATGGGATCCAATTAGCCTTGTTTCTTTAGTTAGCACAGTTGATGACATGTAAAAGGAAGGGAGAAAGTGAGTGCTGTTAGGGAATAATGAGCTTACTACTGGTGTTGTTATGAGTTGGGAACGTGTCTTCACAGATTGTTTTTCACCCAGTTTGTTGGTGCCAAGACCAGCTGGTGGTTTTTGCACTTTGTAAGGTAAAGGTAAAGGGACCCCTGACCATTAGGTCCAGTCGTGACCGACTCTGGGGTTGCGGCGCTCATCTCGCTTTATTGGCCGAGGGAGCTGGTGTACAGCTTCCGAGTCATGTGGCCAGCATGACTAAGCCGCTTCTGGCGAACCAGAGCAGCGCACGGAAACGCCGTTTGCACTTTGTAGGGCTGTGCAATAAATCACCATATCGTTGAATACGGTATTGAAATAACATAGTGGTAAGTGTTTCAACAAGGCAATATACCAGTGAACAAAAGGTGGAGATTTAACAGCTTCCCAGCGAGTGGCTCAGCTGAACCATACTTTACAGATACTTTGCAGATACTTTGCAGGCATGGTGTCTCCAGCTTTGTTTGCTCTTTCCCTCCTTCCTTCTAACCGATAATAAATCACACAAACCAGCAAACTCTGTCAGCTTCACTGGTATCTTTCCACTTAGAGCTCAGCTAATTATGCAGAACCTGCTAACTATTAAAAACAAAAGCAAAAGCAAAATTGTGACAAAGCATATTAATCCAGTTCAGTTGCACAAGCATACATTTCAGTTTGCAACTGAATCCTCACAAAATACTAACAGTATGGAGGTGACTTTATGTTTTCACCTAGAGCAGGGGTCAGCAAACTTTTTCAGCAGGGGACCAGTTCCCTGTCCCTCAGACCTTGTGGGGGGCCAGACTATATTTTTTTTTGGGGGGGGATGATGCAAGAGCCCCATGAGCCCTGCTGGCTGCTTACAAGCGGCAGGGGTTGGCAGCAGCAGAGGGATGATGAGCGGTGCGTGAAAGGGCTCCGGAGAGGGGCTGCTTAAAATGGTGGCCGCTTGAGCGCTGCTGCTACTGCTGGCACTGACAAAGCCCAGCCCCCTTCCTCCTCTAGGCAGGGCGGGAAGAAGCCAGAAGGAGGGAGGGAGATGATGACAACAACGACACCATGTGAGGGAGAGGGAAAGAGCATGTGCGCTGGTGATCCACGCGGTGATACCCAAACTGTCCGCGGGCCGGATCCAGAAGGCAATTGGGCCTGATCTGGCCCACGGGCCTTAGTTTGCCTACCCATGACCTAGAGGCTTTGGGGAACAGGCCTAAGTATGGCACAGGTTCTGGAGGAGATTAAGTTGATTAAGGAAGGTGGGGGATTCACCCAAATGGAGATTGTGTAGCAAAAGAACAGTAGCAGCCCCCCCTCAAGGTGGCATTACTGGCTCTTAAGCAGGATATGATGAAATGTTCTGAATGCTCTTATTTAGGTGGAAAATTTGGAGGAGCTAATTCGAACAAGGAAGTTGCCACTTCAAGACCAGCTAAAGGTACCACAATCATTTTCTTGAATTAATGTTGCATCTTCTTATTTTTTTTAATGAGATTTGTATTAAAGTTTTTCATAATACGTAAAATAGTGGTTACCAAAAAACAAATAGAATAAGTGGAATACAGAGTCTTTTCTTAGTAGGTCATTCTTAGCCCTTACCACCCATAGAGCACAGTAGCTCCTCCCAGTTCTCACCTGGGATCTTTTCTTTCTCTTCCCAGCCTCTCACCCTGGGAGACCGACATTTCCCTGTTTCTCACCCAGAGTCCTCCAACAACCATTTACCACCCCCATGAGTGTACAGTCTATGGACCTTAATAAAAGTCCCTGACATGGGACTTCAAAGAGAACCAACAAAAGAAAGAAAAGGAACAATAAGAAGAAAGAAGAGAGAGAGAGAGAGGGAGATCAATAAAATAAAAAAGACAAACAAACAAAATAAAAATTAGAGAAAGATTTTAAAAACTTCTGATTTTCTATCTGCCGCTTACATAAAAAAAGAAAAATATATATGATTATTTAAGACATTCAGTTCATGCCTACACCCAACTTCTTCACCTTGAAATTGCAGAAATGGTAACAAGTTGGGTGCAATATGATCAGCTTAATGAGGCATTCAAATTGAATAAGAGGAATGGTTTTTGCGATGCAAACCTCTCAGAAAGATACCTGCTAGACCAGGGTAGTCAACCTTTTTATACCTACCGCCCACTAATGCATCTTTCTTGATGGTAAAAATTCCTTACCCTTCACCAGTGCTTAATAGAAGGAGGATTCAGCTTGTGCTGTAGAACCCACTACTGCCCACCTATAATCCTGAAACGCCCTCTGGTGGGCAGTAGGGACCAGGTTGACAACCCCTGTGCTAGACAATAACAATAAATTACTGTCTAAAATGTGTTTTTGTATTGTAAACCACCCTGTGATCTTCAGATGAAGGGTGGTACATGAGTGGTGGTGGTGGTGATGTAAATAAATAAATTTCCAGGGTGCTGAGAGCTGTTAGCAAACCCCTATTTCCCTCACAAAGCTACACCTTCAAGAGTGGTTTAACAATCCCACTTTGCAGGAAACTTTGGGAAGTACAGTGGTGCCTCGCAAGACGAAAAGAATCTGTTCCGTGAGTCTCTTCGTCTAGCGGTTTTTTCGTCTTGCGAAGCAACCCTATTAGCGGATTAGCGCTATTAGCGGTTTAGCGGCTATTAGCGGCTATTAAAGGCTTAAGGGATTAGCGGATTAGCTGCTAAAAGGCTATTAGCAGCTTAGTGCGTTAGAAAAGGGGGTGGGGAGCGGAAAAAAATCGCAGGAACTCGCAAGACATTTTCATCTTGCGAAGCAAGCCCATAGGAAATTTGTTTTGCGAAGCACCTCCAAAACGGAAAACCCTTTCGTCTAGCAGGTTTTCCGTCTTGCGAGGCATTCGTCTTGTGGGGCACCACTGTATAGCTCTCTGAGTGGCATAAGGTGTCTTTCAGGAGAGCAACATCTGTCTGAAAGCTTCATCCAGGGAGAATGCCTGAAATAATTTACTACAAGGTGATTTTTGTTGGTTCCATTATCAATGAGAGTAGAAACCTATCTGTATTGCTGCATTGCTAGAGTGCCATTTCCCATCATAAGGATACAGTTAGAATCGACATAGCTGTGGTACTTGGGAGTCAACAAGTCACTCAAAATCCCCTGCCTCTTTCAACCTTGCTTTCCATTGTAGGGGTTTGCAAGACTAAAGGAAGCCCAGGACGCCTTGGAGCAGACATATCTACAGGCTCGAGATGAATACAGGCAGTTGCAGAACCATCAAGAACCTGCGGGGGCGCTAGGAGACTTTGATTCTGATCGGTATGTATATAGAGTGGTACCTTGGTTCTTAAACGCCTTGGTACTCAAATGCCTTGGTTCTCAAACGCCAAAAAAGTGGAAGTAAGTGTTCCGGTTTTCAAACATTTTTTGGAAGCTGAACGTCCAATGTGGCTGTTGGCTATTGTTTCCAGGGCACCTGGACCAATCTGAAGCTGCGCCTTGGTTTTCGGACATTTTGGAAGTCAAACGGACTTCCGGAATGGATTAAGTTTGGCGCTTTTGTTTTTGCTATTTATTTTGCGTTTTTGTTTTTGAGGCTTTTTCGGTTAATTTGTTTTTGTGACTGTGTGGAACCCAGTTCAGCTACTGATTGACTGATTGATTGATTGATTGATTGATTGTGTGACTGTGGAAATGAATAAAAGCTCCCCATTCAAAGAATAACTATAATCAGTGCAGGTAAGATTTTTTAATATATATATATATATCTACAATACTGCTTTATTTATTTTATAGTACAGTACATTGATTATTGCTTTCATTTTATGGATCAATTGTATCGTTAGTAAAATTTATGTTAAATTGCTGTTTTTGGGGTTGTTTTTAAAAGTCTGGAACAGATTACAGTGGTACCTCAGGTTAAAGACACTTCAGGTTACAGACTCTGCTAACCCAGAAATAGTGCTTCAGGTTAAGAACTTTGCTTCAGGATGAGAACAGAAATCGTGCTCTGGTGGCGCGGCGGCAGCGGAAGGCCCCATTAGCTAAAGTGGTGCTTCAGGTTAAGAACAGTTTCAGGTTAAGAACAGACCTCCAGAACGAATTACCGTATTTTTCGCTCTATAAGACGCACCAGACCACAAGACGCACCTAGTTTTTGGAGGAGGAAAACAAGAAAAAAAATATTCTGAATCTCAGAAGCCAGAACAGCAAGAGAGATCGCTGCGCAGTGAAAGCAGCAACCCCTCTTGCTGTTCTGGCTTCTGGGATAGCTGCGCAGCCTGCATTCACTCCATAAGACGCACACACATTTCCCCTTACTTTTTAGGAGGGAAAAAGTGAGTCTTATAGAGCCAAAAATACGGTAAGTTCTTAACCTGAGGTACCAACCACTGTAATCCATTTTGCATTACTTTCTATGGGAAAGCATGTCTTGGTTTTGGAATGCTTTGGTTTTGGAATGGACTTCCGGAACGGATTAAGTTTGAGAACCAAGGTACCATTGTATTGCACAAGTTGATTGAGCAAGGATTTCAGGCATGGAGTCTCTCCCAGCCTTACCTGGAGATACTGGGGGTTGAACCTGAGACCGTCTTCAAACATCCCTGGGTTGGATAGGAAAAGTGGGAACTAAATATGAGGAGAAGACAGTGTGCTGACAGACTTTTGGATGAGACCCCTTGGGAGCTGTTGCCAGTCAATTTAGAGCAGGGGTAGCCAAGGCAGCATCACCCAGAGGTGGTTGTTGGACTACAAGCCCCATCATTTTTGAATACTGGCCATGCTACTGCATGGGGTAGATGGGAGTTGTAGTCCAACAACACTTTGCCTACAAGTGATACAGGAAGTACTAAGCATTATAGAGCAATAGCCTGACTTCTGTACTCCTATTCCCTGAGCTATATTGCTGTTCTAGCTTCTCTCATCTTTGCTAACTCATTTTAACACTTTCCAGAGCAGTGGAAGGACAGATATTCCAACTGGAGATGCGCTTGGAGGAGCTGAAGGAAAGGATTGACCAGGCAATGTGGGACCAGCCAGTTGCACAGAGCAGCGTTGAGGCGCCTGATTCATCTCCTGCCTGTTTTCCAGCTCAGGCATCCGAGTCGCAGATGAGGTCGCCGACTCCATCTCTTCAAGCCCCAGTCCCGGCTGTCTGCACTCCATACCCTGAGGTCACATGCAATTACTTCAAGGTTTTCCCAAACGAGAAATGGCATATCTAAAGGATATTTTGATGGATAGATAGATTTGATTATATTTCTATGCTGCTTTTCATTCAGAGGTATCTCAAAGTGGATTACAAGCAATAGAGCAATAACATGATAGAACATAATAGAATATCATGAAAACAGCATAAATCATATGGAATAATTAACAAATCATCAGTGAAGCAATTAGTCTATAAAACACTGTTAACAAGGCAACAACTAAGAAATAAGCTAAACATCACAATTAAAGTGAAAGTAATATTCGAGATGGGACGTGGGTGGCACTGTGGGTTAAACCACAGAGCCTAGGGCTTGCCGATCAGAAGGTTGACGGTTCGAATCTCCACGACGGGGTGAGCTCCCGTTGCTCGGTCCCTGCTCCTGCCAACCTAGCAGTTCGAAAGCACGTCAAAGTGCAAGTAGATAAATAGGTACTCCTCTGGTGGGAAGGTAAATGGAGTTTCTGTGTGCTGCTCTGGTTCGCCAGAAGCAGCTTAGTCATGCTGGCCGCATGACCTGGAAGCGGTACACCAGCTCCCTCGGCCAATAAAGCGAGATGAGCGCCGCAACCCCAGAGTCAGCCACAACTGGACCTAATGGTCAGGGGTCCCTTTACCTTACTAATATTCGAGATACAGGAGTGTGTTTAAAGGTTTCTTTGTGCACCAATCTGAAAGTTTTTTTATACCCTGGATTTATTGGTATTACTCTGGAGCCCTTTACAAGAGCACATATATTACAAAGCATGAAATGGCTTGTGTCTCCTATCTCGCCTGTGGGACGCTCTCTCCAGGCCAGGGCCAGATGACACATGAGGCAGGCTGAGGAAGCTGCCTCAGATGTGGAAGCCCAAGAACAGGGATTCCAACTTGCATAAAATATTGGGGAGGCCCAGGTAAGCCCTGCCTTGCATATTGATCACAAGACGTGTTGCAAACACACCATTTGAATGGCAGTGCTCATCAACTTGTGGGGGGGCAGCCCTTTCAAATCTTTTATTGTGGAATGGGGTCTAAGGGACCTTAGCCACTAGGAGTTGGCTTCTGTGCCCAAGAGACAGCACCCCCACAAGTGCCCCACCCATCATACTGCCTCCACCACTGGTGAAGAAGCAGTGTTGGCTTTTCCGGCAAGATTTCATGTGCTCTATGAGATTTCTCAAGATCTCACCAGAAGCTGCCATGTCTGCTGCTGCTTTATGGGCACCACCATGCAACTCAGGAAAGGGAGATTTTGGTAGGAGTGGGGAAAAGCAGTGGCAGTATGGGGGGGCACCTCCCTGTTTCACCTAAGGTACTAAAAAGGGAAGGGTTGTATTAAGTAGTGGGTGGGCATAGCAGACGACCCAGAGATTTCTCCAAGTAGTTCTTTATAAGTAAGCTGGAACTGAACTGAACAGCAAACAGCTCAGCAGCCTGCTTTTATAGGCAGCCGGCTGTCAACAATATAACAACAACAGCCCAGGGTTTCCCACCTAAATTAACTTAGATGGACCTGAGTGAAAACTATATACACAATACCCCCTGGTGGCCAGGGTGAGAACTTCAATACATAACAGTTTGTCCCTGCATCAGGCCATGCTTCCATGGCAACCATCTTGTGACTGGCGCCCACAGCACTTTCTCAAAATTCAAGTTCACCCACTAGTCCTCCATAAAGGTCACCAACCTCTGTTCTAGACTGACAGTGATTTAAATTGTTCAACATTTTATACCAATTGTCAAATTCTTTTGGAGGGGGTGTGGCTTTGCTTTCATTTGGGCCTTGCTCATGCCTTGACTCTCTGCTCTTCAGACCCCCTTCCCCACGAATGGCCGCAGCCAAGCCCAGCTGGACATGGAAGTGAACTCCATCAGTGATGAGACTGGAGAAGAGGGAGAAAGCAGCCTTCCGGAACCACTCCGGCACATGCAAGCCCAAGTGGAAAAGGACTTTGATCTCCTCCTGGACCAGTAAGTGTATGAGTTTTGTGTATATGGGGCGAATGTCTTTTTGATGTCGGAGAATTATTATCCTTCGATAATCTTTTAAAGATTTACAGCCTTTTCACTCTTCAAATAAAAATGATCTCTGCATCATGCTGCTCTTCTAGCATGGTTGTTTTAGCTCTGTAAAATCTATTAAGTAGTGGGTGGACATAGCAGACAACACAGAGATTTCTCCAAGTAGTTCTTTATAAGTAAGCTGGAACTGAACTGAACTGAACAGCAAACAGCTCAGCCGGCCTGCTGTTGTAACAACAACAGCCCAGGGTTTCCAGCCTAAATTAACTTATGTGGACCTGAGTGAAAACTATATACACAATACCCCCTGGTGGCCAGGGTGGGAACTTCAGTACATAACACCATGTATCCCTTTGGATTTCTGAACAAACTGATCACAGCTGTGATGTTTTCTTCTCTAGGATCCCATTTTTGCTATACAGTGGTACCTCGGGTTAAGAACAATTCGTTCTGGAGGTCTACTCTTAACCTGAAACTGTTCTTAACCTGAAGCACCACTTTAGCTAATGGGGCCTCCTGCTGCTGCTGCTGTACGATTTCTGTTCTCATCCTGAAGCAAAATTCTTAACCCGAGCTAATATTTCTGGGTTAGCGGAGTCTGTAACCTGAAGCGTATGTAACCCAAGATACCACTGTACTTTTAAAGTAGTATTATGCCCCTCCCAATAACTGTGCCCTTCTGCAAAGAATCCTGGGAATTGTAGTTTGTGCTTAAAGTCCTTAGGAGACCCCCGGTCCCCTCAGAGCTACAGTTCCCAGAGTTTCTGGAAATGGGAATTGATTGTTAAACTGAGAACTGTAGTACTGAGAGGGGAACAGAGGTCTCCTTAGACCTCTCTGCCCCCTTAACAAACTACAGCTCCCAAGATTCTTTGGCAGAAGCCATGACTGTTTGGTAAGTGGTAAGGTGCTCCTTTAAATGTGTAGTGCAGATGAAACCTATATCTCTACTTTGAATGGTTGGTTGATATATTGGGTTACTTCCAGTGAAGTTCTACTCAGAGTAGACCCATTGAAGTGCCTAAGTTAATCATGTCCATCAATTCAAATGGGCCTACTCTTAGTAGGACTGGCAGCGACTAATAGTCAGTGTCAGTTCATCTGGTTTCTGAAGGCTGGCAGACCCAAGCTTAACCTATGGTCTCTTGTCCCACAGCTACAACAGCTTCAAATCTTTGCCAGAGGCTCTGAGCTTGGAGCAGATGCACCTGGACAGACATTACTCACCCCCAGATGAAGCAGATGGTGCAGCCATAACGGATGTTGGGACAAAGGAAGGCTCCCACTGGGTGGTGTCTAAAGCTAGCAAGACCTCTTGCAGGCCTTCAACCTTGCAGTAAGTCATCCAGGAGAAGAATCCACACTTCAGCCATGCCCTGATTATTTCATAGGTCAGGGACCTGTGGCCCTCCAGATGTTGCTGGACCATGAGGAATTTTGCTCATCCCTCAACATTGGCCATGCTTCCTGGATCTGATGGGAGTCCAACAGCATCAGGAGGGCACCACATCAGCTCTCTTTATCTGTCCCGAACCTTCCAGCAGTCAGCTTCATCATAGGCATCCACTGAAGCTGAATGGTGGAACATTCCATACAGATTAAAGAATGACCTTTGCGCAGCATGTAGCAATACATTCCCCCAGGAGGCAGTGATGGCTGTCAACTTGGATGGCTTTTATTAAGTACAGTGGTACCTCGGGTTAAGAACTTAATTTGTTCTGGAGGTCCATTCTTAACCTGAAACTGTTCTCAACCTGAGGTACCACTTTAGCTAATGGGGCCTCCCGCCGCACGATTTCTGTTCTCATCCTGAAGCAAAGTTCTTAACCCGAGGTACTATTTCTGGGTTAGCGGAGTCTGTAACCTGAAGCGTCTGTAACCCGAGGTACCACTGTAGTAGGTGGACATAGCAGGCGACCCAGAGATTTCTCCAAGTAGTTCTTTATAAGTAAGCTGGAACTGAACTGTACAGCAAATAGCAAACAGCAAACAGCTCAGCCGGCCTGCTTTTATAGGCAGCCGGCTGTCAACATGGTAACAACAACAGCCCAGGGTTTCCCACCTAAATTAACTTACCTGGACCTGAGTGAAAACTATATACACAATACCCCCTGGTGGCCAGAGTGAGAACTTCAATACATAACAGCTTTACAAGAGGATTAGACAAAGTCATGGAAGACAAAGCTATCAACAGCTACTAGCAATGATTGCCATGTTTTGCCTCCACCGTTGGGGGCAGTATGCCTCTGAATGCAAGTTGCAGGGAATTGCAGGAGAGCAGAATTGCACTCATGTCTTGCTTGTGGGCTTCCCACAGGCTTCTGGTTGGCCACTGGGAGGGCAGGATGCTGGACTAGATGGGCTATTGGCCTGATCCAGCAGGGTCCTTATGTCCTTAACTGCCTCTGGTCTAACCACTCTGCACGTTGCCTTGAAAATATTGGTGGGAGACCTTTCACAGACCACCATGATGCCTGCAAACATTCTGGGATGTGACTAAACTTAGAAGCAGGGGGGCTTGCTTTTCCAACAAAGATGCCTTTGCTTTCTCTCCCTCTTTCTTTCCCAGAGTTGGACAAAGGAGCTTTTTATTTTAGGCTATTTTTATTTTCAGTTCTTTCTACTCAATAGGGCTGAGTTGGCAGGGCAGATGCAGGGGCGGGGACTGTGGGAGCAGGAAAAAGGAGAAACCGAAGGAAATAGGGGAGTGGGGGAAGGGGACGAATTTGATGGCAAGAAAGTGAATGTGAAGCCTGGAATCACATGGAGTGAAAAGGAAGGGGGAGGGAAATGCATATGAAATCTCTCTCTCCTCTCCTCTCCTTTCCTTTCCTTTCCTTTCCTTTCCTTTCCTTTCCTTTCCTTTCCTTTCCTTTCCTTTCCTTTCCTTTCCTTTCCTTTCCTTTCCTTTCCTTGCATGTTTGCAGGATGCCCATGGCTGCAGCTTGTAGCTTCCCTACTTATGTAAAACATAGTGCGTGCCTCTATAACCCATGCAAAAAGACAGCTTTGTCATATGAGCACATGAAAGCACAGTTCCTACTTTAGAAGTCTGGGAATGAAGGGCCTTCTTAGTCTCTGGGTTCTGACAGGAACAGACTCTCATAGCCTGGCTTGAAAAGCTCTTGCAGCAGGTTTGGATTACTCCTTCTTTTCCCAGATCCCCAGGTGGGGATTAAAAAAAAAAGGGATGTTGCTAACTCCTAAATGTATGGTGGCTGGGGAGGTTAATCCACCTTCTTCTCCAGGATGAATGCTCAATAAGAAAACCATCTGAACATGCCCTAGGCCAAGGGTTGCAAGTTCTTCATCCCTGACTTAGCAGCTGCCATCTTGAATGTTGGACTCTTCAACAGCCACTGGCATCTTCTGTGTTCCTATTCCCTGAGCTATATTCTTGAAACTGCTGAGAGATTACCTTGGAAGTAGGGGCAGTCCAGAATGTGAAAGGCTGTTGACAGCAAAGCCTTCGTATGTTACTTTCCCCAGAAGCCTTTATTTGTTTTGTTTCTTTAAAGTGAAGCTGCACCTTTGACCCGATAGCTTTATTCAGAAATCTGTTAAACTAGAATGTGGCCGGAATAGGTCATAAGCCTCTGCTGAGTCCTCCCTTCTCTCTCTTCCTGCTCCCCCATTTCTAATAGGCAGCCCCAACAGATGGAACCTTCTGAGCAGCTTTTGAGGAAGTCCCAGCAGGAAGTACCTGACCAGACCAGCTGCTCACCATCCATCCAGCAGGAGGAGGAGCCAGTTCCTCAGGGTTCAGTTGAACAAAAATGTCCATCGGCTCCAGTTCCAAAGGCTTCATCATTTAGGAGGCAGCAGAAGCACCTGTCGCCACAGAGCAGCATGGTCAGTGTGGCAGGCAGTGCTGCTTCTGAACACACAGCCAAGAAGTCCCCCCAGAAGACACACACAGGATTGCCTGAGGTAAGCATTGGTTAGTGGGGAGGGGGCTGTCACAATGGAGCAGGGGGAGAAAACATTTTTCACCGTGAGGGCCACCTTCCTTTTGGGGCTTTCTGGGAGCCATGTGCCAAGGGGTGGGACCCAGAGTGTGGGAAGAATCTGGGACCTGGTGTCCTCCAAGTTTTATTGAGATTTGACTCCCATCATCACCAGCCAGCAAGCCAAGAGAAATGAGGAGTCCCTGGCCCAATGACCAGGTATGGTGGGAGTGCTACTTCTTAAGAGCAGAGCAGGGGGAAGAACCTGTGGTCCTTCAGACATCGTTGGATTACAGCTCCCATCATTCCTGACCATTGGCCATGCTGGCTGAGGTTCATGGCAGCTGGAGTACAGAAACATATGGAGAGCAACTGGATCCACATTTCTGCTCGGGGGCCAATGAAAGCCCTGAGAAGCAGCTCTCCTCTGCTTGGAGATAGGATTGGAGAAAGAGGTTTGGGACTGGGCAGTGAAACTTGGAGGCTAAAGTAATTTGGGAATGGTGCAACTTGAGTCAAAAATCAATTTTAGGTGCCCCTGTTCTGAATAGAGATAAGAGGGATCTTGCCTGTCCTTCTTGTGACCCATGGAGTGAAACATACAGTCCATATGCCATGTATTCTAAGCTGAACCTACCTCACAAATTTGCTGTGAGGGTAAATATTGGGGTGGAGATGTCCTCAACTTTGTGAAGGAAATACCAAATAAAAATGTTTATATATATCCTTTGTTGCCTCAAAATATGGTTCTTTTTGAGGAAGTTCAGGCAATCATTTAACCGCCTCAAGGATAAGGTATATTTTTCAGCCCGTGGGCCACATTCATTTCTGGGCAGCCTTCCAGAGGCCACATGCCTGTGATTGCCTGAGTTGGTGGCAAATGTGGGTGGAACAAAGGAAGTAAATTTTCCCCTTGTACAGTACACTATTTTATACACACTCACTCACATAACTCTCTCGATTTTCCATTCAGGCAAGCCAGGGGCACTATTAAAATCCAAAAAAATGTCCCAGCCAGGAAAAACACCCAAGAAGGATGCAAACATGGGCCCATCAAGAAGTGGAGGTGGCCTCAGAAGAGTCCTGAGGGCCAAGTAGAAAGGCTCGGAGGACTGCTTTCAGCACTTGGACTTGACATTCCCCACATCTTCTTTTTCCTTCTCTTTCAGAATTTACGCCTTGTTTCCCCAGAGACAGACAGTGGATTTGTGGGATCAGAAGCCAGCAGGGTGTCCCCGTTGGCACAAATGCCAAAGCACTATACATCCAAGTTTAGGTACGAAGCCTCCCTCCCTTCTTTTCCCATGAGCTGTGTTAATTCCCATAATTGTGTCCCTGAGTTGGCAGTGAACAGGAGGAAGTATATAGAAGATACCTGAAGACAAAAAGTGGGTGAAACCAGGAACTGGGTGGGCATCCAGCAATATTCAGATAAAGGAAAGTGCGGTTGGAAAACCTGGAGCATGAAAATGACCAAACTAATTGCAAGCTATTGGAAGTTTGTTTTTTAATATGTGTTAGGAGATTTGACCTCTTGTATCAGCTTTAGTTTGACTTACAGCAGAATCAGATTGCAATTCTAGACTTGCACACCTGGGAGTAAGACCAGCTGAACCCAATGGGGCTTCCTCTTGAGTAGACATGAATAGCATGGGTGAGGATTCTATGGTCTTGCAGGTATCACTGGACTCCTACCATCATCCTTGATCACTATCATGCTGACTGGGGCTGAAGGAAGTTAGGGTCCAAGGACATTCGGCTCTCCTCCTTTGCACTATTTTTTGTTAGTAGTGTTGCTATTATTTCATTGGCTTTTTATCCCATCCTTGCTTAGGAGCCAAGGACAGTTATATAACATTATAAAAGACCCATGTCTTCACAGTCATTAAAACAGTTAAAACTACATCTCTTAAAAGCCGCTTTGTAGAGGAAGTCCCTCAAAAAGAAGGGTACACTTTTAAAAATAGCATCTATTTTGCCTGCAGAATGTCCCAGGTTCAAACCACAGTATTTCTAGATAGGGCTGGGAAAGCTGGGCTAGAAGGACCCAAAGATCTGACTTGGTATAAAACAACTTTGTGTTCCCATTTCTTGTCAAGGTCCCACAGCATGCTGGGAAATTCAACCTCTGTTGATGTAGACTTCGAAGCAGAATCTCTAAGGAAAGCGCCTGTCACACTGGAATCATTGGAAACAGACAGGTCACCCAGGCACACACAATCAGACAATGGGATGCAGAGACAAGGCCTCTCCAAAGGAAGACATTTCCAGCTTAGCTCCCCTACCAGGTGGACCAACAGCATCGCCAGTGAGATGGAGCAAGGCATGGATAGTGGTGAGCTAAAAGCAATTAATTGCTTTGAGCAGGAATGCCAGGTCATGTGCCTTTTCTTATTTGAGGTCCTTCCTAACATTCTGCCCCTCAGTACCTTGCTAGCTGCACTACCCTGAACATTCACTCACATAAAGCTCTAGCACATGCTCACACATGCAGCCTGGCCAGGCTGTACCACCTTACTGTACCTGGATCCCTGAAACACCTTGCAGAGATCAAACAACACCCCTGAATCATGGACCTTTTGCACGGCCTAGTGCTGGGTCAGTTTCAACACGCTGCAACAGGTATTTGTTCTGTGCCATCCTAAGTGCATAGGGACGCAGGTGGCACTGTGATCTAAACCACAGAGCCTAGGGCTTGCCGATCGGAAGGTTGGCGGTTCGAATCCCCACAACAGGATGAGCTCCCATTGCTCGGTCCCTGCTCCTGCCAACCTAACAGTTCAAAAGCACACCAAAAAGTGCAAGTAGATAAATAGGTACTGCTCCAGCAGGAAGGTAAACAGCATTTCTGTGCGCTGCTCTGGTTCACCAGAAGCAGCTTGGTCATGCTGGCCACATGGCCCGGAAAAACTGTCTGCGGACAAACGTCAGCTCCCTTGGCCAGTAAAACAAGATGAGTGCCGCAACCCCAGAGTCATTCACGACTGGACTTAACTGTCAGGGGTCCTTTACCTTTCTTTTTCTTTTTTTAAAAATCCTAAGCACTTTCCTCACTCCCTGCATCCAGTTGTAGGGAAAGAGAGTTTGTCAAGAGTGGTGAGCACTGGAGACTTTGTGATGCACATGTTGGCTAGTAATCAGCTCTTGGAGTCACAGGGGAAGTGCTTCTACGGGTGAAGGTGCCATTGCATGCACCTGCCTTGCATGCAGAAGATCCCAGGCTCATTCCTTAGCATCTCCAGGTAGGGCTGGGAGAGAGACCCATGTACGAAGCCCTGGAGACCTGCTGCCAATCAGTATAGGCAATACTTAGCTAGATGGACTAATGATCTGCCTCTGTATAACGCAGTTTCCAAAGTGGAAAGATCCACGATTCATGCATTGCTGTGATTCCTGGATTGCAGAGTTGTTGTTGTTTTATTAAGTTATTAAACTTACTAGTCGCTTATCGCCCCAAGGTGTGCAGGTGACTTACAGCAGGTGTGTGCATGCACACACACAACCATAAGGGAAGAAAAAAGAGAGGAAGGGTCATACAATACATCACTATATCATCTAGCATAACACTTATGAAAAAACAAAAACACACCCACCATATAATTAATAACAGACAATATTAACCATGCGTAAATAATACTCCCACCCACTAATTAGCAGATAAGCAACTGTTTTCCCCCTTTTAAACTCCCCTCCCCACCCAGAAGTCTAGAATCAGGCCAGCTGTTGCAAACCAACAGTGGGTGGGCCCCACATCCTCAACCCAGGGATGGTCCTGCTCCTCTCCTCTGCCTTTGCTAGGCAAAGCAGGAAAAGGTTGGCAAAAGATTTGCCTGCTTTGCAGTTCACTCAGCTACTGCTTATCTTCTGCTGCTGCTACTGGTGGCCCTTGGGGGTCCCTTCTAACCCTATGATTCTATTATGTGTTTCTGGCTCTTTTCTCACCAGCTCACACAGACTCTGAGGCTGATGCCCAGGCAGGTCTTGAAACTTACAATGCGCCTCCTGATGAAGCAAGACATTCTCCTAGCTCCTCTGCTCTTTCGCTGCCCCCAGACCAGACTCATGACTACAGTCTCCTTGACACCCGCGTGCACCGAGCGTAAGTTTCCTCTTTGGAATGGTGGGGGCACTGGGTGAGAAGCACAATAGATCATAGATGAGGAACCTCAGGCCGAGGTGGCCGAGGCAGTCCCTCAGACCACTTTGCCTGGCCCTCGGAACTCCCCCCAGACCACACCCATCACCGGGTGATGGTGCTTTGTACCTTCCTCGAGTCTTTTGGGCAAACTGGAATGTGTCCATGAACTCCTACAGTGCTCCTCACTTCCCTTCATGGAGGATGGAGGGGGGATGTGCAAAGAAAAAAGCCAACTGAATACAGTGGTACCTTGGGTTAAGTACTTAATTCGTTCCGGAGGTCCGTTCTTAACCTGAAACTGTTCTTAACCTGAAGCACCACTTTAGCTAATGGGGCCTCCCGCTGCCACCGCGCCACCGGAGCATGATTTCTGTTCTCATCCTGAAGAAAATTTCTTACCCCGAGGTACTATTTCTGGGTTAGCGGAGTCTGTAACCTGAAACATATGTAACCTGAAGTGTATGTAACCCGAGGTACCACTGTAAAGCTAAAATCAGCATTCATTGCTCTGCCCACTTTTTGCTTCAGGTCCTTGCACACCACTATTTTGTGGTCCCTGGAAGGTTGCCTGGAAGGGAGTGCAGCCCTCAAGGTGAAAAAGCTTCCCTTCCCCTGGTCTGTACTAACTGGCAGCAAACCTCCAGGTTTTTGGGTCAGTCTCTCCCAGCCTTGCCCAGAGATACCAGGGATTGAGCCTTCTGTGTACAAAGCAGATGTTCCACCACTGAGCTACGGCCCTTTCCTCCAGAGGAGAAGGCATCAATTTTAACCCTTTTTAGGGGAACATTTTCTCCATGCTCTGGCAAGCTTGCATTCAGCTACCAGCCTGGGAGCTTTCCATCATTCTTAAGAGCTAACTCCTGCAGTTAAAACATTCCAAATGCAAGCTGGTTATGTTTTGTACTTACTCTGTAAGAACTGTAAACAGAAGCAGCCTCACTAGAAGTGAAGTTGTTAGGATTTTTCCAAAGTGGATGCCCTATCACCAAGCTATGACTCTTCCACTATAGTGTGTATAATTTGGGTTGCTGGACATGTATAGCATGCCTAAAATTAATATCTCTTGTCATGCTAGGCCCTGATTTTAACTGATCCTTGGTTGGGGGTTGTTTTTGTCCCTTTAACAGCCAGGCTATCAGAGCTTTGCAGCATGAAGTCTCTCAGCTTCGCCAAGTCCTGGAGAGGACCCTCAGGCAGCCTCATGGTTATCCAAAGCGGCCACCCTCCGAACATACCTCTACACCCCAGATGCCAAGACAGGACAGGACCCGCCACCCCAGAAGTGCCAATCCAATAGGGTAAGCAATGGGCAGAGCTTGTTCCAGGTTTGAGGGTAGCCCAGGCAGCCTCTCCTTTCTCCATCACTGTCTCCTGGTGGCAGCCAGGGCTGGTTCATGTAAGGATTTTCCCACAATGCCTCTGGCAAAGCATTTCTTCAGAGAATGGTGGGGAGTTAAAATGGCTGCTAGATGCAGCTGCCTTATGCTACTTGAAGGGGCAGGCTGCTGGAGGGGCAGGTGCCAGCAACATGCCTTACCTGGACCTAGGGGCCCTGGCACCTGCTTGAAGATGCTGGGTATTGACACCCTGCACAGCAACAAGTGTCTTCTCTCTGCTGCCATCTGCTGCCCATACAATGTCCCAGAAGCCCAGCTTTCTTTCTTGCCTTTATTTACACCAGGCATCAGCTGGAAACCCGCTGGAAACCTGAAATATGATTTATTGTTTGTTGAGACTAATGATATCCTATAATTTTTCACATACAAGGTCATTTTTAGTCAAACACTTGGTAAGCTTCTGTTGCAAAAAGAGGGGTGGTCTTGGAGCCCTGATACGCAGAGGAGAGAGGGGCACTGCAGAGGTAAAGACCCCTTACTTGTGCCCACCACTTCTTCCCTTTTAAATTTTCTCTCACAGACACACATACTCTCTCTCACACAGATTTGCAGTAGATAAGCAGAAGTTCTCTGCCCTGTGCTTGCTGCTGCTCATGTAAGGAATGGTGCAGTGTGCCTAAAACAATTCACTGTCTTGCAGGTCCAACCACATCCCCACCTCATCTCGCAGCAAAACATCCGGGAAGAACACAGCTGACCATGACAGTCCAGCTCTGTTGATCAAGCCAGAAGATAGGATCAATAGATCAAACCTGCAAGATGGAATCCAGCTGGATCTCAGTAAGCAACAAAAATGTTTGTGGTGTGCATTAGGTTGCTTTGGTTATGCAAAGAGATGCATTTTATTCTGAGGCTGAATATAGGCATGCCTTTCAGAAGGATGTGCTGTCTGTGCTTCTGTTCCTCATATAAGCCTGCCAGGACCCTAAGGTCCTTTTCTGCATGCCACCTTTGAAGGATGTCCTGAAGAACGAAGTACCTTGGAAGGTTTTTAAGCAGAGGTTGGGTGGCCATCTGTCAGGGATGCTTTAGTTGTCATTCCTGCATTTCAGGGGGTTGGACTAGTTCTGTGACTCTATGAGGGTGGCAGTGACACAACAGTAGCACATCCCACATCCATTGTACAAACTGCTCTAGTGCCAACCTTGGCATTTATTTGAGGCAAATATGTTTTCTTTTTCCTTGGCATTTGGGTATCACCAATCATTGTACTGTTAAATCTGGGTGGGTATGTTTTGTTTTGTTTTTAAAATGTTTATGTGATTTTTATTTGTGTTTCTTTACAGTGGTTGCAAATCGCTCCAGACTTTTTTTAAAGGGAAGCAATGTATGAATTAAATAAGCCTAACCTAAACCCTTTCCAGCTTTCCATTGTCAGTGACATCTCATGCACTAGCCCATCAGTGCTGTGCACAAGTGGCTTCTGCTCCAAACCAACAGCACTTGATTCCCTGGGACTTGAGCCTGTTTAATGAAGTGACTGCTTTTCTATGTGCATATGAGGACTGAGGGTGTCCCCACCTGTGTTCTTTGCAGGCGCTTCGGAGTCAGACTACTCACCACCAAAGCCATGGAAAGGGAAACGCCAGGAAACCTCTGCTTCTAGGAAAGAATCCCCAGAGCAGCCCGTCCTCTGGGGGCCCTACACTGGTGAGCAATGGGCACCTGACCCTGCTTTTATTTACCAAATCAACTGCCCCAGGAAGGACTAGGCAGGTAGCAGTGCACTGTGCTAGAAAGGCTGGGTTGAATTTCCATGCTAATAAAAATATGGCCTAAATTTTAGGGGGAAAGCATGGGAAGCAAAAGAGGGGAGCAGAACTGCCTTTCCCCCTTTTGCATTTTGGGGGTGGGGGTGTAATTTTCAGGGGAAATTTGCTCTGATTTGTGGCAATAATTTCTCCTCCCCTCCTCTCCAGGTGGGGGGGATGAATGGTGGTCCCCATTGAGAAAGCTACCAAGCAAATTATTACCATCATCATCCTTTCAGTTTATCAGTTGCTTGGCACCAAATGTCTCCAGGCAACCTACAAAATTTAAAAACATAAAGTGTGGCATAAAATCAGAAAAAAGAACAATGTGTTACAATAAAAGCTATACAATAATTATAATAATAATTTATTATTTATACCCTGCCCATCTGGCTGGGTTTCCTCAGCCACTCTGTGCAGCTTCCAACAGAACACTAAAATACAATAACCTATAAAACATTAAAAACTTCCCTAAACAGGACTGCCTTCAGATGTCTTCTAAAAGTTTGGTAGTTATTTTTCTCTTTGACATCTGGTGGGAGGGCATTCCAAGGGGAGGGTGCCACTACCGAGAAGGCCCTCTGCCTGGTTCCCTGTAACTTGGCTTCTCGCAGCGAGGGAACCGCCAGAAGGCCCTTGGTGCTGTACCTCAGTGTCTGGGCACAACGATGGAGGTAGAGACGCTATAACATAAGAAGACCCCTGCTGCATTAAACCAAAGGCCCATCGAGTCCAGCATTCTCTTCCCACAAGGGAAACCAGATGTCTAGAGTGTGTGTATCAAGTTTCTTTGTTTCGATTTCTGTAGGAACCCAGTATTCTTTTTCAAGTCCCATGTCACAAGAACCAAAGACTCCCAAAATCTCTGCCCCGTGTCCCTATTGCCAAGAGGTCAAGTCACGGCTTGAAGATGTACCCACAAGAAACCAAGATGCCAGAGGCTTCAAAGGTATCATAAGAAAAGCCCTGCTGGAGTTAGTCCAGCATCCCATTATCACAGTAGCCAGCCAGATGCTCCACTGGGAAGCCCACATGCAATAGCATTCCCCCCATTTGTGATTCTTAGCAACTGGTATTCAGAGGTTTACTAACAGTAGATGTAGAACATAGCCATCATGGTGAATAGCCACTGTTAGCCTTATTATCCACAAATTTGTCCAACCCTCTTTCAAAGCCATCCAGGTTGGTTGCTATTGCTGTATCTTGTGGGAGCAAGTACTTTTAACTCTGTGCTGTGTAAATAAGTACTTTCTTTAGTCTGTCCTGAGTCCTCTAAAATTCAGGTTCATTGGATGTTCATGAGTTGTGGATCTGCTTTCTTCACATCATCTGTCATGTTTCCTCCTTCTTTCCTTTGCTTTAAACTAAAGATGCCCAAACTCTGAAACCTTACCCCATAGTGGAGTCGCTCCGTCCCCTTGATCATTTTGCTCATCTGTGAGGCAGTAATAGGAGTTGTAAGCAAATAGAATCTGGAGGGCCACAAGTGCCCCATCTGCACAATCCAGACCACAGAGCAGGGCAGGATTTGCAGTGGCAGCAAAGTGGCTGGCTTATGTCAGCAGTCCACTCTGTTGGAAGAACAAGGAAGTCAGAGTCTGTGAGCAGGGTATGTTCTGAATCAGGAGTTCCACACAGCAACTGATAAGAAAAATTAGCCCATAACTTACACCACCAAATGGCTCACTGAAGCAATTGTGGAACGAATCAGGTGCTGAAGGTTGCGTCTCTGCTGGCTCTCCACCTTAAATTTCCTCTTGACTTTTCCTTTTTTTACAATTCTGGCACTTAGCAACAGGTGGAATAGCGCCACAGGAATCATTATCCTTGGTTAAATGTTAACTGGTACCTGGTGAATTTCTGCATTCCTAAATTAAGGACTCGATCTACATGTCTTTTCTTTTTTTTAAAAAAAAACTTTTTTTTAGGAGATTAAAAATAAATAAATCTGGGTCAGCAGTTTCAGCAGAAACTGAGAACGACTGGTCTGTCCAAGACTTATCTAATGAGTTCTATGCTTGAGGCATAGGCACCAGGTGCCAGGGCCTTGGGTGCTGTAGCACCCACAAAATTCACTCTGAGGGGGCTAGGCACTCACAAATTTTGGTGGTGGACATCCGTGCTACATCAGCACGCCTGGAGGCACACATGTCATGATTAATTTATAGCTCAATATCTTAGCTGCTTCCACATACTGGTAGTGTGTGTGTGTTTTTTTTTATTAAAGAAATCCTCTCCAGGGCTCTGGTTCTGTGTATTCTTGTTTTTGGATTCGGGGTGGAGGGTCCTTGTGGCAAGATGGGAAAGGAGAATGTTAGCTGCTTTGAGACTCCTGAAGGGGAGTGAAAGGTGGGATATCAAATCCAAACTCTTCTTCTTCTTCTTCTACTTTGTCTTTCATTTCTAGGCTGTGACTCCCCAAGGGATTCATTTGGACCCTTCTACCAAAGCACTCCGAAGAAGTCAGAAGCACCAAGCCATCCGTGCAAGGACACCAGGAACCCCAGGAGCAAAGTAGTACATGGTGAGAAAGGGAAATTCTGGTGTGAAAACTGATGCCGTGTTGGCAAACTGGAGCGCAGGTCCTGACGAGGGCAGCAAGGATGGTGAGGGGTTTGGAAACAGTTCCCAAGAGGAAATATAAGATGAGGCTGCTAGCTCAAGCCAACAGCTCATCTAAGCCCAGCATCCTGTTTTCATAGTGGCTGACCACAAGCAGGTCCTGAACACAACAGCACTTTCCTCACCTGCAATTCCCAGCAGCTGGTATTCAGAGATGTGTCGCCTCTGACAGTGAAGGTAGAACATAGCCATCATGCCTAGTAGCGATTGATTTGCAAAGTGCCGACACATTTTTAGAAATCAAGTAACAATAAAACAATTCAGGCATTGTATAAGTGTTATGGTCGTAAAACAGAGAACAAATGGCCAAAGTTGAGTCAAATTAATTCTCTAAAAAGCACTTAGTGAAATGGAAATGCTTTCAAGGGGAAGAGTGTTCCAGAGCATCTGTGCCACTGAACTTCCATTGACACTAAACAAAATAACCAAGCCCCTTTATAGCTCGCTCCTAGTCCCCCCCCCCTCCTCACAGCTTACCCCAGCTTCTTTTTTATATATATAAATATTTTATTAAGTTTTACATAAAAGATGAAACAACAAAGAAGGAAAAAACAAACAACAACAAAAAACAGAAAAAATGCCAAATCGCACAAACACAAAACAGCAAAAAATATCGAAAAGAAAAAACAAAAATAAAAACAATTTTATCTTCATAGTATTCCTTGCATTTGCTTATTTCTCCGACTTCCCCAAACCTAATTCCCTGTATTCCATTAGCTTCAACTCCCTTTCAAAGGAGAGTGGGAGTTGCTCTCTGAAGTGCCTCCCACTTTCCTTTATAGTAAGATATCAATTTCTCCAATTATTGTAAAAACATGCAGGTTTTTAAAATAAAAGATATATGAGATATATATTAGAATAGACGAATAAAAGAATAAGTTAAAACAATTTCGAGTATACAGGAAAGGATGGAAATAAATGTAAGGAACCGCAGAAAGAGGGGGAAAGGAGACAAAACTGAAAATGTTAAAACTTGGCAAACATTGTTATAATGTGTATAAATGAAAATTATAAATAATAATAATAATAAAGTTCTCAATTCCTCCCAGTTCTGTCTAGGGAGAATTTTAGATCTTGTTTTCTCATTTGCCCCCAGGGGTGGACCATGGCGCAGGGGACAAAGCAGAGCAAGGTTCTGGACCACAGCCGAACCCCAGCAATCACCATCAATCACAGCAGCCTGGACTCTGGTATCTGGCACTCCCAAGCTCTGCTGCCTCCATCAGCTATGTCCCCGTGGTTCCCTGCCCTCCAGCGTCTATAATGTAAGAACCACTCATTCAGGTCTTTGTTCAGTGAGAATTCTGAGAGATATGACTTTTTCCCTTATTGTGTTGACCCCAACAATGGCGAGCCTGTGGCCCTCCAGATATTGCTGGACTAAAACTTTCCATCAAGCTCCAGACAACATGGACAGTGATCAGGAGTGATTGGTGTTGTAGTCCAGCTTCAGTTGCCTGCCTCTATAAGGTCTCCTACTCTGATGTTGGCTTGTTCCCTGCCACCGATGCCTCCAAAACTCATTCGGGAAGGTGCCATTGTTCAGTGAGAGAGGGCATATACCTTACCAGCAGAAGTCCCCAGGTCCAGTCCCTAGAACCTCCAGTTAGAAGGATCAGGTAAAAGGATGAAAAAGGTCCTTGCTCTTCCTGAGATTCTGGGGAGCTCCTGACCAGTTAGTGCAGAGTCAGGGTGGGGAACCTCAGACTCAGGGTCTAAATGTGCCCCTCTAAGCTTCAGTGTCTGGTCCGCTGGACTCTCCCAAGGCTACACCCCTCACTTAGCCCTACTGCATATTCCTTCTTGAGTGCTTTTGCCTGGTTGGTTGGTTGGTTGGTTGGTTTTTTAACTCTGATGATGCCTCTTGCTTACCTGGATGGAGGAAAGGGGTGGGGGCCATGAATGTGTGTAATAGCAGCCCACTCCACTAAAGTAGCATTTATATTTGTTGTTCGGCCCTGCCCGTCACTGGCATGTGGCCCCCAGAAGGTTGCACAGATGGGAATGCAACCCTCTGCCTGAAAAACTTCCCCTACCCTGTGTGAGTGTCTGGAGGCAGTTGGAGGATGGATGGTGGCTAACAGATTGAGGCTGAATCCTGACAAGACAGAAGTACTGTTTTGGGGGGACAGGGGGTGGGAGGGTGTGGAGGACTCCCTGGTCCTGAATGGGGTAACTGTGCCCTTGAAGGACCAGGTGCGCAGCCTGGGAGTCATTCTGGACTCACAGCTGTCCATGGAGGCGCAGGTCAATTCTGTGTCCAGGGCAGCTGTTTATCAGCTCCATCTGGTATGCAGGCTGAGACCCTACCTGCCCACAGACTGTCTCGCCAGAGTGGTGCATGCTCTTGTTATCTTCCGCTTGGACTACTGCAATGTGCTCTATGTGGGGCTACCTTTGAAGGTGACCCGGAAACCAAAACTAATCCAGAATGCGGCAGCTAGACTGGTGATTGGGAGTGGCCTCCGAGACCATATAACACCTGTCTTGAAAGACCTACACTGGCTCCCAGTATGTTTCCGAGCACAATTCAAAGTGTTGGTGCTGACCTTTAAATCCCTAAATGGCCTTGGTCCAGTATACCTGAAGAAGCGTCTCCACCTCCATCGTTCTGCCCAGACACTGAGGTCCAGCACCAAGGGTCTTCTGGCGGTTCCCTCGCTGCGAGAAGCCAAGTTACAGGGAACTAGGCAGAGGGCCTTCTTGGTAGTGGCACCCATCCTGTGGAATGCCCTCCCACCAGATGTCAAAAAGAAAAATACCTACCAAACTTTTAGAAGACATCTGAAGGCAGCCCTGTTTAGGGAAGCTTTTAATGTTTAATAGGTTATTGTATTTTAGTGTTCTGTTGGAAGTCGCCCTGTTGGAAACCCAGCCAGATGGGCAGGGTATAAATAATAAATTATTATTATTATTATTATTATTATTATTATTATTATTATTACCCTTGGTGTAGGCAATGCTGAACTAGATGCACAAATGCTTTCACCTAGTGTAAAGGTATATTCAGACCCCCCCCCTTCTTTTTCTCTTCACCAGCTATTGTTCCCCACATGCACCTCCGATCTCCTCCCCTGCTGCTGTCCCTAGCAGGCCCCAGGACACAGAGCTGAAAACCTCGGCTTCTCGGCACCAAATGCAAGAGGGTTCCTGCTGCTCCATGACTCTGGACTGCGCTGGTCTGCAGGACCTGAACAGGTCTCTGAGCCGCGCCATAGTAGCTGCGAGAGACATGAAGCTCACCACCAAGCGGATCAGCCAGTCTCTGACTTCAGATTTGAACAAAGGGAGGCACCAGCGGAGATCCTGCCTCTTTTAGCAAGAGAGCCTAGTGGATGGACACTTCCTCTACTGGTTTAGCTGGAATTGCAAAACATAACATGGGGGAGATATTCATATAACATTACTGGTCTTTTATGTGCCAAAGAGCACCACCATAGAGCTCCTAACTCAGTGTGGAGGTGCCCCATTTTGGGGGGGCCCGACAGCCTCTTAAGCATTGTGGAGGTGC